>NC_138380.1:7738527-7768032 GCF_054177405.1 Leptonychotes weddellii
AGATGTGGTATATATATACAATGGAATATTATGCAGCCATCAAAGGAATGAAATGTTGCCATTTGCAATGACGTGGATGGAACTGGAGGGTGTTATGCTGAGTAAAATAGGTCAATCAGAGAAAGACATGTATCATATGACCTCACTGATAATGAGGAATTCTTAATCTCAGGAAACAAACTGAGGGTTGCTGGAGTGGGGGGTGGGGTAGGAGGGATGGGGTGGCTGGGTGATAGACATTGGGGAGGGTACGTGCTATGGTGAGTACTGTGAATTGTGCAAGACTGTTGAATCACAGATCTGTACCTCTGAAACAAATAATACATTATATGTTTAAAAAAAAGAAGAAGAAGAAGAAGACGACAGCAGGAGGGGAAGAGTGAAGGGGGGGAAATCGGAGGGGGAGATGAACCATGAGAGATGATGGACTCCGAGAAACAAACTGAGG
Source organism: Leptonychotes weddellii (assembly GCF_054177405.1). NCBI lineage: Eukaryota > Metazoa > Chordata > Mammalia > Carnivora > Phocidae > Leptonychotes > Leptonychotes weddellii. The sequence continues at coordinate 7,738,976 of NC_138380.1, forward strand.
GTTCTAGAGGGGAGGGGGTGGGGGGAGGGGTTAGCCTGGTGATGGGTATTAAAGAGGGCATGTTCTGCATGGGGCACTGGGTGTTACACACAAACAATGAATCATGGAACACTACATCAAAAACTAATGATGTAATGTATGGGGATTAACATAACAAAATAAAAAAATTATGAACATGAAGAAATTCTACTCAATGAATGAAACTGCTATTGATATTTTTTTTAAATGTCAATTGGTCAGTCGTATAAACAGAAAAGCACTTAATGGGCTTGAGGACAGTGAGGAAAGATGCACTGATAGCAGTGCCCTACACAGGCTGGAGGAAATCAGCAAATGGCCTTTGTAGCCAAACGGGAAAGGGAATGTTACTACTTGCCTATCTAAAATCACAGTTTAGCCTAACCAAATACACCATCCAAGAGTATCAAGCAGATCATAAATAAAGGAGCAGATGGACATCTCCAGACAACAGAAGAATGGGGGCAGAATGATTTTCAGGGGAACATGTTGGTTTTGGGGGGGATGCCACTGGAAGTTTTAGATCCTATCTCAGATTTTTCATCCAGAGAATAGAATGAAGTACATTCTATAGGATGGAACAGCTACTAAATTGTTATACACTAAGACATAATAAAAGGTTAATTTAATTAACCACCTTGATTCCAAAAGCAAACGTGTCTAAGGGAACTAATTAGCTGCCTGGTGCTTATTCTATTACATGATGCTAAGTTTAATTTGGCAATGTCACTCCAGGCTTTCTGCCTTAAACTCCAAACTCTCACACACTCCTTAATTCCTGTCATTCTAGTTTCAATTCCCATCACGTCAATAACCGCCATGCAGGGTTCACCACCAACTTCAACTTTAATGGACAGTTTTGGAGTCCTCATCTTACATGATCTTTTTTTTTTTTAAGATTTTATTTATTTATTTGAGAGAGAGAGAATGAGAAAGAGCACATGAGAGGGGGGAGGGTCAGAGGGAGAAGCTAACTCCCTGCCAAGCAGGGAGCCCAATGCGGGACTCAATCCAGGGACTCCAGGATCATGACCTGAGTCGAAGGCAGTTGCTCAACCAACTGAGCCACCCAGGTGCCCATCTTACATGATCTCTTAGCAGCATTCATCACTGGTGTACATTTCCATCTTCCTGGCATGCTCCCTTGTCACATCCCTCTTCTGGATTTCCCCTGATTTACCTGCCACTCATTCTCTTATCTCCTTTGGAGTTTATGCTCCTTTACTCAGTCATTAGATTTTGGAGTTCTCAAAGATCAATCCCGGATGCTCTGCTCTTCTCACATTATATTCACACCCTAAGTAATATTCAAATATGGCTTCAGTTACCTTCTCTATGCATAGTTAAATCACAAAATTCTGTCTCTGGCCCTATAGACACTGAGTTCTTGAGTCCTTTATTATTAAGTTGTCGACTAAATACTTTGTCGATGTTGTACATGTACTTCAAATTCAGCATTTTAAAGAGCAAACTCATGATACTTCTTACAAACTGGATCATCTACAACAGTTCCTACTGCTGCACATGACACTGCCTGAAAGCTGGAAAGGCCAGTCAGACATGTGTGGGGGCCATTCTCAGCACTTTTTCCCACCACAGCCCATACTCAATCCATCACCAAGTCCTGCAGATTTTACCTTCTGATATCCCTTAAACCCTTCCACTTATTCCCACCCTGCTTCTCGTGCTGCTGCTCTCAGGCTTGTCCTCTACCCTATAGCCAGAGCAAGCCTTAAGGAAACAGCTTTGGTGATGTTCCCCATTCCCATCACTCCTGATACATACAAACCTTCAGCTTAAGATACTTCAGTGGAATCCCTTCCAGCTACTAATAGAAAAACAAAAAAACAGGGGCACCTGGGTGGCTCAGTAGGTTAAGTTCTGAAGCTTGATTCTGGCTGGGGTCATGATCTCCGAGTGGTGAGATCGAGCCCCCGGATGGGCTCCACCCTCAGCAGGGAGTCTGCTTCTCTCCTTCTCCCTCTCCCTTTGCCCCTCCACCCTGGCTCACAAGGGCTCTCTAATAATCTTAAAAAAAAAAAAGAAAAAACAAACAAAACAAAACAAAAAACAAAAAAACCCAAAACCACCCAGAAACACAGCCCTTAAAGTCATGTGTCAGGATCACCCCTCTAGCCTCATTTCAAACCCAACAACCTTTCACTTTCTGTGTTGTAGCCACACCAGCCTGCCCTTTCTGCCCCCAAATATTGTGTATGTTCTTTTATCTACCTGGAACATCATCCTTACCTGGAACACCATCCTTGTTCCTACCTGCAGCTACCTCCAAAGCTCAACCCAACCATCATTTCTCAAGAGAGTTTTCCCTTAGCTTCCCAATGAAGTTGCAACTCCCTTGGCATCTATGAGCCTCAGCACCATTTTTCCACAATGAGCACTGCAGTCATTGTGTTCCCCTGCGCAGTCCTTCAATACCAATCTTCCCCAGAAGACAAGAATGGTTTTCCTCCTACTGTGGGCATATTCTCAGCCCCTAGCACGTGGTTGGTTCTAGTAATTTTTATTGAATGAGTATTATTATGATCAAATAAAAGTTATTGATACAAATTGCCAGAACTCTAAGAATGACCTGAAACAAAGTATTTTCAGTCCTCTAATACAATAACACTCATTAACTTACTAATTCATTCCTTCTATGTCTCTTCCCTTACCCCTAAACTACCCTTGTCCTCTTTTTCACATGTCCCATTCTTACTCATTTTTCAGATCTCAGCTTAAATGTTACTTTCTCCTATATGGCTAGCAAATATTTGTTAAATGAATGATGACCCTATTAAGCATTTATTGATTGCTGTAATTATATGCCAGGCAGCATACTAGGGCCTGGGGTTACAAAAATTGATATGAAATGTTTTCTGCCATCAGGAACTCATTACATATTTGGGGATTGTAATCATGTAGAGAGATAATTAAAGCATAATATAAATGGTACAATCAAGGGAAGCACCTCCTGCTTGCTGAATGATGCACAGAGGAGTCCTGCTGTTGTTCCTACAAAACATGGTTACAGGGATGTATACATCCTTTATTCAGAATAATCTGCTCTCTACCTAGTAGCTGTGTAATTTTGCCCATATCACCTAATTACTTGTTGGAAGAAAAATCCACTATTTTAAACATTATTGGAGATTTTCTCTTACAGAAAAAATTTAAACACTTTGATGGGCCATTTGCAGATGAAATGATAGGCCCCAGAGCATACATAGGAAGGCTGGGTTGAACTGTTTTACACAGAAAAATGAAAGGAATGTGGCTCTGGTAGAACAGCTGAGGGAGGCAGAACAAGAGTCCCAGAGAGATGAAAACATATAGGGAGATTTAATGAGGCCCTGGGAGAAAAGAGAGGCTAAACAATATACCCAGGGCCTGAGCGTGGAAAAAAAAACAAATACACAAACACATGCAAATGTGTACACACACACACACACTTGGTGTGGGATACACTTCCTTTGGTTGAGTTTCTTTTGGAAACAGTGTTATCTGTTAGTTTTAAACTGCTGTGCTTGATATAAATCCTTCCTAAATGAGAATTATTTTCTTAATTCCTTATGCCCTTCAGCCCCCAATATAACTATTCAAGAGAAACTGGTTACAGGATGGTAAAAGCTGTCTGACCTGTAATCCTGGCTCTAAGAAGAGAATGAAAGCAGGAACCCTCATCATCCTTCTCATTCTTGCATCCTCGCATTCTACACTCCCTGGCAAGACTACATGACTTCCATTTTAATGACAAATGCAAAGTCTTTTAAACTTTCTAAAGCTCCATCTTAGGGTAGACCCTGAAATAAGCTATGTAGAAATAAAAAACTAAGAGTCCTAGCACTGGGTGATCTCTGTATCAGGTCAGCTGTCCTAGCAGCCCCTCTGGACTGTGCAGGGCCCAGCCTCTAGCTACACTCTCGATGGGGGATCTCAGAATTCCCCAGTTAGTGACCCACTGATAGATGTGGTTAACATGGTGACACATCTCAGAGCACCTCAACCTTGAGACAGGCTGTCTGTGCATATTTTAGGATATAGAAGAAGTGACAGGCTGAATCACCTGATACTGGAGATGTCAAATTCCCCAACAACATGCTTTTTCTGCTTCTGCATTTATGCGTGCTTATATTTCTATTTGATTCAGATAAATCTAGTTCTCCTCACAAAACTGTAATTTCCATGTGAAAAGAGACTATGCTATATACTTAATTTTTGTCTCTGGTTACAGCTAGGTGCAACATTTTTCTTTAAAGCAAAACAAAGCACATGTAATTGCAATATAAGAAGAGCAAAATACTGAACCAGTCTATTTTGTTTCAGGTTAAAAGGAGACTTTCAGGTAATTTGTTGAGTTCACACTAATAAAATAAATACTGAAAATTCAGTCATATCACAGCTCTTATTTAAAGCCAAGGCTATGTAGGTTCCTACAGTGTTCCAACTGTGACAGCAGATTATTCCTCTAGAGCTGTTCTAATACTGTAGCTACTACCGATATGTGGTTAAACTTAAATTTAAATTAGTTAGAATTAAATTTAAAAATCAGTTTCTCAGTCATACTAGCTACATTTTAATTGTTCAATAGCTATCCATGGCTAGTGACTCCTGTATTGGGACAGTGCAGATATAGAATGTTTCCTCCGCCACTGAAAGTTCTATTGGATAACCTTGCTCTGTATGCTACAGAGAACAGAGAATGAGAGTAAGCAAACAACTTTGAGATTTCCAACTAAATCGTTTTGGGGTACTGGATCTATAATTATCAGTGTGGATGCAATTTTTATATCTTTTGATCAACTCCTATGCTGCATCAAATTTTAATTCCATTATTTTCATAATCTCTTCCTTCCCTATGACTGCTTTTGCACTCTCCAGTAAGCTCCACTGTTTATTCCCCACTGAATGAATTCACTGGAAAAGAAGAAAAACTAAATGCTTGGAGAATAAACTAAATAGTTGTGGACATCAGAATTCTGAGAAACCCCAAGATTCCTTGTGTCTGATGCACATCACTGTAGGAGTGTGTGCAGGGTCTGTGATAGTGATAGATTCACTCTTATGGTTAGGTCATGCTATATGGCAGAGTGAGGGGATTCTGCAGATGTAAGTAAGGTCCTGTATCAGTCAGGTACCCGCTAGAGAAAGAGAACCAGGAAGAGAGAATATACACATGTTAAGAGATTTATTTTGAGGAACTGGCTTATGTTGTATGGGGTCTAGGTAGGCAAGCCTGACATCCATAGGAGAGGTCATCAGGAAGGACAGCAGGCTGAAAACTCTGGGGCAGAAGTCCTAAAGGCCTGTCCACAGGCAGAATTTCTTCTTCAAGGAAACCTCGGTTCTAGTCCAAGACACTCTGACTGATTAGATCAGGACCACCCAGATTATTACAGATTATCTTCTTTACTTAAAGTCAGTTTATTATGGAGATTAATCACATCTATAAAAATTTTCACAGCAACACATAGAGAAGTGTTTGATTGAACAGCCAAGCAGACACCAAAAACTGACCATCACAGGTCCGTTAATCAGTTGATTTTCTGTTACCCAAAAGGTGACCTTTCTGACTGGGCCTGACCTAAGCAGGTGAGATCTTTAAAAGAAGGTCTAGAGAAGGAGATTAAGAGGTACAAACTTCCAGTTACAAAATAAATAACCACAGGGATAAAAAGTACAACGCAGGGAATATAGTCAATATTACTGTAATAACTTCGTAGGATGGCAGATGGTACATTTGTGATGAGAATTTCATCATGTGTAATTGTCAAATCACTACAGTGAACACTTGAAACTAGTATGTCAACTACACTTCAGCTAAAACTTTTTAAATTAAAAGAAGAGGGTGTAGAGATTAAAGAGTTGAGACAATAGAGATTCCCCTTTTCCTGTTGTCCCTAAAGAAGCAGCCACCAACAGTTCCACAGCTCCAATGAAATGATCTCTGCCAGCAGCACGTGAGCTTGTGAGAGAGCCCCCAGTCTCAGATAAGATCATAGTCTAGGCTAACACTTTGACTGCAGTGCTGTGGGAGCCCAAGCAGAGGATTCAGTTAAGCCATTCCCAGATACCTGATCTCTGGAAACAGTGAAATAATAAATGTATCTTGCTTTAAGCCATTAAGTTGGTGGTCATTTGTTTTACAGCATGGAAAACTAAGAACGGAAAGGGAAAAGAGCCTCAAGCCTCCTGAGGGCTGTATGAGCTTGGCACTGAGCTGAGTAGACTTCATAACTTATCTGAATTATATGTTAATTAGCTTGATTGTGGTGATCATTTCACCATGTACACATATATCAAATCATTGTATACCTTAAATATATACCATTTTTTGTCAAGTATACCTCAATAAAACAGAAAATAAATGTTACTTTAGGCTGCTAAGTTAAAGATAATAAAACAAAGTAATGCTCTTTCAATTATTCTCTTTTTACCAAAGAAGAATTTTTTTCATCTTTAAGGATGAGGAAGCTAAAGTTTAAAGTAATTTTCCCCAAGTTCTGGATCTAAGATGTGCATTTTTTTTTTTTAAGATTTTATTTATTTGACAGAGAGAGATAGCAAAAGCAGGAACACAAGCAGGGGGAGTGGGAGAGGGAGAAGCAGGCTTCCTGCCAAGCAGGGAGCCCAACGTGGGGCTCGATCCCAGGACCCTCGGACCATGACCTGAGCCCAACGCAGACGCTTAACGACTGAGCCACCCAGGCGCCCCTAAGACTTGTATTCTAAAGAGAGTTTAGATTATCTCTTTTATGTGGACACATGAATTATGTAGAATGGACTGGTTTTTTGATTGTCACTGTTACATTATAAATATTGTAGCAAAGTTACGAAAAAAACTGTGATAAAATACCATTCTTTATAGTAATACGTAGTTCTTGGCCTGTACCAGATCTGATCTAACATGTAATCTTCTAAATATAAAAGGAAATAAGTACTCACCATGGTTGCTGTTAGAGATAGTGAACCTATTTATTTATGCCAATATTTTTCTTCTTGACTATTCTCTCACTGTTATGAGGTTACATACTCTGCTCAGATTCAGTTGATAAGAAAAACTAGTTAGAGTCCATGAGAACACATGCACTTACTAGTCTTTAATTGGGACTGACCACAGCAAAAACTTTAGGAAACCCAGAATCCCCATAATGATTAAATAAAATGAATATAAATCCAACAGCTCAGAAATTTTTTTACCAAACACATCTACAAGGCAAAAACAATTTCAACATGATATGCTATTCAGATCTGAAATAAGGGAAGCCCATCTATAAGGCGACTTCCACTGACTGTGGGCACTGAGAGGCAGCATTCTGCTGTTACTTGGATTGTTCTAGACCCAGCTTTGGCAACCAGAGGTGGGATTTTAAATCCTCTAATTCCTCGGCTATCCTGGTAACAGAACCGAATGGAGTATCTCAGACCTGGCAGTTATCTGCTAAAATTTAACAGTCTACAGACATCTTCAGTTCCATTTAAAGAACTGTCATGGATCACTGAGATTTTTTTTTCTCTCCTCTACTCAAATAATAGGTTAATGTGACCTTTGTAGCTCTGGAGTATTTGTACATCAAGCTCCAGCTGCAGATGTCAGATTTTTGCTCTTAGACCCCTTGAATTAACTTGTAATGTACTCTCCTGCAAAACTACCTTGCCCACCTTAATTTTGCTTTAGAGTTTGGAAAGTAGATATAAAAAATCAGAGTCAAAACTATGATCACTTTCTCCATTTTCTTGAAGCCTCCTGACTTTAATATCCACCAAAACCTAAGTGAAATGTAATCATTTTCACCTTTAAAAAAATCAACTTAAAAATGAATACCTGTAAGAAACAGTTCATGTCTTCAAGAGAGTGCTAGCATACTTGGGAGAATATACTAATAAGGCAATAATTAACTTCTCATGACAGTATATGATAAGGGACAAAATTAACATAAAAGTGATGTGATCCAAGTGATAAACTAGTGTGTTCAATTCAACATCTGCCACTAACCAGCTAGTTTGCAAAGCCACTCTAGATTTCACTCACCTGGTATTTATCTAAGAGTTGTTAAAGATCATCTTAAATTATATATCAGACTTGCACTTCCTCGATTTCTTTTAATAGTTGGAACTAACCAGCTCATACAGAGATCTCATGTCTTTGGTTAATTTGATCTCATCCTTAACCAATCTATTTCCTGACTTGGAACACAAAATGTTCTCTAAGTAAAGATTCATACGGCTATCATTTATTTAACAATTACAATGTGCAAGGTATTTTTTATTAAACTTTTCAATTAATACTTACAATGTTAAAGAACAGATACTCTCAGAGTCACTTTACAAATAGGAAAGTGATTTTGGAAAGGATCCCTGACTTGTCCAAGGTTTCACAGCAAGTAAGAGAACAGCTGGATTTGGACAAGACTCTAAAAGAGCAACTTTCCTCTCCTTTTGTGCCTTTGAATCCTATTTCACATCTACAGCTTTTTCCACAGGAAGCAGAAATCAGAAGAAAACTTTATACAGGATGGATTTACTTAATTACTAAGACATTTAAGGGTCCAGTATTTTACTTTTCATTTGGGCAGATTAACACCTTCACAGGTTTCCTTTATAAGAAATTTAAGTTCTGGAAATTTTACAAAATTTAAAGGATTGTACACAAATTTTGTTGTTTTTCTAGATTAAAATAAGTCAGTCAAATGTGAAGATTTTAACAGTATCTAAGAAAGGTTTTGTTAGATAAAGATATGTTGAAGATGGGGAGACTAATTTTCCATTCACTAGACCTATCTTTCTTCTTTTTCTTTCTTTTTTTTTTTTTGAGATATTTTGACATTTAATAGGTTCTTCTCTGATTAACAGAATTATTTTGTAACTATTTATGAAAAAATTTACTATAAGCACTATTGGCTGCAGATGGGTGAGGGTAGGGGAGGAGAGAAAAGTGGCAGGTGTGCATTCAAGAGAATCCAAGCAGCATTCACCTTCTGTGAAGAATGCCACTTGAAGCACAGGGAAAATGTCAAATCCATACGGAACAGTGAGGTCAGTCAAAGGATTCTTCCACATCATTTAGCACTTGAGATTCTACCCTTTTAACAACAAAGAGCCTCTTGTTATAAGGTGGAGAGGTTTTCATGGCAGAATACATAGTGCATGTATACTGTGCCTGTGTGTGTGTGTGTGTCTACATACATTTTTTTTCTTTTTCATAATGGGTAGAATAATTTTATGAACTGTTTGTCATGAGAATTCTGATATATCAATTTGGATGGCATTTTTAATAACCCTTGTTTAATGCTCACTCAATACATCATTACTACAATCCTCTAAAATTAAAAATTAAACTGACACATTAAATGGCATGTTGATAGTAAGTCAGCATTTTAATATAGAGAATATTAGTACAGCAGTCCCCCCTTATCCATGGGGGATACGTTCCAATATCCCCAATGGATGCTTGAAAGGAAAGTACTGAATCCTATACATAAACTATGTTTTCTTCCGACATATAAGTACCTATGATAAAGTCTAACTAATAGTTTGGCACAGTAACAGATCAATAACTAATAATAAAATAGGAAAATTATAACAACATACTGTTATAAACTGCAATAAAAACCATATGAATATGATCTCTCCGTGTCTGTCTCTCTCGAAATATGTTACTGTGCTGTACTCCTATCCTGCTTCTGGTGACACAGAGACGATAAAATGCCTATGTGATGAGGTGAAATGCGGTGAATGACACAGCTCTGTGACGCAGTGTTAGGTTACTACTGACCCGAGCACACATCTGGAGAACCAGCTACTTCCGAGTACGGTGGAGGGTAACTGACAGTGTGGATAAAGGGGGGGGCTACTGTACGGCTACTTTAACATGTCCTTTCAAAAGGCGTAAGTGCTACACTTAAAACTGAAGGACATCTGCTTAAGATTGAGAGCAGTGTTAACAACAGACATGAGTTTTACATTAATTTTAATGTCCCCTTCTCTTTTTCTTCCCATCTCTCACTTTTCTCTCTTCATATCTTTCTACATCAACAGTTACTATAATTTTCAACTTACACACTCCTTCCCCTCCTATAAAGTTAAAATAATCGTGCAAATATTCTGAGGAATCAAAATTGTGATAAGAATATTTCTCATGATTTTAATGGCAATGATTTACTGAATTTATGGTATTCTTTCCAAATACGTATTTTTAATTATTTATGGCCAACTAATTATTAATTATCAGATATTTTGCCTTCCATTCCCGGTTTTCACATGACTTAATTTATTACTTAAAGATAGCTTAAGAATGAATATTCTTGGGGCACCTGGGTGGCTCAGTTGATTGACCGTATACAACTCTCTGTTTAGGCTCAGGTCATGATATCAGGGTCATGAGCTCAAGCCCCAAGTCAGGCTCTGCGCTCAGCGGGGAGTCTGCTTCTACTCTCTCTCCACCTACCCTCCTCCCCCGCTCTCTCTCCCTCTCTGAAATTAATTAACTAATTTTTAAAAAAGAATTGATACTCTGGACCTCACTGGGCTCAATATACTTCATAGGTCCACTGAGTTTGTAACAATCCTTTTCACTTTCCAGGAAAATTGAGCGTGTCATTGACTCCTCACCCTTAGCTAATTGTCAATAAAATTTTCCTACTGTGTCCCATACCTGTGGTTGCATAATTATCTTCTAGTGTAAACTGCTGGGCAATCAGTTATTTCTTCCAAACTTCCTATATATTTCATGAATAAAACAGGGACTCATTCTTTCAAAACTATTTCAATAGTATCTACTATACACAAAGCAGAATGTTAAAGCCCAACAGTTACCTACTGACTAAATTCTAATAGAAATGAATACATACATGTTAACTTTGATATAATACAGTAGAAAAGGACAGAACTCAATACTAAAACCAGATCCAGTATGGTTCTGCTACCTGTTCCTTATGGGGTAGTCTCAGAAAAAGCATTTCTCTCTTTAGGGGAGCTCTTAGTTCCTCACCTGCAAACTTAAGATCTGGTCTAGGTCATACCCAACAGGCCTGCCACCTCTAAACATTTTCGGGCTCCATGACTCCTGTTTTCTGCTCTTCTTTAATGTCAATCATTTCAGAGAATTTCTTTTCTAAGTACTGGAAATTACATTTTTATATGAAGGCAACTCCTTCTAGAAAATGATTATTACTCTGTATGAACGTTAAGACTCATTTTTGATGCTTAATTAATGTTTAAGGCCATGTTTCTTATGAAGTTAAGAACAGATGTTGGATAATAAAATTCATCTCAGAGTTGAAAACCTAAGAAATAAATTAACAGTTACTAAATAATCCTGTGTGCTATCCAAGACTACTAGGAAATGTGAACAACAGCAACAATAATAATAATGGCTAATATATTTGTGACTGCTTACCTTAAGCCAGCCATTGTGTTAAGCACTTTAGATTTATTATCTCATTTAATCCCCATGCCAAATCTATGGAGTGAGCATTATTACTCTCATTTTGAGGGGACAGAAATGGGGTTTTGGAAAGCTTAAGCAACCATCTCAAATTACCCATTAAATAAACTTGGCATTTACTTTAGATTTCACTGAAAGAGTTATCTCCTTTCATTATATCATACTGCTTACCATAAAGGAGAATGTCCTTCAAAATACAGTTAACACAAATAATCCGTATACATGCATATTGTGTTCAAAACTCAAGAGTGACATTGTGAATTAAATTTTTGAAAATGAATGCTGAATATGTCAAAGATACAATATCATCCATGTCTCTATGCAGTATTAGAGACTAATGAAAACACAAATTATTTTATTTGAAAACTGATGGTTTATAGTTTAAAGTAGAAAAAAGGTATCATTTTGCTTAAGATATACTTTTTACTCTTTCTGATCTAATGACTATGCTTTCTATATTGTTTTTCTTATAAGTAGTATATTTATTCTTCATATTATTACTAATCTATGCATTCTATATAATATTCGAAGAGACAAATTTTAAAATATAAATCATAATAGTATAGAAATATTATACTGCTTCCTCTCATATATCATTTAAAATATAGATTTTAGGTACTCCTTATGATATTAATTCTATACATACCATAATTAACAGTTTTGTTATTAGAAATCTGAACACTAAGTAAATTAGTTAACTCAGCTGCTTTATATTTTTTTCCAACACAATCATTATTTTCTCTTTTGAGGTAATGATTTATTGGTGGACCATCCAACAGGTTCCCAACTGGTTCAAATGCCCAGGAGTACCAGAGAAGTAGGAGAGACCCACTGAGCTTGGGGGAGGAGGGAGTGTGGACAAGGTGACAGTAAGTCTCAGGGACAAATAAATGTGAACACATTCAATGACACTGAATAAGACCTAAAATGGAATGACACCAAGATATGCTACGATTAAATTCCCCCAAAGAACATCAAGATGGGAGCTTGAAATACAAATTGCTAATAAAGGGATAAGAACTTTCATACACATCTGAATTTATAAATCGAGATTCAAAAAGTACATACATTTGAAAACTGTATCTGATTACAGTAATTTCTGAAAGTTAGTAATACAGTTATAGGATGTTAGCAGTACAGAAAAGTATGTAAGAGAAAATGAAAGTTATCCATAATATCACATTTTAGAAATAATAGGGTTAATACTCTGATGTGTTCTTTGTATATTTTTTAAGTTTTTAAAAATTTTTTTTACCAACTGGTAAATGAAAGACATATTGCTTGTATAAACAATTTTATATTCTGCTTTTCTCTATCTAATTCCATATTGTGACCATTTTTTGCTGTCATTAAAGACTCTACATTTTCATATCGGCTGCACAGATAGTTCATTCAACCATTTCGTCTTCTTGTCGTATCTTTCAAAGAACTACTTTTACAAAAAGTCAGACAAAGAGAAATTCACATTTTTCTTTTCCAATTACTCTAATGGAAGCATTCTGGAATAGGTAATCAATCAATAAACAAAAAAACAAATACATCATTATCCTGGTTTTTACACTCACTAGCTGAACAAGGAAACAAAAACTTAAATTAGTCCTCAATTTACTCATTGATAAAAATGGGAAAATTAGTAATTCCTCATTGTAGTAGTTTAAGAGGATTAAAGAAGGCACTTAGCACAATATCTGACACATCATCACTGTAAACGTGGGATACTCTAGCTACATAAATAATGATAATAATTATTACTACTATCCTCAATGTGGACCTGTAATTCTCTGGTTTTATGCTGCCTGTATGAGGTAACATGCTTTGGTGGGGGGGAAGAAAAAAAAAAAAGGCTAGGCTGACAACATGGGATATGTAGGTAAGTTATTTTTACTTCTTCAAAGAAGTAAAAATATTCTGGTATTCTCATTTGCAAAATAGAGACAATACCACCTCTTTTGCAGGATTATACTGACATTACAGACATAAGCCAAACATAATAAATGGTAGCTATTTCTCACCTTCTAGATACAATATTTCCTATCAGATATATTTATAATTTAAATTAATGAAAATTAATCTAAACAAATGGTGGCTTAGTTAACCAAATCACCTTCTTCTTCCTTAATTAAAAACTACCATGGAAATACTAACACACTTAATTTTGAAATGTGATCCCAGTACATTATGGAAAATATCACAGTCAAAAGCATTTCCAATGTGCCTGGCTGGGTCAGTCAGTAGAGCATGAGACTCTCAATCTCAGGGTCATGAGTTCAAACCCCACAATGGACATAGAGCTTACTTAAAAATAAATAAAATTGTCTATTTATTAAAAAAAAATAGTTCTTGATAAAAAAAAAAGCACTGCCATTCTTTCCTTTCCCCTCAAAACAGCGATCAAATATCCTCCATGCACACACACACACAGATCAGTTTTGAGGTCAAGATTATGACAAAGTAAGTGAGTCATCTGAACCAGAAGGAAACTGCTTCAAGTTTTCCAAATAGCTCTGACTTGGTCAATTCAATTAAAAGCAATAAAAAATCAGCCAAACCAGTTTAATGATATCACCCACTAAAGTAATTGTTTAAACCTCTATATAGAGAATAGTTTTATACTGTCTACATATTATACTCTATTTTGTATCTCTCTGACATGATCAAGATGATACAATGATTTTATGCTCAAAATCCAAAGAGCATTAATTCACTTGTATCCTATCATTCCATTTCTTATCACAGGCCTATGAGGTAGGGAGGGGGGAAAAGGCACAACATTTCATATAGATTAGAAAGATCTGAGTCGGAATCTGAACACATTCACTGGGTCATGTGGTGTCACGTGGTGTTACATGGTCAACGCAAGTGTTGCGAGAAATGCAAAACCAGGCCTTCCTCCTCTCCTAAATAGTAGGCATAGAGCTCTCTGAAAAAGAAGCTGAGAAGTAGAGCAAAGCTTTATTTTACATATTTATCTCCTCTCTTTTAAAGAAAATCAGCCTTCACATTATACCTTAAAGGTCAATGTTTCTCAAATCTAAATGGAATGTGTTAAACAATATGAATTTGTATTCTATTAGAAAGCACATTCTATAACATTTGTTTTCAACTGTCTATTGGCAAATGCAAAAGGGAAAGGAGCAACTATATAAATAATACTCAGCCTAAACTTTGTGATGGACCTAGTCAAATCTGACCTTGATCCCAAAGTTAAAATCACATTAAAGAAAATGTGAAATTACCCAAAGAAGAATACAGATCCAAGCTGATCCTAGTTGAAAAGATATTAACTATGGCAAAGTATCAATGAATTGGCACCTAAAAACAGCTTATATTTTTAAAATGTATAAAAAAATTTGCATGATTCTCCACAAATGGCACAGATAAAAGATACAAGAATTCAGGGAGTCCAGGGCGCCTGGGTGGCTCAGTTGGTTAAGCGACTGCCTTCGGCTCAGGTCATGGTCTTGGAGTCCTGGGATCCAGTCTCACATCAGGCTCCCTGCTCAGCAGGGAGTCTGCTTCTCCCTCTGACCCTCCTCCCTCTCATGCTCTCTGTCTCTCATTCTCTCTCTCGCAAATAAATAAAATCTTAAAAAAAAAAAAAGAATTCAGGGAGTCATTTTTCTTGCACTATTTATGCTGATAAAGTGCTATAGGAGTGTTTCTACCTACAGTAAATACACAGGAGATCTATAACTATAGGCATACTGTAATAACATGATTATCACCCTTATCAATATAGAGTCTTAGGAAATCTCAGCATGCACATAGCAAGCACTAAAATATAGATTAAATGAAAACTAAACTGATTCTTACAATGTGTCTATTTTCTTTATTTCACAATTCCTAGCAATATAACAATCCAATTACCAAGTGACAAGTACAATCTATACAAGCAGTTCTCACCCAGGGGCAATGTTGCCCCCCACAGGAGACATTTCCCAATGTCTGGTGTCAATTTTGGCTGACACAGCTGGACAAGGAGTGATGTATGACGAGCATCTAATGGGTAGAGGCCAGTGATGCTGCTGAAGATTCTACACTGAACATCCTCTTGCCCCCCCATGCCCAGCAATAAATTACCTATCTGGCCAAAAACATCACATGTCAAGGATGAGAGACCTTGATCTATACTGATATTCACCAAAGCCAAAGTATAAAATTTGATTTGTTTTAAAACATTCTTTTATTTTAGAAAGAATAAGAGCAAGAATAGAGAATAAAAAGAGAATGAGCGGCACAAATAATAAAACAGGAGGCACAAATTACAAAAACAGTTATTATGGAAGGTCTTGGGAGAGATGTGGGAGATTCTGTCACCATGCTAAGCAGCTGCGGGACAGCCCAGAATGAGTCTACATTGTTGGTTGACAAAGGAGAAAACACAATGCATTTTCTAGTTATTCTATGATCTTAAATTCAGAGAACCTCCTTTGTACAAAAGTTCTAAATGAATTTGTGTGATGTCTTACCTTAAACATGGTTAAAAACAGCTAGTCTGAAGAATGAATCAAAACCCCTGTTCCATCCTACCTTTTGGATATACTTCTGCGCTTCTCACTGGGGTCTGCTATACTATTACTGAACTTGCTTTTCGGTTGCTGACCTTGGAAATATAATGGAAAATAATATAAATTCTATAAATATAATGTATATTATATAAATATAATATATATATAATATAATAAATAAATATAACTGGTAAATATAATGTATTTCTGGTCAACAAAAGCATTTCTGAACAGATGGACACAACTTACCTAAATTTGGAGTAGAATTTAATCAGAGGGACTGTTAAACCAATTGTGTTCAGAGTCAAACACTTAGAGTGAGTGACGACCTCAGTCATAGTTTCATCTTGTCCTTTGCAACATAGAAAACCTTGTAAAATGATCTGAATAAAGGAATTATCTTTTCTATATAAGCATAATGCCATAGGAAAGGGGATTCTCCCTGACCCCAAACATAATATTTGCATCTTAAAATAAGTATAAGAAGCCACTGGCCCATTCTCTAAATTCATTTTGTAGGATACACAAAAATGGCTGACACAGCTTGTTTAAAATAATACAAACCACTAAATATCTGATAAACAGCAGGTTGATAAGCAGGGAAGAAATAATGACACAGCTTGTTTAAAATAATACAAACCACTAAATATCTGATGAACAGCAGGTTGATAAGCAGGGAAGAAAAAAATGTTGCATAAGGCTTTACATGCTGTGGGTGTGACTAAGGCTAGTAATTAATACAATCCATGTAGTGATATTAGGATCAGACAGGTAAATCAGATTTATACAAATAAAGGTCTTAGCTAGAGCCCAATTTTACCAATAATTTCAAGAAACAAGCAATCACAAGGCTGTAGTATGAGGCCTAAAATTAAGGTCCAGTATTATGTGTACCCTGACATGTGAGAAAAGTCCAGAGGGTCTCAAATGGCCTAAATGCAAGTTCCCCTACAGCTCTGCTCCCAAGGTTAAGGTCCCCCAGCCAAAAATCTCCCCTTATTTCAGGGATCAGGCACAGTTTCTGCTTATTCCTGAGCATTTAGGTCACAAAGTATCTCCATTCCACACTTCAATGATCACCTAGCTTAGGAGTTATTTTCCAGGGAGTCATGTTCATAAATCCAGAGAAGCTAAGTGTATTTACCATAAGCAACCTAAAACAGGTTCATAACAGGTGCTCAAAACATTCCATAGATAAGGACTTTCCTCCTAGAAAATAATTATTTGGGAGTGGAGGGGGTGCAGTTATCAGTATCAGAATGTTTACAAAGAGACTGGTGCAAGTTACCTGCCTTCTCCCCTCGGATCATTCTCCCATTAACTGGAAGTGAAACGGAACAGAGAGCAGGTTCAATTCCTCCTTGTCCACCAAAACAAGTATGAAAGACTGAAAAGACTAATATAACATTGTTTGGAGCATAAGAAAATATTACATATATATTCCAATGAGAATAGGAGTCTGAAAAAGTGTGATAGTTTTTTCAAGTCTAAGTATGAAAAATCAGTCTAATAGAAATAAAGTTAGCAAATGTTTTAAAATGAGTGATTTTTAATTTTTAAGTGATTATCCAAATAATTTGCATTGCTGGAAGGTTTAAGTAAGCATACTAAATGATTATTTTATTATATTGTTACTTTTAATTCATGAGAGTGGTAACTGCCATCTTAAATATTTGCTCTTTTCTCCCTAGCTAAGCTAATTTAAACAGGTGATAATTAAGACTAACAACTCAAGAATAAAAGCTAATAAAAGAATCTCTTAGTATATATTTGCAGTGTTTTAAATTTTACTTCTTTCCTCACGTTAACTGGGGATTATAAGTGAAATGCAAAACTCTAATTTTGCCTTTCATATTCTTTGCAATCACCTAACATATATAAGGATTAACTTATATGTAAAAGGTAGTGAAAGTATCTCAGGAGCTGAGGTTCCCTGAGGAAATGCACTGACTGAGGTTGATAAACTTTCTATACCAAAATGCAAGAAAGCTTGAATTGTGTCATTTGCAAGCTATCCTTAAATGAGTGTATTATCATGACCAGCCCTTTAAATTTTCCTGCTGGACATGTGGGCTGTACAATACTGTTGAGATACTTTTCTTGCTGAACACCTTCTTCTAGATGTTCTTATAGTGAGAACTGTGGGCCAGTTTTTTACAGTCACTAGAATCTACAAAATAATATTTTCTGTAGGCCATCACTGTGATTATAAGAAGTCCCTGTGGTTGGAGAAGAAAAGAATTAGCCAAAGGAGAGAGGTATCAAATAACAGAGAAGGAGCAATGCTTCAGATTGTTGTGAAGGATTTCTAGGTCTGCAATTAACTCACTTATGCAAGTCACATTAGCTCTGCGGATTTTGGTTTTCTCATTAGTAAAATAAAGGATTGGGTTGGGAGGTCTCCTGGGAACTTTTTAAAATTCTTGTAGAGTATGCACAGGACTCTTCATATTAATCAAAGTACCTTATTTGTAAACCATGCTAAAGCATGGTTATTTTTCATTATTTTATTCTAATTTTCAGCCAGTTATCATAATATGTGTATGCTTTGTTTTAAAATGTGTATTTTTTGGAAAATTATTTTATGGAAAGAATTCTGAACTAATATTTACAATAAAAAAATCTACCACCCTCTCTTATTCCACAACAGAAGTATACTGTTACTCCTAATTCAAAACTGCAAACAGGTATGATTATATGTTATGCTCTATCAATAATTTTGATTTATTTTAAATCAACATTGTTGATTTTATATGTGAACTTATAAAATTCTTGAGGGTAAGTTAGATTTTTGTAGTAAGCAATACAATGTAAATCTAACTCTAAATCAATGTCTAAGTAAGCATTTCTCCAAAATATGAACTGGCTGTCATTTGTGACTCTCTTGTATCTAAGGAGAAACTTACTTATATTTGCCATGTTATCTCACTGAATAGACTCCATAGTAACTACCTTCCAAGTAAAAGAAATTACACTGGAAAAAAATAATTAAATGCTGATAGCATGCATCTCCATAGACATGAAAAATGAGAATGTAATTCTTTGTTTTTCATACCATAAATTTCCTTTCAATGCAAATGTCACCCTCAAATGTCAATCCAGAAATGAGACTCACCAAGTATCTGACTTTTTACTGTATAAAATGACAATAACTTATTATCTTGTAATACCTACACTTTGAATTTACATTGCTAAGTAAGTCAAAACCATAACACAAATGATTCAGTTTATTTTTCACCATCTCAAATATATTTTTCACCTGCTACAATGATCTTCAGTTGCTTCATTATCATCAATATGAGCCACAATTAGATATATACAGATATCTTTCTATTACAAAGTATTCCAATTCAAGTTTGAAATACAAACTACTTTGCAAAGACCTGAAGAATATATGTGCTTGAAGCTAAGCTCCATTTCTCTTAATGGCAAGAACATTTTTGGTTATAACATACTAAATTTATTTTTTATCTACTTGCATACATAAGAACAGAGCATGTCCTTTATATATAACATACTACCCTGACAATTTTAATTATCTCTTTACTATGTGTAACTTGTATGATATTTTTCCTCTGATGATAAGTAATTTACATGTTTATAATTCAAAAAGCAGCCTCATGAAATTGTGGTTTAAAATGATCTTACATAGAAATAACATAAGGTCTCGAAACACTGAAATTGGAATAAGAAAAACTAAATTATTTGCTTTGTATGACTCTTTTGGAACATCTACTAATATAGTCAGTAAGGCAAGTCTTTCAACATTGCGTAGGCACCTACAGCACCATTCAATATGATGCAACAGAATTATACCCTGTTCAACTAATGAAAGAGTATATCCAGCATCAAAGAGTAATGAATTTCCACTGAGAGAGTAAGTTAGGCCTGCATCATTTACATCTTGGTATTTGTTCAGTTCAGCAAACATTACTTGCATATGGTCTGATAATTGACAGGATGCCAATAATGAATATGGTGACTGTGTCTGCCCTCTCCCCCGCATCTCACACTCTGCTATATTTTGGAATACTTTGATACATATTTCATTGGAAATATTCACACAGTGTAATGGGAGTAAAAAAAAAAAATGTGGTTCATTCTGGAAATTCAGAGAAGTCTTCTTGTTGAAAATTGCATCTCAACTGAATCCTGGAACATAAGAGACTTGAGGAGGTGAAGAATGGAGAGGACACTGTGGTTGGAGAGGATATCCTGGACAAAAGCAAGTTCAAGAAGCATAGCATGTACTGGGAAATAGGAATAGTTTGTATTATTGGAGCACAGAGTGCAACATGGCAATGAGAGGATTTAAGACTGCAGAGGTAACAGGAAGGGCACTATATTTCAAGCTAACTTGAACTTTAAGCAATGTAGCACCATTAAAGTGTTTTAACCACAGGTATGATAGGTTGCACTTTAGATTTAAAATTAGCAAAATGCTTTACAAATAGAATTCAATAAATGCTATTGGGATTGGTGAGTCTGTGTCACAATATATCGATCCCCAAGCAACATAATAAATCTTTTACTTCGTGTGTGTGTGTGTGTGTGTGTATGTGTGTGTGAGAGAGAGAGAGAGAAGAACACAAAATACAAGTAACTGGAACCCTTTTATTTTATGCAAAATTAAATATTTAATTTAAATAGGACAACATGGGTGGACTTCCAAAACTAATTCTTATTTCTCTGTCCAACTAAACTAATCTAAACAAAAATTCTTACTAATTTTAATGAACATATATGTTCTCCAAAATTCATATCCACCCAGAAACTCCAAACATGGCCTTACTTGGAAATGCAGTCTTTTCAGATGTAATTAGTTACTTTAAGATTAGGTCAACCAAAGCTGGCAGCATCACAATTCTGGACTTCAAGCTCTATTACAAAGCTCTCATCATCTAGACAGCATGGTACTGGCACAAAAACAGACACATAGTTCAGTGGAACAGAACAGAGAGCCCAGAAATGGACCCTCAACTCTATGGCCAACTCATCTTCGACAAAGCAGGAAAGAATATCCAATGGAAAAAAATACAGTCTCTTCAACAAATGATGCTGGAAAAACTGGACAACCACATGCAGAAGAATGAAACTGGACCATTTTTCTTACACCATACACAAAAATAGACTCGAAGTGGACGAAAGACCTAAATGTGAGACAGGAATCCATCAAAATCCTAGAGGAGAACACAGGCAGCAACCTCTTTGACCTCAGCCGCAGCGACTTCTCACTAGACACATCTCCAGAGACAAGGTACACAAAAGCAAAAATGAACTATTGGGACTTCATCAAGATAAAAAAAACTTCAGTGCAGTGAAGGAAACAACAAAACTAAAAGGCAACTGACAGAATAGGAGAAGATATTTGCAAATCATGTATCTGATAAAGGGCTAGTATCTAAAATCTATAAAGAACTTATCAAACTCAACACTCAAAAAATAAAAAATCCAGTTAAGAAATGGTCAAAAGACACGAAAAGACATTTCTCCAAAGAAAACATACAAATGGCTAAAAGACACATGTAAAAAATGTTGAACATCACTCATCATCAGGGAAATACCACAATGAGATACTACCTCACACGGGTAAGTATGGCTAAAATTAACAACTCAGGAAACAATAGATGTTGGTGATTACGCAGAGAAAGGGGAACCTCTTACACTGTTGGTGGGAATGCAAACTGGTGCAGCCACTTTGGAAAATAGTATGGAGGTTCCTCAAAAAGTTAAAAATAGAACTACCTTATTATGCTACTAGGTATTCATCTGAAGGATACAAAAATAGTGACTCAAAGGGGCACATGCCTAATGTTTATAGCCACAATGTCCACAATATGGAAGAAGCCCAAATATCCATCAACTGATGAATGGATAAAGAAGATGTGGTATATATGTACAATGGAATATTACTCAGCCATCAAAAAGAATGAAATCTTGCTATTTGGAATGACGTGAATGGAACTAGAGTGTATTATGCTAAGCAAAAGAAGTCAGAGAAAGACAAATACCATATGATTTCACTCATGTGGAATTTAAGAAACAAAACAGATGAACATAGGGAAAAGGAAGGAAAAATAAAATAAGATAAAAACTGAGAGGTAGGCAAACCATTAGACTCTTAACAATAGAGAACAAACTGAGGGTTACTGGAGGGAGGAGGGTGAGGGGATGGGGTAACTTGGTGATGGGCATTAAGGAGGGCAGTTAATGTTATAAGCAGTGGGTGTTATGTGCAACTGATGAACCACTAAATTCTAAACCCCTGAAACTAATACTACACTATGTGTTAACTAACTACAATTTAAATAAAATCTTGAAAGAAAAAAAAAGATTAGGTCATACTGGATTAGGGTGGATCTTAAATCCAATGAGTGGTGTCTTTGTAAGAGGGCCATGTGAAGATACAAACACAAACACATGAGGTAAGAAGGCCATGTGAAGACACAGACCCCGACACACGCAGGGGAGAAGGCCACGTGAGGACACAGACCCCGACACACGCAGGGGAGAAGGCCACGTGAGGACACAGACCCCGACACACACAGAGGGAAGAAGGCCACGTGAGGCCACAGACCCCGACACACACAGGTTGTGTAAAAGGGGAGGCAGACACTGGAATGACGCACAAACAGGTCAAAGAGCATGAAGGACTGCCAGCAACCACCAGAAGTCTGGGAGACACATGAAACAGTTTCTCCCTCTGAGCCTGTAGAAGGAATCAACTCTGCTGACACCTTGATTTCAGACTCCTGCCCTCCAGAACTACAACAGAACAAATCCTGTTGTCTTACACCACAGTTTGCAGTACTTTGCTATGACAGCCCTAGAAAACTAACACATACATACAAGACATCACCTCTTGCCTAGCAGCATCGGAGCAGTGAGCGTCAGTTTGTGGTCCCTGAAGGAGGACAATCTCATTTGCACAGCTTGAAAAGGACAAAACACTGTCCTTTTGTTTGTATCTGGTTTCTCTTGATACTTTTTCCTGCCCTAGTCTGGCACTTACTTTCCATTACGATTTGCATTGAGCTATATATCCAGGCTTTATTAATTATTCATCCAAATTGAAGGCATATACAAAAATTAGTTTAGTTGTGTGTATCTTGGTTTCCCAAGGCACTGACCTTACTCTTAAGAAGACTCTGGTTAAAAGCTAATATAGTATTTGTCATCAAAAATGCTCACTTCAATCAGGACACTGTGCTGGGCTTGTGTAAAATTAATGTTTGAGTACTGCAGCCATACATGATTTTTTAGGAATTATTAGACTGAGACTTCTCCCTTCTGCTTCATGTAGTCCCTCTGGTACAGAGTTAGAAGATTAGCATTGGTGTTTTGGGAGGTTTACTGAGTCCGAAGACGTGGGGACTATCACTAAGTTTTAAAAATAACAGCATGCACTTGTTTCAACTAGAGGGAAAACCAAATGTAGAGGGAACAGAATAATTTAAAATGAGTTTCGATTCATTGAAATTAGAACTCATATTATCCTCAAGACAAGTCAGGAAACACAAACAGGAGAAGCCCTAAAGGCTTCAAAGTAGTGGCCTGGAACTAACCTTCTCCACCTGGAATAGAGTGAACTTTCTGTTTGCAATCTTGAGAAGTACCAAACTTCTCAGATGACAAAGAGATCACGGAAGAACTGCACAAGGAAAAATGACAAACACGAGGGGGATTACAGTAGCACACACTCCAACAGAAGCAGCGCTCATACTGAGATTTCTCCCTCTCTAGTTCTTCTGGCAAACTTAGAAATAAAAGAAGCACAACCCCATTCCCTAACCTGGAACTTTAAAATAGACCTCAGATAAATCCTCTAAGGGGTTTCTAGAAAGATGAGAGAATTCATTTCTCTCTCCCACAGGAATGATCGAAGCCTAGTTTCTCCTTGCTGGGACCCTAGCATACACAGTACTGCTAACTCTAATGAGGGCAAAATAAAAGGGTATATCTGACTTTTCCCCCTCAAAGATTCACGATTCTTTTTCTCATTGAAAAATCAAAGTCTCTGACACAATAGTTCACTAAATGAAAAAAAAAAGAAAATAGGAGGCCATCTTCTAAGGGCCCACTGTAGCCTGAATTACAGGACAGGTAAATTTAAACCATAGTACCTTTAGAAAAGTTGCCCATCACAAATATGTTTAACACATATTTTTCTTGTTATAAATGTGTATTTTTCTTGGAAAAGACAAATACAATTTGTATTCTTCAAAAATAGATAAATAAAAATAATCTGATTTGGACATTAGTTAGGAAAATGGCCCAGTTAGGGATCTGGTCAAAGAAGTGACATCAGTCATCAACTCTTTGACAATAAAGACTGTGTCCAGCATGATTAAATCGTTGTTCTCCAAACTAAGGGGAAAAAAATCAGAGAATACCATTTAAAAAATAAATGTTGTAGGTTCTTTAAACTATAAAAGAACATGGAAGAAAAATAATAAGCAGATGTTTTGGTTCTTCTAATCTACACCAACCAATCTGGTAGCCAGCAGTCACACTATTTAAGTGAATAAGAATTAAATACAATTTAAAATTTAGTTCCTCAGTTGTCTCAGCTACATTTCAAGTGCTCAACAGCCAAATGTAACTAGCGGACTACAGCAGGTCAAGGACATTTACATCTTTGTTTAAAGTTCTACTGAAGAACACTGCTCTAGAGCTATTTTTGTATCTCTTTTCGCCCTAAAATGATATTGATACTTGCATAGTTTCCAGGCCCTGCTATACAAATTAAAACAACAGCTCTATGCTCTCACAGTTTTGGAGGCCAGAAGTCCCAAATCAGTTTCATTAGGTTCACATCAATGTGTCAGCAGGACCTCAATTCCTCCAGAGGCTCCAGGGAGAATCTACTCCTCTCCTCTTCCAGCTTTTGGTGGCTGCTGACATTCCGTGACTTATAAACGTATCACCTGATCTCTGCTCCATGGTCACAGTGCCTCCATTTTCCTGTCTGTGAATTCTCCCTCTGTCCACCTCTCACAAGGATAGAACTCACTGTCCTTAGAAGCCCCCTGGATAATGCAGGATAATCCATCCAGGTCATGATCATTAACTTAATCAAACACTCTGCCTTATTAAGTAAAATTTACAGTTCCAGGGATTAGTACCTGATATCTCTGGAGGCCACTATCCAATTTACTACAACCTACTACAAGTATTTTTCAACTTCTATTTTACATTTTATTTTATGTTGCCAATTCATCATTTACTCCACTGGCTCCTATTGGTATAATATTAATACAGTTTCTTAAAGTGTACGATCTTTCCCCCCAGAGAGGCTTATACACTAGAAAAGCCTAGCTTCCTACTTAGCTTCCGGTATTTTTTCCTTCCCACCTTGTGACTGCCAAAGCCCAGGCTAGATGGAGAAGGCCATGATTGCACGAGCTCACAACTTCACAGATCCACTTGCAACAACTGCAGAACAACTGTAAGCCACATCTGAGTCACCCCACACTATGTGCCTTCGGGCAAGCTGCATTTGCGCTTACTGTGAATTCTAAAGTAACCCCACTGACAGTGTTGGTTTTAAAATGATTATTTTTAAAGAAAGCCATCTCAAAAGTAAGATAACACATCTGGATATTATAACAAGAATAAAATAAAAGAGAGAATTGGCTATAAAAACTACTCAAAACAATTAGAAAATAGATAAATAAAAGACAACACAATAGAAAAATGTGCAAGATTCTTCAACATACACTTCAAAGAAAGAGGGTATACAAATGAATGACAAGCATAACCTCTTTAAAAATCAGGAAAGTGCTCACTAAAACTAAAATGAGATATAATGAACACCCACCACAATGGCTAAAACTTTCAAATCAATACTAAGTGCCCCAATTTGTGAAGCAATAGGAACTCCAGTACATTGGTTGTGGGAGTCTAAATTGATACAACCACTTCAGAGAAAATTTTGTTATTATTGATAAAAATTAAACATGCATATATCCTAACTTAGTAGTACCCTTTCCTAAGGTGACACCCACGAGGAATATTTATAGCGATTCTATTAAAATAGCCAAAAATGGAAACAATTCAAATGTTCATTAATATGAAATGAATTGATGATTGTAGAATATTCATACAGTAAAGTAACAGTGCCAATGAAAATAATCAAATACCTTAAATAACAGTGTGGATATTCTTACAATTATTATTTTGAAGAAAAGAAGTCAGATGGGAAATAATATATATTTTAGGATTCCCTTTTTTATGAAACTAAAAAAAAAGTAAAATTAATCTATGAGGATAAAAATCAGGTGAATTTTTACCTTTAAAAAGCAGTAGTAACTGGGGGAGGGCCTGATGGGTGTTTCTGGGGTGTCAATATGATTCTTTTATTGACTTGGAGATGGTCACATCGTTGTTCATTTTGTTAGAATTAAGGAGTAGGAAAATAGAACAGTGGTAGTGAGCTCTAGCATTGTACCAGACTCACCGGTTTTCCTTTCAGCTCTATCACTCAGGCGATGTGCCTCTGGGTGAATTTTAACTTTCACTGTTTTTATCCTAATAAATACTACTATATTAATTGTCCCACCTTGTCTCTCATAGAATGTTTTCCTTATTCACTGTAGTATTACTAACATTCAGCAATATTTCATGACACATAAAAAATGCTCAATAAGTAATTATTAATAAATTATACACATCATGGTTTCCATGAAGAGTATTACACATTTCTCATTTACTGAAAGCTGAACATGCTCCCTAGAAAATCCATCATACCGAGAAAAATACCACATTTTGTCTTGGCCTTCCCAATGTGCTGACAGTTGGAATATGTGTGAACACAGAGTTCTGTATCCATAATACCCAGACCACATAGAGAGAACCCAAATTTATGTTAGGGCTCATTTTAGGCTTCTCCTAACAAGTTAAATCTTCCTCCTGAAGATCTACATTCTGCTGAAGAACTAAATTTCTATGCCTCTCTACTCATCATATTTGCTATAATAAAGTGATGACCAAATAAAATAAACACCTATAGAATTTTTAAATGATCTCCATGGCCACTTTGTAGTAACCAGTTCAGTTTGCACATAATGTTGCCCATGAATAAATAAAAATGATTAGGTCATCATGACAGCTAATATTTTCACCAATCTCTGTAACTGATTTGTACAGAGGTGAAAACTTTATATATATTTTTATTATAAACTACCAAATGTTTGGTTAATTTTAAAAAGCTTGCCAATAGGTCATTTGCCATCTTCTGGTTATAGTGAACTTTTATTTTTATGTATCTATAGGAAGGGTAGGGGAGAGTCTAATAGTAGACTCCTAGGAGGAGGGAACTATTTTACCAGAAATTCATGTTCTAAAGCCAGTATTTGCAAATCATGTATTTGCAGACTGAATCTCTACTACCTAGTGGCCTCAAAATAGCTCAACAATCTTTAAAGTAATTCTGTGTTGGCACTGTCTACTTAGAAGCAAATAAGCAAAGATAAATCTTCGGTAGATGAATCCATCATCAACTTTGGCCTGAAAGAAAGTCCACAGATGAGGTTTTAAAGAAACTAAGGTCACAGTCAAGAAGACAGAGAAGGGAAGGACAGGCAGATAAGAAGGCTGTAAAGAAGGTGAAAGACAGAAGAGGAGGAGGAGCAAAAAAGCACTACTGGTAAAAATGAGTAGATGCAAGACAGCAGAGCTGCAATCCCCAAAAATCCATATATTAGAATCACTGGACATATATATATAATACATTTAAGAAATTAAAAAAAAAAGAGTTTAAAACGTGATTAAAAGAAAAGAATCATTTTAGGTGACCAAGTCAATTTTTTAAAGGAGCAAATAAAACTTATAGACATATAAAATATCACTGACATTAAAACTTAGTGCTTAGCTTTAAAACAGTAAAAGGTGAAACTGACGAGAATTGGCAGGAAGTTCTCCAAAATCCATCACAAAGAGTCAAAATGATGGATAATACTGTAAGTTTCCACTTTTTAAATATTGTATAAGACTTCAAGCAACTTAATTAATAAGCTTTGTCATTTTAGTCTACTGAACAACAATCATTTTCCAAATCCTTTGCTTAAGGTATTTTTATATGTGTTTTTGTGTAAAGATGTAAAAATATATTTATAACATACAAATAAACTAACATGTTATTTATATCTAAAAACAAGGCAGTTTATTGTCAGAGAAAGCAAGTAATGTTAAATAATCAAAAATAAACAAATCACTAATTACATGAAGATGACAAAATCCACCACAAATTTCAGCAGATACTCACAGTAAGAACAGCCATAGACTTCAATTCTGAGCCCAATGCGGCCTTCTCCGTTCCAGTCCAGAGGCACTATGCGCACATAGCGGGCAATAACCGGATGCTGCAAATCATGCCGAACCACGCTATCAGAGTTGATATTTCCAGGAAATGCCTGGGAAAAAAGAACAGGGATTAAAAAATTAAAGAAAAACGTACTTTGGAAACAACCATGTTCCCTGTGTGTTAAGATAAATTTAAATTTTCTTATCCAATGGCAGGATTTTATATTTTCTACTATAAACAATTGGAACAAAGCTACTATACTTAATTTGAAAACAAATTTTCAATGGAAACTAGGCCAAAATTTCTATGGGTCCTTTCAAAGGTGAAAATATACATATATTAGAAGAATGAAACACTATATTGTACCCACTGTAGTATCCAGACAATATTTAAATTATGAGATCTAATTTTACATTTAAATTACAGTTTTTCAGCCTCCAAGCATATCTCTTGCTTTTTATTTATTTTTTTATTATGTTATGTTAATCCCCATACATTACATCATTAGTTTTTGATGTAGTGTTCCATGATTCATTGCTTGCATATAACACCCAGTGCTCCATGCAGTACATACCCTCCTTAATACCTATCACTGGACTAACCCCTCCCCCAACCCCCACCTCTCTAGAACCCTGTTTGTTTCTCAGAGTCCATAGTCTCTCATGGTTCATCTCCCCCTCCGATCTCCCCCCCTTCATTTTTCCCTTCCTACTATACTTTTTTTTTTTTTAACATATAATGTATTATTTGTTTCAGAGGTACAGGTCTGTGATTCATCAGTCTT
>NC_138380.1:7768532-7833906 GCF_054177405.1 Leptonychotes weddellii
GGCAACCCTCAGTTTGTTTCCTGAGATTAAGAATTTCTCATATCAGTGAGGTCATATGATACATGTCTTTCTCTGATTGACCTATTTTACTCAGCATAACACCCTCCAGTTCCATCCACATCATTGCAAATGGCAAGATTTCATTCCCTTTGATGGCTGCATAATATTCCATTGTATATATATATACCACATCTTCTTTATCCATTCATCTGTCGATGGACATCTTGGCTCTTTCCACAGTTTGGCTATTGTGGACATTGCTGCTATAAACATCGGGGTGCATGTACCCCTTCGGATCCCTACATTTGTATCTCTGGGGTAAATACCCAGTAGTGCAATTGTTGGGTCATAGGGCAGCTCTATTTTCAACTTTTTGAGGAACCTCCATACTGTTTTCCAGAGTGGTTGCACCAGCTCGCATTCCCACCAATAGTGTAGGAGGGTTCCCCTTTCTCCACATCCTCACCAACTTCTGTCGTTTCCTGACTTGTTAATTTTAGCCATTCTGACTGGTGTGAGGTGGTATCTCATTGAGGTTTTGATTTGGATTTCCCTGATGCCGAGCGATGTTGTACTTCTTGCTTTTTAAAAATCTCCTCTACATTACCTTCCCATGCCACCATTAGACATCTGAACTTTTTCTCAACATCAGATAAAAACAACTGAATACATTGTGAAAGTAGCCTTTCTACCTTTTATTGGCATGAACACATTTACAGAGTTTACGAGTTGATCAGAAATGTGTCCATTCCATATTTCTCATTTAGAGGATTCTGTCAAATCAAAAGAGTGATTTCCCATGAGCCTTATTTACATTGAGAAGTTCACCTTGTTGATGTTTTTTCAACAGAGAACAAATGGATTTTCTTCAGGCATGGCTATCATTCATTCAGGAAACATTTGTAAAATATCTATACCATAATAAGTATAGAATAATAGGGGGGACATAAGATGTCTAAAGCCATAGACACTACACTCAAAACAATCACAATCTAATAATAGGGAAAATGTTGGTATAAAATTCTAATTCAAGGAAGATTTAAAGCAATAGACCATCATAATTTAGAAGATATAAGTCAAATAAATGAGAAATATGTTTGTTACATTTTAAACATCAGCTGTTTTAATTTCATACAAACATTCTAGCTCTTTCTATATTAGATAACTTGAGTTTTTGTAATGTCGTATTCCACGTGACATCCTTTTTTATATTTGTTTATATGATCTCTTAAACACTGAAATAAAAATTTTAAGAAAACTGCCCTTTTTTAATCACAAAAAAAACACAACATAAGCACCATATTACATGGCTAATTTATTCTCTTTTTGACCTGAGGCTTTGAATTTGCTTCTATATAAAAATAAAAGTTCTACCTTTAAAAAAATTATTTTGTAACATTTTTTAAACACATAAAATTGATAAGAAACAAAAAAAAGACATGCTTTTGATAAAAAGTACATAGCAGCTTTGAAGCAGAAGGCTCTGGTTTTCTCTCACACACATGGCACAATGCTGAATTTGTGGTTGCAAGGTTTGTTACCTGATGGACACTCTTTGGTCACACTCCAGCCTCCAAAACACAAAATGTGCAATGTAAGACCTAGTAATATAGGGCTCAGACTGAAATATTTCCTCAGGATTAAAACTATTTTGTATAACATTTAGATGTCCCAACAATCTACATGAGGATAAAACTTAATCTATAACATTGAACAATTTTGTGTTTGAAAATTGGGATGGCCTTCAGAGGCTATCCGGTTGCGCCCTCTGGGATTTCCCTCATCCTAGCTGCATCTACCTTTTCAGAATGGGCCACTCCTTTAAGCCTTCACTGAATGTCAGGTCATGAATGTTAACACTGAGAGCATCTTCTGTGTATCTTATTGACAAAATTTGATCAAGAAAAACAGCAAAAGATTTCTTTTTAGGTATTTTTCTAGCCAGGCTGTAGCTTTACAAAGATGCCACAAATCTAATTTATTAAACTGCGGCTGAATTTTAATACCACTGGTGGTTGTTCTGCCTCCAAAAGTAATATGGGTGAGCATCCCTGATCAAAATCACCGGAATTAAATCCTTACAGCATTTAATCTAAAATTTATCTTAAATATTACTCAATAAAAGCCACCAAACAATTTTAACTTGAGGATATGCTTGCTGTAGTGCTTGGTGACGATATATAAATATTAACAACAACAATACCAAGTAACTCTGGGAACTCTATCTCTGAGACATTTGTAGTCTTTTGAGGCCTGAAAGAAAACACTCTTCTGTGTTTCCCCTCTACTTCAAAACTTCACTCTGACACCAGATACGTGAGTTTTCCCACACATCAAGAAACCCTCTGATTCTCCGTGGACACTAGCTGGAGGTCCCATAATTTAACTCAACTCTGACACGATCTACATGGAGAGTCAGATCCCACAGGTCAGGGGAGGGGTCGCACAAGACCACCCCACTTCAGATGCTGATCTCAAGTCTCATTTGTCCCTTCTGCTTCTGGCAGACCAGCTAAAAATAGGTTCCCATGACCCCATTCTCAAGTCTGATCATTTGCTAGAATGGCTCACAGAACTCAGAAAACCAGTTTACTTACTAGATTACTGGTTTATCATAAAAGGATACAACTCAGCAATGGCCAGACCAAAGAGATGCACAGAGCAAGGTATGCGGGAAGGGTTTCCACACCTTCTCCGGGGGTGCCACCTCCCCAGGTCCTCTACATATTCACCAGCCCAAAATACCTCCCAACCTCAACTTCAGATATTTTTTTTTTTTTTTTTTTGAGAGAGAGAGAATGAGAGACAGAGAGCATGAGAGGGGGGAGGGTCAGAGAGAGAAACAGACTCCCTGCCGAGCAGGGAGCCCGATGCGGGACTCGATCCTGGGACTCCAGGATCATGACCTGAGCCGAAGGCAGTCGCTTAACCAACTGAGCCACCCAGGCGCCCCAACTTCAGATATTTTTATGGAGGTCTCATTATGCAAGCAAAATCATTAAATCATTGGCCATTGATGATTAAACTCTCCAGAGATCAGGATGGTTCCACCGCTAACCAGCCCCTCCTTTTTGCGATTATCTAGGGGCTTTCCAAAAATCACCTCAAGCATAAATTCTGGTGTGGTTCAAAGGAGCTTATTATGAATAACAACAACAACAAAAAATACCCATTTCATCTTTATTGCACTTATCACTTAGGAAACTGCAAGGATTTGAGGAGCTGTGTGCCAGGAATGATGGACAAAGACAAAAAAACGTATTTCTTATAAGTTACATTAGCACAGGCCTAAAATAATATGAAAAACATGCAAAATGCAATATTAAAAGAAACTACAAAAGTGCATGATACAGGTAATAATTTCAGTAATATTTGGAGCTCTATGAAAACCATGCAAGCAGAAAAAAGAAACAGACTTCAGCTGGACAGGAGGGCATAACGGTGTCTGGGAGATGGAGATAGAGATAAATGGAGGAGGACACAGCAGAGAACAGGTTATTCCTGGCACAGAGAAGGAACTCAGGTCTAGGGCTTAAGACACCCAGGGCCTAGATGTAGTTATGCTGAAATTTTGTTCTGAAGAGGTACTTCTCTAGGTCTCATTTTTTTTTTTCATTCTTTCTCCCCACGTCTTTATCCAAAAAAAGGCTTGGCTAACTTATTTGCACAATCCATTTTAGATCTAATATTGTGGACTCTCTAAAAACATGAACATTTTTTATATTCAAAATTAGGTATTAGAAGATATAAGTCTGACTGAAAGGAAGTGTGCATATTGGAAAATCATGGTTGTTTTAGCAAGTTCTGTCTAATTTTGGACAAAAGAATCTAGCATGCATTTTCTAAAAGAAATGACAATTAGAGCCACATTCAGGAGATCGTAGGTGGTGGAAGATTGTATTGGGGGCAAAAAGACTAGCAACAAGGAATTTAAGGGTCAATGCCAATGTGGTAGTAAGGGGAAATAAGAAAAATGAAAGATGGATACGATATTTCAAAAGAACAATTGGTAACATTTTGAAAGAAGGGAACAGGAGAAAAGATATAAACTAACCTATTCCAAGGTATTAACATCTAGGCATTAATGACAGAAAAAAGGGGGATAAAATGGTAAATATGTATTCTTCCCCTCCTGAGTAAACCTCTTTTTCTCTAACAGCATCTACACTTTCTTTAAAATGTTACCCACTGTCCACTCTTAACCCACCAGAATCAAGAGAGGAAGATGCCACACTACAGCCCCAGGGGTGGGCACCTAATGTAATGAGACTTAACTTTAGCACTTGTGCTGGAATGATTCATTCATACATCCATTCACTGGGGAAATAGCTAAGAGCCTCTATGCACAATATATTGTTCAAATCACTGGGGTTACAGGAGTAAACAATACAGAGTTTTCAGTTTTCATGGCATTTATGTATTAAAGTACATAGTGGGGCAGCTAATAAATAATAAATATTTAATGAATATATGTGTGTGTATATATATTACTGACACCATATGACATAATATGTATATGTTGTTACATATTAAATTACATATATAGTATACACATACTGAGCATACTTTGCGTGTTTGGGGACAGTAAGGAAGCCAGTGCTTCTGGAACATAGTGAAGAAAGGAAGAACAGGGTAAAAGATGTTGGAGAGATGGAGGAGAAAGGGCCTGTAAACCATGACCATGTTGTAGATTTCATTTTAAGTGTACCAGAAGGAAATCCATTGGAGAGTTTTAAACAAAAAAATTACACATCTTACCATTGGTAAGACCAGGGCCACTAACACCCCCTCCCTGTATACACTGAAGTTCCTAGGAAAACAGAAGACAACAGCATAATGTAAATTACAGAATCGTATTGGGTAGAATGATGTGGTGACCAGTATTCCCGAGGGGTGGGGTGCTGCAGGGAGAAGTGAAGAAGAGTGGTGCAGAGGTGAGTCCAGAAGAGACAGGAAATTTACTACAGCCTGGATCCCAAATGCACCACATGTGAGGACATAAAACAAAACAGAACCCAGAACTACTGGGAACGAGGCTCTCCTTCCACTAAGCTCCTGCTGGTCATTCTGCTATTATAAAGTGATGGATGTCAGAAAAAGACAAAGTAGGCACATCCGCAGAAATACGATTCCAGCATCTAAATGCAGAACATACTGAAGAAAACCTCTGGGCTTTTTGATTATTTGCCTTGTTTCCTCATTTTTTCTGATTTTTTTTAAGCAACTGAATAAATACATACAAACACAAAGATATCTGAATGGAAAGATAATTAGTGAAGATTTAGATACATTGCATTTGAGATTTCACCATCACACTGAAAGGTCACATCGAGATTTTGAGATGTTTAAAGTAGTTGTGTTTTATTGAAGTTGAGCTTCGCAGACAGGGCACATGTATTATTTATGAACAAATGCATGTCATATGGTATTTTCTTCAGTGTTCACAGCATCAATAAATTGTGTGTTTTGTACTTTTCATTTCCAAGCATACAGAGATTTAAGACATTATTTTAATTGAAGTTTAAAACATTTCAAAAGAAGGGGGAGCCTGGGTGGCTCAGTCGGTTGAGCGACTGCCTTCGGCTCGGGTCATGATCCCAGGGTCCTGGGATCGAGTCCCACATCGGGCTCCCTGCTCTGCGGGGAGCCTGCTTCTCCCTCTCCCACTCCCCCTGCTTGTGTTCTCTCTCTCGCTGTGTCTCTCTCTGTCAAATAAATAAAATCTTTAAAAAAAAAAAAAAATTTCAAAAGAAGAGTGTAGGTGTTACCAATCACTGCCTTGAATATAAAGGCATAAATATACGTGAAATGTCTCCTTTTATACAGCAGTATTTGGAAAACTTAAATACAGAAAGAGGTGCAACCAATGATTTAATAAAAACAACATCTAATATTTATATATAATTTTATTATTTAAAGAGTCCTAGTACATGCTGTATTGTTTGTGCCTCATAAAAACTCTCAAGTTTGGTAGGGATGAGCTTTTTTCAAATCAGGAAACAGTCTCAGAGAACTTACTGGATGTCAAACAGCTTAGTAAGGGCAAGCTGGGCAAAGTAACAAGCTTGGCAGGCATCCCCACACTGACTTTTGTTTGAGAATAAAATTTTCATTTGGGAATAAAGGATTTTCTTCTTAGGCACAACACATTTTATTTTTGATATTTGATACTGCATATTTGAATATCAAATTTAAAGTTTGATAATTCTTATCATACCACATTCTGGATGTACATTTGATTTCTGGCTCATTTATTATACAGCATATTTGCCTACATACTCTTATTTCTTTCTTCAATTTTAGTTCCACAAACTTTGACAAAATTAGTATTTTCTTTTCTTACACATTTTCCCCAAAACATGCTCCCATTTTGGTAATTAGCAAAAGCTCCTCTGCAGCTTTTAATAGAAATAATTAAAAAGTTTGAATGCCATTGTTTACTAAAAGGAAAGAAAGGCTGGTCTGCTCCAGGGCATATCTTATATTAGTAGCAATGAGTACACAGCTACAGGTCTTGAAAAGAAGCTTTTCTTTTCACATAATTTGACTCTTTGACATCCAATTGTGGTTTTTCAGATAGATGTGAAAAGAAAGAATAAACAAGGTAAAACATTCAGCTGATATTTATAAAATCTTTAAGAACTGGAAATCTGCATGAAAAATTGAAAAATTAAAATGAATTTAAATCTTTCTTCAAACAATAGACTTTAAAATTCAACCTTCATTTCGAAAAATGTCACACAATAATACATGTTTTGTGGATACATGAAAACCGACAAATTCATCATTGTTAAGACTGAAAAATCAATCATAGGAGCTTGTGAATTATTTGTCATTGCTATTAAATCTCTACTGGCTGTGAGTTGTATATATGCTTAGAAGGATAGGGTTTTGGGTTTTTCTTTGTTTTTATTTGTTTATTTGTAACTAACATATAGCATTTACGTAACTCAGAAGGCTTTAAGTTTAGTAAAGCTAAGGGCAATATAACTTGAAACCTGTGCGGCTACTTGAGAGTAAATGCCCTATAAATTACTAAACTTTATAGCAGAGGTGGTGGGGGCAGGGGTGAAACAGGTGATGGGGATTAAGGAGGGCAATGGTCATGATGAGCACCCTGAGGCCTACAGAATTACTGAATCACTATATTGTACAACACCTGAAACTAATATAACACTGTTAACTGGAATTAAAAGAAAAACTTAAAAATAAAATAAACTACAGCAAAGAGTTAGAATTTTTTTATGATTTATTTATTTATCAGAGAGAGAGACCGACAGAGAGCACAAGCAGGGGGAGCAGCAGGCAGAGGGAGAAGCCGGCTCCCCACTGAGCAAGGAGCCCAACGCAGGACTCGATCCCAGGACCCTGGGATCATGACCTGAGCCGAAGGCAGACGCTTAACCAACTAAGCCACCAGGTGTCCCAAGAGTCAGAATTTTTAAAAACAAATTGTGAATTACTCAGAATGCCAATTTTATAATCTAAGTATCGCTAAAGTTTTAATAACTAAAAATTTCCCACCATGTGGCACTAAACATTTATTCTAGCTGAAACAAGAGTCCAGATGGCCTAACACAGGAAAGGCACACCTTTTCTGTAAAATACCAAACAGTTACTATATTACGCTTAGCAGGCCGCATACCTCTCAGTTCCATATCCTTTTTGTTTTAACACTTGAAAAATGTAAAAACCATCATAGCTCACAGACTTTAAAAGAACAGAGACCAGAGTTAGCCCACAGGCTGTAGCTTGCCAACCCTAGGTCTAAGAATCTTTCAAATTGATAAATCCTCCCCTTAACTCCAAAAGGATGCAAAAGTCTAAAATCACTGAAAAACTTTTCAGCCACTTGGCATTTAAAAACCAATAAACTTTGGGAAAGCATTTTGTCATCCCTTGAAGCATATAATTTATCACTGGAGGAAAATATATAGGGATTTAGAAGTATGCTGTGTGTGAGGCATGAACTAACATTTCCCTCAAATTCACTATTACGGGGTCTGAAGTGTAACTTATGAAGTATTTTATGAAGAGAATAAATATATTTGGTCCTCACTAAAACCTCACCTTTCAAGAAACCTAAAATAAGGGATCACAAGCTTCTATAGCAAATGAGTGAGAATGTACATCTTAGGGCAAAGGTTTTGCTTAAGACTGAAAAAAATGTGTGTCTGAAACACACAGCTATTGTGTAAGTGAGCCTAGGAGGATTTCTTAGTGCTATGAACAAGTCTCCTAGGTGGGAAATTATGTGAGAAAAAAAACAACACATGAATATTTCCTAATGTGAGAGATCTTAATTTCTTAAAATATAAAATATCTCTGCTGCAACAGAAACACACATTGATTTTTTTCCTTAAGTTGATGTCATAAACCTGTGATAACTATAGTCACTTTTCTTTAAGTAGAATTTTATTTCTTGCTGGATTTTAAATTTTATTTTCCCCATGCTAACAATTTATATCAAAATATAGAAACAGATCTTCCATTTTGCAGCCTTGATGTGAGTCTCCAGGCCTGGTTACACTGCATGCTGAGGCAGGAAGAAAAAAAGTACTTTCATAAAATACTGCATCTGTTACACTCCAGATCTGGCTTTGTCACCTGAACTTCCTTGTCATGATTTTTATCTGGCTGTACAAACATGTCTGGCAAGACTCAGCTCAGATAGCACTTCCTGAAGTTAAGGATAGTCCCTGACCCTCACTCTTCAATCCCCCAGTATTCTGCAGGGGTCCTCATAACATCCTGTACTTATTCTCTTCACTCAATTGAAATTACTTCATTGTGTATTTAATCATCCACCTAATGACTATTTCAGAAGTATTTAAGCCAGCTTTGAAGTCTGTGATCAAACCTCTGGTCCACCACTATATCTGATGCACCTACACAATGGTTGGTGTTCAATGAGTTATCCATTTACTGCCTGATTAAATGAATGAATAAAAATGAGCATTCCCTAACTCCCACCTGTTTACATTTCATAGCTCTTGTTATTTCTGG
The DNA here is from genome assembly GCF_054177405.1 of Leptonychotes weddellii. Classification (NCBI taxonomy): domain Eukaryota; kingdom Metazoa; phylum Chordata; class Mammalia; order Carnivora; family Phocidae; genus Leptonychotes; species Leptonychotes weddellii. The sequence goes on from NC_138380.1 coordinate 7,777,539, forward strand.
ATGTACCAAAGGCCAGTTCAGTAACCATTCATAGTAAATAAACCACATTTGAGAATATCCTACAGAAGAAAAAGAAAAAGCATGCTAGTCTGATTCAAGACACTAAGCAAATCAATAGAGTTTTCCCAGAGGTACGGGGATATCATTATAAGTATGTAAAGTGTCCAGGAGTCACAGAGATCATGCAGAAAAAAGGAAATGGTCATGCAAAAATCCTGTCAAAATCAGGGGATAAATGCTAGGAGAAATATGAAAATTAACACATACCCACCCACATCAAATATCAGATGTTCACACAGGTAATTCACTTGAACTCTGCTAAAAACATACTCTTTTTGGATTATAAAACCACGGCAACATGTTGTGTGGCAAATGCCAAAACATTCTCTTTATATGTGAGCAGTAATATTTTCTCTGGACACTTCTGCTCTTGACTCAATTAGAGAGATCTTATCTTTTTCATTTTGCCAAAGTTAAAACAAAGTTTAGAAGTATTTTACTAGAAGAACCATTAATTAATTAAGAATCATGGCGTAAAAACAATAATATAATTCAGAAAAACAAAGGTAACATAAGGTAAAATGTTTTAAAATCTAGTTCTTTCATTTCTCTCTCTTTATTTCTTATGGAGATCACATGATGATGGTATTCTATACCATCCTTTGTGCTAAACTGCTCTCAGCCTACCCAAAAGACTCTGTCCTTTTTGATGGCTTAATTTTCTCCCATAGTTTATTCCTGAGATACTGGCTCCCTCTCTCCCTCTTGTCTTATCTTTCCTTTCTTCCTTCTTCCTTTCCTCCTCCACTCCTTCTCTCCTTCCCTCCAGTGGTTTAATGTAACACATGATTCTTTCTTGCTCACACTGCAATTCAGTATGAATGGATGGGAGCAGAGGGCTTGGCTCCACCTCGTCATTCAGAGACCCATCATCAACATCTGGTTGTCAAGGCCACCACAGAAACAAAAGAGAAAGTATGGAGGAATATACAGGTGGGGTTAGGACCAGATTTAGAAGCAGAGGATATCACTTCTGCACATACTCCACTGGTCATGTTTCCTACCGGCCTTACTTAACCTTTGTGTGGAAGAGACTAGAAAATAGAACACAAAAGCAGGACAGCTTTGATTAAATGCATAACAATGTCACCGCCACATAGGTGTTACATGATGTTCATGCATTTCTGAAATTTTATGTTTACCTATATCATAGCACTTATTACACTGAATAGTAAAATTGTATATGATCACTTGTTGGTCTCCCGATAAACTACAAACTATGTAGGCACTGATAAGGCTTTTTTTTTAAATTGAGGTATAATTTACAAAGGTAAATTGCAAAGATCTAAGTAAAGACTTTGATCAGTTTTGAGAAATGCATTCACCCAGGCAATCCCCTCCCCATCAAGATATAAAACATTTCTATTAACCCAGAATCCTCTCTGTTGGTGTCCACAGTCAACACCCACCTTAGTTAACAGCACTCCCAACCCTAATGGAAACACTTTTCCAATTTCCATCAAAAGAGGTTAATTTTGCCTTTTCTTGAACTTCTTATTAAGGTGATCAAACCCACTTTCACTCAAAATAACATTAAGATTCTGACATGCTTTTGTATGTACCCATGTTTTATTTCTTTTCATTGCTGAGTAGTATTTTATTGTATAAATATACCACAGTTTATTTAGCCAGTTTCTGTTAAGAGACTCCAGGGCAGTTCCCAGTTTTTTACTATTATGAATGAAACTGCTGTGAGCATCTGTATAAAATGCACAGGGGGAGAATTTCTGACTCACAAAGTAGATACATGCTTAAATTTTTAAGAAATTGCCAAACTTTTTCTTCACGTTTGTAACATCAGACATGTAGTTTAAATTGCATCAGAGAAATCTCTGCTGTATATTCCTTTTTCTCCTCTCTACTGTATATTCCATATAACTTAAGTTCATTATTTTATGCATCTATATTAATTTTTCTCCCCAAACTTCCCTAAATTTTGTCTTCATCCTACATGTCAAGCCATAAAAAAGGATGAAAATAGATAAATGCTACCGGTTGTCTTTTTTGATTTTTTTGTCAATATTTGAAATAAATACACAAAGTAAGAAAAACAAACCAATGTTATCAAGCTTAACAATGTTCAAATAGAGCATAACTGACAGAAGTCTGGAGATGGAAATGTCTGAAAGAATGCAGAAGAAAGATACAATGGATAAAATCCATGTCCTTCATGTAATGAGTCAGGAGACATTTCCAAAGCTCCATAGAACAGCAAACCCACTTACTAGTATTAGAACCAACAAAATTAACAAAGAGATAATTTAAAATATTTGACATTATTTCTAAAAGCAGGTTAGATATCGGAAAAAGTTAGCTAACTACAAATTGATCTATCAAGAAGTCAGTAGTCAATAGGTAATTTCTAAGTAGAGATGGGAACAAAATGCTATGTGAGTAAACAGGGAGAGGAGAACCAGAGAAGATACTGGGATGGGAACTTTTGCTATTTAAATGAAATTCTTTTTGTAATATTTGATTTAAAATATTTATCCATATACTACTTTGACAAAGACAAACCACAATATTTTTCTGTGGGGTTGTATCTAAAACTTTGGCTTTAAGATTCCTGGCATACTATACAGATGGAGACACAATCAGGTGTGAGGTTCATCTTGTCTGTAAAAATAAAATCTAACTAGCTGCTTAAAGAAGTGTAAGACTCCTGGTACTGAGCCCAGAAAGAAATTTCTCAAATGAGTCCTCTTGTAAAAGGAATCATGCTACACAATAAACAAAGTGTTCTGTGACAAATGTATAAGAAGATAACAAATCTCATAGGAGGTTTCTTACAGTTTCCTTCAATGTAACCCCATGGAAAAATGCCAAAACACAATTCAGTAAACAAAATTTTACAATGGTAATCAAGACTTTCAATGCAGGTATTCGGCTCTCTGCCGACTGGCTTAATCTAGAAATAGTTCAGAGTATCTAGAGGAATGAATGGATTGCTTTGCCTTCAGATTATCCTCTGTAAATACTGCTTTTCTCAGGTATTTGATGTTTCAATGGCAATGAATTTGAAAATACACTTGGAAGTACCCAGAGTATATCTCTTTCTAAATGTGGAACCAAATGTTTTCATAAACATAAAATCAAGTATTATTCAGGGTGAAGATCAGTATTAGCAAAGTAAATTACGACGTAGGAAACAAAGGCAAAAGAAAAAAATTAAATTTCCTTACTGTCTACAGCCTCTTGACCAAGTCCCTGAAACTATTAGTCCGACCCTGCAGGATCCTGTGTCTTCTTTAACATATAAAAATTCTTTTGTAAACTACCTTTAACTCTTGACACACACCCCGCAACATACATGCTAGGAATCATCCTCCAAGCATATGGTCCACTGATACACATCAGAAGGGTCTCATGACTAGTATTTTATTAGACTGTAATAAATGATCTTTTACCAACAATAGCTAGCCCCTCAAGGTCCTGGAAACCTTGCTTCCAAAATTTAGAGACTTAGGCTATCTCCCTAACCCCCTCCCAACTTGAAAGTATATAATCAGCCACCTGTCACGACCCCAGTGCAGCTCCTTCTGCCCATAGACCCTGTTCCTGTGCTTTAATAAAAACACCTTTTTGCACTGAAGAGGTCTCAAGAATTCTTTCTTGGCCGTCAGCTGTGAACCCCAACATTTCCTACATCATAAGAACATTTGCCATCTTAACATTTGTTGCTTGTTAGTGCTGGGAAGTCCCATTCCAGTATCACCTGCCCAGTGTCACGGATTATCGCCTCCTGGTGACTGGAGACATCTCATAATTTTGTGGGAGACCAAAGACACCATTTTAACCACACCATCCTTACCGCCTGTGCAGCAAAGGTCTTTGCTTTCTTAGACTAATTTTGGGAGTAAACTTCTGGATCAGGGGGGTGTACCACCTATGCCCTTTTTTTTTTTTGGTCAGAGAGAGAGAGAGGGAGAGCACAAACAGGGGAAGCAGCAGGCAGAGGGAGAAGCAGGCTCCCTGCTGAGCAAGGAGCATGATGTGATTAGGGGCTCAATCCCAGGACCCTGGGATCATGACCTGAGCCAAAGGCAGACAGTTAACCGACTGAGCCACCCAGGCATCCCAACCTACGCCCTCTTTGGATGCATCTTACATCTTTGGTTAAGCCATTAAGGCTTATTGGTTTTGAGTCACTATTAGACCTACTCGTCCGTCCATGGCCAGATGACTGATCCTTTAAATTAACTATGTTTGAAAGAAAAATAAACTTTACAAAGAGCTCTCAACTGTCTTATTAGTATAATGGTCAAGGGACTCCCTTGACCAAATAAAATCACAGAAATTAGATTTAAATCGAAATAAATGCCCATATGTAATGTACATTTCCTTTAAACTCTGACCTCATTTGTCTGTTTTAACTTAGCTTTTCCTATTATTTACCTGGAACACTCGGGCCTAACCTCTAGGTTCAAAGTATACAGGTTACTCCTGTAAATGTTGAAAGCCAGGAAATAAATTTAACTAAAGCACCTGAGAATGGCCATAGGCTTGCTTTGCTCCTACCATCCAGGGATTGGTAATACCAGCTTCAGGCATTCTTATGAGATGTCCTTTGCAGGTATTATCCTAGACCCCCCACTGCAAAAGAATTTGTGTCTCCTGAATGGAAGCAAAATCTCTTAAATTATAAAGACCTTTTACCTCCACTTTGAAAAGATCCTACCAATTTTAGAGATTAAAAAGACTAATGACTATTCACAAAACTCCTTCACAAGGAACAGAACCAAAAATTTCTCCTAGACCCTCCTACAAATGATCTGTGAAGGGCCAATATTCAAGGACTGGTAGAAGCTGATGTGGGAATCAAAGGCAGAAGGAAATGTAGACAAAATTAAATTTCCTTATAACCAGCGGCCCATGGACAAATACTTAAGGCAGGCAGAATATAACCTCCCAACTGTCTTATGTTAATGCTTTGCTAGAAGGAAAAACAACCCTAGCTTGACAATAGCTAGGCCTCCAGGATCCTATGAGTCTTCTTTAGCATATGAAAGTCTTTTTGAAAAACTTCTCTTGTCTTTACCGCCCTCAACTCCGTAGTGTATAATCAGTTGCTCCTCACAATCCAGGGCAGCACTTTCTGCCCACGGGTCCTGTCCCCGAGCTATAATAAAACACCTTTTTGCACCAAAGATGTCTCAAGAATTCTTTCTTAGCCGTCAGCTCCAAACCCCAAACTTTTCCACATCAGAAACCAAGGTTGAATTATGTACCCAAAAGAAGGTTTTTGTTAAAATGCTTTATACAGGTTTTACAAAGATAAAAATATTTTAATTCCATTTTAGTTAAAAATCTCCCCAATATAAAGAAGCATATTTAATTAAAAAGGCAGGCTAAACACCTGATATTCAGGCTGTAATCTTGTTCTTCTGAGAATTAAAAACAACTCTGTTTTACAAATCTTTACAAAACCAGAAATGCAACCCTAAAGCCAAAGCCTGCCTATCTTTATCAATCCCCAAACCCTGCCTATTCCTCTTACAGTGTTTCTGTATATTGGAAAAGATCAAGCTACTGGAACAAAACTGTACTGTACTTAGGAGAAAGAAAGGTGAATTTTAAATCGCAGTTACCCTGAAACTCTGGGGGAAAATTTTTTTGGCATTCTTTTCTGTACCTTGAAATGATAAATCTTATGTCTTTAAAATGTAAACACAGCTCACAATTGCCTGAAACTGAAGAAATAAAAGGGGAAAAAACTTTTTCCTTTTTTAAAGATTTTATTTATTTATCTGAGATAGAGAGTGAGAGCCAGGAGACAGAGGGAGAAGCAGGCCCCCTACTGAGCAGGGAGCCCCACGTAGGGCTTGATCACAGGACCCCAGATCATGAGGGAGCCAAAGGCAGATGCCCAACTGAGCCACCCAGGCGCCCCAGGAAAAGACTTTTTCAAAAAAGTACAAACTGCTAGAATGACTTCTGTGCCCAGACTCTAACACCTTTCATAACAGATATGCGCCAAATCTTCATCATGAAGAAAACTTGGATGCCCTCTCTCTGCCTTTGTCATGTAAATTTCTACCCTCCTCTTCTTTAGGACCTAAGAGCAGTTCTTTGCAATAGAATTGGGGAGAACTTTAGGGGGACGTTTTTTTACAACACACACACACTCTCTCTCTCTCTCTCTCTAGGGAGGTATTTGGGAACTAGGCCAGTAATGTCATTTCCATAAACAGAACAAAAGCTAGAAGATTGTTTGCATCTTGTCTGTGTATGTGTAACCATGCATGTTATGAAGGTGAGATACTTTCCTACCTCCAGATGGTATTGCTAAAATTGATTTGTAAAAGCACTCTAGTTGGTTTAAAGCAAGCGCTTATAGGAACTGGGCATTCCAAAACTCTGAAAGATAGAAACTAACCCAAAAGTTTTTTCAAGTTCACATGATCTGGGAAAATAGTTGGTACTAAAGGTAATTTAAGGTTGCTGGTTTAATTAAAATAAAACCGTCTTTACAGTTATGCGTTAATGTAAGACTTTTATTTTACCGGTGTTCAATGAAGGTCCAATGGGTTGTCTCTGTTGTCAAAGTTTGTCCAAAAAAAAAAAATTAAAAATTAGAATGGTTGACTTTGTCTAATGCATTAAGTTTTGTGGGTCATCTAGACATGATTGTCAAGAAAAAGTAAATTAAATAGTTATAAATAAAAGATTTATAGGGAAATTTCTGGGTGGCTTGCAAAATGTTTGGTAATCTGAAATTTTGGAGTTTTGTTTAGTTAGATGATGAGCTAATAAATTTGTTAAATATGATTTCCAAATAAGATAAAGAAAACATTAAGTACTAAGCACAGGTTTATCTACTTTTGTCTTATTGCAGAGAAACTAAAGATAAGTATGGGTCTGTAAACCTGGTTTGTGATTTATTATTTTTTTAATATTTTATTTATTTATCTGACAGAGAGAGAGAGCGCAAGCAGGGGAAGCACAGGTAGAGGGAGAGGGAGAAGCAGACTCTCCACCAAGCAGGGAGCCTGATGCGGGGCTCAATCCCAGGACCCCAGGATCACGACCTGAGCCAAAGGCAGACGCTTAACCAACTGAGCCACCCACATGCCCCGATTAATTATTTTTTTAAGATTTTAAGTAATCTCTACACCCAACGTGGGGCTCGAACTCACAACCCTGAGATCAAGAGTCACTTGCTCTACCAACTGAGCCAGCCAGGCGCCCCAGGTTTGTGCTTTATTTTAAAAAATTGCTACTATGGGGCGCCTGGGTGGCTCAGTTGGTTAAGCGACTGCCTTCGGCTCAGGTCATGATCCTGGAGTCCCTGGATCGAGTCCCGCATCGGGCTCCCTGCTCGGCAGGGAGTCTACTTCTCCCTCTGACCCTCCCCCCTCTCATGTGCTCTCTCTCATTCTCTCTCTCTCAAATAAATAAATAAAATCTTTAAAAAAAAATTGCTACTATGAAAAACGTGTTTCTAGAATCATAAAATGTATTCATTAATTTGCTAATCTAAAAAGGTACTGGTATGATATACTGCTCACAATTGCTTAGTTTTCACTAGAAACTAAGGTTTCTAAGAGTTAAGAATTCTAATAAATGTAATTATCAGAAATAAAGGAAACAACTGTACACAAGCAAAGTAAGATAATGTGTTTTGAGGAAAAATCATATGAGGAATGGGAATACGTTTTTGCTGAAGAAAGTAATATTGTCCTAATACATCAGGCCATTCGGGAATATGGAATAAGATACTTCTGTCTCCAATGAATGACAGCTGGTCTGAGAGAGCAGAGCCAGGGAGTATGATATTACTAAAACATGGAACTGGGGGTCTCTAAAAGAACAACTTAGACCCAAATGGGAAGGACCCTATCAAATTTTACTTAGTACTCCTACAGCTGTAAAACTAAGGGGAATACCAAGTCAGGTACACTTATCAAGAATTAAACTTGTTTCTGGTGAGTCCCCACAGGTTCCCATAGAAGAAACACCTGCCTACACCTGTGAACCTGTGAAAGATCTAAAGTTGCTGCTCCAAAGGACCAATAAATAAAGTTCAATGAAGCTTTTAAAGTCATTTATTTTTCTGGGTTTTCTCCTTATACAATCTCTAGCAAAAGCAAACGTCCCCAACTACCGTTTGCAGTAGGTTCAACATTATGCAGATAGCTTACAAAAAAGTCCTTGCTGGATTTGTGGCCTACTCCCTTTATCCAGCACTTCAGGTCTCCGTTGGTGGGCTTCTCCATTACAGGATACAGATTTACATTATTTACACCAATATATAAAAGATATGATATACCAACCAAGTACTAGCATGTATAGGGACATCTCTGTTACTAACAAAAATGTTTTTTGTTGGCCGGTGGTAAGTACTACATGGAATTCTCCAGGTCATGAAAGACCTTTTTCCTACCCTCAGACCATTGAAATCATAACTGAATATTCCAGCTCCAAAACTGAAGAAAAGAAAGCTATGTGGATAACAGTTAAACCCAGTAATAAGAGATATACTGATAATGGTTATTTTCAAATATGGGATGAATTTATGTGGTTTACTCCTACTATAAGCCAATTAAACCAATAGGTCCTCCTGTACTGGGAACAAAGAAATCATACCAATGATGCATGGCTTAATGCCACCCGCAAATTAGGGTGGCTCTCCCCAGAAGCTTGTGTGCATACTATTGTTCTACAATCAACCGACTGGTGTGCTACTGATCGGGTGACATGACCTGGCATCAGATGGCTAGCACCCAATGGAATTCACTGGCTATGTGGCACCAATTTGTAGCCACGGCCACCCCCTGGATTGACAGGGTGCTGAACCCTAGGCTTTCCCTGGATGCAAGGGAGATGGTGTAAAGAAACACCTATGCCAGCAAATTATCCCCACTTTACTGCTGGACACAATCAGCCTTTCATTAGTATGATCACCAGTTAGCCATTTTCTTTTTTTTTGCCCTAACTGGGAATAGAAGACATGACCTGGCATATGGAGGCCCTAATAAACTATACCACATAAGCCCTAATGATACTATGCATGGGCTTTCCTTGTTAAACCTTGAAGCTGAATCAATGAGAAAGGCTGTATTACAAAAGAGGATGGCTTTGGATATAGTAACAGCAGCTCAAGGAGGAACTTGTGCTATTATTGAGACTGAATATTGTGTATATATCCCAGATAACTCTGCTAATGTACCCCAAATTTTAGCAGACCTGCATATCCAAATTAAGGCAATGTCTGCCTCCTCTAGTTCCCTCAATGACTGGATTTCTTCCTGGTTTAGTGGAAATGGATGGTCTTGGTGGAGAAAACTTCTTTTACTAATAGTAATTATGCTTGGTCTTCTTTACTGTGGGGACTATCATTGCTACATGTTTTGTATAAACATGTGGCACAAATTATCTGAACAGATGCTCTCTAGGAAGCATCCTATCCTTACGATGAGACCTCAAAGGCGCCTCTGAGTCAGACAACCTAAGATGAGGAGCCCTTCACCAAATCAGATAGTTCAAGATTTTTATGCCTCCCAATAGACAGGGTCTACAAGCCCTTTCAGCTTGAAGAAGCTACAGAAGAGGAGACCTTCACCCTTTAACACCCCTTGAGAATAAGGAAGGTAAAAATTGCAGAGTGAGATGAGATAAGGAAACTGAATGAAACTCCATTTTTAGAAAGGCTCAATCTCTGCTTTTTTTCTGTTAGGTTCCTTTTACTCATGTTCTATATTTCATCTTACATCTGAATAAACCAAAGAAGCTATGTTCCCATTCCAAGTGGAAAGCAAGAAAGTTAATCATTTCTCCGAATTTCATCCTAGGCCCCACCCCCAAACACATGATGATTAAGAACGGGATCCCAAACATGTTCCAGAATGTTAGCTTCAAACAAACTTCGGTCAATGCTGGCATATCTTCAATGATTTATGAAATAATACCTATTACTCACCTGACACTTGCCTTTGATCAGACCCTACCCTGAATTCCTCAAGGAACACGGACCTTGGACCCCTTTCCACTATACACCCCAAACCCCAAGTGACAGAGAGACTAGACTCCCCCCACTCCTCCTTCCAAGTCTCCCAGACACTGTCTGCTATACTCTATCCTTTACGCTATTCAATAAACTCTGTTTTCACTTCCTCCTGGCTCACACTGGATTTGTATTCTGCATGAAGCCAAGTACCCTCTTGCTGGTCCTATGGAACCCCTCTGGGTCCTTAGACCTGGCATGCCTATGTCGCTAAAGTGAGACTGGTTATTTAAAGAAGGAAAACTTAGGACAAACTCTAATGTAAACAGGAAAGTTGTAAAAGGTTTATGGAGAAGGAATCTTTAGAAGGGAATTTTGTGTGTTGTCAATACTGGTTAAGATTAGAATAAATTTAAGTTAATGAGTTTCACTATCAAGAATACACTGGTGCAAAATTAAAACTTTTGTTTTCTCCTTGTTAAAACAACAAAGTTTTCTTGAACTACTGGTTTGCTCTTAATATTACAATTAAGAAACTGTAAATGTTTTTATCTTTAAAGTTATCTGACTAGAAAGCAAGGATTCTGTTTTGCCAAAATAGTTTCCTATGTTTATCACGTCTTTTGGTTACTTTAAAAGGACAAAACAAAACAAAAAAAACAAAACAAAAACCTGAGTCTTAACTTTTTTTTAAAAAAGCTAAATTTTATCACAGCTATATAAAATTCTGTATTTGCCTTTGTAATATTTTATTGTCATTTTAAACAGATAATTAAATATTTTTAACATGATCTATGATCCTACTTAATCAAATGTTCTAACCTTTTGATATTTTTTTACCTACTTCCCAAAATCAAATTCTAAAATGGTATCTTTGACCACATTCTACCTGAGATGTTCCAGAGAGCTTCTGGAACATTTCAGATTTTGTGAGACTTATTTGGTATGTTAAATGAAATGGGAAGCATTATCAAATAAATAACTTTAAACATCGTTAGACTGTGTAGATAATAATTAAAGTAAGTGTTCTAAAATTGTATAAAACCCCCTAGAAATCTGATATCCTGGTATGTTATTGTTTTGAGGTGTGATAGGTCACAGAAATGGCCAAATTTCCTTGCCAAGTGCATCATAATGAACCCTAGTCAAATCTTTAACCATAGCCATTTTTAAGTCTTATCTGCAGTTACTGTTTTATGTTGATGCTACTGCAGATGTGTTTCTTCATCAATGAAGACTCATAGAAAGAACATTTCAGTACAGGTTTCTCATAACTGATTAAAAATGGGCAGAAGACATGAGTAGACATTTTCTAAAGAAGACATCCGGATGGCTAACAGACACATGAAAAGACGCTCGACATCACTTATCAGGGAAATGCAAGTCAAAACCACAAGGAAATATCACTTCACGCCTGTTACAATGGCCACAATCAACAACACAAGAAACACCAAGTGTTGGTGAGGATGTGGAGGAAAAGGAACACTTTTACACTGTTGATGGGAGTGCAAACTGGTGCAGCCACTGTGGGAAACAGCATGGTCCTCAGAAAGTTAAAAATAGAACTACCCTATGATCCAACAGTCACACTGGTAGATATTTACCCAAAGAATACAAAGATACTAATTCAAAGGGATACATGGACCTTGATGTTTATAGCAGCATTACCTACAACAGCCAAATTATGGAAACAGCCCATCTGTCCATCAACTGATGAATGGATAAAGAAGATGTGGTGTGTGTGTGTGTGTGTGTGTGTGTGTGTATATATATGCACAATGGAATATTATTCAGCCATATAAAGACCGAAGTCTTGCCATTTGCAATGACATGGATGGAGCTGGAGAGTATTATAAGTGAAATAAATCAGAGAAAGACAAATTCCATATGATTTCATTCATATGTGGAATTTAAGAAACAAAACATACGAATAAAGGGAAAAAAAGAGAAAAGCAAACCAAGAAACAGATTCTTAACTACAGACAACAAACTGATGGTTATCAGAAGAGGGGTGGGTTGGGGGATGGGTTAATTGGTGATGGGGATTAAGGAGTGCACTTGTTGTGATGAGCACAGGGGGGATGTATGAAGTTCTGAATCACTATATTGTACACCTAAAACTAATATTATGCTGTATGTTAACTAACTGGAATTTAAATAAAAACTTGAAAAAGAAAAAAAAATAATCTTAAGATTATAAAACTGAATTAGGTAAGAATTTCCAAAACTAGTGGAAAAAGTGGATCAAGCAAAACAAAAATCAATTAACATGGGACTGAATGAACTGAGGAAGATAATTATATTTTTAGGACTTTTTATTTAAAACATAAATGACTTTTAATTTTTTTTAAACTTTATTTATTTGAGAAAGATAAGAGTGCACAAGCAGGGAGGAGAGTCAGAGGGAGAGGGAGAAACAGACTTCCCGCTGAGCAGGGAGCCCGATGCGGGGCTCGATCCCCGGACCCTGGGACCCTGACCTGAGCTGAAGGCAGATGCTTAACTGACTGAGCCACACAGGTGCCCTATAGCTGACTTCTTAAAATGTTTTTTTGTTTTTCCAGATCTAAGGAAATCTCTTGAGCTAACAGACCAACAGCAATTTGATAAACTATACCATTAGAAGCAGGACTGAAACATGTATCTTTTCTTACCTGAAATCTCCCAAATTAAAAAAAATTTCAGTGAGTATTCTTGTATTTTTATGGCAATATATTTATTTGCCTAAGTTCAGTAAGAATCTGTTCTCCTTGTAACAGGAATACAACTGAAAACACTGGCTATGTTATTAGCAAGGCTTTGACTGGAATGTCCTATTTGAGACATGCACAGACTGAAAAATGACCAAATAGCTTCAAGGAACTAAGGTCGACTATATGCAGCCAATAGAGCCCCTGGGAGATGTTGGTCTGATGCCTTGCTTACCATTTCCAGTAGCCTTAACAGGTGAGTAAAGAAGGTCACCTCCTGGCAGGTGCAAGAACCTCAGCATATTTTGGGAAGAGAGGAATTCATCCAAATCTACAGGTACTATAGGCAAATCTAGAAATTCCTTATAAAAAGTCCCAGCAGAGCACAATGAAAAGAACATATATGGCCAATCACTGTTCTTGCTGTGCTATGTAAATAATTAGGCCAGGTTGTTAAAACTTATTTTGCAATAAATGATAATTTGGCTATCTTTGGTAAAAATAGAGATGATTACAGAGAAAAAAAAAGTTTCAATAATATACTTGAGTAAATATTAGATTCTGTTTATTATAAACTAGACTAGATTTTGATTTCTTCTAGTGTGTTTCTGCAACTCTCCAAACTACCATCTTGGTTTTTTGTTTTATTTTTTTTCCTTCCACCTTGCTGAGTTGGAAAATGCTGCATTTTAGAACTGAAACTGCTCTTTTTCCTGAAGCCCTGAAAGCTAAATGTGAACAACTTGATGCTACCTTAAGAGAAATCACAAAAGCTCATGTATAGACAATTGTCATGCCTATTGCTCAGTGGGCCATTCAAAGATCTCCAGAGACATTTGAACTACAAACCAGGAAAAAATCTGTCAGACTGCCACTGCCCGTTCTCCCTCTACCTAAAGGTGCTTCGAGCTTGACCTCTAAAAATCTCCACTGGCTATCCTCAGAACTCAGAAATTTATTTATATTTTGATCCAATCATTAACCATTGTTTTTCCTTTGTTTCCAAAGAAACACCTCTTGTTTAATACCTGATTTCTTGAACCACAGGCCTAACTTTGAAAACACATCTGCATCATCACCTCCTAAAATAATTTTAACTGAACTGACCTATTGTCAGAACTAAGACTGGTTCAATGAGACAGAACAATTTATCAGCTCAACTAATAATATGAAACACTTGAGGAAAGTTTCAGAGGAGGGACCTATATAGGCCAAGGGCAGGCTGCCCCAAGATGGGTCACTTTGGCATAAAGATTATTTTGAATTCAAAGTAATCAAAACCCAGCAGATGCAGGAAAAGCTCTCCCCCTCTCTGCCAACTGCCTGCAATTACATTGGAAAGGAGCCTGTACTAGGAAGAAAGCTATTAACAGACATTCCCCTTTCCATGCTCAGACTCTAACCCTCTATCCTTAGCTCATAAGCTTCATGTTGCCTCAGTGTGTCTGGAATTTCAAGTCTGGATTCCCTATAGGTACACCTATTAAATTTTATTTTCTCCTCTTAATCTGTCTCATATCAATCTAAGTCCAGCTAGAAGGACCACACATCAGAGGAAGGTCTTTCTTCCTGACATCAGTCTAGAATTCTCCTAATTTTCCAATATCCTAGTTTTCCTAAAATCTTGGGCTCTACTAACTTTACTATCCCCTGTGCTTTTATCAGATCCTAGTTACAGTTCCTTACCTATTTTCATTTCTTTTTCATTTTTAGGTCCATCCCAGGGGCTAGGCCCTCTTAATTGTTTCACACTTCTGATATTGTAGTTTCCTAATTTGCCCTCCTGCTTTCAATATTATTCCTATACAGTACAAAATATATTCTCATTTCAAAGCCTCCAAGTCAGCAATTTCAGAAAATTCCTATTTTGTAATAAATAAATTCCAAATTCTTTACTGGAATGTGCTATTAAAAACTATCTTGCTATGATCACACGATACACTTAAAGCAACTTTTTCATTCAAGCAAAGCTGTATCCTAAATGACTCCACTACAGTATTATGCTAGAGAAATAGGTTTTTTTTTTTACAAACTGAGATATGCAATTTTAAAATGTACACTTTAAAATATGCTAATCACTAATAATTGAACTATTCTTTTTTCTCAGCACATGCAAACTATCCTCTTGCACTAATATAGATATAGAAAATTAAAGTAAAATCATGCAGATATAAAACTTGCAGTATAACTCAGACTATTACTTTTTGTGTTTTCTCATGAGAATAATCAATTTAATAGTATTTTGATGTGAAAATATTTTTATTTAGCAGTAACCCAAAAAAGAAGATTAATGAGATATTCAGTGTAGGGTGCCACTGATCACATAAACTGCCCCAAAATTGTTTACTGTCTCCTATGTGCCTTTATTTTTTTTGAATGTCGTATTCTATAGGTAATGGCCATGTCTAATGAAAATGTCTATAATTTAAAGAAAATTTTTAATTGGAGCAGCCTAAAGTGGTTGATCAGATGGTATTATCTGATCTGAGTACAGTAACCACCTGATAAATTTATTAATTTTATTTTAGATAAACAAACAAACAAAAAAACAGTTAAAGACAGAATTTTAGACAGATCCACAGCTTAAATACCTATTCACTGGGATAACAGTTCTCTTCAGAGAAGCCTATTTACTCCCAGCAATTAAAAGGAACATGCTTATAAAAGGCAAGATGAAAAGATGTACCTTGTAGAAATCACACTGACATATGCAGATAGGCTGACCACAACTGATGTCAGTCAAATCTGTTTCTCAACTTGGCCAAACAATATTAAAGATCATGAGAATGTCTACTCTGTTATAAGTATCTAAGAAATGGTTCACTAATACTAGGTTTGGTTTGCATTTTTTTTTTTTCTCTGAATGATTTAACTAAATTCTGCATCTTCTCTGAAGAGGCCACACATCATGCTCTCCTACTCTCCTCACCTTAATAGGAAGTGAGTAAAAGGGAATATGTTCTATATTTCCTATTTTAAATAACTGCATATAGAAAATATTCTTTTGAATAGCCATTCCTAATAAATTTAGTAAGAGTTTATTAATAAGACTACCATAATAAAAGACTTAAGCACCTATCTTTTACTTATAAATACTATTAGACAAGTTACTAAAGATAGAAAAATTTAGACAAAATAATTCAGAAACTTAAGGCTATAAACTTTGAAAACCCTGCATATGCTTTTCAAAGGATGGACTGACAACTATGTGGAAAAAATATATTTTAGGCCTTGAAGCAAGTCATGGTAGATGTCTAAAAATTGGTATCCAACAGACTGCATTCTCAGAAGACAGGGCAATTAAGTTACACTAAATAGTAAACAAAACAAAAAGATAAACTCTGAAATAAAGACAATTTTATTCTTAATTCTGCCAGCACCTAGCTGTGTAAACTTGGATAACCTCGAACAACAGAGCTACTCAGGAACAAAGACCATTGTGGTCAGAAAAGGAAATAACGGTAGTTAAAAACTACTGAGAACAAATTAGTTATAAAAACGTACTAGGTATCAAAACTTGTGACATGAAGCTAAAGTATTATTTGGAGGGAAAATTTTAAGATGATCTATAGTAGAAAAGGAAAAAAGAGTGAAAACTAATGACTTACGCACACAACTTCAGAAGTTAGGGAAAAGACCAAAATAAGTTCAAGGAATATATAAGAAAATTATAAGAGTGGGAATAAAAAAAGATTTGAGGGTCATAAGATTCTCTATAAAATAAGTAAAATTGGAAAATCTCTGGTGACAGTTATCTCCCAAAACAAGAAAAAATTATCAATATCAGAAATGGAGAGAGAACATAACTATAGACAGATTAAAAATAAAACCAGGGGCGCCTGGGTGGCTCAGATGGTTAAGTGTCTGACTTTAGCTCAAGTCATGATCTCAAGATTCTGGGATTGAGCCCCATGTCAGGCTCCCAGCTCAGCGGAGAGTCTGCATCTCCCTCTCCCCCTGCCTCTTCTCCTGCTTGTGCTCTCTCTCTCTCTCTCAAATAAATATATAAAATATTTTAAAAAATAAATAAAAAATAAAACCATAATTCAATGAAAAAACAATGAACAAGCTGTATGTCATTAAAATTAAAGTGAAATGGTCACTGTGCCACAAAAATCTAACCTAACAAAAATGACCTAAGAAGCAATATAAATCATTTTTAAAAGTTAAAACTGACAATGCAAGTATCTTCCCACTGCTGGGAGAAAGCTTCTCACGATTGCTCATGTTTCTGCACATCTTGTGAGCAGAGCTTCTGTGCTGGACTATCTTTTTAAGGTGGTTGTAGCAAGCAGCTGGGGAGGTAGATGTATTGTTCCTTCTGGATAAGGGGGCAGGTTTGTTTATGGTCCCATACAATAAAGATAACATCTTTAGGACAAAGGTCAGGTGGGCTTGCTTGCAACTCCTAACAGAATGTTTCTGAAGCTTGAATTTCCTTAGCTGTCTTCCAAATCTGCATGTGCAGC
Source organism: Leptonychotes weddellii (assembly GCF_054177405.1). NCBI lineage: Eukaryota > Metazoa > Chordata > Mammalia > Carnivora > Phocidae > Leptonychotes > Leptonychotes weddellii. The sequence continues at coordinate 7,794,701 of NC_138380.1, forward strand.
ATCCATGTAGGCCAGTCTGCATCATCCCTTTGGACTTTATGGGGCAAAGGGAACTGATGTGAATATGAAACTCATAAATAAAAACAGGACAAAACAAAGCTCTGAAAATACCAAGTGCTAATGACAATGCTGTGCAGGGGAACTCTAACGCACTGCTGGTAGAAATGTAAAATGGTACAGCCAGTTAGGAAAACAGTTTGGCAGCTTCTTAAACATACCCAGCAATCCCACTACTCAAAAAAAAAAAAAAGAAAGAAAGAAAAAATCTATCTTCACATGAAAGTCTGAATGTGAGTTTTTATGGTAGCTTTATTCATAACCACCCCAGTCCAGAAACATCCCAAATATGCATCAATGGATACATGGATAAACAAAGTATAGAACTTCCACCAGTCCACTGCTCAACTAACTTCCTGCTATAATTCATCAAGGGGCAAGTCCTACTTGGACTATTTTCTTTTTTCTCCATCCTCCCTATTTCCACTAGCCATGTTTCCATAGTGCCCTTGTGTTCCAATTCTTTCCTAAAAATTGTCTCTGCCTCAGCTTTAAAGGAAACAAATCACATGTCCTGATTTAAAAGGGAAAATAAATCATGGAAAAAAAACACTTTTCATCCTACTCACTTTATAACACCATATCCTTCTTTATTCACTGCCCAAACTTCTTGAAGAGGCAACTTGCTAACGAGCCTACCAAGGGTTTAAGTCTCGTTACCCATTCTTCCTTTATGCTCCTAGATATACACAGTTCCCCGCGCTACTACAATCAAATCCAAGGCTGCTTTCTCAGTCCTGACCCTCTGCAACTGTTTTGGAGCACTTGGTATCCTTATAGTATCTTTTTCTCTTCAAGACTTGACCTCATTTTGATTCTGGGATAGGAATCACTTCTCTCTCTGACTTCTTCCTCTCAATTCTCCCTTTCTGGAAGGTCTCATTCTAATTCAAACATTAGAGACTGATTTCCATACCCCATACCACCAGTCCTAAAATGGATTTTGAAATCTAGGCCAGAATTTCCAGCTCTCTATCTGACATCTATATTTGAATAGCTGGAAAATGTTCCTAATTGAAAAAGTTTTTGCCTTATCACCACCAAAACTTGTTCCATTTCTTCTTTTTCTTCATACTGTTTGCTGATACTGCCATCCTCCTAATCCCCCAGCCCAGAATCTTCTGTCCCATCTGTAACTTTTCCTTTTCCTTACTCACATCCACAATGTGCTGGTGGTCCTGTCTCTCCCATTACGGCTTTTCCACTCCTGTGGCCACTGTACTTTCTCAAACCCTCATCCTCCCCTGACAGCCCTCTGAATATTCTCCCTACCTCCAGTCTCCTTCTTCAATTTACTTTATATACTACCTGAAGAGGGATCTTTCTAAATTAAAATCTCATCCTGTGAAAACCTAATTACTTAACCCAAAGTATAGACACAGGTTGCCTTTGTTCACATACTGCCAACTCAATAAACTGAAAAGAATAATTTGTATAATTATCACCCTTTGTTTTGTTTATAGGATGCTAAATGAATCACTTAACAGATTCTTTTCAACAAATTAACAGAATTGACTTAGCTGAACAAATATGTTTGTTATATTGCTGTCATGCATATACAACTATAGGGTTCTTTTTAGTTACAACCTGAGACAAATAGCCAGTTATAGCTCCAGATTTAGAGAAAATCTATACTGCAGTTTCCATTTTTAATGCTCTTTTATAATGAAAGATGATCCATTTCTTGTGCAATGGGATGATAATTTCTAGAGATTCACTATATTCCCCTGTGCATAAGAAAATTTTATTTGCTTTCTGAATTGAATAATTTAAAACATCAAAGGGATGAACACCACTTCAACTTCTGAACATATTTTCCTCAACTAAGGGGATGGAGGCAGGGAATGTAGAAAACAGGGCACACTGAAGATAAACCAAACCTATGGTTTAGAGATGCGCAATAGCAAAATGTGATTCAGAGCGAGATCTGTTTTGTTTTCCTCCCCAGCACATTCAGGTGTGACAAATGCAGCTTTGCACTAATTTTATGGATTTTTTTTTTTTTAAATCACTGAGACAAAGCTAATAAGCAATGGGTGTTGTTAGCCAAGTATACACCACCAGAGATTCTGGGAAATTAAAAAAAAAACTAAAAAAAAAAAAAAGGAGAGCTTATTTTGAACCTGCCCTCTTGAATAAGTGTCAAAACAAACAAAATGAGCCTTACTGGCTATTAGGTTACTTTAAGAATAAAATGATGCTATTCAGGTCTATATATAAACTTGTCTTTGAGAAATACCCTACGTTACCATCTAAAGGAAAGACTGGCAGCATGCAAGAAAGAAATAAAAACAAAGTAAAATTAAACCTCTAATGGAAAGCAGACATAAAAATAAACCAAATATTATTTGAAAGTACATGTTAATTTCCATGGGGCACCCGGGTGGCTCAGTCGGTTAAGCGTCTGCCTTCAGCTCAGGTCATGATCTCAGGGTCCTGGGATCGAGTCCCGCATCGGGCTCCCTGCTCTGTGGGGAGCCTGCTTCTCCCTCTCCATCTGCCTGCTTCTAAGGGCGCCTGGGTGGCTCAGTCGGTTAAGTGTCTGCCTTCAGCTCAGGTCATGATCCCGGGGTCCTGGGATCGAGCCCCACATCGGGCTCCCTGCTCAGTGGGGAGTCTGCCTCTCCCTCCCCCTCTGTATCTTTCCCTGCTCAGGTTGCATGGGCACACACACTCTCTCTCTCTCAAATAAATAAAAAACATGAAAAAATAATAAAGAAACTACATATTAATTTCCATATTTAACCATTATTGTATGAAGAAAATATCTGTCGAATTATATATTATATAAACAAAAATCTAAAACATTTTATAAACCTTATCAAAAGATTATACCAATGGAGCAAGCATACGACACCTGTAATGTGGTTTTCAAAGTGATTTAGATTCAGGAATGTTTTGTTACTTTGATAAGCCAACGTGAAATCAGCTTTGGGCTCCAGTCATTGTATTGATATAGTTTTGATAGTATTCTACTGTCATTTCCTTCTACACAGAAATTATCTATTTATGTTTCACATAAACACTTATGCATTATAATGCTTTCATGTATAGCTTGGGATCATATCTTCAATTTTATATCCATCAAGAATCTCCAAGCACAATAAATACATTTAGGCTTTCTAGCCATAAAAACTGATGATGTCAAATAAGCATATACATTGATCTATCAGAGATATATACATTTACACACAAGCAGAATGAGAAAGACAGGAACTTTAAATCACATGGCAGTCCAAAAGTTTGTCATTTTTTGCCTTCTTGTTTTAATTCTGAAATAATTTTAGACTCACATGTGGTTGTGAAAACGGCATAGAGTTCCTATGTACTCTTTCCCTGCCTCCTCCAATGATGACATCTCACATAATCATTCTACAATCATCAAAACCAAAAGATTGACACTGGCACAACCACAGACTTGATTCTGGTTTAACTAAATGTACATGCTGTTTTGGTGTTTGGGAAGGGATGAGAGGAAGACAGAAGTTGTACCCCTTGTACAGATTTGTGTAACCTCTACCAACTGTGATATATAATGCTTCTAACCTACAAAAGTGGTTTTCTCTTCGATTGTAAACTTAACAAATCAGTAAAGTAGGCTTAGAAAATCCAGTTTTGCTTTTATTTCTGAATTTAGTCCTCACTATAGTGTACATTATTTCTTGCCATTGATGGCAAGAAATAATTTTGTGACTGTCATTGGGTTAGATACTGGACACTAAGTGTTAATAATAAAGTATAAAGCAAACAACTGAGACTGTATCTAAACATGGGATTAAGTTCTAGAAGAGACAAAGTGTTCCCAACTGAGTTTAAACTAGATCAGGACAGGAAATTGAGGGGAATAAAGAGAGGAGCTACAACAGTACCTTATCTCCAGCTGAGCCTCACTGACTATATGCAAATTAGAAGGCCAAGTATGGAAAGAAAGGAAAAAAAAACCAAAACCCTTAATGGGAAAAATAAGCTTTTTTGCCATTTTACTGTGAAACCCAAACAGCTTTGTTCCTGGGAAGACCCAGTTACATCTCTAGTGGTGATGAAGGAATTCAGAGGGTACTTGGGGGGTGACTGGTGAATGACATCCACAGAGGGCAGAAGCAGAGAAGTCCTGGCAGGTGACTAGCAGTCACAGAGAACAGTGACAGCTCCAAGCAAAACAGACTCTGTGAGGAGCATATGCTCCCTCTGGCTTATGAATGAGAGGTGAGCAGTTGCTGGGGTGAAGAAATCTGGCTGGAAGGGAAGTAGTTGTGACTATACAAGGACAACAGGAAGGATCCTTGTTCTGATGGAACTATATTGTATCCTTACTGTACCAATGTCAATAATCTGGTTCTAATACTGTACTATTAGTTTTGCAAAATGTCAACACTGGCAGAAACTGGATAAAAAGGGGACATGGAATCTCTCCATTTATTATCTCTCACACACGCAAGAGAATCTGTAATTATCTTAAAATAAGTTTAAAATAAAAAAAGAGTATATGCTACGTGTCCTAACTGTCCCCATTGAAGTATTAAAATGTGCATCTTATTTTAAGATTTGTATTTATTTATTTCGAGTGGCGGGGAGCAGAGGGAGAGGGAGAAACGGACTCTCCAGTGAGCTAGCAAGGAGCCTGATGCGGGGCTCCATCCCAGGACCCTGGGATCATGACCTGAGCCAAAGGCAGACACTTAACCCACTGAGCTACCCAGGTGCCCCAAAATCTGCATCTTAGAGTGGATTTACTTTTTGCCTCAAAGTGATGTAAAATTTCTAAACAAATGTTCACATATGTCAAGGGAGAAAAGCAAATAAATTGTAAGCTTCTTCTTCAGAGGTTGAAAGCATCAGATACACTCCCCCATGTTAATATCAGTCTATTTAAAATAAATATAATAAATTAAATATGCAAAAGTTTATCATAAGGCATGAACTCAGTGCCCTGAACTACAACAGTCAGGCATCTGATAAGTTTGTTTAAATTGTCTCTACAGAAGATTACAAGTTATTATTAATAGTTCTCAATTTCATAGATAAAAATTGGTAGATTCTGTTATAAAAAGCAGAATCATTGAACACCAAATACATACATCAAATATTAATTAGAAACATGCAAAATGATGATCACTATGATGTTTGATGAGTATAATAAAGTTCTTTGATTAGAAAAATAAATACAAGGCTCAGGAAGAGTCCTTTATCTGAATGTTTTCCAATTTGAAGGGAAAAAAAATTTTGGCAAAATTCCACATTGTAAAAATTTTGTTATTGATAAAACAGTAGTTTATTGTGTGTCTTATTGGTGAAAATGTTAACAAAAGAATCCTCCAGAGATTTTATTTGATATTTATAACAACAGAGAAAATGCACAATTTATAATGTATGTTTGTAGATAACCCTAAGCACTTCTACACAGTGAAAACCTAGGCCAGTAAGAAAATTTTGCAATAAAATATGGATATGGAGAAGTGGAAAGTGGGCTTTAACATGATCAATAACTCATTGAACTCTCACCATAAAGCCAGATCAACGAAAGGGAATGGGAAACTTTATCTCCCTGTAGTAAAAGACAGTGTTCCTATGGGATACTATTTGTAATTCTGGTCACCAAACTTTAACAAAGAAATAATAAAACTTTAGAAGGTTACAGAGGGTAACTGAAATGGTCAAAAGAATACAGATTCTTGGGGTGCCTGGTGGCTTAGTCATTAGGCATCTGCCTTCGGCTCAGGTCATGATCCTGGGGTCCTGGGATGGAGCCTCGCTTCTGGCTCCCTGCTTGGCGGGAAGCCTGCTTCTCTCTCTCCCACTCCCCCTGCTTGTGTTCCCTCTCTCGCTGTGTCTCTCTCTGTCAAATAAATAAAAAATCTTTAAAAAGAAAGAATACAGATTCTTCTACATATGAATAAGAGGATTTTAAAATATTAGTATCAGTACAAAATATAAAGTGAAACAGGAAAACAGGGTTTCACAGCCATACTCAAAATGTATCCATTAATACATCAGTGTCAACTCTGCTGAGGAGTTTTTCCTGAACCCTCTATAGGTCAAAAATTCATCTATGCTTGATGAAGGCAAATAAGATACTGCTATCAAATTCTCAAGGAGTATAAAACAGAGGGGAGTAACAAAATATTATATGCCTAAGGCAATATTTGAAGGTAAAAATCCACAAAGAGAAGCAAAATATAACAAGATCAAGTTGGGTAAATATAAGTATAAATATTTTAATTGAAGTTCAAAAGTTAATTAAACCAGTAGGAAGAAGGACATGTTTTTGTTGAGTTGGAAAAGCCATGAGGTTCGTCCCGACTCCAGTTCATCGTGAGTTATCACAAGTTCAAACAGGAAGTGAGACACAGAACAATACTACTTTGACTTTAGAATGAATTATTATCCTAAGTATTAGAAATAAAATATCCATGCCAAGGAAGACAACAACTCAACAGTATTTTTACACTGGTCAGGACTGCAGTGGTCTGGAAAACATATCATACAAAGAATTGGCTAAAACAAAACAACAAAAAACCTGTATGAGTATTAATAAATTATCAAAAATTTGCTCATCCCTTTTAAATGTCTCTACAGAACGTGTGATGATTAAAAACAACAAGAGGATATGTTTGATTATTAGGACAACAGACCAGGTTCTAGAACTTATGGATGCTCACTGAACTTGAAAGAGTCATTAAATAATCATGTAATCATTTTAGGATTTTTGTCAAATTTTTGCATCTATAAACCTGGGGTACTAGGCAGATTCCCAGGCTGTCCGTTTTAAAAATCACAGAACAATGTACAATGTTAATATGAAATGCATTATTATAATGATATATCTAAGAACATGGGACCACCCTCTTTGTTCATCACCCAATATCAGTGTTCTCTGACTGAAGTGCATCTCTCCCCCCCCGCCGCCCCCCGCCATGCTTTCCTCCATTTTCCCAGACAGGCTGGGGTAAAGGAGATGTTCAACTGACTTCTGAAGCTAGGTTTCACCTGTCCAGCTGCTGGCACAGTTACAAATTGTTTTAATTGTTTAGAAAACTTGGCATTGATGACACAACATTCCTGAGTTATTGAAAGAAACACAGCTGCACTGCACTCTCCCTTTGCTCTGTATTTTCCCTCAAACCCAGGCTCACCTGAAGAACAACAACAAGGCAATGGCAATGCAGCAGACTTCCTCCTCCAGGTGGCAGCTTTAAGTGGGTCAGCTCAAATGAAGGAGAGCTCCATATATCAAGGAAACCTAAACCAGTGGTTTTGCAAGATGTACAGTGCTCCAATAAAACAGTTAATAAGAAAGGTCAAGGCACACTTTGCCCACATCTATCATTCCAGGCCAGACCCTTTCACACCATTACTTCTCTACTGTGCTATTAATTCATCCTAATTAGGCATTCAAACTCCACCTTCACACTATTTCAATGAAGTCCACGAACAACAGAAAATATTCTAAATATTCTATTTATTATAAAATGAACTATTTTAGTTTATATAAATATTCAAAAGCCTTCACTGGCATTTTGGTGCTTATTTCATCAAGTATGAATTAAAAAAAACAAAACTCAGTGGAGGATTCCGTATCATCTATGGTACACACAGAATCTATTTCTCCCAATTATCTACTGTCACCTATAGGCATTATGTACCCACACTATATTACTCCACTGTCTTGGTCCTAATTGTCATATGCTTTTTATTTATGCCTTTTCTCATGCTATTTACTATAACTAGAACATTTCTGGACACTTAAATTTTTTCCTCTCTAAACACTACCTATCACTGAAGACCTACATCAACAACTACCTCCTTTATAACTCTATTTTGACCACATCTATTTTGTTTTGAGCTCTTGTGGCTCTGAAACACCATTACTACACAAAGTACTTTCTACTTTGTAGCGTGAGAACTTGCACACTTGGGGGCGCCTGGGTGGCTCAGTTGGTTAAGCATTTACCTTCCGCTCACGTCATGATCTCAGGGTCCTGGGATCAAGCCCCACATAGGGCCCTGCATCAGGCTCCCTGCTCAGTGGGGAGTCTGCTTCTCCCTCTCCCTCTGACCCTCCTTCCGACTTGTGCTCTCTCTCTCTCTGTCCCAAATAAATAAAATCTTAAAAAAAAAAAAAGAACTTGCACACTTGTTTGATTCTCATATCTGAAACATGTCCCATAGAGATGAACTGTGTTTATTTACCTGCATATTCCTTCAATTTGGATGTGTGCTTTACATATACTAAGGCAAAATGGTCATTGAGTGTAAAATAAATTAGCAATAAATTGATAAATAATGCATTAATACATCATGATGAACATTCTAATATTGCCAATTTCACCTATTATATTAAACACATTTGAAGTTTAATCTATAAAAGAAAGACTTTCTAAGACAGTTACAGAGATACAAGTCCTTAGCTACTGAAGTTTGCTTTCCATTTGTTTTCACTTCTGTTGTGAATTTTAAGAATAGTATTCTCAATTTGTGAGACATCATCTAGACAACAGAGCCTTCCACCATAAGTGCCATTCAGTCAACTATCATGATTTGTTGAGTGCTAGAAGGTCAAACAGCATATAAGACAAACCCAAGGAGATGGCACCACACCAGAATATAGGAACATTTAGAAATGCATTTCTACATTCAGCGATAGCTGGCTACACAGGAGAGAAAATGCTCACTTCCTTGAAGGTCTATTTTTGAAGTGCTTATGAGAATATTATGGATTATATATAGGGGTTAGTGAGAAAAATTATCCAAAATTTGAAATTAAGGTAAGAGAATACTGAATGCCCAGTCATGCTAAAGAACTGTTTAATAAACCTGCTTACAAATCATTGATTTTCTAAAGAAACACTTTTTTAAAACTTATTATAGATTATTGAATAAAACCCTGGATCTATAAAGACAAATGTTAATTATAGAAGATTAATACATTGCAAATGATGTTTCTCTAGTAGAAATGTTAATGGTTTCTATCCAACAGAAATAATGGCTCCGTTATAGATTTATTGCCTTGTCCAACATTAAGCAATTTTGAATTTAACTTATTTTGACATTCTTTCCTTCACTGACCATATACAACATTCTCTCATATCTTTTATTTTTTTAACCATCTCTAGCATCCTTCAGTTTCTTTATTAGTGAGTTAAGCAAATCTTTGATATATGCCCACCATATATTTGTATAAAATCATGGTTTTTTTTTTTCCTACATTTTGAAGTTTATACTATTGTTTCCTAAGCCTTTGGCATTATCAAAACGTCTATCTTCAAAAACAATTAAAAACTGAGTGGGAGATGTTAAAAAGTTACAGAGAATTTAAACCAAAATGGTAAATTTTACTTGAGATATTTTGATGATGCATTTTACATAGTGAGAAGCAGAAATGAAGGGACTGAAGGAGGAGAAAAGACTTACAAATACGTACATTCATTTTATCTACAGTGGGGGGGAAAAAACAGGAATCCTTTAAATTGAAATTTTTTCACTAGCTCAGATGACCAATATTGATGAAGAATAAAACTGATTAATTTTTTTTGTGAGCAGCACAAGTCATCGCTCCCCCTCCTTCAGGATCTCCTGCCCCCAGGCTGTCCCTGACTACACGTGCATTTTTCTCTGTGGGATCACAGCAGGCCTGCCCTCTGCACAGGGACCTATGCACGCCTTGCACCTTATCTCTGCCACACCCAAATATAACTTATCTATGGCCCATTCTTTTAGAGCTCTACTCTTGATTGCAAAACAACCAGCTAATCTCCAAACTATTGTACCTTGCTAATTCAAGTTTTCTGTAAGAAGTAATATGAGACTTTGAAAAGAAGCTTCCCAGAAAAAAAAAAATCTAAAACATAATGAGGAATTTGAAAACTGGAATTTTAGGCTTTTTGACAAATCAAAGAAGAAATAATTTGTTCAAATGGGACTATCTTCAAAAGTGAGCTATTTACTCTTCATACAGGACCAGTTCTTACTAAGAAGCCCTGGGAATTAGTCTGTATGGGTTTATGATAATTTAAAGCTTACACTTTATTGTCTGTTTTTCAGTTCTGCTATTTCAAAGATTATCCACAGCAAAGTTTATAATGGGCAAGAGGGGAAAGAGATTTGAATATACAAATATTCAATTCTTTAAATCCATGGAATGATCTTCTGTTGAAATTTCTCAGCATGCTAAGTACAGGAGCACATGTGGCTTAAACTCAGAAAAAGAACAAAGATACTTGCCTTTCACCAATGACACTTAGACAAGCAATCAGATATCAGACTAAAAGACTGTCATGGCTCACTGGTTTTCCCTGCTTTCATCAACCGTGAGAGCTAGCTAAGTTCTACTCAAATTAGCACTGATGTGCCAGAAAGTTTTTGAAAAGTCATACAGCCTTTCAATCTCCTAGAACTCAAATAGAAAATTACCAAATTTCTCGTGTTCCCAAGGGGTGAATACAGTGCACAAGCAACGAAAACCAGGTAAGTACTATAAAAATATTCAATTAAAGCAAAGACTTTGCAACCTGATATACCTCATGATAATGTCTACTGCTACTCAGGAGAAGTGACAACTGATTTACCCGTCATCCCTAAGAAGGAAGAAATTGAGGGCCAGTGAATCAGCTTCTAAGTTCTCACTGCATGTAGACACTAGCACTTTGGAGCCATATGTCAATGACTAGGATACAGAGGAGTCAGAATGAAGTTTGAGGGTGGTGGAAAGGAAAGGAAAGATGGTTTATGAGATTTCTAAGAATCCCTTTTCCATATCTATAATATTTCTGGTGTTTTAAATCTTCCTTAAATTCAAAAGAACACAGCATTCAAAACTGATGAAGCATATGAAATGCACATATTGATACAAGAGTAATTCACTGACTCAAGCCCATTTTACCCTCAAAAACATATAAAAACCAGAAACTGTTCCAACCTACACAATACCATGACACTGCTAAGATTCTTCTTCATGAACCATGACATCCTCTAAGTATCTCACTGACGGAGCCACTTAACATTAGCAATTAGTCAATCACAGTCATGAAGATTATATTATCACTATTACCACACAAAAATGAAAATGAGTCTTTAGATGTTATAAGGGCATGATATATTTAAATGGATTTTTGTTCTTTTAATCAGAATTCTCTTTTAGGATGATGCCCACATTTTGGCTACAGAATAAAACATGATCACTGACTCAGTGCATCTGAAGACAAAAGAAAACAATATGATTAAAAAGAAGTGCCAGAAATGTCCCTAGAGCTTCATATGTTTTCTAAATTCTCCCAGCAACCCATTTTATTTTACAGATGTGGATTAAACCCATTTTACAGATGAGGAGATGGAGGCTGAGAGTGTTTTAGCAGTGTTCCCAAAGCCACTTTGCTCATCATTTTGACTCCCCTTAACCCGGATCTATGTCCTGAATCAGACAACCTAAATGGTACACTAACCATTCCTTTGTCCTTTGTTTTCGAAACTGCCTAAAAAGCAAATACTGTGAAGAAAAAGAAAAAAAGAAAACTTCTGCCAAAAGCATCCATAACATTTACTGAGCACAATTAAAGTTAACTGATTCACTGAAATGATTTAAGAAATTAATTCCTTAACATCTACAAAAAAACTGTTATATGACATTTTATAGCATGCTTTTTTTTTTCATTTGGCATTAATAATCTTAAAATTATGTATCAATTTGTCAGACATCTCGAGTAGTCAACAAAACAATAGCATATTAGCGTGCTTTCCTTAATGTCATGTACAAACAGCTGAAGAATCTCCAGGGGCCGATTACAGAAGAGTGTGTATTATTCAGGCCTCTTCTTTCTACTTTGTTTTCTGTTGCCAAGACTTGAGACCTTTCACTACAGATTAACACTCTTTCCACCAAAGACTGGCAAGGGAGCTGAATGCTGTGGATGCTAAATCAATCCATTTGGCTGGCTGAGTTGACAGCTGTGGGGGGGGAGGGGGTGGTGTTAGTAGGGTAAGAATACAGAACTAAACATTATGTTAAATCAAAAAGAAAAGAGTAAATATTTGGATTTTTGGATAATCTGTGAAGTCCTGTTCTTTGAGCTAAATAAATGATGATGTCCTCACTTCAGGGAAGTTAACTTATTTATTTATTGTTGGATAAGGTAACAAAAGTTTCTATGATTGCTGATAAAATGTAAGGTATTACATCAGTGATTAGAAAATAGAGGATCGGTGCGCCTGGGTGGCTCAGTCCGTTAAGCGTCTGCCTTCGGCTCAGGTCATGGTTGCAGGGTCCTGGGATCGAGCCCTGCATCAGGCTCCCTGCTCAGTGGGAGGCCTGCTTCTCCCTCTCCCGCTCCCTCTGCTTGTACTTCCTCTCTCACTGTGTCTCTCTCTGTCAAATAAATAAAATCTTCAAAAAAAAAAAAAAAGAAAGAAAATAGAGGATCATAAAGCACATTCACAGAACAAGCCAACACATTAGAAATTACTGGATGTAATTTAGAAAAGCAGGACATGTACTACAGCTAAATATACGTTTTATTAGAAAACAAAGAAATACAGGGGTGCCTGGGTGGCTCAGTCAGTTAAGTGTCAGACTCTTGATCTCAGCTCAGGTCACGATCTCAGAGTCATGTGATCAAGCCCCTTGTCAGGTTCCACACTGGGCCTGCTTAAAATCCTCTCTCTCCTTCTCCCCCTGCCCTCCCTCCTCCTCCCCCAAAAAACCCCACAGAAATACAGATTATATTCCTGAGGTCTAATCCCTACTGGGAAAATGCATTTGCTTAGGAATACAGAATAATAATTCACATTAAAATGAGATAAATAACCTACAGATTGCTTTAGTGAGTTCATTTAATCATATCCAAAGGATGGGGACTCAGAAAGCAGTAGCAAAGTGTCTGGTGAAAGGCACTGTTACTCTCCTTGATGTCAAACCACAAACATCCTTTTTTCATTCATTAACTCTTTGAGCTTCCAATATACACTTTCATATTTTTAGCCTGTACCTCTCTTTAATTTATCCAAAACTTGCCCTAAACACAAAAGCATATTTAGAAAAGAAAAATAGTTTTCTGTCCTCAGCAACTGGCACTGTATCAGGGTCACAGAAAACACTAGGTTAATGATAAAGACAGGATTCAGCTCTCAAGAATCTCACTTTCAGCTGGAGAAGTACATATAGGTAGATCTGAATAGTAAGACAATACTCCATGATATCTCACAAGGGAGTGAATGATTACTTGCTCAAGAAATTATGCTAACAACATATGCGACTTAAGTATTCAGAGGAAGTATTTGGGTGTGGACAAAATATTCCAGAAAAGTTGCCAGAAAAGGCAGAAATTAGAGAGAGATCCTGACAATGGCTGAGCAGTGAGGTAGAGGAAAAGCATTTTAGGCAGAACAGCCAGTTCTGAGGCATTGATGTAAAGACAGAGTGGTTAGGGACAGTATATTGGCTAGAGCTTGGCTGAAATGGTTACATAATGTAGGAAAAATATAACTAAATGAAATGCTGGTATTAGACTCAAGAAATCACTTAGCACAAAGCTAAAAGTTTAGTCCTGATTCTGAAGACAACTGCACGTTTCAACGTTTCAGAACGTTCACCAAGTTCAGAATCATGGCATATTTAGTTTTCATGCATCATTCACTCTAGAGCCTTTTCTATTCTTTGCTTTCACACCTTGACACTTTTTAAATTACAGATCAAATTCCTGTAGGATGCCCATCAATTTGTGTTTGTCTTATGCTTCTTTAGGATGAGATTTAGGTTATACATTTTGGCAGAAATAACACAGAAGTGAAGCTTCCTGTGGGTGGTGCATGATGATATCCATTTGTTCCATTATCGGTAATATAAATTTTGATCACTTGCCAAGTCTTCACCATAATAAAGTACTCGTTTTCCCAATTCAATTAATTATTTTAGAGGACAGTACATTCAGATTACATAAATACTCCATTCCCCCATCAAATTTTTACCATTTAGTTTTTTTATCTATTGCATTACTTAGCAGAATTAATAATTACAATGATGGCTGTCATACTGTAATTTTCTGATTATTTCATTCCTTCTACACTGCAACTGGAACTCTTATCACAGGAGAAACGCAAAGATTCTTATTTTATTCAATGTTATAATCTATTACATTTATTTTGATGCTCAAATTATTCCAGATTTAGCCAATAGGATTCTCTTGAAACTAGCATTTATATACTTTCAACCTGGCGCTATCAATCTTGAGCACCTTCTCACTTTCTGGTATAAACAGATGTTTCAGACTCATCGTGTGCTTTTCCTATCTCAGCCCTGACATCAGTCATTTTTTTCAAGGAAACCTTAATCCATTAGTGGAGAATCGTATTCAGGAACCAAGATCTAGATGCCTGGTGTACCCAATGCTATCAGACTGCTCTTGCTCCTAGGCTCTTCCACTGGGCAGAGCTGAATACGCATTTATATTAATAAGCATCTCTGTATCAATCTATATACACTGAAAACCATGAAAAGCATGTAGTTTCTAAAAAAGAATCTGAATTCATTCTGTAGTAATACCATGAAAGTCACACCCAAAAATTTAAGCTGACGGGCGCCTGGGTGGCTCAGTCGGTTAAGTGACTGCCTTCGGCTCAGGTCATGATCCTGGAGTCCCTGGATCGAGTCCCGCATCGGGCTCCCTGCTCGGCAGGGAGCCTGCTTCTGCCTCTGACCCTCCCCCCTCTCATGTGCTCTCTCTCTAGTTCTCTCTGTCTCAAATAAATAAATTTAAAAAAAATCTTTAAAAATTTAAGCTGATGGCTTCTTTATTTCACCTCTTGACCTCGAGGTTGAAGGAGACCTAGAGGATTTCCCTTAAAGCTTTTATTAATGCTGGGAACTAGACTGATAAATATTCTACTAGATGTTGAGCTAAGTTATTCTCTAGTGTCTTTTTCCCCATTAAAGGAGGCCTTATTTTTTATCTGAAATGATCCATATTTAAATATATTTTCTTCCAATTCAATTGAATTGCAAATTCAAGATAAACACAGCTTGAAAAGTCCACTGGCTACAAATGACCCCCTTTCAAAAAGAAATTATTAATTCAGGAAAACACCAAGGGAAATAAATACACAGTTCTGCAGCCAAGGTAAGCACACATACTCATACTGGATTGAGTCTGTATGAAAAACATTCCTTTGTCAAAAATCTGCAATCTGACCAGCACCAATTCTGTTAGAAACTACATGGCTTGATATTTCTAATCAGTGCTTTCCTCAGTCAGACATCAGGTTTTGTAAACTGGTGTTTGAATTACATTTTAGACTATTCCCATCACTAAATGGTATAACGCACACATTAAGCAAGAGATGCTAAAAAATGGACTCATAGTTACATTTGGCATGGAAATTGAACTACTCATACATATGTTAGTGTACATGTTTTCTATACATGTATAAGCTAGATTTTTATAATGTATCTCCTTGAGAGTGAGAACTACTTTGCCTTTGAAATGCTCCATAGATTTCAATACCAGGCACAGTAAGCTAAAGAATGAAATACATATTTTTAAAAAGAATCACCATTCCATTCTGGCTTTCCTGAATTATTTCCAAATAAAATCATAAAAATTATAGCTTACTCTCTCATTATATATTAGAAATAATGAAAGATTTAGAACCAATTATTCTCATTATTTTCTGTCCTTTACTTGAGTAGGCCATTGGATATGCTTATCTCCAGTATTAACAAGACACATTCTTTTCTTACTGTTAACATCAAAGAATATTTAGAATAATTTCCTGATGGATCCTATGAAATAATGGATAATAGAAAGTTAAGGGGTTGGGTAATTTGGTTTATTTAAAAGGTGGAAATAGCCAAACTAGGTACATCATTAGTGGGTAATATTCAGTAGCTCCTTCTACCCATTAAATCGATTTTAATAAAGAACAGGAAAATGAACCTACATTTATTTTATTTCATCACAATTTTGGGTTTTCTTTCAATTAATAATAGGGAAACAGGAGTGCATTAATTTTATTGTTGTATATTTCATTATTTCTAAAGCCTCTGAGATAATATGCATTTTCTGAAATTTTTACTCAGCAAATAGTGAGCATGCTTTTCTCCTTTGCTGATATGACTGAAAATAGTTGTGAAGCATTTACACATAAACTAGAAGGTAGAAAAATATGTTCAAATATTTTAAGGTGTCTAATATTTACAAAAGTTAAGTTTACATTTTAGTTATATTACTGAATTTCATTAACTTCAGAATATGAATTACAGATAGCTTAGTCATTCTATCCAGGCTTTAGAAAAATATAGGAAAGGTGGTTTTCTTGTTTTCTCAATATTTTCTATCCCATGACAAATTACTGCATTTACTTGGATGAAGGAAAGCATTAAAAGGAAATATAATAAAGTTACAGAAGCACCATATTCTAACAGTCTAAATAACAGGCTCTTGGCTAGTATTTAAGCATTTAGAGTTACTTTGACTAAAATTACTGCCTTTTTTAAGAAAAATCAAAAATAGATTACTTTATATATTCCCTGGGAGGTAAGGAAGCTGAAGGGACTCTATTTTAGAATGGCTCTGTCTCTACTGTTTTTCTGCTAGGCCCTATTTACTCATGTTCTCTGAATAAGCCAGAGAAGCTATGTTCCCACTTCAAGGGGGAAACAAGAAAGTGAATCATTCTCTTAGTTTTGTCCTAGGCCCCAAACACCTGATAACACCTAAGAAGAGCTAGATCCTGACCATGTTCCAGGATGTTAGCTTCAGACAAACCTGAGCTGATTCTGGCATCAATACTTTGATCTTCTGTAATTTATGAAATAATATCTATTGTTCACCTGACACTCACCTTTAATTGGATCCTAGTCTGGATTCCTGAAGGAACATATACCCTAGACCCTTCTCCAGTATAAACGCCTAACCCCAAGCAACAATGAGACTCATTCTCCTTTCCAAGTCTCCCAGACCTTTAGTCTGCCATTCTGTCACTCACGCTGTTCAATAAACTTTTGTTTTCACTTTCTCTGGCTCACATTTGATTTCTATCCTGCATGAAGCCAAGGACCCTCTTGGCTGGTCCTGTGGGACCCTCCCTTGGGTTCTTGGACCCAGCCTCCCTGCATCACTTGTGAGGAAAAAGATTAAAGTAGGAAAAGATATTTTATACTTAGATATTTTCCAACTCATCACAAACTTTAACACTCAACATACAGAAAAGAATTAGTTTATAGAGAAAATAAACTGAATTACTGAGTGGGGATCTCTTTTTACATTTATTTTATATCATTTATTTAATTTGTATATTTATATAATACATGATCCTTTTGTATCATATATGGATTATAGAAAATAGCATGGGTTGCTGTAAGATTAAAAGACAAGATAACTCAATGAGTTACTGACTGCATTTTCTTCCCTTTATAAAGTTATGAAAGATACCATCATGCAGAAAAGTAGAGAGAATACAAAAAAGAATGATGTCACACCTCTCAGATTTAACAATATTTGTATCTTACCACATATTTTAGATTATTTAAAAAGTAAAACATTATGTGGGTATCTGAGTGGTGTAGTCATTGAGCAGATGACTCTTGGTTTTGGCTAAGGTCGTGATCTCAGGGCTGTGAGATTGAGCCCCCACATCAGGCTCCATGCTTAGTGTGGAGTCTGCTTAAAACTCTCTCTTCCCCTGCTCCCCCACTCCCACGCCCCCACCCCCGCTCTTTAAATAAATAAATAAATCTTTAAAAAAAAAAAAACCACATTATGTGGTTTTGAAACTCTGCCTGGTATTTTGATCCAGCTACTGGAATGATAAACACTACGGGCTGTATCTTCTCCATCTACTTTTTTTCATGTTTTTAAACTTCCTACAGTTATCACATGTGTGTGCCACTCTGCAACTTGTTATGTTTTTCACTCAACCATGTTTTCAAGTATAATCCATGTTGTTATCTAATCCATTCAGCTTAATAAAAGTATAAATAGCTAGGTTACCTTGGAGAAGTTACTTAGTTCTATGTGCTTCAATTTCCTCATTTATAAATTATAAAAATTATATAAAAGGTGTGAGTTAAAATGAGAAATCAGTGTGTGTGTGTGTGTGTGTGTGTGTGTGTGTGTGAAAAAGCTCCTGAAATAAAGTAAAACATCATTAGTGTTAGCCATTTCTTTCTCAGGAATATTTATTTATAAGTTGAATTGCTGGGTCAGTGAGTATAAATATGCCCAACCTGCCATATAATGAGAAGTTATTTCTCCAAGGGACTGTACCAAACTAGATTCTTAGTCATACATGAGGAGGAGTTTATTTTTGCTCATCTACTGGTAAATATTTGGTATTGCAGTTTCTTTGTTTGACGGAACACATCTTTCAGAAACTTTGCCAGGTTAAAAAGTTGGTTTGAACACAGAAGACCTATGATGACCATCACCAATGTGCTTGTCTGCTATTTCAAAAGGATCCAATCTGATATAATTGTTTTCTATTACTCATGGACAGTGGTCACCCTGAGACTTCCCTTCTCCTTTGTGCTGGAGATCCTTCTGTCAGATCTCCGGGTTTCTGAATCCTTGTCTTCTTTCTAGCTTTACTTCCTTATTTGGAAAGAAACATCCCCTATTAGCTTCTATAGCATGAAAGCAAAGGAGATAAAAAATTGTATGACTGAGGATATTTGCATATAATTCACACCTGAGTTATAGCTGGCTGAACAAAGAATTCTAACAAAGGTTAGAAATAATTTTTCCCCAGAATTTTTAAGGCAGTATTCTATTGTCTTTATATGCTTCTAGTATTGTTGAGAAGTTCAAAGCCATTTTGATTCACCACCTTTTGTATGTGATAGGGTTTTATTTTTTCACAGGAAGCATGCAGAACCTTCATGTTATCCTGATTGTTATGAAATTTCATGATTATGAGCCTTTATGTGGGTGTATCTTCATCCATTTGGCTGGACATTATTTTCCTGTCATTCTAAAAACCATGGCTTTCACTTATGAAAAATATTCTACAAGTACTTTATAGGTAAATTCATCCCTTCTATTTTCTCTTTCTAGAATTTCTATTATTTTAATATTTTTAAAAATATTTGTCATCTCATTTTAATGTCTTTCCTACTCTGTTTTCGGTTTCATTTTTTGTTTTATTTTCTGGGTGATTTCCTTCTTCAGTTTTATTTCTCAAAAGTTACACTGTATATTTTTTAAGTAATCTCTATACTCAACGTGGGGCTCAAACTCACAACGTGGGGCTCAAACTCACAACCCAAATAAGAGTTGCATGCTCTTATTAATAAGCCAGTCAGGCATCCCTATATTGAATACACTTAAAATTTCTGTTTATATTTTTAATTTATGAACTTATGTTTTACCTCCAGCTGCCATTTATTATATCATTTTATTCTTGGTAATGGATAAATTACTTTGAGTTCAATCTGAAAACCTTAGTATTTCTAAGCCTTTCTTCCCTCTATATAGTTTCTATTTCTCTTTTTTCCCACTCTCTTTCTCTTTTATTTATTTATTTATTTATTTTTTAAAGATTTTATTTATTTATTCGACAGAGAGAGACACAGTGAGAGAGGGAACACAAGCTGGGGGAGTGGGAGAGGGAGAAGCAGGCTTCCTGCCGAGCAGGGAGCCTGATGCAAGGCTCGATCCCAGGACCCTGGGATCATGACCTGAGCCGAAGGCAGACGCTTAACAACTGAGCCACCCAGGTGCCCCTCTCTTTCTCTTTTAAATCGATGTTACAAGATATCCTCAGACCTGGAAGGCTTTGTTTGGGGAAACCTAATATCAGAATCTTTATGACTTTCTTCATGAGCTAGTGAGACTTCTAGTGCAACTGGGTACATGAGTCCTAGATCATATGAAGTCAGGGATGGAGATAAAAATAACAAGAGTTTAGAAGGCATTTATAGCTATGAGAGTAAATAAACTTGTCTTAGAGAGAGGTTTAAGTAAAGAAAAGAAAAAGGGCCTAGCACCAAACCTTTTGTTAGGTAAGCCATACATTAGGGTTTTCTATGTATTATGATCTATGGTGGATTCTTTAATAGGTATCACCTTGGACAAATTCACATTTAATTCTTCTATATATCTGCAAAATAATTTAGAGCTGTTCATGTGTTTTAGTGCTCTGTTTAAAGGCATATAATAGGCACCTGGGTGGCTGAGTCAGTTGAGTGTCCCAGCTCTTGATTTGGGCTCAGGTCATGATCTCAGGGTTCTAGGACTGAGCCCAGCATCAGGCTCCATGCTTAGCATGGAGTCAGCTTGTCTCTCTCCCTCTGCTCCTCCCCCCACTGTCTCTCTCTCATAAATAAATAAATAAATAAATAAATAAAATCTTAAAAAAAAATAAAGGCATGTAACACAAAAAGGACATTAGAAATAGTTAAACCAAACAACCACAATGACAAAAATCATCTTTAAAAATTAATAAATCACATTAGTACTCATAAAATGGGTGATTAGATTCTATTAATACTGACAAACATGATGATTTCATGTAATTACAGATATGTAAAACTACATTTTATAAAAGACTACCTGAAGTAATCTGAGCTAAACAGTCACTCATACTTTTGGGATGGAAGAAAACAAAAGTACGTTGTTAATGGCCAAAAAAAAAAAAGAGAAAAAAAAAGAAAATCACAATCATATTATATGAATTACTCATTTAGCAGAAATCATTCCCAAAATTTGCTGCAAGGTGTATCTCTATTTTTCATGTGATTTTCAATGTAAAATTTAAATTATGTGCAACTAGAAAAATTGCTTTCCTAATATTCAAATTTACTTAAGAATTCATCAGGTCTTTAAAATTACAAATTTGAACAAAAAAACAACAGCTTTATCATTAAGACTTTAAGTACTGTAATGTTCAATATGTGAAGAGTATCACTGATCTATACTTAAAACAATTCACAAAATTCCTTTCCTGAAAAGGAAAATACAATGCAGTAGAAGAAACTTCAATAGTAAGATTACTTGCATTGTACTTGAGAGAAATCAGAAAGTTTTAGAACACTGGTTATTTAAAAAAAAATCCCAACTCCAACTCCCTTACTACTTATTACTAGTAATGTCATATATTACTTGCTCCTTTTCCCATAAGTTGAGCTTAAATAACTTTTAACCTTTTCCCACTAATGACTGTGCTGTTGGTTACAGTCATATTCTACAGGGCGTATCCCCACAACATGCCCAACACCCACCGTGTGCTTAGCAATAGAAAATGATAACATATATTAGCGTGCAGAGTAGAATATGCAACAGATAAATTCTGCCTTAAATTCTTAAAGGTGTATAGCATGTCAAACGGCACTGGTTAGACCTCAAAAATATTTAACAGTTTCAGAATTTGACAACTGCAATTTTTTTTTCTTTTCACCTAGAATAATAAAATTGGGACGCTCAAGATGAGAGTAGTAACCAAGACAAAATGGTGGACATTTTAAAACATGTGTGGGCAGAGAATAGAATATGAAAACTCAATCATTAGCATTTGTAATTCTGGTTAGTAACTTGCTACAATGTGAGGAATACTTTCCCAAGAAGGAGATAAAATATTAATTTATTTTAAAATATACTTTGAAATTTCAGAGAAGATCCTAACAAGTATTTAAAAATCCATGCAATTATCTTTATACAGTTTTACTGCTAATTACTGGCATTCCCATTAGAGTGGTTAATAATAACAAAAGATCCTAACATAACTACACTTTCTTCATATGTACTAGATTTAATGATATTTGGTGTTACAATAGGAGAATTTAGACTGTAAAATTATTATCTTTGTTATCTTCACAAACACTTCTGGGAGGTATCACTTTAGGATTAAAAAAAAGTAGTCCACCTAATTTTTACCTTCTTTAACATGAACACATAGCAATACACAATGTAAAGGGATTCATGTTTCTAAATATGCTTATCTAAAGGATGCCATAGGCTATTCATGCTGCTCAGTCTATAGCATCGATTCATAGCAAAAACACTTCTAAGGGAGTTGTGTGTGTATATAATAGTACCATTTCTCAGTTGGAGTCTTTTGCTTGATGTAACACCAAAACCTGGAAATGAATTATGTTTGCTGAGTAGAGAAAAGAGACAACACACAGCTATCATCATTCAAGCAGTAACAATGCATTTATGCCAAAGCAGTAATTTCTTCCTAGTGAACTCTTACACAGGCATTCAGCAATGCATAATCACGTATCCTTCATGTCGTTCACATTGTTGGGCTCTGAATACACAAATCACCATAAAAACATGGGAAATGAAGAAATACGATCACTTTGAGTTTTGTTGTTCAATGATTTCAGCACTTTTCTTGATTCAATATGTGTCCAATTGTTCCTTATGAATAAAACTGAATGATTTTCACCATTATGTTGCACTTTCTTCTTTAAAAGAACTTAGAACTAAGTCGCTAGAGAGGTTTATATATCCCCAAAATTTCAGAATCCACTTTTATTGGCTTTAGAAATTATTATTAGAAAACATCAATTTGATGAAAACTACTCTGTTCATAACTTCCTTCTTCCTTAACAACCTTGAAAATTTTCCTTAGGTTTCAAGGTGTTCTCTCTCAGCAGTACATTCTGATCATGCAGGAGTACCCTGCCTAAACATGTTACCACACTGGAAGGTCCTACAGTGTCTTTCTCTCCTTCTCTGCCTTCATTCTGACCTTTATACTTAATGATACTGAAATGCTAACTTCAGATCAGGTGTCCTTCCTCTTACATTCAAATTAAACTCTCTATATTATAAACTGATTTTAAATCCAAACATTTGAAAATTAATGATATTCCAAATTAATAATTTACATTCATATACTATCTCAAGTGTTCTGGTCAAATTTCAGTATTTCAAATACAATTACTGTTCAATTCAGATCTGGCCAAATCTAATTTCTCTTTTTTCTGAACTTAGTTCTTTCTTGAGTCTACATATTTTTTTAACTTTAACCTGACTTATGTGTGTTATGCTTTTTCCTCCCACTAGATTGAAAGTTCTAATAGATGGAAACACGTATCACTGTATTTTCCATAAAGCACAGGAAATTTGCCTAGAGAATGCAAAAAACAAAACAAAACAAAAAAACCCCATGTGTGTGTGGGAGCAGTGCACACAGGAACTAATTCTTGAGGGCTGTCTATTTCTCCCAAAATCATTTGGATATGGCACCATACTCAGCCAAACCAGAGCCTCCTTTGGCTGTTCTCACCTCTTTGTGGTCCCTTCTGAAAAAAAGTGTGGTAATCTGACAAAATCATTTTCCCTTTGATTTAGTAAATGAGGCTTTCTTATTAATATTTTTAAAATTATATTATCACTACCAAAATACAAACACACTACAAAATGTCAATCAAAATTTAAACAACTTCTAAAAATTGTAGCAGAATGGCAGGTCCTATCACTCTTTGATTGTACAATTTCTCTGAAGAAGCAAACCTTACTAAGATAAGGAATGTCTAACAATAAGCAAAATTTTCTTGGTGAAATACTCCTTGGACCCAGAAGAGAATGCATTAAAATTAGCAAAACGCAATCAGCCACGGAATAAAGCAGAATACTCTTAAACCTAAAATAAAAACAACTAAGGCTATATATCTCTTTGAAGTTGTAAATAATAAGTAAATTGAGAGAAGAAAGTAAAGGATCTTAAGCACAGTGCTGATCATGCTCTTTAGAGGGCGAAGTGCAGTCAGACCTCCACTGGGTAGAAGTTGCTTCTGTAATACATTTGAAAGGCTCCAATCAGTAGGACCAAGTTTTGTAAAACATGCTGTATGTGTGTGTACTTGGTAGTAAACTGAACTAAGTATCCTGGGCAAGTCTTTCATTGAATAATTTAGACTCAGCATGGATAAGGCCAAAACTTTGACTTGACAAGCATTAAATATTGAGACATTAAATCACAGAAAAAATACACCCACAGAAGTTCAAATATCATTGTACATAAGATCTCTGTGTAAATATGACCTCTTTTCTATCCCCAGCCTCTACCTTTTCTTTTTCTCTAAAGGACCAAAGTCCAATCAAATATTAAATATCATCTAAATAACTATGTGGCAGACTTAATTTGATATCAACATAGGCCAAGTAGACTTTCATTTTGCTTGGGAAACTGAGAAACAGTTTCAGAAACAAGTATTTTTTAATATTTTGTTGATTTGATGTATGTTTTTTGAAAATAAAACTTTTTCTATTACTTCAGCTTGTCAGATTTACAAAGCAAATTTTCCACTTCTCTGAAACTATCTCACAAAACACAAATCACCAAAATAGACAGAAACTGTGTACCCTTTTGGTGTAAGACTACAGTTACTTTAAGAATTCAGAAAAAAGACAAGTCACTTTCATCCAGGATGATTATAATCATCCTCATGGAATCTTTTTAAGTGACTGAACTAATAAATGAATTCAGTAAGGTTGCAAGATAAAAAAATCAACATAAGTTCAATTGTTTCTATACACTAATGAAAAAGACATTAAGATAACACTTCTATTTACAATAGCATCAAAAACAGTAAATAGGAATAAATTTAGCCAAGGAGGTGAAAGATCTATATGCTGAAAACTAAGACACTGATGAAAATAATTAAATAAAACACAAATAAATGGGGAGATATTGTGTGTTCATGGATTAGAGAAATTACTATTGTTAAAATGTCCATACTATAGATAAGAGAGAAAATCCAAAGCCATTTATAGATTCATACAATCTCTATCAAGATTTCAATAGCACTTTTCACAGAAATTGAAAAAACAATCCTAAAATGCTTATGTAACTACAAAAGACCCCACATAGCCAAAGCAATCCTGAGAAAGAAGAACAAAGATGGAGGCATCACGCTTTCTCATTCTATACTGTGCTGCAAAGCTATAGTAATCAAAACAGTATGGTACTGGCATAAAAACATGCACAGGCCAATGGAACAGAATCAAAAACCCAGAAATAAATCATGAACGTACAGTCAACTAATATTTGACAAGGAATCAAGAATACTCAAAGGGGAAAGGATAGTCTCTTCAAAAAATGGTACTAGGAAAACTGGATATTCACAGGCAAAGAATGAAACTGGACCCCTATCTTATACCACTCACAGAAATTAAATCAATATGGATTAAAGACTTAAATGTAAGGCCTAAACCCATAAGCCTCCTAGAAGAAAATGCATGGAGAAAGATCCTTCACACTGGTCTTGGCAATGATTTTTTGGATATACCAAAAGCACAAGGAACAAAATAAAAAACATCCTGGACTACATCAAACTAAAATGTTTCTGCAAGCACAGGAAAATCAACCTAATGGAAAAGCAACCTACGGGATGGGTGAAAATATGTGCAAACCACATATCCAATAAGAGGTTAATATCCAAATATATAAGGAACTCATACAACTCATACAGCTCAATAACAAAAACAAATAACATGATTCAAAAATGGGCAAAAGAACTGAGCAGACATTTTTCCAAAGATAGACGAAAGGTGCTCAATATCACTAATCATCAGGGAAATGCAAATCAAAACAATAATAAGATACTACCTCACACCTCAAAGATACAACAAGTGTTGGCAAGGATGTGGAGAAAGGGAACCCCTGTACACTATTGGTGAAAATGTAAATTGGTAGTCACTTTGTAAAATGTTCCCATGGAAGGTGGTGGGACATAAATTGATACAATCACCATAAAGGTTCCTCAAAAAATAAAAAGTAAAATTACCATATGATCCAGCAATTTCACTTCTGGGTATATACGCAGGAAACAAAATCATTATGTCGAAGATATAACTGCACTCCCATGTCCACTGGAGCACTATATACATTATGTAATAAATATATGTAATAAATATATATAAATAAATGTATATATATATAATAAATATATGTAATAAATATATATAATGTATATATAACAACATGGATAAAACTAGGTGAAATAAATCAGAAGCAGAAAGGAAAACACTGTACGGTCTCACATGTGGAATCTAAAATACTCAAATAGTACAGAGTAGAATGGTGGTTGCCAGGGGCTGGTGGGAGGCAGAAGTAGAGAGATGTTGGTCAAAGGATACAAACTTCTAGTTATAAGATCAGTAAGTTCTGGGAATCCAATGTGCAGCATGGTGACAAGTTAAAAATACTGTGTTATATACTTGAAAGTTGCTAAGAAAGTATCAAATGTTCTCACCATACACACAAAAAAAGGTAATTCTGGAAGGTGATGGATAGGTTAACCAATCTTATGTGGTAATAATTTTCCAATATATATTTATATCAAATCATCACACTGCACACCTTAAACTTATACAGCATTATATGTCAATTATATCTCAATAAAACTGGAAATAAAAAGGAACAGTCTACAGTAGAAAAATTATGTTCTATACATGCAAGTTCTTTAATACTAAATTTTGTCAAACATAAGCTAGATGACTGTTTCCCAGGAGCACTTTCAGGTGATTTAAAGGTGAATTAGATAGTCATTAAGATTCCTTCCAAATAGTGCTCAAAAAATGATGGGGACATGTAAAAGAATATGGGATCCAATTTGAAAGGCTCTTAGTGGCCAAATCTGAGAAAATTTTGAGGAAAAAAAATAAATATTGACAGCAATACATTATAATTCATAAAATAAAATAAGAATCCAAGAGTCTGTATCAATAATGAAAAACTCCCTCCAGAAAAAACTCTTCCTTATAATAGTATTCCAATAAAATTCCAATTCATAAATGTAGAAGGAATAATAAAAATAGAGTATCACCAGTTGGCAAACATCACAGTAGTTAATCACAAACGGATGCTAAAATTAATAGGTGATTGTTAGATGAAAAAGTATAATGATACACAAGATATTAACATAGTCTTAAAGTATTTCCCCACAATGTACTTAATTACAAAAAGAAAAAGTAATTTTAAAATGGAGAAATCACTTTAAGTGATCAATGTTAACGCCACAAGAAATGATATGCATCAACACCTTGTGCCTCCCGATATGATGCACTGACAAGGACATGACATCATTTGCCAAAAATGCATAAACTGAAGAAATTTTGGACAAATTCAAAATAAGGGATGTTCTACAAAATAACTGGCCGGTATTCTTCAAGCTTATGAACGACAAAGTAAGATCCTGGAACTGTCCAAATTACGAGAGACTTCAGAGACATGACAACTAAATGCAATGTGCAATCCTGGTCCAGAAAAAAGACAGTAATTGGGCAGGTGATGAGCTTTGCATAAGGTCTATAGACTAAAGTGGTATATCAATGTTATTTTCTGGACAGTGATCATTGTAACGTAGTTATAGAAGGTGTTGACATTTGGGGACTCTGGGTAAAGGTTATATGGAAATTCTGTATTATTTTTGCAACTGTTAGAGAAATCTGAAGGAATTCTGAAATGAAAAGTTAAACAAGAATGAATGAATGAATGAATGAATGAATAGGTTCTGTCAAAAAAGTTGGGAGGGATGGGGGAGTTGGAGCTACATATGATAAGCAGCACACACAAGAAGAAATGCTAAATATCAGCGGCAACAAAACAGTAAAATGTATGCTTGGAAGAATGAGGCTGCAATATGGTCCAGACTGTGTTGGTCCTTCCACTTTAAGCTAAGACATTTGTATTTTATACTGTTATCAATGGAGAGCCAATGAGTTACTGCACTGGCTGATGATGAGCTCATGCAAGAGTCACTGCCCAAGTTCACTTCCCCTCCCTAAGGAAATTGCATCCAGTAACTGGTCAAAGTGGAGTAGAAAGCTCCAAGCTCATCATCCCAGCTCTGGACAACGTTGAAGGGCTATCCCAGATTTAGAACTTCCAGAGAGGTCAGCTGAAAGCTTTGTTAAGTGTAATTACACTCCAACTTCTCCCTCTTCCCAATCCTCCCTCTTTTTCCTTTTGTTTCACAGATAGTGATCCCAAGAGTACCCCTAATAAATCCTCAACATGCTAACGTCCATCTCAGAGTCAAATCCAATCAGTCACAGAAGCAATGATGGGGCTGAGGATTCAAGGTTGGGTGATACCATTCACCAACAAGTTAGCAGGCAAGAACAGCAGGTATGTGAGAAAGGAAGATGGAGAATAAAGAATGAAGTGTGGATTTCAGCAAGCTAAATTGAGGAAGCTGTGGGCACCCCGTAGAAATGTTCAGCAGCAACTGGAATACAAAGGGCTTATCTGGAAGCAAGTTCAGAAAAACGAATGCAAACGTCTGTTGCTGCCACTGGCTCTATTATCCTGTGAGGAAATCCAAATAGTCTAAGATCTATTATTTGATTCCTGATAAGATTTCTTTTAAACTAAATTCTCTTTGGTCTGTGTTTAGTCATGTGTTCAAATGGTCTAGCTGAGGATTTAGATTAGCATCTTGGACAAGTTTTGAGCAATGTTAAACCATTTCATCTGCCCAAAGATACAATAACTGCTTCTTTTTAAACTGTCCAATGAGATAAGAAATACCCCCCACTCAAATAAGTCATTTCAGGGACAATATAGAACTCAGTGAAGCGCTGAATCTTAACAAATAAGAAGTTCAAGCTTTTCAAAGAAAATCAGGCTATCAGAATTCAAACAGACCTTCTGGGAGTGATTTAATGTATTTTTTTCTGCCTCTGTGGAGGATGGAACCTGAATGGTACCTAACCATGATCTGAAAATAAGATAGAAAGCATATCCCAATCTATATTTTAAAAAAATGCTTTGTTTTCTTATTCTGAGCACCTACCAAAATCCATTTTAAACAGTTTTTGTAAAGATTTTCTTTCTCTGATAATCTGAATTTCAAAAATGTCATATTCCACATTAAAGTTTTATTTATTTTATATGACCATAAATTTTAATCTTGCACATCCAAAGATATCTCATATGGAAGCTTAACAACATGTGCATTAGAAAGTGAACTCAAGAGAAAAATATGTTAATTCATTAATTTACTCATTTGCTCAAATATTAAGTGAACTAAATGCTAAACCATGTAACTTTATAAAGTAAAAGACCTTTAATAAGGAAACCTAGGCTTTGGGAAGAGAGTTATGGGAATTTGGGCAAGAATTACAAGTTACTGAGTGCCTTCTATGAGCCGGTCATTGTACTATCCTAGGTTCTTAAACAAAGGGTTATCTTCTTGAATTCTTATCATCACCCAATTGTTATAGGATGGTTACCCTTCTTATTACCATCCTACAGTTACCCATGGCACTAAACAGTGAAACTGAGATTTAAAGAGGTCCGTATGCCAACGGTCACATCATTGGTAAGTTTTCCACTTGTGCCTGTTATTTTTCCATGAATATATTACATAATCATTCAGTGAGTTATTTCAGCATTGGTACTTCGAGAAACACATGATTTGATTTATTTCAGTGTAACACCATCACAGTAACTTTATATCTGTCTTCAAAGACCCATAAGGAAGACAGAATAACGCAAGATGTCTCCATTTTAGATTAATTTGCAAGATTTTCAAATTAGTCCACTCTGAATAACAATTCCAATTCGTCCTAATCTTTATTAGCTTATCACTATTTGCTTAATCTCAAGAGTATACAAACTGTCAATACATATCATGACATAGTTACAGTCAAATTATTTTCATTTTCATTTATTTGTATTTAGTTTTTACTACAAAAATACAGGTTTATCATGAGGGAATAAAAGTGGGAACAATGGGTACGAATTACAGCTTTTCTTAATAATAAACACTTTTATAATAAAATAATTCAAAAGCTGTTATTCCAAACCAACCTTAAAAAAAATGACCTTGCTCCATTTACAATGTATTTGTAAGATGTATGTAGTTAAAAAAAAAAGTTAATACCAAATCACACTTTAGAAGATTTCTCACAAGAACTGAACATTTTTCAGGGACATGTATTAACTCATTTTCTATCTAATG
This sequence comes from Leptonychotes weddellii, assembly GCF_054177405.1. Taxonomy (NCBI): domain Eukaryota; kingdom Metazoa; phylum Chordata; class Mammalia; order Carnivora; family Phocidae; genus Leptonychotes; species Leptonychotes weddellii. The sequence continues at coordinate 7,824,660 of NC_138380.1, forward strand.
TTGGAATCAAAAGACCAACCTAGCATTTAAGTCCTTAGTCATTGGTTTTGCTCAGCATCAAAACTACAGTTTGGATTTACTGAATTAATTGAGCTCGTTCTATATACCACGTTCCTTGTTGAGAACTTAAGAAATTATCTAATATAATGATCAACAAAAATTCTCTGATACACAATATTATACCCATTATATGAAAAACCAAAACCTAAAGTGGTATAGCATTTTGCTCTAAATCCCACATCTTGTGAGTAAAAATCTACAATCCCAGGCCATTTGACCTCAGTACCCTTGGTTTCAACAAGTGACTGCAAGAACTTTCTACTTACTTCTCAGTGACACACTGCAATAGGTTTGGTAAAATATTACTACAGAACATGGGTAGACTCCCTTGAGGAGTGTAATTCCTCCACCAGCCATATCAGCAACACTGGAAATTTGTTAGAGAAACAAATTATTCACCCTCCCCATCTTATCGAATCAGAACCTCCAGAGGTGGGGCTTATAATCTGCTTTCAACAAGCTCCTCACGTGATTCAGCTTGATTTCAATGAACCACATCACTGGGAGAAGTGAGTAATCCTGGCCTTGGAGGTGAGAATTAGCACAGTAAAAGGCTATTTACTCTTCAGAAACTATTTTCCTTTCTTTACATATCACAAAAGGTAGAAAAAAAATGTTGAAGGAATTTTTCTCCAATAGGATGATTCGCTGCAGTTTCTTTACTGACAGATACATAAACTCATTTATATATAATGTTTGCTAAGTGCCAACTGCCAGTAAGAGCAAATCATAATGATCTAGTATAAACCAAAGATATCTTTAAAAAGTATTTTATTTTTTAAAAACTGCAACCTGAAAGAGGACAAAAATATTTTTTTAAAAAATAATTAATCAAGAGGTGCCTAGTGGCTCAGTCAGTTAAGCGTCCAACTCTTAATTTCAGCTCAGGTCATGATCTCAGGGTGGTGAAATCGAGGCCTGTATAAGGCTACATGCTCAGCAGGGTGTCTGCTTGAGATTCTCTTTCTCCCTCTCCCACCCGCCACCCCCACTCTCTCTCCATCTCTTAAAAAAAATAATAATAATAGTAATAATAATAATTAAACAAGATTTTTAAATGAATTTTTAACATAAGTGTTTTGGATATGTATATATCCAAAACATATATATATATAAATACACACACACACATATTGATGAGCCAGGTGTGTACATAGTTTTAGATACAGTTGGATAATTGGTCAATGGCATTATTTAGTAGCTTTTTTTTTTTAATTTTTTTTAATTTTTTTTTTTAAAGATTTTATTTATTTATTTGAGAGAGAGAGAGCATGAAAGGGGGGAGGGTCGGAGGGAGAAGCAGACTCCCTGCCGAGCAGGGAGCCCGATGCGGGACTCGATCCTGGGACTCCAGGATCATGACCTGAGCCGAAGGCAGCCGCTTAACCAACTGAGCCACCCAGGCGCCCTATTTAGTAGCTTCTTAACATTGTCCAAGAGAAATATTAAGTATTTAAAATCTAAACCTCTTATTCCTATACATGGTTTCTCTATTTTAAAGAAAAAAAGGTAAATATTTACAAAAAACTTGTTGACTCTGTTGATGGTTAACTTTTTTGAAGACCATTGTTTGAACTGACTAATAAATTAGCTCAAAAATACAAGTTAAGAATAATCATAATGGAAAATTTCAAGTATTCTCCAAAAGCACCTTGCTATGTTTAGGTATTTTGCAGGTATCTGACATATCACTACTGATACTGGAAAAAAAAAAAATAATGAACTGGAATTCCAGGTTAATGTCCCATATTCATTGATCGCACTTCACAGAATAATTAAGGAAGCCTGTTGTTTACATCCTCTATTCAAAATAATTTTCATCACTCTATGAATTAAATTAACAGTACTCACTCTATTATAACTACATAGAAGTGATTCAAAACAGTGTGAAAGCTTTTGCCTAGAATAGTGTGTTTTGTGGCAAAAGGTTAATTTCACTATATTCATCCCATTAGAATTCAAAGACAGCTATTTCACTCAGATGCTGAAACACATGAATTGGGACTGCCAAATGCAAAATGCACTAAAATTAAATGCCTACTTAGAAAGAATTGTGCTTGCATTTCAAAAGCATCACATTTAGCTGATGGCATGCAAAATTGTCAGAATATAATACTGATTTATAGGATTTCCACTGCCAGGAAACATTGGGGAAAATAGGAGAACCAGAGGGATTCAAAAGAAACTTGATCTTTTCATGAAGAAAAAATATTAGGGATAGAAATCTTATAAAAATAAACTTAATGAGACTGTGGAGCTATTTCAATGAACCACACCATTGGGAAAAGTGAGAAATCCTGGCTACAGAGGGCAGCAGCATCTCTTTCTTCCTATTATCATCTCGTCTTTTCAAAAACAGGATGCATTAGCATTCTAAAATGACACCTCCATGCAGCCATGTCTAAACCAGACGCCATTCTTCATGCAGAGAGGCAGGAAGTGGAATGATGGGACTGAATAAGAACGAAGGGAAAGAGTAAATAAAGGAAAAGAGGAAAAGTAAGGAAGTGGAGGGAAAAGCAGGCTGAGAAATTGAAAAAGGTAATGAAAATGAGGGAGAGGAAAACTAAGGAGAAAAAGAGAACCTGTAAAGAACAAAACAGCCTATTTGCATGTACTGTTTTCTAATTGCTCATCATTCTTCATTTAATTTGGTAAAAGACAATGAATATGAAAGGGAACAGCATCCACATTGCTCCTATTCACCAAGGGTATTTATAACATGTCAGATACAAATATTCTTCCTTATTAATTTTTAAACTATTAACCAGTTCTTGCACTTTGTAGAAGGTAAATATATTTCTTTCCCAGCCTTTCTGGCTGGGTAAGAACAGATTTACTCCAGCAAACTTGAAAAGTGTGCTCTTCACAATTAGTGCTCCAACAAAGACATCTGTAACAGGCTGAGCAGAATGCAGAGTGCCTGTTTGCCAATGTACCAAAGGGGAAAAACAATTGAAGCTATTTTGCCATTATGGGTACACCCACACATAACTCTGCTTTTTCTTAAAAAAGAAAATTCAAGTATAATATAGAAGAGAATTTAGAGCCTGTGGGGTATTTATAGGGTGGGAGGATTCATGAAGCCATTCTTTAATGCATTAGTAAGTCTTGCTTTGTGTTAATAATTGCATTTGTTTTGTTTTTTTGTATGGGAATTTTGTACTTTCTCTCAAATACAGATTGTAGGATATGCTGAATTTCCTGGGCACAGGATTAGGGGAAATACAGTGGCACTCCTCCTATAGGTAAGAGGGTAAATACAACTTGGAGCTAAATCATAAGCAAGAAATGAATGTATTATTTCCTTCAGACTCCCACCACAATTCAATATGATCTTACAATAGAAAAAAAATTAAAGCCCTAAGAACTTTTGTCTCTGAAGTGGTTATGAGTATTTGTATAGTATCTATGATTAATAATTGCAACTAGCAGGTGGAAATAGATGGCTGGAGATCTTCTATTATGACAACTTACCAGTCTATTATTTCAGGTGGGTAATTATTAAAACTATCAATGTACATGATGTTAGCAGTGCACTTTTATTATCACGGTTTAACAATAAAATGGGATTAAACCATTAGCAACATTTTCTTTCTCTTTATTTTTTTTCTTTTTACAACCTAGTCAAAAACCCCTGAATATGTGTAGGTAATAACAAACATAGCAAACATACAAAACTTAAACAAGACCAAAGAATGGGAAATGGGCATTTATTTTCAATTGTTGTTAATCCAAACACAGAGGTAGAGCTGTCTTTTCTTCTCTGGACCTTTTGACATCTGCAGCAACACATTCTGCATTTTACTCTGTTATCTGTGATACTGGAAATGAAATGCTGTGTGTGATCAGAAGCATCAAGCATGAAGCCAAGCAGAAGATACATAAGTATCTTATGGTCCATTGCTCATGGTGATTGAGCTAGTGGGATCTAAAAGGGACACAGAGAGGTCTGACACACAACACCATCTCTCGCTCTCAAGCTCACACACATACCAATACACATGCTCATGAAGAAACGGCCTTCTCCATCTGGCAGCTACTAATTGATTGACTAATTGAGCATTAAGGCCTTCAAAGAGTGCTAAACATGAGTAGGATCGAAAAATTCTCCCCCTCTGAACAGACCTAGGATAATTTCTTATAGCTTTGTTCCTGTAAATATCTAAAAAAGTGTGGGGGGGTAGTATTTATGTTAAAATTTGGTAAGCATATAATACCATCTCACATTTCATGTACTTGAAGCATATATTTTGTTAAATTCTGTCATAAATATAGAATATAATGTGTTACAGTCCATACATTTTTAAAATAAAATTGATCTAAAATAGCTCTAAATTGTGTTTTCATTTTCTTCTCTCTCTATATCAGGAGTAAGTAAACAAAAAAGCCTGTGGGCCAAATTCAGCCCATCACCTATTTCTGGATGGCTCATGAACTAAGAATGAATTTTGTATTTTTAAATGGTGGGAGGAATGAAAAAAATGATGTTCTATGACAGATGAAAATTATATGAAATTCAAATTCCAGTGTCCATCAGTAAAGATTTACTGGAATACATTCATGCTTACTAGTTTATATATTGTCTACACCTCCTTTCATGCTATGATGGCAGAAATGAGTAGTTATCTCAGAGATCAAATGTATCCTGAAAATCCTAAAATATGAACTGTCTGTCCCTTTTCAAAAAAGCATTTACCAACTCTTGATTTATACCACATTCATCTACTTCAGCCAAAGTAGAAATAGTAAAGTCTCATAGTTTTGGTTTAAGCCTTTTCCAGACATAGTCTCTCCTAAAAATTAATTCTTAATAACTTACAAAAACATAACTATTTCCTTGGCACTTCCTCCACCTCCAACTTCTACTGAAAAAATATTTTATACTCTAGAGTACTCTAAGCCAAAACACAAATTGTTTATCCAATAAAGAAACTGAAATATCCTTTTAGATTTAAAAAAAGCAGAAAACAATACAAATGAGGAATACAGGATTTTAGTTATATAAGCCACATTAGATTTTTAACGGGCTAGATTTCACACCAACATACATTCATATACAAGTGGCTCAATCCAGTGCGCAACAGCCTTTGATCTGGAAATGGGATTTATCCAAGTGCTTCTCATCTGAAAATGGGTAGATAAGATACATCAATGAAGAGAGTCTATATTTTTATTAGTTTAGCCATATACTCATTTTCCACCATTTTCATCTTTTTTTCTATCACAAAGTTTACATGAATAAATAAGAAACAGCTCTGAGTTACCATAATTTGTGTATGTCTTATCTCTTCTAGTAAATTGTAACTTTGTGAGAATAGTCTATTATGTAGCCTTATATTTCTAAATGATCAGTGAATATTTAAAAAATGAAAATGACCTCACTGCAGATTTCTCCACCATTCAGGAAGACTAGTCTCTGCCCATCATTATTGGGGCTTCCCTTTACATAACAGCTGTACATCCATGGACTACATTTTCTGGCTCCCTTACATAGACATAGAACCTTGTATTCACTGCCAAGAGAATGTGAGCAGAGTGATTTCTAAGTTAAGGAGCTTAAAAGCAGTTATGCCTTCTCTCTCCTTCCAAACTCACTGACTGAATGCAGAGGACTCTGGGTTCTAAGGTAGGAAAAGACCAAAAGACGGAAGGAACCTGGACCCTAAATCACCATAAGGAAAGCTAGCCCCAACCAGGACTGTCCTATGATTGAGAAGCAAACTTGTGCAAACCACTGTCATTCAGGGATTTGTTACAGCAGATTGTATTAGCCTAACGAAGAATGGTTGCCAACTCATGCTCAGTTCTTATCTCTATTAACTCGTCCACAGCATGAATAGTATCAATCACTTGCTTCCTTTTGAAATTCCTTTTAACTCTGCCCTTTGCTTTCTTGATTTGGACCACACTACACCACCACCACCACCACATTCCCCTGCTCCCCAGGCTTCCCTTGGTTTTCCTGGCTTCCTTTCATCCCCCTTGGCCAGCTCCTCTTCTGTTTCAAAGTTCATATGCTCCAAAAACTCTGCTCTAGGCCCTTTTCATTCCCAGAGCAAAATAACCACTTCAAACCTCTGGAAGAAGCCTTACTGTACTGACTAAGGCCTTCATGTGGAGGAAGGTGGCATTTTATGACTCGGGTTAAACTATCTTGAAACACACAGGAAACATGAAAATGTTACACCTTCCTAATGTGACTTGTATGTCACCATTCTCTTCTAAAGTCTTTCTATAGGGAGTCAGTAATATAGAGATTTCAGCTAACATGGTCTTCTTTCTTGGTGTCCTCAATCATGATACACAGTAGATTATACTTTATTTACCATATGCATAATCAATGGGAACGAGAATTCTTTATCCCTTCAAAAAATAATTACTGAGAACTTATCATGAGTTAACACTGCTCAAAGTGTTGGAGATACAGGGGTGAAGAGGAGAGTCAATATGCTTGCTTTCATAGAGCTTATTTTAAGGGAGGAGACAGATGATAAAGATACAAAATAATTTAAACAAAGGCTATAAAAACCATAAATGCAATCATGGGAATACATGGGCTAAAATGTAATTATGGGGCACGGATAAGTTTGTGTGTGTGTGTGGTCGGTAGTTTCAAGAAGAGGAAAAGTTAATTATAAAGGAGGCAGTAATCTTGGTGAGCGAGTCAAAGACTGCCAGTATGGCTAGAACATGTATTACAAGAAGAGGCCAAAGAAGTAGACAGGAAACTGGGGATGAGAAGGAATTGGGGTTTTAGATATTCCAAGTACAATGGAGGGAAGGTAACTGGGAGAATAGAAGACTTAGGGAAACATACATATCTTTACCAACTAATAAAATGGATGCATTTGGAAAAGCCATTTAATTTCTCAGGCTTTTGAATTCACTTTTGCAAAACATGGGAGTTAGAAACGATGGGCATTAATGTTATACCCAAGATCTAGAAAATCAACAGATCTTTAGAACATTTACAGGCAGTATATCTAAAACATAACTTTAGTAAAACTCTCAAAATTTTGAAGGCTATCCTTCCATTTTTTTTACTGTCATAAACTTTTATTCATACTCTTGCTTTAATATTTTAGTATAATTTATCTTTCCTTATTTTCCCAGATAGACCGAAAGCCACTTGAGAGGTTGAATCTTTTCTATTATTTAATGAAACAACTAGTTGAGAGTTATTTATATAATGTCTATTCTGCACAATGAAGACTGAAAAAATCCCTTTTTAAATTCTTTTTATAAGTGTGTTCCCAAGGGTAATGTTAGACTCACAGTGCCTTAGATTTTTACTTAGAAGAAACTCTGAAGACCATGTAGTCTAACAGCATTATTTTGTAGATGAGAAAACTGGTTACCAGGGCATTTCCAAAATGCTAATGTATTTTGTAGTACAGATAAGTGTAAGAGTATGTTTATGGAGATGGAGAGTTAAAAGACACCTACCCAAACATCAACTGATGGGATCGTTCCAACACTTGGAAACCATCTTACTGGGAATGGGACAAGCTTTTCTGGTCTCATCTGAAAGGGTCTTTGGCTGGTAATGGTCAGCCTGTGCCCCTCAGTGTGCAGAGTGGCACCACTGAGGTGAAGGCCAGCTCAACTGGCTGTGACCTTTGTTTATCAAACATTGTACCACTATCACTGGACCAGCAGAGTGCTGAAATGACAAGCTCCTTGTATAAGAGATCTGCTTTGATATTGAAAAGATAACTGAATTTAAAAAAAAAATCAAATTCTCTCACATTTTCAAAGAAGATCCTAAATTCCTCAGCTCAAAGGGTAAAACAGAAATTAATAGTTGGCGAACTGAAAAAAGGCTTCTACCTACAGTAGACTGCCTGGTCAGGAGTATTATTCTATAGGAAGAAACTGCAAGAGGAATGGACTTTTTGCTCCACTGCTTTAAGTCTTTTAAGTCCTTTTCTATATTTACTCCTATCTTATCTTTACAAAAAATTCAATTTCTTTGCACAGTGTTCAATCTCTTTAAAAATAAAAAAAGCCCAATGTGTGTGGTACCACACAAATCTTAAACTGAAGTTTTATTTACTTATCTCTCTTCTACATCAACCTACACAATTTGGCAGGACCCCTCATTTGAGCTTCTGAAGATCTGAAACTCTGGCCAGCCCAGAGGCAATGAAAAGTCTGACAGTACAGGTTTCACTTGCTCACCAAAATAAATATGGTAATAAATTAAAAGGTTTAAAAACATAAAATATAGTATCCATGAGAAAATTCCACTTCAACTCCCAGTTCCTCCACTGATATTGAGTTTATTTTTATTTATTTATTTATTTTATTTATTTTTTAATTTTTAAAGATTTTTATTTATTTATTTGACAGAGAGAGAGAGATAGCGAGAGCAGGAACACAAGCAGGGGGAGTGGGAGAGGGAGAAGCAGGCTTCCTGCCAAGCAGGGAGCCCGACGCGGGACTCGATCCCAGACCCTGGGATCATGACCTGAGCCGAAGGCAGACGCTTAACGACTGAGCCACCCAGGCGCCCTATATGAGTTTATTTTTAAAGTATCTAATAAAATGGAATACCTAATGTACTCATTCATGGCTGGGATCCCAACAATCTTAGCTTTGTTCTCAACACTGTCTCTGTCATGGTCTTTCTTATGCAAGGTGCTATTGTTCACATGTGCAAAAAAGACTAACACATCATCGAAGATAGTAAACACTTTCTGAGAGTCATGTCACATATAATCACTCTTTTGTGTGTGTGTGTGCGCATTTTTTTAAAAATTTTTTATTGTTATGTTAATCACCATACATTACATTATTAGTTTTTGATGTAGTGTTCCATGATTCATTGTTTGTGCATAACACCCAGTGCTCCATGCAGAATGTGCCCTCTTTAATACCTATCACCAGGCTAACCCATCCTCCCACCCCCTCCCCTCTAGAACCCTCAGTTTGTTTTTCAGAGTCCATCCTCTCTCATGGTTCGTCTCTCCCTCTGATTTCCCGCCCTTCATTCTTCCCCTCCTGCTTTTTTTTTTTCTTAACATATATTGCATTATTTGTTTCAGAGGTACAGAGCTGTGATTCAACAGTCTTGCACAATTCACAGCGCTCACCATAGCACACACCCTCCCCAATTCTATCACCCAGCCACCCCATTCCTCCCACCCCACCCCCCACTCCAGCAACTCTCAGTTTGTTTCCT
>NC_138380.1:7834406-7854668 GCF_054177405.1 Leptonychotes weddellii
TCATTCTTCTGCATGTGGCTGTCCAATTTTCCCAACACCATTTGTTGAAGAGACTGTCTTTTATCCATTGGACATTCTTTCCTGCTTTGTCGAAGATGAGTTGACCATAGAGTTGAGGGTCCATTTCTGGGCTCTCTCTTCTGTTCCATTGATCTATGTGTCTGTTTTTGTGCCAGTACCCTACTCTCTTGATGATGACAGCTTTGTAATAGAGCTGGAAGTCCGGAATTGTGATGCCGCCAGCTTTGCTTTTCTTTTTCAACATTCTTCTGGCTATGCGGGATCTTTTCTGGTTCCATACAAATTTTAGGATTATTTGTTCCATTTCTTTGAAGAAAAGTGGATGATGGTATTTTGATGGGGATTGCACTGAATGTGTAGATTTCTCTAGGTAGCATTGACATCTTCACAATATTTGTTCTTTCAATCCGTGAGCATGGAACGTTTTTCCATTTCTTTGTGTCTTCCTCAATTTCTTTCATGAGTATTTCATAGTTTTCTCAGTACAGATCCTTTGCCTCTTTGGTTAGATTTATTCCTAGGTATCTTATGGTTTTGGGTGCAATTGTAAATGGGATCGACTCCTTAATTTCTCTTCTTTTGTCTTGTTGGTGTATGGGAATGCTAGAACTCATACAGGAATTCAGTAAAGTGGCAGGATATAAAATCAATGCACAGAATCAGTGGCATTCCTATAATCACTCTTTAATTATACTGTTTTACTCTCTCCTGGACTTGTAACTGTTAGTATTCTCCTACATTTGTATTCCTCCTCTTTTCTACTCATTCTGGACAGTTATTGATGATATCTTGATATCTTTCCTTCCTTCTAATTTTGTGTGTGTGTGTGTAGAACCCTTAGAAAAATATATAATTAAAGTATTATCCTGTACTCATTCCCCACGCAAATTTTACACTGAATCATAAACAACAGTTCTCTCTTCCCTGGCCTTTGTATTTTTTTGAGATTTTAAGTAATCTCTACACACAATATGGGGCTCAAACTCACAACCCTGAGATCAAGAGTCACATGCTCCATCCACTAAACCTGCCAGGCACCCGCCTTTGTATTTTTTTTAAATGTTAATTCATCACTTGCACAAAGAAATCTCCAATGAACTTGGCACCATATTTTAAATTGTATTTTAAGGGTTTCTGTTTTCAGATATTCTGCTGATTCTATCACACCACCTACAAAATTATATATAAAGTTCTTAACTCATTCCTATTAGATATTTGGTGTCTGACTTGGGGCTGTACAAAGTAAGGAATTTAGCTCACTTTAGCATCTTCTATATATTCCCCACATCCTTCTCTGATTCTGTTGGTTAAAATATTATTTTTAATTTTCTGCTAGTTATAATATATTCTTTTTTTTATTTTTTAAAGAGTTTTTTTATTTATTTGACAGAGAGACACAGCAAGAGAGGGAACACAAGGAGGGTGAGTGGAAGAAGGAGAAGCAGGCTTCCCGCTGAGCAGGGAGCCCAACGTGGGGCTTGATCCCAGGATCCAGGGACCATGACCTGAGCCGAAGGCAGATGCTTAATGTCTGAGCCACCGAGGCGCCCTACAATATATTCTTAAATACTATTTTTGGACTTCTTTTTCTTAACCCATTTGCTCTCTAAAATACCTGGACAATCTACCTAGGAAGGCTCAGGACTCCTAATGTGTGCTCTGGTATCTCAAAATAATATTCTAGTTTTTCTAAATTACACTTAAAATAAGTATTTCTATAATGACTTCACGTTGCACTTAGTATCTTCTTACTAAATATAAATGCCATGGAGAAGTTATTTTATACTCTAGACCAGCACCAGCCAAGAGCACTTTCAGTGATAATGGAAATGTTCAATACCCACACTATCCACTGGTGAGGAAACACTGAAAGGTGCTATTCTTGCTCTCAAACACTGGAGACATGGATGACAGCCAGACGTAGCTGAGAAAAAATGCAAGGTAAATAGGTAAATAAAAAGGGTGATATTTCACCTTTCACCAGTTATCTCCTGCTCTCCTTTAGTTCCAAATGATTTCACCTTTCACCAGTTATCTTCTGCTCTCTTTAGTTCCAAAAGATTCATAAGTCTAATTTGATGTTTTAACTAGAGTAATATATCTTAAACTCCATGTATTTTCCAATGTACACTCTTAACTTCACCTCCGTGACTGGAGTATAGGCCTGGCATAACACTTGTTAAAGGGTCTCCTGAAGTTTTAATGGTTTCTAATCTGTACTAACAGTCACTGTAATGTTGTAGGGTGAAAACACCTTAAAAATAGCCACATTTAGTTAGTGGCAAATACTGGACAGTTTTTGACTTATAATGATTATGTCAGAGTCTTTTATTCATCAAACAATATTTTGTGAGAACCCTTGTAATATCATAAGCTGACCTACAATTTCCAGGCCAAAGAGATAAGATCCATTCTAAAGCATGAAGGAGTGAGAGGTATAATGAAATATACCTGTGTTTCAGTTTTGGCTCTGCCTTTCGCTAGTTTGGGTACTCTTTTGACCTTCAATTCCTTTATTTCTAGAATAGGAATGATAATGCTAAATGTGAAAGACTCTTAATGAGATTTTTGCAAATGAAAACTGTCACATAGTAGTTGTTCAGTTGATGGTAGCTAATATTATTAAGTTATTACTTCTAAGTTATTAAATAATTTGTTACACATAGATTTTTAATAAGGATTAAATGAGATGCAGTATACAAGCATTTAGCAAGGTATGTGACACACAATACATGACCACTAAACATTAATTCATGTGCTTACCAAACATTGCTCTTTACCCAAGTAGCAGCCTCCTACGTACGTTGGCATCATCCACATACTATGGCACCACCCTCCACATACATTACACTAAACGTGACATTTCCTTCAGGATGCCTATGCTCTATAGGGTAATTATATATATATATGATTATATATTCTTCAGCTGTCATGTTTTGTTTTTCTTTTCTACTTCTGAATTACCTGGAAAACCCCATAAGACACCCTTTCCCACTATTCAGCACATGATAGATTTACACTGAACTAGATACTGAGTTCAGACACTGCTGAAGCAAGAACACAGAAAAGATTTTTTTCTGTTACCATGTGGGTTCTAGTTGATCTAGGGCTCAATCTCTGTTGCTGAGTGACGGTCCATCATGTGTTCCTAGATAAACTCACTTTGGAGGACTGGATGCTTGTGTCTCCAACCCCGACCCTTTATATATATTTGCTTGCACCAGTTAGCACGGGGGCCTAAGAAGCTCTCCTGTGCAGGAAGAGTGGCTGGGACTGAAGCCTTCATGGTGGCCCACAGATACAAATATTTGCCTGGTAGGTTGAGTGGCCCCAAACCAAGACCAGACTGCAAGAGAAGATAGTAATGGTGTCTGGACTGATGAACCAAACTCAGCATAAGGCCTGGTTTTGAGCACACCCTGACCACTTGGGCACCATGGATGCTGCCTGGGGGGAGGCTCCATGTGGTGTATAAACTTGCATGTAAGCATGTGTGTCTAAGTGGAAAAGCTGTACAGGTAGGAGTGGTAACCCTCTAAAGCACAGATAATCTGTGTCACAGATTAAACACACACAGAAGAGCAGAAGATTCTCCCTTTCAGGTCACCAGAATACTTTTTCCTGCTCCCCTCCACGCAGGCTGCACTAAGACCAGAAGGAGTAAGAGCAAGACCAATAAGCTTACAGTAGATGCTGACATCAGTTCTTGCCTCCACTGTTAGCCCCAGCACCAGCAGCTCATGGAGGTACTACCATGGGGCTCTCTGTAGAAAAGAAACTGTGGAGTTCCCCCACAAAAGTAAACATGTACTTCAACTTCTCCAGCAGAGGTGGCACATGAGAGCCAGAACTGATTCAACAAAATATGTACCTACTTCTGAACAACCATGAAAATACTTCAAAGGAGATATCTGGAAGACTGAAATTCTTGTTGGTCTAGTAGATTGTTTTCAAAACCAATGCCATGTGTGTATTCATGCAAATGACACCTGGTGTGTACTCAAAAGATGTGTGGGTGCACTGATATACCTATTGCCTGTCTGCATCCTTTTTCTCATTGTTTCATAATCACACCCCTCTAAACAAAATTTGGGCAAGCACAACATAATGGTTCTCTATAGCCTGTCTTTTATAACTCTATCTCCTAAATGCCTCTAAACATAATGCTATAGATTACGGGTTGGCAAACCATAGTCCCCAGACAAAATCCGGCCAGTCACCGGTTTTTGTAAATAATGTTTTTTTGGAACCCAGCCACCATGTATTTAGTAGATACTGTCCATAGGCTCTCTTAGGCCACAATGGCAGAGTTGAACACTGAGGCAGTACTCATTATTTAGCCATAAAGTCTACAATGTTTGTATCTAGCCTTTTATATGAAGAGTTTATGGACCCCCCTTATACATAAAAAAGATACTCGTGAAACATTTGCTTAAAAATATAAAACTTGCTCCAAACTATTCCTAAACTCACAGAAAGAACAAATTCTTTTTCAGAGTCAATTTCTAGGTTTAAATTATATTAACACTAAAGAGAAATCACCTGGTTTATCTAAATATCAACTAGTCAATATAGTATAAGATGATACCAGTGCTGTAGCTGATTAACTGATCTGTACATGGTATTAAAAAGCTGTACTCAGTGCACACCTTTGTTTTATGATTTTACTGTCTTCTATTAAGACATCTGGGAATTTCGGTTAAGCGTCTGCCTTCAGCTCAGGTCATGATCCCAGGGTCCTGGGATCGAGTCCCGCATCGGGCTCCCTGCTCCTTGGGAGCCTGCTTCTCCCTCTGCTTCTCTCTCTCTCTGTCTCTCATGAATAAATAAATATATAAAATCTTTAAAAAAAAAAAAAAAAGACATCTGGGAATTAAATTTAAAAAACAGAGGTTTAAAAACAAACCAAAAGAAAGCTTAATTGCATGCTATTCTTTTGCAGAAACAGATACTTCATTTAGTTAAGTGACAAGGATAAGAAATTTTATGTGTTTTACTAACATTTTGCAGTAAGTTTCACTGTTTTGCAAATCTTCACTAAGGTTTGGTTCTTGATTGAGATGACAGTATTCAAAATAAAACCACTAAAAAGTTATTTTAATTCAGGAATAGTGGGCTGAGGCTGTGGAGAGAGTTTCCAATTCTGATTTGGATTTCAAATGGAACCTTAATAAATCAAGATGAGGCCCATGGATTTGCTCATTTACTGCCTGCACTGCTGGTGATCAGTGCAAGAGGACGGCCTGTTGTTGAGAGCCCAGTTCCTCAGGATTTTCTAATCTTCCAACTCGACATAAAAAACCATCCTGTCTCACCTAATACACTGAAATAAATAAACCCGTGTCTCCCTGCTTAGGAAGATGAGGTTTCAGATTGTTTCTTTGCAAATCAGAATCCTCCTGTGCCAAACTATTCAGATTTCATAAACTGTACAATAGCCAAGGCAGCTCAACTTAGATAGCAATGCTTTAATTGCTTAGTGATGCCTCAGGACAATATGAAAGGATTTTTAAAAATCTAAATAAATATTAAGCACTAAATCAGTTTTTCAACAATATGACATCTCATTTGATCTTTTTATTTACCTACCCTGTTTTAATCCTGGCTAAAAGGCACTGCACACTGTGTTTGCAAGAAATCTAAACTATGTTACTATTTAAGATTCTGCACTTAATTCACTGAAATAAGCAGGTTAAAGGAAATGCAATGTTAATCTACTATATGAGATATAAAAAAGAATGAGGCAAAACTACACCATGCTACTCAAAGTGGAATATAAAAACAACATCTGGAAAACCAGAAAGGTAAATGAATAATAAACACTTAGGACATTTTTTATTTCCTCTAACAAAGATTTTCTAAGATGGCTGATTTCACTGCCTTACACAAGAACAGGTACATGCAATTCTGGATAAAGGACTTTTTGAACAAGTAAAAGTAAATGGGAATATATGATTCATAGTCATTTAGATAACTACCAAATTAAAAAATAGGGATAAATATATTTTCGAAATTGCTAGTCGGCTTTTACTTTATCACTTTTCTTTGAGTTCTTCCTTTAGAAATTGTTTTTTTTTTTGCAGGGGGGTTGTTGTGTTGTTGTTTTTTTTTGTTTTTTTTGTGTGGTAGCCAAATGGCTTTTTTATGAAGAATTTCTCATTGATGCCCCTTTGGCAAGTTAGCAAATCCTTTGTACAGCCCATAGCTCCCTCCCACACAGAGCATTTTGCATGCACACACTCTGTTTCTCCTGAAAGCCATCACAAAATGCATATTTCACGCTCACCTTTCAGATTTTAGGAATATTCCTACCTTCCTTCAAAATATCCCATAGCTTGGGGTGCCTGGGTGGCTCAGTCACTAAGCGTCTGCCTTCGGCTCAGGTCATGGTCCCAGGATCCTGGGATCAAGCCCCACATCAGGCTCCCTGCTCAGCGGGAAGCCTGCTTCTCCCTCTCCCATTCCCCCTGCTTGTGTTCCCTCTCTTGCTGTGTCTCTGTCAAATAAATAAAATCTTAAAAAAAAAAAGAAATCCCACAGTTCCTGATCTGGGGATACAGTTCGGGGGTGGGTCTAAAATCTTAAACTTCATTATCTATAAAATGTTTTTAATTAAAAATTCTACAATGTTAACATTCATTTTACTGTAGTCTTTTACCTCTTAGCTCATCTTCATTTCTACCAAAAGCAGCTGACTGCAAACTACATTATCAGTAACCTTTAAAACCCTCAAGCCCACGTATTCTCGAGCATTTCTTGCTCAGTAAGAAGGAGGTTTTTGGACTCAGTTTCAAGCTCAGGTTGACAGGTACATTTGTAACACTAGGATCTTCAGCAATAACAACAGGATGTGTTAAAGAAAAAGAGTTCTACAAAACACAGCTTTATAGTATTCATTCTTTCATGTGTTTAATAATTATTTTACATACTAAAAAATATATTACTGGGGGCACTGAGCTATGCACTTGGAATACAGAGAATAAGATATGATGTCACTATCCTCAAGATTCTCACAAAAGGATTGTGTTCATGTTAAGAAATTAATTATACTGAATAAATAATTTTACAAAATATAAGAGAAATATGATATTTAAAGTTATCTAAACAGGTTACGTAAGAACTTTGTAACTGTATAATTCATTTTACATCCTGAGCAAGACAGTGTGCATTGCCTTTTGCTTGCTTAGGTTTGTTTCTCTGTGATCTAAAACACTCACTACAAACTCTGTACCATATTCAGACTAATTCCAGGCACCACAGTGATTTCAGGCATCAAATTTGCCCATTATCCAGAGAATGATTCATTTTTTTTCATTTTCAGAGGATGAGATCATGCTGCAACTTCCTAACTTACCATGAGCACCTTGAAGACAGTGTTTTGTGTCTTAGGCACATGTCTACTCCCAGTGTCCACAGCTGTGCTTGGCATATAAACATTTTCCAATTCAACATCAGCTACCCATCATCCCACCATTACAACATTTTCTGCATTCCCATTTCCCATTAAAATCTCCAGGGAGAGGAGACACAGGGCATATCACAGACTATAGTGGAATGGGATACAGGGGCAGCAACTGGTGACTGAAAACTGAAGACAACTTTCAAGGTAGAGTTGTAAAGAGAAAAGAAATGTCCCCTCAAAGAGGAAACAGAAAAGTTCCACTGACAACCTCCCCCCATAATTCTCTTTACTTCTATCTTTATCACTGAAATTTAGATCACAGGTGTTCTTACTGTTCACTTCAAATAGGCAGACGCATCACTCTGACAAAGGTAACTAAGGTTCCTACAGGTATGCTAACAGTCATGTTCACTGTGGCATCTACAGAGCTCCTTGGGACTTGGCAGCTGTGCCTGCAGAGGTCACTACTGTCCAAGAACTGACAATGGGGTTCACTGCTACTGCCAGCAAGGGAATGAGAATGTAAATGGGTTCACAGGTCACTTTATGTCAAGTGGAAAATGAATAATAGTTTTGTTCCTGTGGGCTTGAGAGAAACATGCATCACTGATCCCTCAAGGATTAATTTCTCGTGATAAATGTAATTGTCTAAAATAACAGTGGGGGAAACCAATCATTCTAAATGCAACACCCAGAAAATAAGTGGATGAGAGCTGCCCATTTAAAAAAGACAAAGAATTCAAAAGGAGTGGCCAGGAGTGCCTGTTAGCATGTGGTCAACAGTTGCTCTTAGGTACCTGATGATGATCCTCTCACAGCTGGAGGTCAAAAATAAAAAGCCATCCACATGTCTGGGATATTTATGACTGCGCTACTCAATGTGATGTGATCTTTTAAAGGTAAAAAAAATACCACATCCAAACTCTGGGGAAAATTAGCCTGGGATTGGCTTAAATTCTGGTATTAAACTGAGGGGGTTATTAAACTGAGAGTTTCGAAAAGAACAGTGTGTTTTCTGCATGTAGCATCTGCCTATTGTTGGTAGTTACTAAAGAACAATTATTCTTTTCATTAAATTTCTTACCTATGGATCTCAGACTGTTGATAAACTTTTTGAATAAATCCTTATAACCAAAATAGGACACAATTGCTGCTTTTTTAAAAAACAATTGCAAAAACTGCAATAAAGAAAGTTATAGTTTCTGAAGGCTATACCATAGTGTAATCAATATGGGCAATGCACAGACAAATATGAAAAGCTCAGAGCCCACCTAAGAGGATTTTTCAGTCTCTGGCCTCACTCTCAGAGCCAGCTGCCAAGCACCCATAATAGGCCAATACTGAGAAAATACAAACATTCCCAGAATGAGTAATAACAGTGTTTAAAGAAAGCACAGTAACTGTTTGCAGAGGGAAGGATGTGTATTTTGGATCTGAGTGGGATTATTAAGTACTGTATATATACATCAGGGAGAGCAAGAAACTGTTGCTCATGTTCCCATTTCCCCAGGGAGGGCTGCATATGTTAGGAGAGATTTTAGTGAAAGGAGAGAAAAAGCTAAGGCAAGGAGATGTGGCGGGAGTCAGGTGTACCCTGGAAGATGGGCAAGAGGGAGGGACAGTCCCTGGGTCCCTGAGAAACTAACTCCTGGAAGAAAGTAGTAGTGTGGCTGACAGTGAATGACAGCAGAGTCAGATGTCCACAAAAGAGACATGAGGATATTTAAGAGCGGACAACAGACTGTGACCCAAGGTCTAGAGGAAAGGATATGCCACCCATGACAACCAAGTTTCGAATCCCCTGCTCTCTTCTGAGGACGGCCTTTACTTCTCTTGTTTTAAGCTTGAATCCCTATAACCCTCATAATTCCTGCCTTAACCCTAGCTTGACAAATAGAGTCCCATATTCTGTGCATCTGACTTTATCCTTCTTGATACCTTTGCTTCTCCCTTGATCATGAGCTCCCTATTTACACCCTGCCTAGAAATCTGATTCCAGCTCGTATTTCTTTCTTTTTCTTAATGGCTTTGCTTTGTTGTCTCGACTCTGGATTGTATATCCCACTTTGAGAAGAGTCATAGCAATAAGAGAATGATCTGAGTCCTTTCCCACTTTAGATTATAAAAGTCATGGTCCTGATTCACAGAGGCATAAAAAGTCATGGGGAAAGACAGAATATGATGGAAAAGGCAATCTTATCAGTGCTGAGTTAAACTAAGAAAAATAATGAGGAGAGAATGTCTAAATTTAAGCTTATTTAAGAAGCCTAAATAAGAGAAGTTTTTATATTTCAGTTGTTCATTCATTCAATTAATTTGAATTGGATACCTCCTACACGCCAAGCAACACTCTAAATACTGAGGGCATGTAAGACAGATGACAACAACTGAGGTCATAATTAATTTAAAATACATGAAAATGTGCTGTAAGGAAAAAAAAAGCATCAGTATATAAAAAAATTAGATGTATCATTTCCTGTGTTTTATACATGATATTTGAGAACAAAAGTAGGTCCTCAAACATACTTTTGCTTACCCCCTTCATCCATCTGGATCATGCCTATGTGTACTTCTGGAGAGAGATCAAACATCATCTTCTCAATGAAGTGTTTTTATCCCTACTCCACATAAAGTGCGCTGGACCTTAATGAGGTAACTCTGCACCACTCCTTTGGCACTTTGAGAGACACAGTAAATGCTAGATTCTGGTCACTCTCTAATTCTTCCCTGACCATTCCAGGTAGCAGAAGCCACACAAATAGACAATTTCAAGAATAGATTTATACAGTAAAGTTGTATCTTACAATCAGGCTAGATTTTAATGGCTGTGGCAAAGGATAAATTCTGTACATCCATATCATTACTGAAAGCTTCATTAAATCACACATAAAATATATGTATACATAGTTTTCTGTATATACATATAAATCCAACATTTCATTATTAATTGTTCTATTCTTTGTTTCTATTTTTCTTTCTCTGGCCCTCAAATCACCTTTCCCTGTCAACCCCAAGAATGCCATTCATATGATCATTCTCCTCTTCCCTGGCTGCATAAGCAATGAACCTTACTTCCTTTTCTGTGGCCTGAAAAAAAGTTAACATCATTTGCATGTTTATACTACTTAAATAAATATATTTTCCTTTCCTCTTTTTTTTTTAAGTAGGCATGTGGTTAAATCCACTTAAGGTCAATGCTTTTTTTTTTTTTTTTAAGATTTTATTTATTTATTTTGTGAGAGAGAGCACACACGCACAAGCACGAGAAGGAGGGAGGGGCAGAGGGAGAAGGAGAAGCAGACTCTCCACTGAGCAGGGAGCCTGACAAAGGGCTCTATCCTAACACCCCCAGAATCATGACCTGAGCTGAAGCCATTTAACTGACTGAGCCACCGAGGCACCCCTTAAGTTCAATGCTTCTATGAGATAATTTCCCCCTACACTATTCTTGTTTCAGTACTCTTCCATTTCTTGACTGATCTCATTTATATTTACCCAAAACACAGTAGTCTATTAAAAGGCTCATCCAGAATATCAGCCTTTTTATTCGTTACATGGGAGCAAGCTTGTATTTTTTCAGGCTTTTAAGGGATATTAATCAACATACATACAAGCCTGTATCTCAGAAAGGGAAGTCCTAGAAACTGCCCTGAGTAGGAAAGAGAATGAATTGATTCTACATTCATAATATTGTCTACTTTCTGATTCCACAGTCTTTTAATAGAGTATTTCCTTCCCTTTGGCAACATAGGCAGGAGAGGGAGATAATTACAGATTGCAATGTACTTCTGGCTTTAAGCCCAGCTGAAACAGAATGTGGAAGGATGCACTTTCTCTTTTTTCCAAGACAGACCTATAGGATGTGCTCAAATCCAAGAGGAAAAATCAAACTAGGTAGTGGATAAGTAACAGTAAACAAGATCATTTCCAATAAATGGCAGGAAAAAAGTTGACATTTTCTGGAGGGCCCCTGTAAATGCTTACACAACATTAGTGTATTACCATAGTTATACATGGAATAGATTCTAATGAAGGGCAGTACAGAATATCTCTGCAGGTTTTTCTAACCAAACTGCTCATGTCTTTAACTTCATTTCTGGGTATCAAGGCTGTGTACATAAAGCAAAAACAAACAAATGTGAAAGTTAAAACAACATTCTAAAAAACTTTGTATTACAGCTTTGCCTCAGCTAGAACATAAATGATCTCCCATATCTATTTCGTTTTTAAAGTAATCTGTGTTGGGATTGGATGTATGAATTCATTTGGAGGAGGAAAGCTATCAGTGGAAAGACAAACTTAGCCATAAAAAGATGGCATAGAAACCTATCAATCATGGCCAGTATTCTATAATATGTAAACTATCAACATATTGGCTATTATTTACTGAGATGACTAATGTATTTAATAGAGTATCCATGTTAACTGCCAGAGGCTATGTGTTGATGAATCTCCATCAGATTTATCTCTCATATTCTACACTGTATAAACTGAACTGCTAATGGAAAACAAAACAAAACAAAAAGTTAAATATTTGATGCAATGGAATTATTCTAAGTTCCTCAGATCTCTCCCAACAAAGAATGGTAAATGAATAATGCATTTTAATAAATGTAAAACACTTTAAAAATTATCTCTAGGGTTATCCTAAAATGTACTCTTCTATATTTGATAAACACTTCTTACTTAAAATTGCCTTATTAATTTAAAACAATTATGACTCCCTTTGCCTTGTTTACCCCTAGGCAGTAATTGTGGTTCAAGTAGGTCAAAGTTTATAAGTAAATACTTCTCTCATTGGAAAACAAGATTTTTCTTTACTCCTTGCTAGTAGGGCACTGAGTGACTTCTTCAGACACTTTGTGTGTGGCATATAGGTCTCTGTGCCAAGAAAATCATAAACAGCTTTTGATGGAAAAATCCTAAAATTATAGGGATAAATAGACTTAAGTCTTCTTGGATAAGGGTAAGATTTAGCAAACACAGATAAATATTACCAGCCACTAAAAGCAAATACCTCTTGGCAACAATGCCAAATAATCTAGATGTTACTGGGGGGTCAGCCAGAGTTCAGATAGTACAATGGGGCTCAATTATAACGGTAGGGGATAAGACTAGAACTCTATTAATAATTTTGTTCAAGTGGGACCCTGCATATATTTTGTCAGGGAAAGGAAGCACTTACACTAGTCAGATGCCAAATAAGGCTGTATAACATGTCAGAGGAAGTGGAAGGTCCACTCATAAAAACAGAATAATTCTCAATAAAAATTATGCTACCAAGAGATTTAAAATCTCCATTCTGTTTCCTTCTGCAAACGGTTAGCAACTACCAACCATTTCCCCTCTCCTTGGACTGACACTGGGGGGCTTTGCATGATCTCAGACACAGGTGGTATTCCAAATCAGTGAAAATATAATGGACTATTCAGTAATTGTTTCTGGGACAATTTGATATGCACATATTAAAAAAAGTAAAGCTAGGTGTATATTTCACATTATATAATAATTTCTAGTGAATTAAAGTGGTGTAAGTGTTATTTTTAAATTTTAGAGAAAAAAAGTATCTTTTTGACATCTGAAGAGAGAAGAATTGTTCTTGTAATAATAATACACACACCATAAAAGAAAATATTGATCAATTAAAGAACTTATGGAAAACACAAAAAATACAGACACAACGTGAAAAGATACGGCACAGATAAGGTAAAAAAAAAAAATTAAAAGTCCACTAGATTCATCAATTACAACAGAGAATTATCTTCTCTGATAGTATGAATCTTACTGTCAAGTTCCTAACTGATTAAACAACTCTGTTCCAGATATAAGAATTTTTATGTAAAGAAGTATGATTTCCTTTTTTTCCTTTACATACAGTTTTTTGTCTCTTTCAGTCACTTGAAAGCATAATATGCCAATTTTTTTTTCATCTATGAACTCTTCACAGGTTTAACAAGCCATTAGTGTAGCATTTCCATTACACTGATCACATTCATTCTGCTCCAGCAAAGCATACATTTCGAAATGTAAAATGTGCCCATTGTGTGTCCGTTCAATGTGACATCCTAATTTTAGGGAAAAAAAAAAAATAGCAGTTACCCTTAATGCCATTTTATTAAACACTAGAAGAAACCATTGTGTGTTAGATTATAAGTTAATGAAGTTTTATTGCCAAGGCATATAAATGCAAGAAATAAAATTTCAAAGCAAGAAATAAGACTGCAAAGACTCTTACTATCTATGCAGCAATTTAAGAAAAAAAAATAAGAGTTGATGTTATCTGGAAATGTCATACCACAGATTATACGGCAGTATCATAATAGTTGATTCTATAAAGCTATCTGCAAAAACTAGAAACAATGTGTAGGTGTGCCCTACTGTTCTTTCATTTACATTTACACATTTATAACACTCTGCAAAAGACCCATGGCAGATTCACTTACTACTGTTAACAACAAATCCTCTTCAAAATGGCACTGGTAATTTCTACAGTTTTCAACTATTGTAAATACAATGGATGTGGAGCTTTTGCTATTTTTAAAATAAGAGGTAGACTGTTTCAGTCCTCTGTGCAGGTTATTCATTTCAATTAACACCAAAGCAAACAACTAGGCAGTCATATCTACAAAAACATTTATAGTCCACTTAACATTTTGAAGTTTTGGGTCTGATTATGATTTGCTACAGCTTACTTATCAATTTTTGTTTCTTGCATTTAGCTTTTCCAATGTCAGTTTTTTTGTTATGTGGTGATTTTAAGAACAGAGCTGACATTGTGCCTTCATTCAGCATTTGCCAGCTTTGTTTCAGGTACTGTACTAGGCACGGAGAATTAAAGGATGGATATGACATCTCCATAGCCAGCAAGTTCACAGCCACTCTGGAGGTAAGGGCAATAATTAAGTTAATATATAAAGATTTTTGTTTGGCTGGGAATATAATGTCTGATCCCATATGATACATGAGACATTGTTCTAAGGTCATCACACATGTTGTAATTTTTCATCTTCACTACAAAGCCGTATAGAAGGTATTATACTCTAGTTTCCAGAAGAGAAAAAATAATAGCTGGCATTTACTCACTGAATACCAATTGTCAGGGTTTTATATAGAACTTTATGCCTTTTATCTTGTTTTTATCTATAGAACAATCCTCTAAGATAGTATTCCTATTGTTTTCTCTTTAAACATGAGGAAAGTAGCTTAAGTCAATCTATCAGTCAGGTTTCTCCAGAGAAACAGAACCACAGGGATATAAGTAAAGAGACTTATTATATGGAAATGGCTCCTATGCTCATGGAAGCTTAGCAAGTCACAGAGCTCAGGGTGAGTTAGCAAGCTGGAGACCCAGGTGAGCCAAAGGTATAATTTCCATCCAGAAGGCCAGTTGGCTCAAGACCCAAGAAAAGCCAAAAATCCTAGTTCAAAGGCCATCAGGCAAGAAGAATTCTCTTACTTGGGGTAGATTCAGCCTTTCTGTTCTATCCAGGCCTTCATTACGAGGGCAATCTGCCTTAATCTACCAATTTAAATGTTAATTTTTAAAAAAAGATTTTATTTATTTACTTGAGAGAGCAAGCACCTGCAGGAGCAGGGGGAGGAGCAGGGGGAAAGCGACAAGAAGATTCCTCACTGAGCACAGAGACACATTGAGCACACAAGCTAGACGAGGGGCTTGATCCCATGACCCTAAGATCATGACCTGAGCCGAAATCAAGAGTTGGAAGCTTAAGAGACTGAGGCACCCAGGTGCCCCTTAAATGTTAATTTCATCCCCCCAAAAAACCCTCACAGAAACACCCAAAATAAAGTTGTCCAAATACCTAGGCACCTCATGGTCCAGTCAAATTGACACATAAAATTAACCATCACAAGTACTGAAAGTAACACAGCCAGTAAATGCTGAAGCTTGGACACAAACCAGAAGTCTTACTCTTAAATAACTATGTAATACTTCCTTTGAAAAATTAAGAAACTACTCCAAGTCACAGTTAGTAATGGATCCACATGTAATTCCAAAGTACATGCACTTTCTACCATATTATGGTGATTCTAACCCTTGAAATAGTAGTGGTCTTTGATTTTTATACCTTCCTGAATAGCAAAAACACTCATAAGACCACTTATAATACAATTCTTTTTCTACTATTGATTACTCAGATCTAAAATCGCACTGACCATCTATGATATCTTATTCTACCTAGATACTGCCTTAGTTGAAACCAACCTTGAGAGCTAAAGAATTCTTTGATCTGTTCCAAGAAATTCAATAGAAGTAATTTCATATCCCACTGAATATAATCGTATACCATCAATACAGACCAACGTCTCATAGCCCTGTCACTTACAATAAAAATGCATGCTTGCATTTCCTTTTAAAAGATGACGTAGAAATGAATATTTTTAAGTACAGAAATTCTGAAGAATCCACAGAAAAAATTTTTACTAATGGTAAGAAAAATAAGTCTATTGAACATCTGCAGTTTCTGTGCTATTATAAGTGCTGTTTTGAAACAGTAAGAAAAGGATTTTCCTAACAGATGGCAAAATTAGGAATACCTAGGTTAGAAGGTTATTAATCATGTATCTTGAATATTTTATCAGCATATCTAAACAAAGATAAACAATGTATACGTGCCCTCAGATAATACAGCTGTTCCAGAAAGTAGATAGGGGTACCTGTTTTTATACGTAGACAAAATTCTCTAATGCACCTAGGAGATTTGCCTCACCAAGCCTCTGATATCTAAGGCAAGATCAACATTGTTATTGCTTCTCCTCTGTTGAGGGACATTTTGTCATATTAATGATCTCCTGGCTAACTGACACTGAATTTGCTAAATCCTTCACACATACTATCTTCAGTGTTGCTGCACTTTTCCTCACCAGGCTTAGCAAGAATTGATTCACATTTTAGAAAGGCCAACAGATATAATCCAAATACAGTACTCATCTCCTTTATCACGGCTAGGATCTTTTCATCTTGCTTGTCTTAGCTCTGCCCCATGTAATGGACCCTGAACAGGGAGAAATGTTAGGAGACCTGGTTCAGGTCCTTAAGTCACTCAACTTACAGGCAAGGGGAGCAGGACAATTCTCTACTCTTCTTTAAGGAACAAATAAGGAAAATGAGGCTTGAAGTTCACACAGTTTCAATTAATCAACTTTACTGTAAAATAATTGAGAATACAGAAACTTAGATTCCTTGGCAGAAATAATTATGATTGAGCAATGCAAGGATATTTCTAGCCCCATTTTTTGATGTTTCAGTAAGATTAAATAGTTTTTCTTTGTCTTTTTATTTTAACTAAGTAGCAAGAGAAAAACATCCACAGTTTTACTAAGATACCTTGTCAAAGCCAAGAAAAGCCTTTTGCAAAAAAGACAGCAGGCCTCTAGGCTAAAATAGAAAATGCAAACTTTGCCCAATCACAATCTGTAGGCTCCCATCTCTCGAGTGCTAACGAGTAGCAATGAGACAGAATCCAAATGAATCCGTTACTCCATGTCCACTTCAGGAACTATTGAAGAAATCTCACTTTTCATCCATGGTACTAGTTCTGGAATGAATGGATTGGAAGTCCATTTGGGGAAAACTCATTTATAGAAGTTCATCAGTACCACGTCCTGAGATTTTACTGCACTAGTACCTAAAAGCTCCTTGATGTGTCCCCTGCAGCCCCACTTTGTACTCAATTCCACTGGTTTAAATTACAACATATCCTCTCTGCTGAAGAACATGTAACACACTACTGTGATCTTAGGAAAAATTTTGAAAGGGTGACCACTCAAAACAACTCTCCTGATGACCACTCTGTCCGGATCCACTGACAACAGATGGTCCTATGGCAATGAGGCTGTGCATTCCATTGCTATTCTGTTTGAAAAGCAGCACAGATGCAAGAAGAAACGTGATTGGGCCATATACTGTCACCATCAACTTTCTAGCCTCATTTCTACAACCTTAGAGAATATATCTAAGATATTAAGTTTTGAAAGTACGGTTATGAACATGTGAACTGGTGAGAGGGACAGCTGACATGAGAATGAGATGTTCTGGACCATATAGGTTTAGCAAGCAAGGTGGAGAAATCAGACGGGAGGTTGATGCAAAAGCTAAGGACCAGTAAAACATATTCCCAGGCATCAAAATAGCTGAGAGATGATAAGGGAATAGGACCCTGGTCTATCTGATGACTACTTCTATGAAGGGGAACTGCTCTGAGGTGAAAGTGTGCATATATCCTGACAGTTTCATTTATTGTCTTAACGTCATAATAAAAATATTTGATCTAGACCTTATATTCTTTGATTGGCTTTTAAAATTGTTTTATCCTTCTTTCTGTGTGCTGATAGGTAAACATGGATACAAAGATGAAAATGAGGCTAAAGACCCTCACTCTCATAGCCTGTTAAAGACCCTATAAGAGGCTCTTACCATGTATTCTCCTATCAGGTATTTTTGTAAATTGCAAGAGTATGTATTTTAAGCATGGATGGCTATAACCATCATCTTATTTCTGCTTCTTCTTCATCTCATTTCCCCTCATGCTTGGTAGCACTAGAACTGTTCCTTCTATCCACTGTGCCAATATACACAGCAGTATGACATGAATTACAGAAGCAGAGGTTGTGTGATCACAGGAACAAGTCCTGTGAAACCTAGCACCACTAGCATGTGTGTTGAAAAAAAAAAGTCTTGTACTGTACCAAGACAGAAGATAGTCTGTAGATTATTTCAATAACCAGATGTGTAAAACAGAAAGTACTTGATTCAATACTTCATCAAAAAGGAGTTCTCTTATACTTGATAATGTAACATATGCAATTATAAACTCAAAATACATTGTTTTATTGAAGAAAATGGAATATTTTATTAAGCACTTAATGTCATGTAACTACAATTTGAAATACGTTTTAGAACGTTACAATTAAAAAAACCGAAAAATTCAAACTCCTGATTGGGCCCTATTTAAAGATTATGTTCTTTGATCAGACTTAATTTATAAGAACAATGAGAGAAAATTCAGATGCAAAATTAATGGAGCAAGAAACATAGGTCAAGATGAGCAATGAAATTAACAGAAATCATTCCAGGGACGCCTGGGTGGCTCAGTTGTTAAGCGTCTGCCTTCAGCTCAGGTCATGATCCCAAGATCCTGGGATGGAGTCCTGCATCCAGGGAGCTTGCTTCTCCCTCTGCCTGCCGCTTCCCCTGCTTGTGCGCTCTCTCTCTCTCTCTCTGACAAATGAATAAATAAATAAAAATCTTTAAAAAATAATAGAAATCATTCCGACCCTGAGAAACAAATCACAACACGAATTCTCTTACATCAAGGACAGATACACTTCTTTTCTGTAAAGGGTCAAACGGTAAATATTTTAGACTTTGAATGCCATCCTCTCTCTGCCACAACTCTTCAACTCTGTAGTGGTAGGGAACAGCATCCACAGGCAATATGCAAAGAAATGGGCATGACCAACCTGGCTTCTATTTTAGATCATACTAGAAGCAATACTTCATTAAAAGAAGGAGATAAATAGCAAATAGAATAGGCTCTAGGATTTTTTCATAATCCAAAGAATGAATCAGATTAATATCTTTTTTTTTTAAAGATTTTATTTATTTATTTGAGACAGAGAGAATGAGAGACAGAGAGCATGAGAGGGAGGAGGGTCAGAGGGAGAAGCAGACTCCCTGCCCAGCAGGGAGCCCGATGCGGGACTCGATCCAGGGACTCCAGGATCATGACCTGAGCCGAAGGCAGTCGCTTAACCAACTGAGCCACCCAGGCGCCCCCAGATTAATATCTTTATCCAAATGTACCTTTTCCTCATTTGACAATATATATTGATATCAACAAAAATATTAATCTCATACTATGCTAGTATAAGGCAACAGAAAATGCTGTAAATTTAAAGTGTATTTAGGATTAATCACTATATCCTAAAACTTCAAATGTTCTGAAATCATATAAAGGGAACTTGACCAGTGTGTTCACAAAGTAGACAACCACCCTAAAAATTTACAAATTTCCATGACATTACTAATAACAAGTTGAAAAACTAGAGAAAAAAATTAAATATCAGCAATTAAAAAAAATTAACCACCTGGGGCACCTGGGTGGCTCAGTCGGTTAAGCATCTGCCTTCAGCTAAGGTCATGATCCCAGGGTCCTGGGATCGAGCCCCACATCAGGCTCCCTGCTCAGCAGGGAGCTGGCTTCTCTCTCTCTCCCTCTGCTGCTCTCGCCCTGCTTGTGTTTCCTCTCTCTCTGTCAAATAAATAAGTAAAATCTTTAAAAAAAAAAAAAAAATTAACCACCATTCTAGGGGAATGGCCAAATTATCTTTCTTTATAGAAAATTTTATTAAAGTCATTGTCATAAGAAATGATAATGAAAGAGAATTACAGGAACAAAATTATTTACAAAGATGGTATTATTAAATTTTGTGAACATTTATATTTATTTCCTCTTTTTAAATTATCAATTTGAATAACAATTTCTTTTCTAAATTAGTATTCATTTTTAAACCTCATTATGTGTTAGCAATTTTGAATTATTTTTTTCCTAATGGAAAGCTCCCCAAATTATTAAGCTTCCCCCAAATCTAGGAAATTATTACTAATACTCAATAATTAATCTCTAGATTTTGAATGCTTTATTTAAAATGAAGATTTTTAACACACTTTCTGTAACATGTTGCTATCAATCCTATAAATACAAGGACCTAAGGATTACTTTATTAAATGCACTCATAAAAACACATTCAGATAAATAATCATAACAAAATGATGAAGTTGTTATTTCTGTGCTTTTAAAAACAGAGAAAGAGAT
>NC_138380.1:7854768-7874898 GCF_054177405.1 Leptonychotes weddellii
GGGCGCCTGGGTGGCTCAGTTGGTTAAGCAACTGCCTTCGGCTCAGGTCATGATCCTGGAGCCCCGGGATCGAGTCCCGCATCGGGCTCCCTGCTCGGCAGGGAGTCTGCTTCTCCCTCTGATCCTCCCCCTCTCATGCTCTCTGTCTCCCATTCTCTCTCTCAGATAAATAAATAAAAAATCTTTAAAAAAAAAAAAAAATAAAAAAAATAAATAAATAAAAACAGAGAAAGAGGAGAAAATAGTAAAAGTCTTTAGGCCTTCAGTCTGGTGGATTCAGCCTTAGGGGTCAGATGTTCTGATTCTACATGGTAGTAAAAAAGGAAGGAAGGAAGGAAGGCAGGCAGGCAGGCAGGAAGGCAGGAAAGCAGGCAATATGAATAGTATCTTTTTAGTTTTACTTGTAGAAAAACCCTCCCAGTGTCTCCTTTTGAATCCAACTTTCTGTGCCCTAACTTAGATAAAAGGAGATTGATGGTCTACTAGGCAGGGAGACATTCTGGCACAAGGGAAATGTAGCTTCAGTGTGGGGACTGTTCAAATACAGAAAGAGGAAGATTCTTACACCTCTTCTGTATTCGTGGAAATGTAAAATAAGGGATTAAATAAAATGATCTATAATGTCCTTACACTTCCAACATGGATTCTAAGAGCAGCAATGCCATTGTTCATAGTGTGGAGTTAACTGCAATTAATTGTAGAAGAGACTAGAACTGATCAACATGAGTCTGATTCCAGTGCCTGCACTAAAGATAGGTTCTTAATTCATAACGAAGAGGGATAGGATGAGTGAACTAAGTGATTCACCAAGCGTGGGCAAAGAATAAGATTTTTCAATTAGGGATATTTCCCAATCTCCCAAACTAGCTTTTTCTTTTTTCCTATCTTCTATTTTTGTTAAGAACCCAATTTAAAATTTGATAAACTATAAATACTTAAATATCAGTAATGCAATTAATTTGTCCTGGTGGAAACACAGAGACATCTCTCGGCTGAGTCCAAAAACACCTTATGAAAATCAAGGATGAAACACCAGCCATTCTTATTTAGTGATAGGTAAGTCACACAAGGTTTTTAACTTAAAACATGATAGTGTCCTGCTCTAAGAGAGTTCTCCAACCAAGCAGTGATGCAGATGTTTTATAAAGAAGGGTATAGATGATAACAAATACAAACAAGACACAATTCACAAATGGAATTCTGATGCCCACTGCATATGTTCCCAAAGAGAAATAAAACCAGGAGACATTTTTCAAATGTCAGTGAAACTACACGGGATGGGCCTATGATTATTATGATTTGTACTTATTTTCTTATTTAAAGGTAGCAGGTATTTACAGGAGAAAAATATAAAAAAAATGCTAACAAAAAAGCAGAAACACAAATCATTCATGGTCTTACCACCTTGAGACAACTATCAATTTTGTGTTAACTGAATTTTAATAAATTTTAAAAAGACATTAAGTAGCAAAAAAAA
Organism: Leptonychotes weddellii; assembly: GCF_054177405.1. Taxonomy (NCBI): domain Eukaryota; kingdom Metazoa; phylum Chordata; class Mammalia; order Carnivora; family Phocidae; genus Leptonychotes; species Leptonychotes weddellii. The sequence goes on from NC_138380.1 coordinate 7,856,246, forward strand.
TTTATTGTGTATAACCTTTAAGATTTCTTTATACATATGTATATCTATATTAATGTGTATCTAATGTGTATCCTTGCAAATGTTAGGATATTATTATTGTTTGGTATTTTACTTTTGTCATTTACCATTACTTCTATTATAGATATCTTTTCATTTACTATCATATTCAAGACTGAATTCTTTTTTATTGTATAGTTTTAATAAAATCTGTAATAATGGACACTTTGTTTCTATTTTTTAGAATTATTACAAATTATATTGCAATGAAAATATTTCAATGCCCTTTTAGAGCTTCTCCCAATCTTTCTTAAAGATAATTAGAACAACTGGGTCAAAGTGTAAGCCCATTTTAATGTCCTTAGATGTTGCCAAACTGCTTTTGGGGAGATAGCACCAATTAACATTAGTAATTAGTACAATTTTTATACTGATAGGTTGAACACACATTCATTTTTTTTAATTGGCTTCTGTGTCTTTTTGGTAAATTTTCTATGCATACTTTTTTGCCTTTTTATCCTACGGAGTGTTGACGTTTTCATTATTAATTTGTATAAGTTACTTATGTTTTGATATTACCTGATATATAACTTTGTCATCACATTTCTAAACATTTTATCCAGATTTTTTTGAACTATTTTCTGTCCTTCAACTGCATTCTCCTGGTAGTCACTTCTTTCTCTCTCTCTCTCCTCTTAATCTCCTTCACTCTATTTATTATTTAGTGGGGCCACAAAAAAAGTGTTTTATTTGAATTTGATGAGAACCTTCACTAATCTATCTTTCAGCCAAAAGAAAAGAGAAAATGGGCAAAGGTTTTGTCATTGTTGTTGAGTCCCTGCACATGTAAACCTGCTTTCATCTACCCCCAGTATTTGACCGATAGTGTGGCTATGTAGAGAATATCTACATGGTATTTTTTCCTTATAGAATTTTGAAGGTATTGCTCTTTTGCATTCTAGCATAACAGTGTTACTTTTTTTTTCTTAATTGAAGTATGGTTGACATATAATGCTGAATTAGTTCCAAGTGTGCTATATAGTGATTCAACAATTCTTCATGTTACTCAGTGCTCACCAAAATAACTGTAATCACTATCTGTCACTATACAATGTTATTACAATGTTTTTTACTATATTCCCTCTGCTGTACTTTTCATCTCCATGACATTATGTATTTTGTAACTGGAAGTTTATAGATGAAGGGGGTTAAGAGATACAGAGTTGCTTTTGAAACAGTGATGCCATAATGATCCTTATTGACCAAGATGGCCATAATGTTCCCCTCAACTTGATTAAACTCTAGAGAGGCTTTTTCTTGACTCTTGGTCCTTCATCTCCGTTTTCTCAGAGCATTTTATTTTAGAAAACCTGTCATCATAAATTCTTTCTCTGCCCTTTAGAGATGAAATCTTTTAAAAGCCTTTTCCATTTATACAACCCAGGAATGTCTTTTTCAAGGACCTGGAAGTCCTCTGAAAAGTAAACATCACGGGGGCTAGCACCCCTATCTCCCAGTTTGTGTGGGAGGGAAGAAGCCTAATTTTGATGGGATCCTTGCTCCAAGATGTAACTACCTTCTGTGATGAAGACAGGATAAAGTTTACTTTTCCTTTGGATCAAGCCAATTAGCAAGCACAGGTGGCCTATATCTCACAATGCCAGCTCTTAAAAACTCTACAGGCGGGGCACCTGGGTGGCTCAGTCGTTAAGCGTCTGCCTTCAGCCCAGGTCATGATCCCAGAGTCCTGGGATCGAGCCCCGCATTGGGCTCCCTACTCCGCAGGAAGGCTGCTTCTCCCTCTCCCACTGCCCCTGCTTGTGTTCCCTCTCTCGCTGTCTCTCTCTCTGTCAAAAAAATAAATAAAATCTTTAAAAAACCCCCCAAAACTCTACAGGCCTTTGTTTCTGTAGAGTATAGTTAAGACTGAGTTCTGGCCTCTCTTCTCTATGACAACAGCTTTGAATAATGTCTTCCTTGCCTGTTTAACTTTGTCCAGCACAATTTTTGCTTTGAGACTACATTGTTCTTTTTTTTGTATCTGAGATCCTGAAAATCCAAAGTAATATTCTTTGCTGTGTGTCATGATACACATATATATGAAACACAAATATTCATATCCCAAGAACAGACTTTGAATCAGCACTCCGTTACTCAGCCTCTTCCTTACCCCTCTCTTCTGTTATACCTGTGCCTCGAAATCCTAAATTTCTGAGGTGGCAGGGGGAAAGGTTACTGATGTCTATCCCTACAGCTTTTGTGACTCAACCTTTCTCTGCTCAGTGAAGTCAGTTACAAATACAGATACAATGAAAATAAAATACAGCAACAATGGGAACAGTAACAATGGTGTAGAGTTTTAGAAGGTGACATCAAAGAGGTAGGGCAGGATTTGAGATCATACAGGGCTTTATGACCATGGTGAGCATTTTGTATTTTAATGTGTGCATGAGGGAAAGTCATGCATATACTAAGTCCATCAAAACTTTGTTGAACTTCCTTAACTGCTATTACTCCATTGGCTATTCTCTTTGCTCTTATTGATCAACACTTTTTTTTTTTAATGCTTTTTTTCTCTTTACTCCCATGGGGGAGACTGCCAATAGATATGATTAAAAATACGGGGAGGGACTAGATCATGTAAAAAATTACAGGTCACTGTGGATTTATGGATTTTATTCTAAATGAAATGGGAAATCACAGAGTTCTGAAGTAGAAGATTTGACATGGTATGATTAATGCTTTCAAAAGATTAGTCTAACTATTGTGAAGATAATGTATTATGGGTGTTCAGAAATGGATACAAGACAGACCAGTATGGAGGAACTGCAGAAGTCCAGATGAAAGATGATACTGGCTGAAACTAAATTATTAGTGGAGGAGATAGACTCAAGTGGAAGCATTTCAGATTCAATTTGATAGTTGAACCGGCAAGCCTTAATGATGAAGTGGAAAGGAAAGAGTGATGGGGGCTCCTACATTTTTGGTTGAACAGCTGGCCTATTTTACTGGGTTGGTAAAAAACAGCATGTACCAAGAGATGTTTATTGAACTTTCTACATTCTCTTTGTATTTCAAACAACTTTTTTGGCACATAAAAGTGAATGTCAATTTAACTTTATTGTACATTTCAATTTTCACATCTTGCTATTTACTGATCCTTAACAAGGCTTTATAAATTAAATCCAAATTTTGTCTGAACTCTGCTTTATTTCCATTTTCAAGTTCTTTTGGTACTTCTTTCTTCCCCCATTTTTAGCTGTCTTCATTCACTTTCTTGTAGAAAATCTATAGTTTTTAAAATTAAATTTATTTGTAAAATTTAGTACTTTTGTTTATCCCATTGGCCCTTATTGCTGAATCAGGAAAGGACCACTTCTAACCAGTGCACTACCACCACCTTAGTGCAAAACCATCATCTCCTACCAGACTATGAAAATCTCTCTAGGCTGCCACCCCTGCTGTCCTACATGGTATTTTCACATGGTTCCCAAAGTAAACTCCTTAATTATAAGTCCAATCACATCATCTCTCATCAGTAAATAAGTAAATGACATGATAAAATAAATCTCCAAAGACTTTCCCTCATGCACACATTAAAATACAAAATGCTCACCATGGTCATAAAGCCCTGTATGATCTCAAATCCTGCCCTACCTCTTTGATGTCACCTTCTAAAACTCTACACCATTGTCGCTGTTCCCAGCTATGCTGGTCTCTTGAAGATCACCAACATGCACTCCCACTCTATAAACTGCTGCTTCAAGGTCCCATCATTTCATTTAGTCCAATTACCACCTTTTTACAGAGAATTTCCTTGATAGATCAGTTACTTTTGATACAGACACCACAACAACTTGGTGAATATGCTGTCCTAAGTGCACTTCTGGGGAATGTGGCCACGGAAATTTGTAAATGAAGCTGAAAAATTATTATTGACAAGGCTAGGTTTTCTAATTTTGTGCCACAAAGCTCTATTTGGGGCTTTGTGAGTTGATTTGTTTTTTTTTTTTTTTTAAGATTTATTTATTTGTTTGAAAGAGAGAGAGCACGTGCACTTGTGTGTGTGGGAGGGGCAGAAGGAAAGGGAGAGAGAGAATCTCAAGCAGACTCTCTGCTAAGTATGAAGCCTGATATGGGGCTCAATCCCACCACCCTGAGATCATGACCTGAGCTGAAATCAGGAGTTGGATGCTTAATTAACTGAGCCACCCAGGGCCCCTGATTTGCTTTTAATCAAATACTTAATTGAGCAGTTACAAATGAGTGTCCAAATGAAAGTGATAAAACATAAGGAGAAATGAATATCATAATCATTTTTATTATTTATATTAGTACCAACATATAGGTACTAATTAATATTTTCTTTTGCAGAAACAGCAAAAAAAGTTTAGATTTCAAATCTCTCAAATTGCTAGCCATTTTCCAATCACATCAATTTTATATAGAATACCACCTAGTGGAAAAGACCTAAATTCTTGACTAATCTTAAAAAAAAAGTCACTGAAAATTAGATAATTAGGGGAGAAGAATCGTGAACATATGTTTTTCCTCTTTACAGTCTTTTTGTCAACTGCCATGCACCATTAAAAATCATTTGAGAACTTTAAACAAAAGAGAAAATTAAAGATTTTAAATAGAAGACAAATATTCATTTATAAATTATTCTACCTAATTTCAGATGAGGCCAACTAATGACACCACAGCTGAGGAAGCCATCAGCATTTCACTGACTTATGACAACTAAAAATGTGTATTTCTTAAGTATCACTTTTAGCTTTAGACAGAAAAAAACAAAACAAAACTATGATACTATGATGAACTGCCATTCCAAAATCAAGAGAAAAACGCCAAGCCCAGGTAAGTCCTTTTATCTGACGTGAACATTTTAAGTCTGCAGACCTTGGAGGGGAGGTAAATTACAGAGGAATCACAACCTTAGACATTTGTCCTCCACCTTAAGGACATAAAAATGACATCACTAGGTCAACTAAGCCTAAGAAAATAACAACCAAAAAATATGATGTACCCACTATTACCAGCTGTCTAGGTTCCAAGGAAATGGAATGTGAAAAGCCAAAAGAAAAGAAACTTCTACAATCTCTGTGGAGCTTAAACTCAATTTCAACCCACAGTTTGGGTAACAAAGTAATAGGAGAATGACTTTCTGTCATTACATTTCTAATAGCATAATACACACACAATTTACTAAGGTTCCTCCATTCTATTGAAAAAAAAAAGGAGGATGGAGTACAAAATATGATGCATGGTACTTTTTTCATGGCATTAACAGATTTTTTTAAATATAGAGAGTATAGGGAGAAAATTCTGTATGGCAATGGGGAGCTCTGTTACTCTTTTCTGAATTTACAAATTGGTAATTATGCTGAAACACCAGCTTTCCTAGAAAATAACCAGATCTTAAAGTTAGTTTGGCAACATTTCACAGTCTGCTACAAGCATCAGTCCTGTGAGATGCTGAAAAGCCAACAATATTCATATGAATTCAAAAGAGCTGAAAACAAAATGTCTGAAACTGAAAAAAAAATCCCATTTATGATCTGTTAAGAAAATTCTAGGTATTGAAAAATATAATCACCAATGCAATTTGGTTTCCCTTGGGCTTCCTTTTCTCTTGAGTTGACTTAGCTTTCCTTCAGGTACTAAAATCACCAAGTCCTGGCTCTAAAGGAAGTGCTTTTCCTACTCTGTCTGGTTTCCATTAACTATAAAATCAAGATGCATTTGAGGCACCCAGCTCCTTTTATTGTAGGCACGTTAAAAAACTGATGGGTTAAGAACTGAGTATCATGAAGAAAAAGCATACCAAGGAATCCAAAAAAGATTCTTTCTCATGGGGACAATGAACTTCTGGGAGGTAAATGACATTCCCACAGCTATTACAGTGATGCTGAAAAGACAATCATTTCAAATTATTTCTTTCACTGGAAGAGATATTTCAAAGAAGAGGGAAAAAAGCAAACTTTTTCACATCCTCTTTGTTATTTATGCATTGCTCACAAATGGATGAGTGGCAATTTTGATTTGCTATAGACACATTTGCTATACTGCATTCTTTATCTGCTACTTATAGTTGTGAACAAATGGATAAGGAATGGATTCCCCAAGTGGAAAATGAGCCACACAGAATTCAAAACGAACTCCTACTGTGAGTTTCTAAGCTATCCTGTAAAGTGAGGAGCAAAATTGTAGTCTAATCCTTGCTTACGCCTACTGATGCTCTTCTGTATGGGGGGGGTGTTGGGGGAGAAGTATTCTTACTCATTTGGGGGTGGATTTATAACTGATGATGTGTTTCTTCTTTCGTCAATATCTAGCATTTGCTAAGTTTTCTATTGTTTTCTGTACTGTTAATGCTAAATATTTGACCCTCTGGATACATTTCAAAATTATATTTCTGTTCATGTCTAGTTTCCCTTTGTCCTACAGTAAAGCCTAGTCTGCACTGATGTCCTTTCTGTACCCCACCTTAGACAGGACAATGATAAATTCATAAATTCATCTCCAATAATTTGTCAGAATTTTCATACTTGTGAGACCACCAATCTCTAACACCTGGCCTGGTATATGGTAAACCCAATAAATACTTCTTGAATGAGTGAATGAGCCACTGTATTGGACCTAGAGGACCAAAAATCATTACAAGGATGGATGCCATAAAATGTGGGAAACATGGAGTCCAGCACCAGCTCAGAGAACTCCAAGAAGTGAATACTCTGGACCAAGGCAAAGAGAAATCTAGGGACTGCCAGCCGAGGCGGTGAACACTCCAGACAGGCGCAGGAGGATGGAGGGCTACCAGAAGGACCGTTCAGGGAAAAAAATTACACGTATAAAATTATATATACGTATATACAATACCTGGCCCGGCCTCTGAATGAGGTGCCGCCGCACTGTGATTCTGAGTGTGGGGAGCGAGGCGACCATGAGGCGTGGGGCTTGCCTCACACGCGTCAGGAGCACAACTCCTCACAGAAGACTCTGGAACAGGGCCTCCGGCGCTCAGAGCGCCCAGGTGTTTCTCACCCCAGAGTTCCTTGCACTTCCGGTTCCCGCAGAGCTCTCCGAGATCTCGCGAGATCAGATTCCCCCCCGGGGGAAAGAGCAGCGTGGCACCTGCGCCTGCGGTCTGAGTCCGCCTTCTCTGAGGCGCCTTGAGGTTCAGCGCCTCCCAGCTGTCCTCCTGCCCTCCGTCTGGACCTGCACTGATTCCCCCACAACCCACAACCCGGCAGGATACAGCTGCACCCTTGCCCTCTTGGGAAACCCCACGCTCAACCGGAACCAGGCCTCTGCCTGCAGGCGATGTGGACATGAAGAGAGGATTTCCTGGGTGGAGGGGCTTGGGTGGAGAGGCCAACGCCCCCTCGCAGGGGCTGACAGTAGGGCTGGGTGAGAAAGAGAAAGCAATGACCTTTGTTTGTTCTTCAAGGAAAAGGCGTGAGGGGAAAAAAAAAAAAATATATATATATATATATGCATACACACTAATGACTCATTTTATAAGGTTGATCATACTGAAAGAACACCTAAAACTTTGGTGGAAGGTTTAGGAATAAATTAAAAATAGGAACTAATAGTAAACTAAGCAATTAAAACATGAGATAAATATTAATTCCAAGAAAACAAGAGGGCTTTCATAAAAGTATCATTTCCTACTCTTTGGGGCTCAGATGTAAAAAATATTGTCAAATTCATATATCATGAAAGTTTGATATAATTATATTTACAAATTTTGCAGAGAGGTGGTATAAATAAAAGCCAGTACAAAATATTTTAAACTAAAAAAATCAAGAAAATGCAAATAGTCTATTGTTCATAAATATGGATGCATTTATTACAAAAATAGCAGAATTGCAGGAGATTGCCTCTAGAGAGTGGAAATCAAGGGTAGGAATGAGTGGGAGCAGTGGTGTGTTTAGTTGTAAATCTTTTAAAACAATTTATTTTTTTAAATCATACATATGCATTATTTTGATGGAAAAAATAAAAGACAATGCATGCTAATTTACAATGTGTAGTATAATTTATATAAATAAGATTTTACACTATGTTTTAAAGTTAATCTGTTAGATATTTATATATTTTATTTGCAACCTAAGTTTTACAAGAGAATATCATTATACATGTTCTTAATTCTGGAGAAAACACAGAATCTTTTCATCAGATTTACTAAATCATAGCTAGAGCACTGGGGTCATGGTCAAAGATTGTCACAATACATTAAACCTCTGAAAATTTAGTTTCAACATTAAGTGAATAAAAGCAGTTTTCTATAAACCCTTTCCTGATCTCAAGGTTATAAGCCATCAGTCCATGGAACTATTAAAACTTAGGTCCAAGTTTGCAAAAGAGCCCTTTGCCCTTCCCAGTAAATAGATTTGGAAAATTAAAGTTTTGATGGCATAAAAAGAATAAGACTTTATTGAAATCATACAGCAAATGGTCTGCCAAGATTGCTTCTTTATCAAAATAACCAAAGACTAAGGACAAACCCAAAGCTCTTACGTCAACAGTTTCTTTGCTAGAAGTTTCTCTCAAGGATTTCTCTTTTAGTATTAGTGGAAACATGTGGCTTCTGGGTTCACAAATAATTTTCAAGGCTGAATCAAAGTTATTTCTTATTTTTATATCTGTATCTATTAAGAAATAGAATCTCAAAAATATACTACATTTCTTTTTATAATGTATTTATCTTCTGATAATATAAATGGCTTGTATGTTTTTGTGATTTTATATGAAGAAACTGTTCTTTTTATTTTCTTATAGAAAAATTCCTCACAACTCTACAATATTTATATTTCCTTCATAGCTATTATATCATTCCTACCGTAACCAAAGCAATTTAAGTGATTTTATTGTTTAAAAATTATTTTGGTTAGATAAAATTTGAAGCTACAAAAATATAGAGTACAAACCTGACTGTAGAGAGAACACTAAAATTGTACAAAGACTTCTGAATAACTCATTCATTCACTCACAAATATTTATTGGGGGGTCTATAAGGTGTCAGGCGTAGTGCTAAGTACACATTAATTTCCTGCCTATGAAATTCATGATCTGATGAGAAAGAGGCACAAAAGTTCAATTTCAGAGATGAACTTCAATTGGAATTATAACTCTTTTTATTTTTTTAATTTAATAATTTAATTTAATTAATTTAATTAATTTTTAATTTAAATTTAAATTTAATTTTTATTATTCTTTAAAAGATTTTATTTATTTATTTGTCAGAGAGAGGGAGAGCGTGCACACAAGCAGGGGGAGCGGTAGGCAGAGGGAGAAGCAGGCTCCCTACTGAGCAAGGAGCCAGATGTGGGACTTGATCCCAGGACCCTGGGATTGTGGCCTGAGCCAAAGGCAGCTGCTTAACCAACTGAGTCACCCAGCCATCCCTGGAATTATAACTTAATTGCAGAGAGGAAATTTTTGTACACAAGGCAAATGGGTATAATTTTGTGGTTACATTTGCTCTACATACGGGTGGCTAAGAATAGATGAGGGAAGAATACTATTAGAGAAGGGAATAGAATCAGTTTAAAAAGAATTAAAATTTTTGTTATATTATCCATAAATATACACATACATGCACACACACATACACACACACACACACCCTCAGATTAGTTTTAATACACAATTTGAAATGGCCTAATCAGAAATACAAGAATCCATGATAAGTTATTTAATAATTAACTATTCTAAAAGATTGGTGAGTTCACAACTAAAGAATTTTAATCCAAGGGCTGACGACCAGAGCCAGCTACTATCAGCACTCTACCCAGTATTATCTTGAGTCAGAGTCACAGGCTTGGTAAATAAGCACAAGATTTTTTTCAGATAAAGTGGTGAAGCGGCTGCTCTTTCTGGTTTGGACTGGATAGACATGTCATAGAAGCATCCCTGCCCCCACAAGAATAGGGTGAAGAAGGAGTCTATAGAAAATGACCTATAATACATAAGAAAATGACCTTTGGACTATCACCCTAGCCTTAAGATTTTAATTGGTCCTGTGTTCAGAAGCTTATCGGAGGATTTCACAGCCTGAGTCTGACCCAAAGGTTAGCTGGATGTTACTGCTAGAATATTATGGCTTGTCTGGAGTAAATGTGCAAGCATTTATAAAAGAAAATTCATTTGTATGCTTCAGTTTGACAATATGCAGTTGACCCTTGAACAACATGGGTTGAACTAAGCAGATCCACTTATACACAGATTTTTTTTTTTGATAAATACAGTACAGTACTATAAATGTATTTTTTTCTTCCTTGTGATTTTCTTAACAGCATTTTCTTTTCTCTAGATTTATTGTAAGAATAAAGTATATGGTACATATAATATACAAAATATGTGTTAATCAACTGTTTATGTTACTGGTAAGGCTTCTGGTCAACAGTAGGATATTAGTAATTAAGTTTTGGGGGAGTCAAAAGTTATACATGGATTTTCAACTATGCAGGGGGGTCAGTAGTACCCCTAACCCCTGCATTATTCAAGGTTTAACTTCATATTTAAATATATCTGGCTTGGAAGTTCTTAGTACCTGACTACTCAGTGAAGGCCAACGAAATCTGCTACCACTCCTCAACCTATAATATTGACAAGAAATAATAAAAATCTCCAGGTGAAGAAAGAATGTATTTCTAGAAAATGTCTTGAAGGTGTTTTAAGTCTTGCTCTGAAACTCTTCAATAGTGACTACTGATTATCATAGCTGCTAATGTTGTCTTAGAAGATATAAGTAATGTATTTTCAGGTATAATGCAGTAATTAACTTATGAAAAATATGTAATGCCTAAGAAAATTATTAATTGTAAGGGCATACTGCATAAATGATGGATATTTTTAAGCTTCTTTGATAATTCATATGTGTTTTTAAGAGTTTACATTTATGTTGGGGCGCCTGGGTGGCTCAGTTGGTTAAGCGACTGCCTTTGGCTCAGGTCATGATCCTGGAGTCCCGGGATTGAGTCCCGCATCGGGCTCCCTGCTCAGCAGGGAGTCTGCTTCTCCCTCTGACCCTCCCCCCTCTCATGTGCTCTCTCTCATTCTCTCTCTCTCAAATAAATAAATAAAATCTTTAAAAAAAAAAAAAAAAAAGAGTTTACATTTATGCTTATTTTGTGCCATTAAAAAGAGAATGAGGAATTGAAATTGAAACTTTACTTTCCCTTCTACCTGGTATGAAAAAATTAGTTGAAATACAACAAAAGAGTCAATCAAGCAATTATTTTTATCATTAATGTCTTTATAATTGGCTTGACTAATACTTTTTCCCTCCACAAAGAAGAGAGTAGACTGGTTGAATAATTATTAAAATTTGGCTCCTTAACTTAAATTATTAATTTGTCAAATATATTCCATGTCTCTTAGAAACACAGACTAGATTGACTTTTTTTAAACTTTCCAGTTTATTACAGGGTATAATTTTTAGAAATAATAAAATTTTTGTAATATATTTTGTAAAATAACTTTTAAATAAATAACTATTGTTTCTGTTATAAAGAATTATAAAGAAAATAAGTAAAGGAAACACTTGGGACTCATAGATTTTCTACTTTCCTAGCATATTAAGCTTAAAACTGATTGCACAATTTTGATGATTTCCAAATGGATATAATTTAGGACTAGGCATTGGAATTACTATTGCTTTAGAGAATCTATATTTATACCTAAGCCATATTTGCATAATCTTTTATCTGGAGACCTATGCTTTAATTTAAACAGCTTTCTTATCTAAATAGTTAATAATTATTAATATGCCTTAACCAAAGAGATTGATGAAGGTTTTTTGTTGTTGTTATTGTTATCTTACAGTGAATCTGAAATCTGCTAGGAAATAGCAGGCTGGATTTAAACTGATTGAGGAGCATTTAAGAAGGGGACTATTTATAAAGGGTATAAAGAGACCGTGTGGAGAAATGCATACCCCAAGGATTCTTTTACTGCCATTCCTTAGCCTCGCAGAACCTGGAGAGAAAAGGCTGTTGGATCAGGCCACCTGAGGGAAGTGATCAAAGGTCACGGTTAATCAAGAGACTCAACCATCCTTGTAGCATCCCTGCAGGGAGGGGACAAGGGAAAAAAATACCCCCAAATAGCTTGTTCCCTCTTCCTAATGTTCCTATAGGCAGAAACCAACTGAAAGCCAAAGAGCAAAGGAACCTGTCAATGCGGAGTAGAAAAGGGTAGAAGTGAATGTGGAGAGGAAAATGAAAAATACTGTCGGAAAACTAAATGCTAACCTTCTGATTGATTAGCAGAGAATTTTCTGGTTCTTTAGAGAACATGCTTGTGGCCGATATGTGTACTGGCTCCCTCAACAGTCATCTCAAATGTGTCTACATGTCTTCCTGATGCTGTGATGTTGGAAAGATAAAGCTACGTTTTCCACAAGTCTTTACATTTGTGGTTTACAACATGCCAATCAGATGCATGTGCCCAAGTCATGGATCGGGGCCTAACTGCATGATGGGAGGAGGGTCTACCATCCATTTGCCGCTGCACGTTGCAGCGGAGGTAGCTTGGGTCTGGATGCAGCAACTGTGGCAGCAGCTGACTGACCACCGAAGAAGTGGCAGGTCTCTTAATGATCCAGATCTACCGTGTGGTTTGGGGAGATTATATTTGCAGACCGCCTTAAAGCCTAGTTCTGCAGTCCTATCAGTTTGCTAGGTATATACCTCGATGAAGTACTTTCTGCCTACGATACCTAAAATTGTTTCTGTTGTCTTCAACTGAGAATCCCACACAATGCAGCACTCACACCCTGCAGTTAAAGGTTTGTCATTCTGGCAGGCCGTTTGACAGAACATTCTCATCACTTTCAACCTTCCATACAGAACTCACTTTGGTACTTACCCTCCCTGTAAGCCAGAAATAAAGGTTGCATTACATATGTGAAGGGAAAATTGCAAGTAATTGTTCTGTTCATTTCAACGGTACGTATACTCAGTATTTGCAGAAAAAAATTTAAGGTAAGTCAGTAGGTGCTCCTATTAATACAATTCTCTGTGTAAAACACACATTTAAACTAGGTAAACACTATGTTCTTATACTAGAACTTACAACTATCTACAAAGTGGTGTGTAAGACTGATCCATAGCAATTCCTATGATGATGTGAAGATCTGAAGAATAAGTAGAACATGGCATATGAACCAGAAAACATACATTAAAAAAAAAAAGCTATTCTTTTGAACTACATTCTACTCCTGCCTACAATCAAAATTATTGAAATGCTGAGATTTTCCTTCAGTGTTCTGGGTTGAAACACTTACATATCAAAAGATATATAAATTAATTCACAGTGATGAGCTTTAAGACAGCTTAAACAGACACACACACACACACACACACACACAAACCAACAAACAAAAACCCTCTTGAGATCTTTAAGTGAGAACTATGTGTAGATTGGTAAAATTTGTTTTCAAGTAACTTATAGGTCCAAGATTTAGGTAAGAAAAACTGACTTCCTATTCTCATGAATAGAGTGACATATTTACTTCAAAATTTCTCTGTTGCCTTACATTTTCATCCTCAATGGTAGCTACTGGCTCTTAAAGTTCTTAAAGGGAAGTGTGAATGACATCTTCTTCTTTGATGACCCTCAAATGCAAGTAAACTCTGACCTCTGAGTATCTTGCATTGATTGTTATAAACATTATAAACCTACCACAGAGCCCAAAAACAGAGCGCAACTGCATTAGAACTTTCCAAGCTTCCAGTCAGAAGGGGGAACGCTATTTTGTGGTGCAGAATTGTACTTCAAACACTAGGGTTAACTCTGTTAAGGAATTTAAAACATTTAAGTTTTGGAGCTGATGACCTGGAAAGGTCAAGAATAGATCTAGAGATGAGAGAGCTGATAGGGCAAGCACTTAATTCAGACTTTCTGAACCCAACCATTGGGACAGAACATAGTAGGGATATCCTTGTCAGTTACAAGAATTCACTCAGCTGAGACTCTGTAATTTATTCCAAGAATTTCAGCAGAAGGAAAAATAAAACTTAAGAGACACAGTTTGGGGAAGCTACTAAATCAGACATTCTCAAATGTTTGTGTGCATCAGAATCACCTGTAGGGTATAGTTTCTGGGCCCCCTCTCCAGAGTTCCTCTTTCAGTAGGTCTGGGATAGGGCCCAAGAACGTGCATGTCTAACAACTTCCAGGTAATATGAATGCTGTTGGTCCAGCCATTATACTTTGAAAACTGATATACTAAATAAACAGGCTTGGTACTTTAAGATGGAGAGATATCCTCATCAAATGAGAGGAAATATTCAGGAGTGGGGTGGGAAGTATTTACAATGATCAACGCAAAAATAATGAAGGCAAAATCACCAACACAGTGGAAAATACATAAAAGCAGCCAAAACAGTATTATTTAGAGCAGGAAAAACAGCCACCAAAGAGTGAGATTTTTCTCTTCCTCAGAGCAAATGCCATTATATTTTTGTTTCCCCAAATTCTATTTCCACTAGAAAGACACTATGTGTACTTATCATCAAGGTTACTTATTTTAAAAATGTTTTTAAGCACATACTATATTTCAGGGCCTGTGACAGGCAATGGAATAGAGAGGAATAAGATTCAGCGTCTTCCCCTGTGGAAGTCAGTCCATTACTAACATAGTATATTCTATAATGTGGAGACAATGCCTTGCACTTCTTAGTATTTTATATACAAACTTCATCAGTTCCCTGTTCATAAAAAAATACTCATTAACCATGCTGAATGGATGGTATATTCATTGGAATGAAAGTATCAGCAACACATTCTGCTGATCTCTGATGATGTACCAGATACTCTGCTAAGCATCCTTTCTTTTCCTTCTTGCACCATTCTGTTTGGGAAGTAATGTTATTGTTTCTATTACACAGAGAGGAAACAGCTTTCCAAGATTAAGCAACTTGCCCGACATCACACAGCTAAAAGTGTCAAAGCTGGAATTAGAGCCATGATCTGTATGGCTTCAAAGTCCCTTTTACATTCGTTATGCTGTCTCAAAAAGTGATTGAAAACATTTTTTTTCTTACATTATCAAACATACATTCCTATAATCTTCACTCTAGTAATACACATAAGAAATAAATATTTTTACATGGCTTATGCATTTTTTTCCCACTCATTTGCCAGAGTGCAAAATGTCAGACATAACTTAATGAGTTAACTCCCTGTGCTGTTTCTAAGAAATAAAAAGAACTAACGTTGAACATATTCCAGGCAATGTGTGAAATGCTGCATATGATTTTGCTTTCAAAAGGAAACCCTATAAGTACTGTTATCATTTCCACTTTACAAACGAAGAATTAGAATCAGGACATTAGGTAACATTTTCATAGTCATAGAGCTAATAAATGGCGGGTCTGAAATGTGAGCCCTGTTTTCACTAATTTTAAAATTCTGACTAAATACCACTATTCCTGGCTGCCTGTCTTCAATTTTCATGAGTCTAGATTGTCTGCTGTCTAGAATATTCATCATTATGTTCTCAACTTCACCTTTCTATAAAGAAACTTGCCTGATCAGACTCCAAAAGCAGTTATGTACAATCATCAAAAAAGTGCATGTGGTCACTCAAATGGCATATTGGTAGTAGATTTACTACAGTTTTCAGGACATGGTGGGAGGGCTTCTGTTCATTTTATGCATGAATATGTGCCTGTAGCTAGTACACAAATGGGACAAAATTTATACAACACCAATGCAAGCAAAATCAGTGTGGTTCCAAAAGGAAACCCGAAAAGGCTAAAAGTAGTCACCATTTCTTTTTTCCCTTATTAAGTATTTTCTTTGAATAAAGCATATAACATGTAAAGGAATTATGGAGAAAATATGCAATTGACATATAGAGATTTTACTCCCAAGTTTAGACATATATATCTTTATACACACTTTTTTATGTATTAAGAATGATTGTACTCATCATGTAAACAGAGATTATTAGCATTATTATTGAGTAGATCTGATATGATATCTTCTTCTGAATGGATACAATAGAATGAAAATGTCCACGAAGGAGAGGAGAGACATTAAAGGAGGGCTTATATTCAAGAAATGGTTTTCTCTGCTCTTTTGATCTAACTTCCACCATTTGTTTCCTCCTCTAGGTTCAGGGATGTCTCTCACCTAGAATGACCTTCTACATTAGCACAGATTATGTACAAGTCTCTGCCAGAAAGCCATGACTTGACCTCAAGTTCCTGGTGCTGCTTGATCCCACTACTTCCTACTCTTGCCTTCCTTAGGAGGCTCAAGCCAACCCTGCCTTCTGGTTCCTCAAACAAGCCAAGTATATCACTACCTCAGTCCTGCCTGGGATTTGTCATTCAGATCTCACCTCGGATGTCATATTCCCAGAGCATCCTATTTTCCCTTTTATTTTTGTATTTAGCCACAGTTTATTTAGAGTAAAAATTATTCCTTCTTAGTGTATAGTTCTGTGAGTTTTGACAAATGTACAAGCCATGGACCCATCACCCTAGTCAAGACAGACAACAGTTCCTTCACCCACAATTTACTGTGGTGAAATTTACTGTAGACATTTGTAGTACACTACTGCTCCCACCTCACACCCCAGGGAACCAATGATCTGTTTTCTATCCCTATACTTTATCCTCTTCTAGAGTGTCATATGTGTGGAATAACACAACAGGCAGCCTTTTGAGTTTGGGTTGAATGTCCATTCTTTACAACTTCTACCATGTTGCCCCATAATTGCTCCCCACGACTGAATTACCGAATTTTATTTTCTTTATAGCACTTATTATCCCCTAAAATAATCACTTTATTGGTTTATGTGTTCATCATCTACTTTCTTTGCTCTGAGTGGCAGCAGCTCCATATATGACACCTTGGTACAAATTAGAAAAAAATGTTTTTTCAGGTTTACCCTCAACTCGTGTACTTAAAATTTAGTCTTCAAAGGCATTTCCATGGTGAAAGATTAGATTAGTCCTCAATCCTCAGGATGGGCAGTTCAATATTTAATGAAACAATTTAAGTAGAGAGATGATACATTTTAAATAAAAAAAACAATGCAATAAAGGATGCAGGGACAAGATGTACACTATGTGCAAAGTAACTTTATGAAGATTTAGTTATCTACAATATAAAGGACCAGCAGAAAAATAAAGAGAAAATTAAAGTTATGTTTGTCCCTTTCTCAGTACTTCCATGAAGAGCAGATACATATATGATGAGATCAGAGAGAAGTATTTACAAATACAGATCAATGGAATATAATCTACACTTATAAGTTATGATACAAATTGAAACAAGCTACTTGTGAATTATTAATTTCTGTATGGTAGATAGATAATAAAATAAATAGGGAAAAATAAAACATCAGCAATAAATGCTGCTTTAAAGATAAGTAAAACCAAGTACATTTAATTTTAAACGAGACAAGCAAAAGATAAAATAACTAACAATACCTTTCATCTCTAGTATTTTATGAGTTAAATAGTAGTCAAGGAAATAAATATTTTAGATCCAATTACTACACTAATTCAATGCATAATTAATGAAAAATTTATTTAAGAATTTCAAAGAGATTAAAAAGAAAATTTCTGGTACCACTGGACAAATGTGTCTTTTGATATATAGTCATATATGTAGCAATGGAGAGAAAAAAACCCTGAATGGTTGGTGTTTCTGATCTACTTGTAAAGAAGAGTTTGGGATTTTGAAAAATATTTATTTATTTACTTTAGAGAGACAGAGAGAGCACGTGTGCACGTGAATGCTAGTGGGGGGAGGGGCAGAGGGAGACAGAGGGAGAGAGAGAGAATTTTTCTTTTTTTTTACATTTTTTAAAAATTTCATTATGTTATGTTAATCACCATACATTACATCATCAGTTTTTGATGTAGTGTTCCATGATTCATTGTTTGTGCATAACACCCAGGGCTCCATTCAGTACATGCCCTCTTTAATACTCATCACCAGGCTAACGCATCCCCCCACCTCCCTCCCCTCTAGAACCTTCAGTTTGTTTCCCAGCATCCATAGTCTCTCATGGTTCGTCTCAACCTCCGATTTCCCCCCTTCATTTTTCCCTTCCTACTATCTTTTTTTTTTTTTTTAACATATAATGTATTATTTGTTTCAGAGGTACAGGTCTGTGATTCAACAGTCTTACACAATTCACAGCACTCACCATAGCACATAGCACCCTTGATGTCTATCACCCTGCCACCCTATCCCTCCCACACCCGACCACTCCAGAAAACCTGTTTGCTTCCTGAGATTAAGAATTCCTCTTATCTGCGGCGCCTGGGTGGCTCAGTCGTTAAGCGTCTGCTTTCTGCTCAGGTCATGATCCCAGAGTCCTGGGATCGAGCCCCACATCGGGCTCCCTGCTCAGCAGGGAGCCTGCTTCTCCTTCTCCCTCTGTCTACCACTCTGCCTACTTGTGCTCTCTCTCTGTCAAATAAATAAATAAAATCTTTAAAAAAAAAAAAGAACTCCTCTTATCAGTGAGGTCATATGATACATGTCTTTCTCTGATTGACTTATTTCACTCAGCATAATAGCCTCCCATTCCATCCTGTCATTGCAAAGGTCAAGATTTCATTCCTTTTGATGGCTGCATAATATTCCATTATATATATATATATATATATATA
>NC_138380.1:7875398-7906940 GCF_054177405.1 Leptonychotes weddellii
TGGTGTTGGTTGTGATCTCTCCTCTTTCATTCATGATTTTATTTATTTGGGTCATTTCTCTTTTCTTTTTGGTAAGTCTGGCCAGGGGTTTATCAATCTTATTAATTTTTTCAAAGAATCAGCTCCTAGTTTTGTTGATCTGTTCTACTGTCCTTTTGGTTTCTATTTCATTGATTTCTGCTCTGACCTTTATTATTTCTCTTCTCCTGCTGGGTTTAGGCTTTATTTGCTGTTCTTTCTCCAGCTCCTTTAGGTGTAGGGTTAGGTTGTGTATTTGAGACCTTTCTTATTTCTTGAGAAAGGCTTGTATTGCTATATACTTTCCTCTTAGGACTGCCTTTGCTGCATCCCAAAGATTTTGAACAGTTGTGTTTTCATTTTCATTTGTTTCCATGGATTTTTTTTAATTCTTCTTTAATTTCCTGGTTGACCCATTCATTCTTTAGTAGCCTCCATGTATTTGAGTTCTTTCTGAATTTTCTCTTGTGATTGAGCTCTAGTTTCAAAGCATTGTGGTCTGAAAATAGGCAGGGAATCATCCCAATCTTTTGGTACCAACTGAGACCTGATTTCTGATCCAGGATGTGATCTAGTCTGGAGAATTTCCATGGGCACTAGAGAAGAATGTGTATTCTGTTGCTTTGGGATGGAATGTTCTGAATATATCTGTGAAGTCCATTTGGTCCAGTGTGTCATTTAAAGTCTTTATTTCCTTGTTGACCTTTTGCTTAGATGATCTGTCCATTTCAGTGAGGGTGATGTTAAAGTCCCCTATTATTATTGTATTATTGTCTATGTGTTTCTTTGATTTTGTTATTAATTGGCTTATATAATTGGCTGCTCCTATGTTAGGGGCATAAATATTTACAATTGTTAGATCTTCTTGTTGGATAGACCCTTTAAGTATAAAGTAGTGTCCTTCCTCATCTCTTACTATAGTCTTTGGTTTAAATCTAATTTGTCTGATATAAGGATTGCCACCCCAGCTTTCTTTTGATGTCTATTAGCATGGTAAATGGTTTTCCACCACCTCACTTTAAGTCTGGAGGTGTCTTTGGGTCTAAAATGAGTCTCTTGCAGACAGCATATCGATGGGTCTTGTTTTTTATCCAATCTGATAACCTGTGTCTTTTGATTGGGGCATTTAACCCATTTACATTCAGGGTAACTATTGAAAGATAGGAATTTAGTGCCATTGTATTGCCTGTAAGGTGACTGTTACCGTATATTGTCTGTGTACCTTTCTGGTCTATGTCGCTTTTAGGCTCTCTCTTTGCTTAGAGGACCCCTTTCAACATTTCTTGTAGGGCTGGTTTCGTGTTTGCAAATTCTTTCAGTTTTTGTTTGTCCTGGAAGCTTTTTATCTCTCCTTCTATTTTCAATGCCAGCCTAGCTGGATATAGTATTCTTGGCTGCATATTTTTCTCGTTTAGTGCTCTGAATATATCATGCCAGTCCTTTCTGGCCTGCCAGGTCTCTGTGGATAGGTCTGTTGCCAATCTAATGTTTCTACCCTTGAGGTTCCAGATCTCTTGTCCTGAGCTGCTTTCAGGACTTTTTCTTTGTCTCTGAGACTCATACGTTTTACTATTAGATGTCAGGGTGTTCACCTATTTTTATTGATTTTGAGGGAGGATTCTCTGTGCCTCCTGGATTTTGATGCCTGTTTCCTTCCCCAAATTAG
Organism: Leptonychotes weddellii; assembly: GCF_054177405.1. Lineage (NCBI taxonomy): Eukaryota > Metazoa > Chordata > Mammalia > Carnivora > Phocidae > Leptonychotes > Leptonychotes weddellii. The sequence goes on from NC_138380.1 coordinate 7,877,083, forward strand.
GGAAGTTCTCCACTATAATTTGCTCCAATATACCTTCTGCCCCTCTCTCTCTTTCTTCTTCTTTTGGGATCCCAATTATTCTAATATTGTTTCATCTTATGGTATTACTTATCTCTCGAATTCTGGCTCATGATCCAGTAGTTGTTTATCTCTCTTTTTCTCAGCTTCTTTATTCTCCATCATTTGGTCCTCTGTATTACTGATTCTCTCTTCTGCCTCATTTATCCTAGCAGTTAGAGCCTCCATTTTTGAATTCACCTCATTAATAGCCTTTTTTATTTCGACTTGGTTAGATTTTAGTTCTTTTATTTATCCATAAAGGGATTCTCTAGTATCTTCCATGCTTTTTTCAAGGCCAGCTAGTATCTTTATAATCATCATTCTGAACTCTAGTTCTGACATCTTACTAATGTCCGTATTGATTAGGTCCCTGGCAATTGGTACTGCCTCTTGTTCTTTTTTTTGAGGTGAGTTTTTCCGTCTTGTCATTTTCTCCAGAGGAGAATAGATGAATGAGAGAACAAAATGCTAATAGGGTAACAATGACCCCAGAAAAATATACACTTCCAGAAAGTGGTCACTTTTCTGTTCATAGAATTGCTGCTATTCTTTTCTTCGATCTCTTGTTGAGTTTGTAGGTGTTCTGAATGGTTTGATAACTATGTAGCTGAATTCCTGGGACCAGACGAAATTTAGGACTCCACTCCACCGTCTTTCTCCAGTTTTATTTATTTTTTAAATGATTTTATTTTTAAGCAATTCCTACACCCAGTGTGCGGCTAGAACTCACAACCCTGAGATCAAGAGTGTCATGCTCCACTGACTGAGCCAGCCAGGTGCTCCAATATTGCCCAGTTTTATATCTCATTCCAAAATATTATCTTAGTATATATACATTCATTAACACTTTCTATACATCTAACTCCTTAAATGAACTCCAGCCCTGTTTTAATATCTCAAAAGTCCCCTTGTTAATTAATCATTTAAATATAATCTTTGACTAGTGTTTATTTTATATTTGTCTAGAAGTTATATTTTACCTTATTAAACTTACACTGTAATGGAAGAAATTAAGATAATTAACCCCATTATCAGGGTTGCTTAAGCAAAAGATTATATTTTCTTATTGCACTTTGCTGTGTTTAGTTTCTATTCAACTTGATACTGTTTTGTTTGTCAGTCAGCCAACAAACTTTTCTTGATTGTATTCTATGAAGATACAGTCTAGTCCTCAAGAGTTCCAATTACTATAAAAAGATAATAGTTATAATGCAAAATGTTAAATGTGGAGATCAATATTTTCAAGGTATGGAGAATGGGGGAAAATTATGTACCTAAACTGAATGTGTGTCTGGGGATTAGCAAGGCTTCCTAGGGGAGATAAGAAATGGCTTTCAACATAAGGGATGAGTAGGTATCATGCTATTGAAAGTTAGAGAACGAAGAAGTCATTCCTGCAGGAGCAAGAAGCAGGCATTGCCTGGAAGTGTATGTGTAGATGAGAGATGAGTGGAGTGACAGTAAATGAGCCTTTCATTTGCTGTAATTATAGAAAACCACAGACTAGCAGATGAAGTTACTTATGTTGGATATGTAAACTAATCAGTCTGTATTCTAGAGTGAACTGCACCTATTCCCTCACTCATGAGACGCATTTTGTCTCCCAGACCTGAAGTTATCTATATTTATGGCATTTCAGATCATAATTTATTCCAATAAATCACCTTACATTGGAGAGAAAAACTCAGTTTTTGGAGGAAGCAAACTAATCATCCAAGGTCTTACTTAGATTTCCTCATTCATACCCAAATCTCCAGAAGTTGTGAAAATGCAACATTTTCTGATAAATAAAATACTTCACAAACAGATACTTTAGTAAATCTGATTATGCTAAATAGGTAAAACCACTAATGTGGAAATGGGAATTGATTTCTGCCAAAAGAGTTTTAATCATGTCTTTTGGAACCAGGATATTATAGGTTAACTTTTGAAATATGAACAATTTGAGGGTATCTCACTACATTACACTTTTCAAAAAAGAATCTTCTTTCTTTGGAAAATTACATGTGTCCATAAGTCTACTGTATTCCTCTAATAACTATCCTTCATCTAGTAATAATTTTATATATTTCCAAATTGCTCTAAATTCATTTATATCAAAGAGTGTCAATGTTGTATTTTTATGAATACAGATATACAAATCGGTTACAAGGTTTAATTGTACTCAACACATCCAGCTATTGCATCCTTCCTCAGTATTTGAACCCTTAAGTAATGGTGGATCTCAGTAAAAATCAGTCAAAATGACTTTGATTTGGAAGACTTTGCAGTGTAAAGAACGACTTGAAAGAAAGAAAAATAAAAGCCTAATACAGGTGGATAAACTGTAAATTTCTTGAAGATGTTAATCTAGAGCTAAAATTTTAGAGTTAGAATCATGTGTTCTTCTTTCATTATAGTACAAAATGTGCTGCAGTATGAGAAGGAAATGCTATTCCCTATACATATGACTCCATGCATGGTATAGATGTATATTATAATAATTTTAACCTAGGAGCATGTGGTTACCTAAGGCAAGGAGAAATTCCTCACAAGACCAGCCATGGGACTGACAATTTCTACAAGTGTTTTCAAGGATTTCTTTAGAATTCTCAACTACCCAAATGTTAAATACTCTTGAGTAAAGGTCAAGCATTAGCAAACCCAATTCATTCATATTTATTGAGCATCAGTCATGTGGTAGCTTATGGGAATATAAAGATAACCTATGAAAAATAACAGTCTTCTTTATAGAGACAAGTAAATTAAGCATTAAAGAACATGTTTCTATCTGTTCTAATTAAAATAGCAGAGTAAAAGGCAAAACCAACTCTCCAAAGGGGATATACAGTTGAAGAAAATTGTTCAGAGCTGTCACCTCAGATTGAATTATTTTTCATGGTGAACTCTAAGGGTAGGAACATTCCAAGCTCAAAACCTATATGTGCAAAAGATCGGGACATGAGAAACACAACCAGTTAAAAGTACGACAGAAAACAAACCAACCATGAGTTAAAAATTGCTAAAACACAGAGTGCAAGATGGATTAGGAACAGAAGATTAATTTGGAAATATAAATGGAGACAGATTTTGAAGGGTATTGATTCCTATATAAAGCAATTTGGCCCTTATTTTGTAGACTGACCTGGGTTAAAAAAGAGTTGCCCAGAGCACTAAAATATCCCAAAGGCATTAATATGTCACTGGAAACTTAGGAGATAGAGAAAATATTGTTTATGCTTCCCCTTTCTGGGTAAATTGTACAAGTATTTGGAAGAAATGGCTCAAAAAGTCCCTTGGTGTGGGGTATGAGGTCAACAATGGGTTATAACTGAATAAAAACATCTGGATTAACCACCTTTGGAGGTGGGCTACAGTGGCCCTTCCATACAGTTTCTGTAGGCAGAATCTTCTCTAAATAATCAAAACTGTTTCTCAAAATAATGTCAGTCTCTCTAAACAATCAACAGCAATTTCAAGAACATTGTTTTAAAGGATAGTCAAATATTAAATTCTCCTGAGTGTTCATATAGCTCATTAGTATCTGTCTTCCACAAAGTGAAAGAAATCACTTTTGACATCATTCTATATCTTGCTTTAGGGTTTTTTCTTTTAACTCAACCATTTGTTAGCTGATAGGAGCTTAGTGTATTAATCCTCAACTCACAGACACATAAATAATCCCCAAAGTTAGAAATATAAGATGGTAGGTAAGATATTTGGATTCTTTGATGACCATCTTAAAGAGACAGGCAGTATAACTAGTTATGGTGGCTGCTTATCCAGTTTTCAAATATTTAGCCATTTTTCACCAAGCTTCTTGCCACACAGGAAGCTAGGTACATAGCCAGTCATCTACTCTGCCCACCCAGAAAGGTCCTTCTCTTAACCTGTACATGATTTTGCTTCAGGAGAGAGAAAAACTTTTCCCTCCTGGAAAAAAAAAATGTGTGTGTGTATGTGTGTGTGTGTATTTACATATATCTATTTCACACACACAAAACATCACTGCATTTTCGATTCTCTATTTTCAGCATTATAAATGTTCTCTGGAAGAGACCTGCCAGTCAAATCTATAACATCTGAACCCCAAAATTAAATATGCTGAAAGGAATGTATTAGGATGTCTTGATCATTATTATAAAACAGCATATGAAATAGCTTATAATGTATGGGTCTTAGGTAGAAAGAACAAAGGGAGAAAAATATCACCTCTTTCAGCACAGAAATAGATAATATAATGCAAAAGCTATAAAACAAATGCATTTATGTTAACTATATATCTATCATACCCCAAATCTCCTATGTGTAAAACATTCTTATGGGCAATACATGTATTTTTCTCTACCAATTTCTGTCACTATTATCTGTCATAACTTTTCCTATGAATTTATATATATGATATGTTCACAAAAACCTGGGTATTGTCCCTGTATCCATAGATTAAAGTTTCAAAATCTGAGTCTTCAAGAAACGTACATTCAGAAGTGTATACTTGGAATGTTTTTGCAAATGGTCATTTTATTCACTAAAGTTGTACCGTTTATGTAGAAATAATGGAATCACGAAAGGAATTATATAGTTCCTAGTTTCCTGTCTGGCAAGAAGTTTGGTGAGTGATGGCTAAATGTTTGAAGACTAGATAGGTAGTAGCCACCATAACCAATTATACCTCCTCATCTCTCATCTCTTAACCTGAGGTAAAAATATCATGGTGAATCAACCAACAGAGTCACAGAGAAGCACCCAGTACAGACTATGCAAGACCTATGAAGAGGTCCCATAGAGGGGACCTATCAAGAGGCCCTTTGGAGAGGCCCACACAAAGAAGAACCAAGTCCCAGGTGAGCTCATCACCTTGCCAACCATGGAAGAGGAAACCTTTATAAAGAGGCTCCTTCATACCAGGTTGAGCTGCTCCACCTGAAGCCAGGTGAAACAGAAATGGGCCATTGCCACCAACCCTGCCCAAATTGCAAATTTGTGAGCGAATGAATGTTGCTGTTTCAAGCTACTACATTTTGGGGTGGTTTAATATGCAGCAGGAGATAACTGGAAATCATATTTTTGCCCCAAATATCAATAGATGGGCAGAAGTAGCAATGAGGATTAAATTTGTATCTGAAGTTTTTCTAAAATTGTATCACAAAATTGTCAGCAATACCAAAGTAGTGATACTTACAACAGGGATAAACAATACAGATGAATTCTTGTGCAAACCTCATGGATAAGTTGTGGCTTTCTAGAGTGTTATGTTGACAAGGATTGTTATGACAGCTGGTTTCAGTGGGAAACCAGATTCTGATTGATTAGCGCTATGTATTTGTCATTAACAATCTCTAGAGATAGGCCTATTTGGGATATAGTTCAAGTTAGGAGATCCTCCACAATGTCACTTTACTATAAAAATTCACTAGAAAAAGAACAGAAACTATTTTTTTTTAAAGATTTTACTTATTTATTTGAGAGAGAGAGAATGAGAGACAGAGAGCATGAGAGGGAGGGTCAGAGGGAGAAGCAGACTCCCTGCCGAGCAGGGAGCCCGACGCGGGACTCGATCCTGGGACTCCAGGATCATGACCTGAGCCGAAGGCAGTCGCTCAACCAACTGAGCCACCCAGGCGCCCCCAGAAACTATTAAAATTCAGTCAGACACTTGGATTTGCCAAAACCATATACACAGTTGATATTTCAGCTCTGCTGAGAATTTTTATGAAATCTATCTTCTGAGTAATTTCTGACTTTTTCTCACCTAAGATATTTCACATTTCTAGCTCGCACACTGGGTAAAACATTATACAAATCCATCTTTTAATTCCAGGATTAATATTAACTGATGATGTGTGATCATAATTAACACACTGCTGTCAGGGTCAGTGGTAGGCAAGTGAGGTCCCCCAGGTTAGGAACAAGTCTCTGAGACTTTCAAAACATTTAAAAACCTACAGAAAATGTTACATTACCTTATATAAAGACTAATGTAAATATCAAGATTCATGGATTTTGGCTGGGTTTATTTAAATTTTAACTTTTGTTAGTTCACATTCCACAGAAATTCTGATTGCACGTTACACACGCTTGATGAGCAAAAGTGGGAAATTAATTCTAACTGAATACATGAGGTTTGATAGAAAAATGTCTCAAAACATGCCATCTGGAGGTGAAATGGACAACATAAATGATAGTTGACAGGAAAAAAAAAATGGGAGCCATTTCTGTGTTGAAAAGACAGCACCTGGAAATGAAGATGAGTATGGGAGCTGGACTGAATCTTTCCTGCCTGTAACAGTTTGGGGCTTTGGGCAAATCACTTCACTACTTCACCTATCTTCTCATTTGACAAGCCAGGATAATGATTGCAGACTTAAGTCACCATTTTTAAGGGGCAAGATAATGTGCAAAATATAATACTTTAGAAGTCTAAAAACATCCTATAAATGTGCCCTGGTCGAAGACAAAATTGGGACCCCCTCTTTACCACATCTTTTTTTGGACATGAAGAACCTTTGGACACAGGTGGTGTTTTCATCTTCGCTTCCAATGAAAGTTGGAACTTTGAAAGATAAAGGATGCTGTGGGGTGTGACTATCTGGCTAAATTGCTGGCTGGCAGCACTTAATGTGATTTGGCTTTTTATCCCATGAATAAATCCAGAGTGATAGGTGCTTGGCTAGGGTACCTGAGAGCTTCTAATGAGGAACAGAAAGGTAATGTCTGCCTGGAGACTTGCCAGTTTCATCAATAAGACTCAGATCTAAATTAGAATCAGAAAGAGGGAAAAAGTCCCAGATAAAATTATACAACCAGATACCAAGACAGATATGGGAATGATGAAGAAAGTATAATCAAGGCAGACATGCCCAGTAATTTATATGATAATATAACAGGAAAGGGCTTCAGGGAAACTTTCTATGGTCTCTGTCGTCTATATACTAAGAATATGTGATGACGAACAAAGTATTCTGATTTTCACAAAGGAAGGTAAACATAAAATTATACATATGGTCAAGACTCAATGGTTAGGACTCAACTAGAAATTGATAACGGGTATGTACACTTTATTTCATATAAGTCCAGTCAGAATGAAATAATTGATGACAAGTAATTTTTGTACAGAAGGAAAAGATGAAAGCATCAAATCACTTTAAAAGGGAGGAATTAGAAACTGCTAGAATATCGGATGACCTTCTAGAAAACACATATTTATGGGTCAGGCACTCCCCACATTCTTCCATATCCTCCTTGCCACATATCTGTGAGGCAAGGATTCACAATCTTGTGACACACAGGAGGCCACAAGTAGGAATCATTGTAGATGTCTACCAAAAATAATGATGGTGCTGCAAGTTCTTATGTCTGCTTATCCATTTTATTTTTTTATTTTTTTTTAAAGATTTTATTTATTTATTTGAGAGAGAGAGTGAGAGAGAGAAAGAGCGCAAGAGGGGGGAGCAGGAGAGGGAGAAGCAGACTCCCCGCCGAGCAGGGAGCCCAATGCGGGACTCGATCCCGGGACTCCAGGATCATGACCTGAGCCGAAGGCGGTCGCTTAACCAACTGAGCCACCCAGGCGCCCTGCTTATCCATTTTAGAATGAAACATGCAAAGCGATAGAAAAGGTAGGAAAGCAGAATTTGGTAGCTTTGAATGTGAGGTTGGGTAAATGATTCAGGCATAAGAAATACTCTTTTTTTTTTTTTTAACACTTTTTAGAGACGTAGAAAAAAAGTAGGCAGCAGAACCTGAGAGTCAGAGGGGTTTGGGGGAGTTAGAAAAGTAGTACCAAAAAACTATGAAACCAACCCTCCTTGGGCTTCTGGCTTTAAATTCTTCCTTTTTAAAACAACTTAGACTTTAGGGTTGAGGGGTGCATGAAGATATAATCCATCATTTTTTTATAAAGGCAGCCAGAGGGAAATTGGTTTAAGTTTGCAAAAACTTATCTTAGTATAATTCATACTTGAATGCATCTATTCTTAAAATTTAGGAAACAAAGGGAAAGTGAACACACACACACACACACACGCACATGAAGAGATATAAAAGCATAATGAAATATGACAAGTCCTATCCTATGCAAAGTAAGCACAAGCATTACTGAAATGCTTAGTTTACAATTGATGCTGAAAAAAAATCTCTCCATTTGTCACAACACTAATAAAGCACGGTCTAAGAGGAAATGGTAATTAAAAAAATGACAAATATAATCACCTATGTATTCTCCTGGCTCTTTTCTCTCCCTGTTCAGCTATACTGCTTTTCTTGCACACAAGTCAGTTCTGAAGGCAATAAAAAATTGCTGCAACTTTCCATGTAAGATTAAAACCTTAAAGAATTAAAGTTGTCCGTTCATATTTTCTACACCTATCACTTACTGTTCCTGCATTGTTTAAGGGAGAGCCAAAGGGAGCAGCTAGGTTTAAACAATGGTAACGTGTGTGCATTTTTACATAGATAAATAAGGGCTTGTTTTGCTAAATTCTCAATACTTTTGAACTCCAGGAAATGCCACACATTAATCTACTTATGTGTGACTTTCTCCATGCAATTATTTATGTTAGACTACTACCTCCTTGTTCTTGCTTCTTGCCACTAACTTAAGAATTTTTTTTAAAAATACTTTTCTTATGCCAAAGGGGAAAAAAAGGCTATATTTGATAGAAACTGAACACTTTTCTTGGAAAGATTAACAATATAAACATGCAAAGATGTTAAAGGTAACACAAATATTTCAGAATGAAAATATAATTCCATTTTATTTACATTATTTCTGCTTCCCCTGAAAATCTTATTTCCCCTAATAACCACAAAACCAATCAGCACAAAACTACAATAAATATAGTGTAGTTAACATAACTAATCTAACAATTTTGCACATTTTCCCACATAAAACATCATTCTGGGGTCTGTGAATATGATGATAAATACGTAAAAAATCTCACTAGATGGCCATTAATCATAAGTGCTCTTCTGAGTTTATCAAATGCAGTGATTAAACTTGCAGAGGCTTACCAATGCCCTAGAAGATAAGGCACTTTGATAGCATCATATAGCCAAAGCATAACATTTTTTCACTCTTCCATTGCTCCTTGTCAGTTTCCCTCTCCCTTCCAATTTAGCTGCAACAGAGCTGCAAATAAATACCGTGCACGAAAGGGAGCATTTTTCCCCCTGGTTCCATGATATACATATCATATTACAAGGACAAAATGACTTATCTCTACAAAATTTTCCATTGTCATTGTTCTGATTGACCTTTATAAATCTATTGTAGATATCATGATGTAATCCAAAATTTAAATATTGTCAAGCACATGGTAGGTGCTCAATAAATATCCACTGCCTAGGTTTTTAGTTGGTTTCCCTGCTTCTACTCTTGCCTTTCTGACTCATTCTCAACTTAAAAGCCAGAGTGCTCTTTAAAAAATATAAATCAGATGTCACTCCCCAGTTTACCATTCTCCAATGAATTTCCCAATTATTTTAGAATCAATCCAAACTCCTACCTATGGCTTAATAACACCTTTTGTGATCTTGCTGCTATGTCCCTGTCCAAAACCTTTCTGAGCTACTCTCTCGTTCACTCCCAAGACTCTAGCCACACTAGGCCTCATTCACCAAAACCTTTCTCACCTCCAGGAATTTACTCTTTTCTCCCTCTGCCTGAAATTTGCTTCCTTCGGCTCTTGGCAAGGATGGCTCCCTTCCACCCTCTGGAACACAAATGAAATTTCATCTGCTCAAGGAACACTTCCCTGACTCTCCCATCTAACTGGGTCTTGTTGCTCTCATTTACATCACTCTGTTATTTTCTCCATATAAAATGATTTATAAGTGTGTGTGTGTGTGTGTGTGTGTGTGCGTGTATCATTACTGCTGTTCAGGCTATTGTTCATATTACCCACTTAGATGTAGGCTCCAAGGGAGAATCCTTGTCTGTCTCTGCCTGGCCCCATGCCTCTTGACCCCTTCTCTATGACCTGTACTCAATGTATCTCATAACAGGTAGTCAAAAAAATAGCTGTCGAATGAGTAAATGCAGATGTGGTGTGTGTGTGTGTGTGTGTGTGTGTGTGTGTGTGTGAGACATACTAGTGATTATTTTATAGGCCCTCAAGTCTTGCCATCTATTCGTTTCTGCTAACTTACCCTGAAATAATCGAGTAATCTTTCCAGTTCACACACGGTCATCATCAGCGCTGTCTATGTGTAATTTGCAAATCTGCTATCTGGAAAAACTGAATTCAGGTCAGCTGTTCTCTAATGGATGTATCTCCAATGCCTTGAGAAACTTCTGGAATTAAGGAAAACTTTAATAAGATAGTTACTTAATGAAAGAGTGAATTTGTTATGACAAAAGTTATTAAATAAAAATTTCTACAGCTATGTAAGGATTAAACAACAGCATTCAGAAAATCTATTATTTTATTTCTTGTCTAACTCTTGGTCATATCTATAAAATTCTTTTTATAATCTGGTTTTATTTCTTCTGACACAATATGGAATCCTTCTTCATAACTTTAATCAATTAGACTCCCTATCAGTACCCTTGCCCCACATATGTTACCTGTTGTTATGCTTGAAAAGCTGAATTTTAAAACCTTTTAAAGGCAGATTTATCATTAAAAGTTAGTAGTGTCATCTTTAAATTCAAATCACCAGAATAAATAAAATGACTTCTCAAGATTTTTTTCTTACATTTTTAACATTATTTCTGTGGTTCCATGGTAGTACCTTTCCATCAAATGTCTATTCCTCTTTGGAACCATGATCCCATTTCTTATGCTGTTAAATATTAAGCCCAGGGGTCCCCAAAGACCATAAGTGATATCTAAAATATCACCTATTTCTGAAACCTTATCCAAGGGGAAAAAATTCAATAACATAAAGAAACTAGAAATATGTTTGTATACATATTTTGCTGTAGATTCCTCTTTATCTATGGGCTCTGCCATGAATTGAATGTTTGTGTCTCCCTAAAATTCATATGTTGATGCCTTAATATGATGCTATTTGGAGGAGAGGTCTTTGGGAGATAATCAGGTCATGAGAGTGAAGACTCCATGATGGGATTTGTGTCCTTATAAGAAGAGGAAGAGCGCTAGCCCTTTCTCGCTCCAGTGTGAAGATACAAAGAGAAGTTGGCTGTTCATAAACCAGGAAGGAGGCTTTCACCAAAAACCCAACCATGCTGGTACCCTGATCTTCAGGGTTCCAGCCTCCAGAACTGTGAAAACTAAGTGCAAGAAATAAATATTTGTCATAGCATCCCAAACTAAGAACTAAGACGGACCGCATAACATAAAAGGTATATATGTGTGTGTGTATATATATATTTAATTCTACTCTTACATTAAACTTTAGGTAAAGAAAAACTTTAGGATCTATTTAGTATTTACACAAAATAGGGCTGAAATGAAGGAGGTTGATAGTGAATTAGATAAAAAAATTGTGTTGCACATAATCTTGGTTTAAATTATGATATGATACACTGTAAGAACTTAAATACCCTTTTCCCATTCATCAATAAAAATACATTATGATTTTTTATAATTGCAATTTCACATTATATGAGGGATTTTGTCTAGAGAAGAACGTAGACAACATTCAAAAATGTCTGTGTTCTAGGCATGTGGTATGGGCTTTATGGTACTGACTAAAGGAACAGACACATAGACCTACTATTTAACTCATTCATGTGCAAACATTCATAGGTACTCAGATCCATAGAATTCCAATAACTTAACATATAACTGAATCCTTTCATGAAAACAATAATTCACAGCATTCAATAAATGAATCAGTTAACAAAATATGAATTCAACTCTTTTGTAATTATGTGATTTTTTAAAAAATATATTTTTTATTTATTTGAAGAGAGAAAGAGAAAGAATGAGCACAGAGGTAGAGTGAGAGGGAGAAGCAGACCCCTGCTGAGCAAAAAGCCTGATTTGGGACTCAATCCCAGGATCCTGAGATCATGACCCGAGCCAAAAGTAGAAGCTTAACTGACTGAGCCACCCAGGTGCCCCAAATTATGTGATTTTTTTTTATAATCACAAACAAAATTGTAGGCCATTGCAATATGCTGTTTCTGGATCCTATAAATGAAAACAGAAGTATCCTACCAGCTGACAGATACAGGAGAAAAACTATTCATCCCTGCAGAATTTCTGGTGGTTCTATTTCTTGGTTCCAGGAAGGAAGTTAAAAGGGACCTGTCTGGAGACCTTCCTCCCCCATTCTTTTGAAACTCTGACACAATTTTAATTTCCATAAATCACTGATTGCCTAATTTTATCTAAAACTTTATTGAACATAATAGTGACTGGGCTACCAACATAAATATAATGAGTCTGTTACTGGTGTAATATGAATCAGATGAATGTTTCAATGGAAAATGTTCTATTTACATGATTAAAGTTCATTGCGCATCAGTATTAATCAAGGCCATGACATAGGTCATGAACTATGGCTTCTTAAAAAAATTATTTCAGATAATAAGTGATGCTTTAAATATGGAAGAATTATTTTACATATTAGTAGAAAGCAGAACTTAAACAAGTTAATATGTTCTCCTTTAGCTGTTAGTAGTAATTCTCAGGAAATAAAATGTTTTTCTGTGTATTAAAGTGGTAGTTTTCAAGGGAAGGTATCCTGAGATAGTTTTTATTCTCCTTAGGATATTAATCCCCAGAACAACTAGATTTATTTTAATTTAGAAATTCATAGCAATGAAGACAAAAATTGGTAGGAATCCAGCAAATGCATGTGTCCCTACTGCTCTGCTTCTCTCGTCTCAAATCTAAACACATGCTGCCAACATGCACACTTTTTTTGGGCGGGGTGGGGGGAGCAAGACACAAGGCGGGGAAGGGCAGAGGGAGAGGGAGAGAGAATCTCAAGCAGGCTTCACACTCAGGGTGGAGCTGGATGCAGGGCTTGATCCCAGGACGCTGAGATCATGATCTGAGCCGAAATCAAGAGTTGGACGCTTAATCAACTGAAACACCCAGGCGGCCCCTTGCTTGCTTTTATTCACTAGTATCAAGTGAAGGCTTTAAGGATATTCAATTCTACTGCTTTTTGAGAATATAGATGGACCCATATTTCTCTGAATATTATGAACAATAAAACTCTAAGCACTGTGATTAAATAGTCTTAGATAAGGTGATCCAGAATTACAGAGTTTCATTTCTATAGTATTATCTCTTCAATTTGAAGCTATCTATTCCAGAAAGTCTTCATTTTGTATTTAACTACACACCATTTGCAAAGTTTGCAAAAATTATCTAGATTTAATTTATATCTAAATTCAATGTTCAGTTCAAGTTGTTTTAGGCAGGATTTGCTCATTCATACTTGTGAATTTTTATGCATCTTCCTGTCAGCTTGAGTTTTTTAGGACGTGTCTTTTTCTTGGTTTTTAAAAATTATGGAATATCTTTCTGTTGTTTTCACTGTTGAACTACAAATAGGCTAGCTCTGGAATTACTGAATAGTAGATGTTTCCCCTCAGTATTCCATAGATCTTTCTTCCTTATAAACTGTCATCTAGTAGTGTGGAGAATTTTTTTTTTTATAATTTCTTTTTATACTTTTTTTTTTTTTTTACAAATTTTTGAGAATTTGTATTATACCTTTCATCCATCTTGGATGCTTTTATGTAATTATTTTTCTAATTCACAAAGATGGTGTGAAGTTAGTTATCGTGATTTGTTTTTCTTGAAACACAGAAAGTTTTCAATAAGAGCACTCTAAAATCTATTTTATCCCCAGGAAAGTTTTTCTAGGTTGTAAACCTTTCAAAAGAAGAAATCTTGTCTTACTCATCTTGTGTCCTCATAGCCCAACATGGTGACAGACATATGAGCTGACTCAAATGTTACTGATTCCTATTTCTAGTATATTTCTGGTTATTAGTTGTGCTCTATTTTTTTACCCAGTGATGCATTTGGGATATCCATTGCTGTCCTTCATAATTGATTTTTTTTCATAATTTTAAATCCCTTTCATTAGGTTATGTGTCTGGGATCATGATCCTGCTGTTCTCATATTGGGGAAATCAATGTTTGTGACAAGAATATTCATCGGCAAGTTAAACATAATCAATGGTGGCTTCTGATCTTTTTTCCCAGTCCAGGATCTTGATCCCCATCTCACCCAAAAACTAAGAAGATGTCTGAATAATTGAAGACCTTGTTGAAAATCAGGCAGGAACTTAAAGCAATTTTATAAACCCAGTTTCTTTATTTTACAGTGTCTGGATACAATAAAACATATTTGAGGAAGACATTGCCATGTCCAATGAATTTCAGAATTTTGAAACTCTAAGAAAAATTAGACACAATGTAATTTACATCCTGCTTTTATAATTGAGGCATGGAAAAGTAAACTCACATATATTGTTTTTTGACAAAACCATTACTTCCCTATAGCAAGTATGTATTCTATTGGTTCAGGAACTTAAGATCTGGTGTCATGTAAGTAGAATTAGAATTGTTTCATATCATGTCCACTGGATGGCAGTTCAAAGAGAACATATTTGGCCCAAAATTCTGGAAGGATTTTTTCAAAGAGTTCCCAGGAATCTAGTGAGTTCTAATAATTACTTGGCTAGTAATAAAAATAATTCCTAATAAACATCCCTTGAAAATTAATTTTGCTCACTTCATAGCTTCAACAGATTTAGAAATATCATGTAAAAACTGGTTTATTATGCAAACACAAAATCAGAATTTTGCAAACATATTGCCTAAGACATTTCTGAAGTTATTAAGTCCTTGTGAATCTGAGGATTACATTTCATTCCCTAAATCTTTTCAGGCACCAGATTAAAATACAATAAACCAAATCATAAGCCCTCTGTGGGTATTGCAGTTTCAAAAAATGACAAAAATTATTTATCCTTCCACTAATATATAAATAAGAAAGCCAAGGATGACAAAGATTTCTTTCTTTTTTTTTTTTTTAACTTGAAGATGTAATTGTTAAGAAGGTATTAGAAAATACCTTCCTTAAGCCTCCTGGTTGGGTAATGAGGGAAAGCATAATGAAATGATAAAGAGCTCAATATCTGGCCCCTGTGTCCAAATTCCAACTCCACTGTTGAGTAGAAATTTCAACTCAGGTAAGTTTTTAAAATTATCTGTGCTTCAGTCCTCATATTTGGGAAATTAGAGTTTTGAATTCACAGAGTATTTATAAAAATTAAATAAGCTAATTCCTATAACACACTTATAAAAATGTCTATAACATAGCTAACCTCAATAAATATTATGTATTTTTTTTTAAAGATTTTATTTATTTATTTGACAGAGAGAGACACAGTGAGAGAGGGAACACAAGCAGGGAGAGTGGGAGAGGGAGAAGCAGGCTTCCCGCTGAGCAGGGAGCCCGATGTGGGGCTTGATCCCAGGACCCTGGGATCATGACCTGAGCCAAAGGCAGACGCTTAACGACTGAGCCACCCAGGCACCCCAAATATTATGTATTTTATGATTACTATTACAATCTTGGTATAAAGTGCAAGAGAAATCATAAAAAAATAATAATGAAGAATTGATTCATTTCCTTTTTATAATTTACTAAATATATTAAAAATAACTTGAAAAATGTTCATTAACATGATATATCAGAGTTAGAAATATTTTATATAAACCGATGCACTTAATTTTAATTTTTAAAAGTCAAGAATAGTTTTAAATGCTCTAGAAAAAGATGGAGGTAGATCTCATTTTCTGTGTCAACATGTACCTGCTGGACTAGAATTTGTGAGAAGAGTTTTATTTAGATCAACTCAAGTATGCAGTGATTGACAAGTGTGATGCCTGCCACAGGATAATGGAATGGTAGCACAGAACTTGCTCATCAAATCTATTAATACATTTACTGGCCATTGTATTTCATCCCACAAATCTATCTATCTATCTATCTATCTATCTATCTATCTATCTATCTACCTATCTACCTACCTACCTACCTACCTATTTATATTTTAATTCTAGTGTAGTTAACATACAGTGTCATATTAGTTTCAGGTGTACAGTATAGCAATTCAACAATTCCACCCAGTGCTCATCTCAATAAGTGTACTTCTTAACCCCCATTACCTGTTTAACCCATCCCCTCACCCACCCTCCTTCTGGTAACCACCTGTTTGTTCTCTATAGTTAAGAGTCTGTTTGGGGGCTCATTCGGTTAAGCGTCTGCCTTTGGCTCAGGTCATGATCCCAGGGTCTTGGGATGGAGCCCCGTGTTTGGCTCTCTGCTCCACGGCAAGTTTGATTCTCCCTCTGTGATCTCTCTTGCTCTCTCCTAAATCAATCAATCAATCAATCTTAAAAAAAAAAGAGTATTTTTTTGGTCTCTCTTTTCCCCCTTTGTTCATTTGTTTCTTAAATTCCACATATGAGTGAAATCATATGGTATTTGTCTTTCTTTAGCTTATTTTTTTTTTTTTTTTTTAAAGATTTTATTTATTTGATACAGAGAGTGAGAGAGCACAAGCAGGGGGAACAGTAGAGGGAGAGGGAGAAGCAGGCTCCCCGCCAAGCAGGTAGCTCGATGCGGGGCTCGATCCCAGGACCCTGGGATCATGACCTGAGCCGAAGGCAGACGCTTAACCATCTGAGCCACCCAGGCGCCCCTTTCTTTAGCTTATTTTGATTAAGACTATACTCTCTAGTTCCATCCAATGTTGTTGCACATCATGGCAAGATTTCCTTCTTTTTATGGCTGAATAATATTCACATCTTCTTTATCCATTTTTCTATGGATCGACACTTGGGCTGCTTCCATAGTTTGGCTATTGTAAATAATACCACAATATACATAAGAATATATATATCCCCTCAAAATTAGTATTTTCATATTCTTTTTTTTTTTTTTTAAAGATTTTATTTATTTGAGACAGAGAGAATGAGAGACAGCATGAGAGGGGGGAGGGTCAGAGGGAGAAGCAGACCCCCCACCGAGCAGGGAGCCCGATGCGGGACTCGATCCCGGGACTCCAGGATCATGGCCCGAGCCGAAGGCAGTCGCCCAACCAACTGAGCCACCCAGGCGCCCAGTATTTTCATATTCTTAGGGTACATACCCAGTAGTGTAATTACTGGATCATAGCATAGTTCTATTTTTTAGTTTTTTGAGGAACCTATATACTGTCTCTCACAGTGACTGCACCAGTTTGCATTCACACCAACCGTACATGAGGGTTCCTTTTTCTCCACATCTTCACCAATATTTGTTGTTTCTTGCATTTTATTTTTGCCATTCTGACAGGTGTCAGGTGTTATGTCATTGTGGTTTTGATTTGCATTTCCCTGATGATGAGTGATGTTAAACATCTTTTCATGTGTCTGTTGGCAATCTATATGTCTTCTTTGGAGAGATGTCTATTCATGTCTTCTGCTTATTTTTAATTGGATTATTTTGGGGGGTGTTGCATTGTATCAGTTCTTTATATATGTCAGATACTAACCCTTTATCAGATAAGTCATTTGCAAATATTTTCTCCCATTCAGCAGGTTTTCTTTCAGTTTCGTTGATTGTTTCCTTTGCTGTGCAGAAGCTTTTTATTTTGATGTAGTTCCAATGGTTTATTTTTGCTTTTGATTCTCTTGTCTCAGGAGACAGATCTAGAAAGATGTTGCTACAGCAATGTAAGAGAAATGACTGCCTGTGCTGTCTTCTAAAATTTTTATGGTTTCAGGTCTCACATTGAGGCCCTTAATCCATTTTGAGTTTATTTTTGTGTATGGTGTAAGGAAGTGGTGCAGTTTCCTTCTTTTGCATGTAGCTTTCCAGTTTCCCAACACCATCTGTTGAAGAGACTAGCTTTTCCCCATTGTATATTCTTGCCTCCTTGATTGAAGATTAATTCATCATATAATCATGGGTTTATATCCAGGCTTTCTATTCCACTCTATTGATCTATGTGTCTATTTTTATGTCAGTACCATTTGTTGTGATTACTACAGCTTTGTAATATAACTTGAGTCTGGAATTGTGATACCTTCAGGTTTGTTTTTCTTTTTCAAGATTGCTTTGGCTGTTTGGATCTTCTGTGGTTCCATACAAATTTAAGGTTTGTTTGTTCTAGTTCTATGAAAAATGCTGTTGATATTTTGATAGGGATTGCATTAAATCTGTAGATTGCTTTGGGGAGTATAGAAATTTTAACAATATTTGTTCTTCCAATCCATGAGCATGGAATATCTTTCCACTTTGTTGTGTCTTCTTCAATTTCCTTCATTAATGTTTTATAGTTTTTAGAGTACAGATCTTTCACCTCTTTGAGTTTATTCCTAGGTGTTTTATTATTTTTGTGCAACTATAAATGGGGTTGTTTTCTTAATTTCTCTTTCTGCTACTTCATTATTCCAACAAATATTTATTAAGCAGTTACTATAAACCTACCATGGTTCTTGGTTTGAAAATGTGATTGTAAGCACAGCAAAGCCCTTTCCTTTATAAAACTAATGTATTATGTTAGAGAAGATAGGTATTAAACAAATGGATGAATAAAGTTCACACAAGATACATGTCATAAAACAAAAATAAATCCGAGTAAGGTGTTAGAGGGACTAGGGATATGTTGAAGGGACCAGCCAAAGCTTCTTTGAGGGGTAGTGTTTGAATAGGAGTGGGTGGGGTGGAAGGAGGCTAATGAAGATTAGCAAGGAGAGCAATCTAGAGCAAAGGTCATGAGGCAGAAAAAAGCTCCTCTTCTCAAGAAATGAGCATCAGAAGGCTGACATGCTTAGAGTCAAGCGAAAAGTGAGGAGAGAAGAAATGATGTCGGAAACAGACACCAGCCAACTTGTGAAGGACTTGTGACAGTGAAGAGTCTGGATTTTATCCAGAAGGTGAAGTTAAATTGTTAAGAGAGTTTTACAAAGAGAAATGACAGAGCCAGATGTATGTTTTTAAAAAGATGTTTGCCTCCTAACTCCTAGTTAGATCATCTATTCCTAACATACCGTCAGAGCTGCCATAATCTCATTAACAAAACCAGCAATAGTACTCAGAGAGGGTGAGGCGACAAAAGAATCTAACTTGGGATTTCCTAAACTACTAGGCAAATGAATGTAGGATTGTAGAAAGAAGATACTATGTTATCCCTTTCTCCCTTCCTCCAATTTCCTCCCAGGGTTATCTGCTGGCCAAATCCAAAGAGAAACTTGAGGACAAAGTAAGTCAATTAACCTAATCCTTGGAAGTCAGCTCTTGACTAGATATGTGAGTGATATGATAAATAGCAGATCTGGACAAATAAATGGAAGATACCTACAACTCAGAGTAAGGTGATAGACTTTGCTTTGGCAGCTGTAATCATTAAGGGCCATGAACAAACACCACAAAGACACTCTAAAATAAAAAACTCAAGTGTGTCTGCAGGAGCCATTTTAAAATGCAACAGTAAAGTTGTGAATCCTTTTCTATGTATTTCATTAAACATTTTATTATGAATTACTTCAAGTGTACAAATAATTACTAAAAATGATGCATGTGCATCTTAAAACAATATGCTGAACAGGAAAAATCAATGAAATGTATACTATGAAGAGGGATAGGCTGGTCTAATAAAAACAATTCATAGAATTTTCAGTTCTCATTCTGTCCAGGTAATAAACTGAGAATCCCCCAAAATAGAAAAACTATCATGGAAGGTGACATCATAAAAGGCAAAACAGTTTTCAAATAATCTTGTTCCATGCAAAGTAAGTAATCCAAATAACACTAAAAGCTGTACAATTTTAAAATTCTATGCCTATCTTTTTAATAGCTGAAAAAATTAGTTTATACATTCTCTTTATTAACCTTCCTGTTCCTGTTTTTGGATGCAGTGTTTTTATTATCCCTTGCTTGATAACCAAGCCCTTTCTTACCCAAAACACATAATAAGAGTCTAACATCTTTAGTCAGATTGAGCATATGTTAATTTTATCTCTTAGATTTTGATGTCATCAATGAAAGTTAAACACAGTAGTGGTTAAAAGTGTACAATTACAAACATATCAGCAAATGGAATGGTGAAATATGAAAATAAAATAATTTATTTTTATACTAAGTTTACTTAAGTCTATTTAAGCCAGAACAAGAATATGTATGGGTCTACTAGAGGAAAAAAAAAGTTCTATTTTCTCCATAGTCTTTCTGAATCTTTCATACTTTTTGGGTCAGCAATGCATAATGTATATTGGGTTAACATTACAATTGGGTCAATATAAAAATGATCTAGAGGGTGATTCTGCAACCTGAGGATACATGTTTTAAATCTGATCTAGAATGGTTCCTGGCACAGATTTAAAGGTTCAGTAAATGTTTGTTGAAGGCATGAATAATATCAAAAGATCAGAACAACATTTTGAGGCAAAATGAAGTTACAATTTTTCCAGATATCTACTGAAGTTTTAGCCAAAGAAAATATCCTCATAGGGTAAAGAAATTTATTTTATGATACAGTTTTAGTTCCTTTGTTTTATATCTCAATTGCACACTTTTTGAAACTGAAATTATAATCACAATAATGTGAGAAATAGGTTTTCTATACTAGGGAGTCGTTTTAAAAGAGAAAGACAGGAACAAAGTAACACAAAACGACTTATGAAATCCAAGTTAATGTAGAGAACAAGGGTGAAGAACATGTCCTGTGGGCTTTATCAGCAGTATTTAAATCACAGTAAGAACATAACCACCAGGGTCTCTGCTGCTCTCGGGCCTGGGGAGATTCAGTGATGCAAGGATGGACTGGCCCAACATCTCACACTTTCTCTTTGCGCCAAATAGATCTAAGTTCTCAGAGTTCCAGCTCATCTGATTGTGGTTTCTTATGGGTTCTGTCAAAGCAAAAATTGCACTGGACAAAGGTAAACAGGCAAAGAAGTCTAATGCAATCCTGAAGAGAGGCTAAAACTCAGTTTGAGCTCTATCCCCCAAAAAGGGCTAGAATATTTTTTTTTAAAGATTTTATTTATTTATTTGAGAGAGAGAGAATGAGAGAGAGCACATGAGAGGGGTTAGGGTCAGAGGGAGAAGCAGACTCCCTGCCGAGCAGGGAGCCCGATGCGGGACTCGATCCAGGGACTCCAGGATCATGACCTGAGCCGAAGGCAGTCGCTTAACCAACTGAGCCACCCAGGTGCCCAAAAGGGCTAGAATATTTTTAAAAGCCAGGGTGATGGGCATAGATCTTAGGCCACTTGTGTTCGCTAATTGATTTTACTTCCCCCCCTCCCAAAAGTATATTTTCTCCTGTTTTCATAACTGAAGGTAGTTTTACACCTTAAAGTAAGGGGCTCGTCAAAGTTAGGAACCTATTCTCCCAACTGAAACTGGGAACAGGGGCTCTGTCATGCTTGATGCTTACAGTTGAAAGAGATGCCAGTCTTAGGTTGCAAAACTGGTCCCTTGCCAGTTTTACAAGATTTACATCTCAAAGAGGCACAGAAAGAATTTACAAGAACAAGCTTTCTAAAGTAAAGGCTCCAAGAGAAAGGAGCCAGAGCCTAGAGCCAGGAGGAAGGCTGTCTAAAGGTCAGCCAGGCTGAGGGGAAGCTTCAGATTTTCTTGGTAAAGTCCCTAAGACATAACCTGGTTAATGTCAATGTCCTCTTTATAGGATAATTACTCACCTGAATCCCCTCAGTTCTGAGTTTGGGTAGAGAACAAAATTCAACTGCTCATGATTATTATATATATATATAATAAATTGCCACTTATAAACTCAGTCTCCATTTCTGCTTTTCTATACTAGAGTCTACCTCTGCCTTTCACATCTCTATTGAATTAGTCAGTTATTCACTTATTATAATGCAAATAAAATGTAAATTTGTAGTGCCTGGGTGGCTCAGTCACTTAAGTTTCTGACTCTTCATCTCAGCTTAGGTTTTGATCTCAGGCTTGAGCTCAAGCCCTGTGTTGGGCTCCATGCTTGGTGTGGAGGTTACTTAAAAAATAAAATTAGTGGTGCCTGGGTGGCTCAGTCGGTTAAGCGTCTGCCTTTGGCTGGGGTCAGGATCCCAGCATCCTGGGATCGAGTCCTGCATAGGGCTCCTTGCTCAGTGAGGAGCCTGCTTCTTTTCCCCCTGCTTATGCTCTCTCTCTCTCAAATACATAAAATCTTAAAAAAAAAGATAAAAAAATAAATAAAAATTAAAAAATGTAAATTGACTATAAATCGAAATTGCAAATTTTTCCTTGGATGGTAGCCTTTCTGTTATTGATGATAGAAACAGAACAGTTCAAATCACACACACACACACACACACAATGGTTAGATTAATTCTAATGAGGAGAAACTGACAAGAATGATAACATAATAGGCATTTCAAAATTAAATTATATGAATATCAAATAAGCAAAAGAGTTAATTGGAAAAACTGATAGTGCTCTTAATTTTTTTTGTAAAAATAGTTTTCATTGTGAAATGTTTCAAAAGCAGAATGAGACATTATGCTACCAATTTTATTGCAAAAATCATGTCAAAATTTGGAAGATAATTTAATTTGAAAAATTAGTGTATAGCGAAGATTACAAACAAAATTCTGTTATAATTCGCTTATTTTTCTAGACTAAGTCCTAATGGACCCTCTTTTTCATTTAATGATGCCACTATGTTTTCTACAATATGTGACTTCACCTTAATGGACTTTTCCCCCAGACATGTTACCTTCAGTATCTTATGTACACATTTCTAATTCCTGCACTCAGATTTCAACTTCAAACTCGGTATCTCCATCTTGCATTGTCGTTTCTCCCTCAACTGAAAAGTGGTTCTCATTTTGGTGTGTTGAATTGGTCCTTTACCAAGAAATCTACTTCTTTCTGGTTTAGTTCTCCTGAAATGTTGTAATTCTTTAAAAAAAGAGAAATCCCTGATTTAATTTGGCACCCCCTCCAAATCCTGACCTACTAAACAGATAGCATCAGCCATGTCCTAGAAAAAGATAATATATTTGTAACCAATATTTTTAAAGTGATGACAAAAGAAAAGATTCTACTTGTGTGGCCTTTTAGAAATATGAAGTTGAAGAGAAGTTATTAGTATACTAACATTTGAAAAAGAACATGACCTACGCCCTCTGAAATCACTTCCCCCTCCAATTATAATCATGGTCCCTTGGGCCTCTGCCCTCACCTTTGCGTGTGCTGTCAGACAGAAATTAGGGAACATCTCGTAGTTCCCCACACAAGGTGTATGTGCTATTCTCTGAGCTTACAATTCTTCACACACACCCCATCCCCCAGTCCCTTGATCATAATTGAGATCCTCTGGGACCCCATCTCCAACCCCAAGAGGGTCACTGTGCAGCCTCTGAACTATATATACTTTTAGGGTCTCACATTTAACCTTTAAGCTTCACAAGGTACCTAATACACAGCAGGTAATAATTAGTATATTCTTTCAACAAATGTCTCTAAGGGCAACAGAGAAACATAGTTTCTCTGTTTAGTATTGAAATAACTAAAATAAGAGCCAGATCAGGTTGGTGAAAAGAGATGATTTCAGAAGAAATGAAAACAACAGAACGAATAACACAGATACTCTTTTTCCAGCAGCAACTCATTTTAGTTCCTTCTTTCTCTGTGACAAAATTTGTCCCCTGCTTCAAATTTCTTACTCTGTGTGTGTAGGGAGGAGTGGGCAGGAGTGAGAAGGGTTGTTTTGAGTAATAACTAGTTTAGACCATATCCATGCACAGCATGAGTAAACAGTCACATAAGAAAGACATGGTCTAAATCCACCTGCTGCATTAAAAAGACATCAAGAATTCTCCACTGCTGGGAGTTTCAATCAACAATTACTTAAATTTTGTTAGCTGTGAGCTACCCAAGGATTAGGAATAAGGGGTCTGGCAAAATTTCTCATGGCTCAGAATATTGGGATAAAGCAATTAGTATTCATAAATAAAATGGAAGCATTATGTTGGAATAGCTATGAATGTTCCCATTTGAAAGAAAGATAACTCAAACTTTGGTTAAAATGTGTTTTTCCCCTGACAACACTCCACAGGTAAACAGAGACACTGAATCATGTGCCTATCATATTTGCTAAAATAATAAAGATAGTACTCTTAAAACCATCACTTAAGTATATGAAAGAACTTCCCTGAACATTTTATCCACATGGTTCTTCTAAGGTAGATGTTAAGCCTCCTAGCTATTATCGCAGACTGTGCATACAATATATTTGACAGTTATTTTAATATGTTTGGGATGCATTCATGCCTTCCAATTAAGCATGCACTATTCTGTTTGGAGGTCTTAAATAAGCTCTCAGTATTTTTGAGAGCTAATTAAAATTTCATTATTAGTACAACGACCGTACCACATTACTAGCTTGATAAGAAAGCCAGTAACTGACAGCGCCTGTGTAGGGCTTTGAACTGACACTTATAATTAAGTTGCATGGAACCCACTGCCCTCTAGAATCTCTTTTTTAAACAAGAACACAAAATGGTAAGCATAAAGTGCAGAGCTGATTTATGTTAAAGTACAGGCAAAGCCCAGATTCTGTCACACATTTTCAAAGTTTTAAATTTTCTTTACAGCAAGAAACAATTATATTTGGAACACATATTTTTGGTATCAAGTTTTTATTTAAATTCAGGTTATTGAAACACATACATTTAAAATTTACTTTTGGGGAAGTTACATATATATATGTATATATATATATATATATATAATTACCCCTTTTTCTTGTGATATCTGTTTCATACAGATGGATGACATATCTTCCAATGAAGAATTCAATTTATAAAAAATGAATCCAATAATTTAACCTGTCCAAAAGGGAAGAGAGGTAAGTACTAATATAATTAACTCTCTTTTTTTTTTGATAAATCCTTAACAGCTACTTTTTAATATAAACTAGCATCCTCCCATCAGCCAACATTGCTTCCAGGGAATTTTCATGCAGATTTCCTGTAGTATATTATGGGAATGTCAGTGAAGTTTAATGTTATCTAGAACAAAACATAATTAGGAAGGAAATTCTTTGGAGAACAGCAAATATGATGTATCAAGTTGCAAAGCAAAAGACTTACAGTTCTGTCTTAACTTGTTTAAACTTATTTATGCTGATAAAACATATTAGAAGCAAAATATCCTACATTTTTTTCCAGTTTCTCCATGCAGATTACTGTTAATGACTTAGAATAATTTTTAATTAAATTGTAAATTATATTAATTGTTTTTTTTTTAAAGATTTTATTTATTTATTTGACAGAGAGAGAGAGTACAAGCAGGGGGAGTTGCAGGCAGAGGAAGAGGGAGAAGCAGGCTCCCCACTGAGCAGGGAACCTGATGTGGGCCCGGATCCCAGGACCCTGGGATCATGACCTGAGCCGAAGGCAGATGCTTAACCAACTGAGCCACCCAGGTGCCCCAAATTGTATTAATTGTTACAAATAATGCTGATGTTGCTATCTTACTGAAAAAATACTTTCTTGCAAATATCATAAGAATAGGAATATCAAAGGTGAAAGCGATCATCATAGAAACAGATAATCTAGAAAAAAGGCTCCACATAAGAAAATACTTCTTAGACAATGTTCCTAAGTCTCCTCTCAAAATACAGCAACTTACTTGATTGTGCCCAAGATACACTAACTTTTCTTACCTATAACCATTCATATTAGCTCATCTTTGATGACTAAGCTAAAGTAGTTATTTATGAAGTGGCATGAATAAACAAAATAAGTAAGTAAGAATTAAATGCCCCTAGGAATCCTTATTAAATATTTCTAATATTTTTGGGGTGCCTGGGTGGCTCAGTTGGTTAAATGTCTGACTCTTGATTTTGGCTCAGGTCATGATCTCAGGAAGGTCATGAAATTGAGCCCTGCAGTGGGCTCTGTGTTGAGCGTGAAGTCTGCTTAAGATTCTCACTCTCCCTCTGCCCCTACTCCTGCCCTCCCTGCCCCCCCAACTCATGATCTCTCTCTAAAAAAAAAAAGATATTATATATATATACATATATATATTTCTAATATATTCAATCAAAGGTGCATAACTTATCACATATATATAAAATCACTCCTGAAATGCCTTATTAACGAATGTGTCCTAATGGAAAATTTTATAATCCATTTCAAGCCATTTCACAAACAAGTCTTTAAAATGAATGAGTCTACCTACTCGTATATATTTTCCAGCATATGTATAACCTGACAATCTGTGAAAATTATGCTTTTCTTAGTCTTCTCCCCTCCTTCTACTGAATACATAATACAGCTATGTTGGCATTCTTCTTAACCCAAACATTTGAGTATCTAATATCAGTCTAGAAGCTCATATTTTATTTAAGTAGTTGAGAAAGGTTGTAATACTTAAGAGCATTAGAATAGCAAAAAAAATATTAATATGCTTGTTTTTAATACAATTTTTACTGTACCTATTATTAATCACAACTCCTTTGATTAACACACTGTCAAAAATACTGATTTTTTTTCATACTCCAAGAAAATATACCTAGAAACTTAAAATAGTGATTTATTGCAAAACATTTAGTGTATGTATGTACCTTTAAGCTAGTCTGAGTGAGGAATGAGCAGCCTTTGTTTTCCACATGAGGATTAAAAAATGATTATAAAATAAGCTTCTTTTAAAGATTTGAAAATATAAATGTATTTTTAAAATTTTTTATTGTTATGTTAAACACCATACATTACATCATTATAAATGTATTAATATGAAGTCAATGTCCTCCCTAAAGCCATTCGTTAATGCTTAAGAGTTTTCTATATATCTTTCCAGATTTTTATATGCATCTAGAGATAAAAT
The DNA here is from genome assembly GCF_054177405.1 of Leptonychotes weddellii. Classification (NCBI taxonomy): domain Eukaryota; kingdom Metazoa; phylum Chordata; class Mammalia; order Carnivora; family Phocidae; genus Leptonychotes; species Leptonychotes weddellii. The sequence goes on from NC_138380.1 coordinate 7,903,915, forward strand.
AATTTATTTACAAAATCATATCATATAATACATATGATACTGCAACTTCCTTTTTTCCCCATTTTATGTTTATTAATTTTTATTTTTATTACAGTATAGTTAAAATACAGTGTCATATTAGTGTACCTTTCTTTTTGTACTTAAGGCTATATCAAAGTTATGTTTCTATTGCAGTATATATACAACTCTCTCATTTATTTTTATCAGGTACATTATTTCCCAATATGTGAGTACACTGTAATTTATTTCACAAACTTTTATTGATGGACAAGTTTCTAACTCTGCTCTATGATAAATAATGCTTCATGACATTTATGAAAACATCTTTAAGTAAGTACATGGATTTCTATAAATTATATTTCCAAAAGTTAAATTAGCATGAAGGGCATAAATGAACTATTTCATAGTTGCATAGAGAAGCACATTCAAGATTTCAACTTTTGTTACTCCTTCAGCCAAATGTTGGCCCAATTATATGTAAAGTCATGAAAAGGACTGTCCCTCACAAATAAATGACATAGCACTACATTGTATTTTATTTTATTCATTTATTTATTTTACATTTTATTTTTGAAATTTATACATTTATTTTGCAATTATAAATTTTGTATAAATTTATAAAAACTATAAATTTATACAAATTATTTTGAAATTATAAATTTTACTTTGAATACATTTAATTTTGAAAAATTTGTGGCAATGATAATACTATTGCTAATTGTTTTTTTACTTGGCTCAACATAATCATCAATCAATAATAAATTAGTATTTGCTTTGTTACAGGCAGGAATTAAACTAAGAATATTTTCCTTTCTAATCTCTCAAATATTAAATCTTCTGAACTCTATCATGCACTGAAACATAAAAAAAATTAAAAGGAAAATTATTTTGGTAAACAGTGGAAAATATTATTTAATTACAAAGGCACATATAGAACTACCTAACATTTAAGATTTGAAATTTTCATTTCCAGTGGAAAATTTTACTTTCATCTCAGACTTTCCTTGAATCTGTACACGTACTTTAGATACATTAGCCTGAAGCCACACCAATTTTTTTCATTAAGAAAGTAAAACAAATACATGGGAAACTATCAGGGGAAAATACGAAAATTCAATGAAAAGCACTAAATTCAATATGTAAAAAGATTTTGTTATTACGTTAGGACAGCACCTCAGAATGATAACAGAAATTGGTGAATTTTATCAGAATGATATATATGATAAGAAATACAAGGAGAATAATGTGTCATTTTGAGTCCTCTGAGAAACCAACACCAAGGCAGTATTAATTGTGCAAGGATTTTTTTAGAGAAAATAGGTCATTGTTTATCTGGATACAAGATTTTGGCTAGATTCATGTATTGTGAATATGCTTTCTCAGTCTGTGGATTGTTCTTCCATTTTGTTAATGGTGGCATGTGAAAAATAGACATTTTCAGTATTTATGCATTATTATCAATTTTTCTTTTATTGTTACTACTTTTTGTGTTCTAATACATTGTTGACTCTTCCAAGATTGTGAATATTGTCTCCTATGTATTCTTCTAGAAGTTTAAAAACAGTAGCTCTGGGGCTCCTGGGTGGTTAAGCGTCTGCCTTCGGCTCAGGTCATGATCCCAGGGTCCTGGGATCGAGCCCCGCATCGGGCTCCCTGCTCACTGGGGAGTCTGCTTCTCCCTCTCCCTCTGACCCTCCCTCCTGTCGTGCTCTCGCTCGCTTGCTCTTTCGCTCTCTCAAATGAATAAATAAAAAATCTTAAAAAAAAAATAACAGTAGCTCCTACATTTAGGTGCATGATCCATTTTTAATTAATTTTTGGATAGAGTGTGAGGTAAGGGTCAATGTGTATTTTCTCCATATGGATATCATCATCCCAACACCATTTGTTGAAAAGACTATTCTCCTTCCCTTTGAATTATGTTGGGGGCTTTGTTAAAAATCAAAACAATGGATCGTGGATCACCCCATCAAAAACTAATGATGTATGGTGACTAACATAACATAATAAAATCAAAAAAATCAATTATTCATATATGTGTGGTCTATTTATAGATAGTTTTGTACTCTCCACCTATATATTTATCTTTACAGCTATACGACACTGTCTGTATTACTATAACATTATAGCAAGTCTTGAGATTCTTATAAACCTCTTTTTTTTTCAAAATCGTTTTGTATATTGTAGGCCTATTGCAGTTACAAGTAAATTTTAAATCACCTTGTAAATTTATTTTAAAGACTCCAAAAAAGACTGCTAGAAATATGACAGAAAATATATTGTATCTACAGATCAATTTCCAGAGAATTGACAAATTAACAATAGTGTGTCTTCCAATCAATGAACATGATATATTTCCCCAGTTAGCTAGATATACTTTGATTTTGTACAGAAATATTTTGTAATTTTATGTGTATAAAGTGAGCATAATTTTGATTATATCTGTTAGTATTTTAAGTCTTTGATTTTTTCTTTAAGATTTTATTTATTTATTTGACAGAAAGAGACACAGCGAGAGAGGGGACACAAGCAGGGAGAGGGAGAAGCAGGCTTTCCGCTGAGCAGAAAGCCAGATGCAGGGCTCAGTCCCAGGACCCTGGGATCATGACCTGAGCTGAAGGCAGATGCTTAACAACTGACCCACCCAGGTGCCCCTTAAGTCTTTGATGTTATTTTTAATGGTATTACTTTTATAATTACATTTTCCAAATGTTTGATATTAGCACATGGAATTGATTTTTTTTTGTATTAAACTTGCTTACATCCTGTTACCTTGCTAAATTCACTCATTACTTAAAATAATGTTTTTAAAGATTGATTAGAAATTTCCAAATGAATAATAATATCTTTTAGAAATACAGTCAAATCTAATTCTTCTTTCCCTATCTTTATGGTTCTTTTTATTCTTGTTATTGATCGGCTAGGATCTTCAGCACAACATTGAATAAAAGTGTGACAACATATCCTTGTTTGCGAATCAATGGGAAACATTCTGTCTTTTACCATTAAGTATTGCATTAGCCATA
>NC_138380.1:7907440-7923172 GCF_054177405.1 Leptonychotes weddellii
CCTGAGATCATGACCCTGTGATCATGACCTGAGCTGAAATCAAGAGTCAGATGTTCAACCTACTGAGCCTCCCAGGCACCCCTGCCTTTTATTCTTTATTTAGATTCCCCAATTTTGCTCTGAGCTATGTGCTTTATCCTTCCTTTTTTCTCTCCCTCTCCCTACACACACACACTTTTATTTCTGAACCACTTGAGAATAAGTTACATATCAAGTCCATTTACTGTCAAATATTTTAGTTTATATTTTCCCAAAATAAAGACATATATCTACAAGTGTACAGTTACCAATTTCAGGAAATTTAACATTACTACACCTAATCAACCATCCTTATCCCAATTTTGTCCACTGACCCAATAATATTTTTTTAAAGATTTTTTATTTATTTATTTGTCAGAGAGTGAGAGAGCACAAGCAGGGGGGTCGGCAGGCAGGGAAGCAGGTTTCCTGCTGAGCAGGGAGCCCGATGTGGGACTCGATCCCAGGACTCTGGGATCATGACCTGAGCCGAAGGCAGATGCTTAACTGACTGAGCCACCCAGGCGTCCCCCAATAATATTTTATAGTATTTTTTTTCTCTCCAGGATCTAGATTAGGATCACATAGTTCATGTTGATGTCATTTTTAACCTAGAATTATCCTTTAGCCTTTTGTTATCTTTTATCATATTGACATTTTTGAATTTATCCTACCCTCCCACCCCTTTTTCAGTAAAATGTCCTCATAGAGCATTTCTCATTTTGCCTTTTTTAAAAGCAGGTTCCACACCCAGTGTGGAGCCCAACTCAGGGCTTGAGCTCATGACCCTGTGATCAAGACCTGAGCTGAAATCAAGAGTCACTTACACAACTGAGCCACCCAGGCACCCCAGAGTATTTCTCACTTTGTTTTTTTTAAATATTTTTATTTTTTATTTTTTTTAAAGATTTTATTTATTTATTTGAGAGAGAGAGAATGTGAGAGAGCACATGAGAGGGGGGAGGGTCAGAGGGAGAAGCAGACTCCCTGCCGAGCAGGGAGCCCGATGCGGGACTCGATCCAGGGACTCCAGGATCATGACCTGAGCCGAAGGCAGTCGCTTAACCAACTGAGCCACCCAGGCGCCCGAGTATTTCTCACTTTGAATTTGAGTTATGTTTCCTATGATAGGCTCAATCCATTTACACGTGTTTAGTGGGATACCACCAGTACTATGTTGGGTTTCCAGCCCATCACATCTGGAGGCACACAATGTCTATCCGCTTCTTATTGATCATCTTTATTTTGATCATCCACTCAAAATGTTATCTTATTTCTCTTGTATAATTATTTTTTTTTCTACCAACCAGGAGAGAGTATCTCTTGGGAGATACTTTAAGACCATACAAATATGGTCCTCCTCATAAAAATATTTCCCATCCCCTAGTTTTAATGACCATTGAAGTCATATGCCAGAACTAATACTTACTATGATGGTTGCAAAGTGATGACTTTCTACGTCCAGCACACCTTCCACAGTTACCAAGCAAAAGTTGTTTTCCTAGCGTAAGCAAGAGACTTCTCTCCCATTTTGTTTATCTATCTGTCTAATATCTATCTATTGATTTATTACCTATACTCTCTATGCATTTAATGATACATATTTTTTAAGGGTTTGTAATTCATTACAGTCCTTAATTATTTTTATGCTCAAATTGTCCAGAGTTGGCCAATATAAATTTTTTCAACCTGGCTCTCATGTGCTTTTTGTCATTAACCATCATTTCTTTCCCCTTTCATTTTGACACAAAAAGATGCTTCATAACTCAAGTCAAATCTTACTTGACCAAAACCTGATATAATTTCCCCAATTGAATCTGATTCTTTTTAGAGGATAATGTGATATTAGTAACTAAGGTCTGCTCTAGGTATGTTGACTGCTACTGGAATGTCTTTTTTCTAGACCCATTTAACAGTCTGAGTTGGAAAACATACATATATATATATATATATAGGCATACTGTCTACACAAGTATGTATAGGCACATATTCACACACACACATTTTTAAAAGGCTTTCCTTCTTGTTTTCCTCCATTCCCCATTTAGTTATTACTTTCTTCATAGTAAGAACCATGGCTCCCAACATCATCACCATATTTACTAATTTGTTCAATCTAGAATACATTTAAATATTTCCAGAATTGCTTCAACCATATACACATATTTTCTCATTTCTTATTTCTTACACACAAGTCAACACATAGTAGGTGCTCTTTGTGCTTTTCCTTTTCACTTAACAATATATCCAGGAAATCCACCCCATATCAACTCACAGAGATATTTCTCAGTTTTCTTTACAGCTATAATGTACCCATTTTGCAGAGATAGCCTAGTTTATTCAACCAGTCTCCCTGTGATTGGTCATATAGGTAGTTTCCAACATTCTATCATGACAAATAGTGCTTCAAGGAATAACTTGTATATCTGTGCTTTCATGTCATTGGAGCTATATCTAGAAGTGAGATGGTGGTGCTGAAGAGTAAATGCACTTATATCTATGATGTGATCTCTCTCTCCGTTCATATTTTTTGGCCCATTTCTGGGTTTCCTCAATTTTAATTGGAGAGGCATTTTAGACATGGAAACTTCCTCTGTGACCAGTAACATCTGTCACATGTAGATGAGAATTATAGGAGTGAACTAAATTTAGTAACATAGACATTCATCTTGCAAGTAGAACAAACAAGAAACAAACTAGGAGTAGCTATAGATTGGTTTAACTGCAGTCCCTATGAACACTAGCTGTACACAGTGATGTCTGCTTCATATGCTCTCATCTCTGTGCAAGCCAGGGGCAGTGAGAGCCAGACATTATGTTTCTTTAGGAATACTCTCTTCATCAGCAAGTAATAGATTGTGCTATCCCAGGTATCCATGTGTGAAGTGTGAACAGAGCCCCACATACTCACATAAAGGTTGCACTCACCTAAAGACAAATAATACCCTTATATGTTATGAGTAGACTTTTAAGGCCCTTTGCCAACTCCCCTTGTTCTTTATTCTCTTTTGTCTGCCCACTGGTTTTCCCCTGCAATTATTTTTGGTACTAGAGAGCAATTCTGATAATAGCTCCTAGTTTCCTTCAGTTCCTATTCTCTCAGAGCTAGACCTTGATTTCAAGTCTGATTATATTGTCTTCTAAAACTTACTGTTGAATTTTAATGCACATAGAGAAAAGTGCACATCGATATATGGCTTGATGAATTTCCACAAGTGTAACAAGCACCTAGCTCAAGAAACACCCCTCAAGCCTCCCTTGGTAGAGAACTTCCAGCCACCACCCTCCTACAACGGAAATGGCTACCCAGATTTCTTACAGCATAGGTTTCCCTGTTTTTGCCTTTTGCACAAATGGTAACATAGAATATATAATACATTCTTCTGTGTTACACATCTTCCTTTTGCGTAGACTTCACAAACCATACTGTCATCCTGACACTCAACCTTTATGAGATCAGAGACCTCTCTGTACTGTGGCCAGATTGTCTGCATTGACCCAGAGCCTAACTCACATTCAAGTTTGCAATATATATGTGCATTTTATATTATTAGCCCCTTAAAATTCCACTCCACATCCCCAAGCTGCCCCCAGGTCTGATGGGAGAGGAAGCTTTGCTGCCTTAGTTAGTAACCCCAACCTCCCTCTTAGCTCCTCGCTATTGCAACTGCTGCTGTATTTTCTTCCCTATGGAAATCCTGAGCATCTCATGTGTTCCCACAAATACCATCTTGACACTTTAACTTCTTTCAATAGATGTAGGTATGTGAGACATTCATCAATATCCATTAGATACATATAAACTAAGAAAATAAACATTATTGTTTATGAAATGTGTACCTAATTATATACTATTATTCTAATGTCCACTAATCTCATAACTCAGTTAATCTGTTAACAAATATTTACTAAACACATTCAGTGTGCAAAGCACTGGGTTCACTGGTGAGACCCAGCATTTAACAAGACAAATAAACCTCTCAGAGAACATACATATGATCACCCACTGTTACATCTTCTTAAATGCAGTATAATGGTGAGAGTAAAGACTAGGGGGCACAGGAATCAAGGACCAAACTTGGTCCCTCACCTTTCAGGTTCTTGTTACAGTATTTGACACAGAAAGTACTCATCAGGTAAGTACTCAGTGAATGGTAGTATTAGCAGTGGTGTTTGATCTTAGTCAAAATGCTTAACACCTCTGCATTTCAACTGAATCCAGTGAAAGATAGATTTGATTCTATTAATTACCCATAAATTTTATATAATTTAGGGGAAGATTAAGAGTTATTTTGTAGTAAGGGTTGAGGATAGGTGTGTGTCTGTCTGTGTGTTTTATTTATCACTTACCCTGATTCCAAACATAAAATTCTCTTACTAATAATTTCTTTGGTCTTTGACTTTAAACTTAAAAAATAGACAGCATTGACATTGCTGCTCATTTTAAGTAAAGCTAAAATGTAACTTCTATCTATTACTATTCCGGGAATAAAACTGTCAAATTATAGATATTTAACCATACACTGACCTTACTATCTAGTAAGTCATGTGGACAAACCCAGTGTAAATATCTTCCAGTATCGCAATCACAAAATCCATTCAAAGGAAAGGAAACTTCTGTATTTTTTCGGTTCTGTTATCAAATACTTGTTTGTGCCAGGCTGAATGTAAACGGCCTGAATGAATTTATGATAAAGTCAGTCTTTTTCTGTTGCTCCAGGTCATCCTACACAGCTCTGTTTTCCACTTTGCATACTGTAACACAACTGAGAAATACACAAACAGGACAGTCACCGCGTGAACAGAATGAACAGTTGTGATTGTTGAGTGCCTGAGATGAACAGTCCCTCTGCCCTGGGCAACTCAGCTTTCTTTCATATCTGAGATCAGGGGGATGTGTTTCTTAACCTTCTCTGAAGACTACTGTGAGGGCAACTAATGAAACCTGCTGTTTTCGAATAGAGACTACTATAATCCAAATGGAATTAGTAATTACATCTCAAGATTCAATTGGAGAAAGGTGTTTTATCTTTGGGAGAGCTCTTTTTTTTTTTTTCTCTCTCTCTTAGAAAAAATGTCAATAATTGCTTAGAATGCATGTTTTCCAGAATCTGGTTTTTAATAAATATTATATCCCAAGGAATTAAATGATGTCTATACTGCCAAATGATGTTTATGGTGATTAGTTCAGAATAAAGTGCTATGGGAGGTTGCAAACTTGGACACTTTTTAAAGGCAAACATCTTTTCATGGGGTAGGGTGAAGGGTTGGTTCATTCTATTTGCATGGTTTTCAAAAGCGTCTTTGGTCGGGGCGCCTGGGTGGCTCAGATGGTTAAGCGTCTGCCTTCGGCTCAGGTCATGATCTCAGGGTCCTGGGATCGAGTCCCGCATCGGGCTCCCTGCTCAGTGCAGAGCCTGCTTCTCCCTCTCCCTCTGCCATTCCCTCTGCTTAAAAAAAAAAAAAAAAAAAAAGCGTCTTTGGTCAAGTTGGTTAAGCTGATTAACATGGTTAATCTCTCTGCAAATTAGTAACATTAACATGGTTAAACATTCACTGTTACTAAGTGCTAGAGCAGGGTATCTGAAGCCCAGATCCAGAGCTCGTGCTATCTTGTTCTAGAAATCTTGTGTATACAGTTAAATTGTTTTCATTTAGCCAAAATAAGCAAGTGGTCATTATAATAAGGATGCTTCTTGACAAACCAAAAATAGGTATTTGGTTCCCTATTGAGTACTGGGGTCAGTATAACTGGATTTGTAGCTCAATTGTAAGTAATATCATGTCTCTTAGCTTCAGCTCATTTATCTCCAGAATGAGGTACTTCAGTTCAATTGTACACTCTGAAGCATCTATTATGTGCTTGGCAGTGAACTCTGCATTATGAGTATTACAGAGATGTGCCCTCCTAGAAGACACCGATGCTCTTTCAAAGTTGGATATTTACATGATCTAACTTCAACATTACTGATCTAATCCTTTAGATTTCTAAATTTTAAAGAAAGGTCAGATTTTTGTTTGTTTGTGAATAAGAAAATTGGGAAAGATGTGATTATGTATAGTGTCTCACTATCCAATCCTACCTATTTCAGTAGAAGATTCATCTGCTTCTCTTTTCTACATCACCAGTTCCTTACCTACTAAGCCAACAATACTTAGGAACCCAAGAGGCATTGGTTGACCGTGACCCTCAACCACTCTGAATGAGGCATTTTTGTGTGTGTGTGTGTTTGTGTGTGTGTGTGTTTGTGTTCCTAGAACAACCTGTGCAAGCCTCTTTCCATTAGGACACATATAGTCATAAAATAAAATTATAAATTTATATGCTTAGCACGACCTCTAGATTTTTCACCCAGTGAAAAATTTTCACACAGTGACTGTGTCTGGTTTATCTCCAACCCTCAATAAACAGTAGGTGCTCAGTAAGTGCCTTTTCATCAAAGCTTATGCTCTTCTCATGGTAAGTCTGCCAGCAATTTGCACTGCAAATTCTAATTCTAATTCTGCCTTCTGGTTTGGAGACCCAGGGGCCAATTCTAATTCTTCTTCCTCACCAAGACCTCCTCAAATATGAAAAACAATACACTCTTTCTTCAACATGTACATGAATCACCTGTGAATACTGTTAAAATGTATATTCTGATTTTAAAGGGATGGGGTGGGTCCCTGAGATTCTGCATTTCTAACAAGGTCCCAGGTGATGCTGTTGCTGCTAGTTTAAGACATACTTCAGGAAGCTGGCATTCAGAGTGGTCTCTCACTCTGCTTGCCTTTCCACTTTCATTGCTAAGCATACTTACAAGCCTGTTTTGTAATCTGCTCATCTTACTCTTTTGAGTTATCCTAAGAAGATATGGAGGAGGACTGTAGGTAAAAAAGGGTTATTTTCCTTGATTTCCAAAGTTAATAAAAGTGAATTTATTAAACTAAGTAGAATGAAAGCATCACAGTCATATTTTCACTGATGTTTAATAAAAAAAAATATCTGAAAGAACTGCCCAGGGGTTCCTGTGTGGCTCAGTTGGTTAGAAGTCTGCCTTTGGCTCAAGTAGTGATCCTGGGGTCCTGGGATCGAACCCATGGTCAGGCTCCCTGCTCAGCAGAGAGTCTGCTTTTCCCTCTCCCTCTGCCCCTCCCCCAGTTCATGCTCACACTCTCTCTCTCTCAAATAAATAAAATCTTAAAAAAAAACCCGCCCATACACAATTTGTACTGTGATGCATAAGAATCCACGTGACAATTAATAAGATCATGATTCAAATGGCATAAGTTAAATTAGCATTCTCAATTATACTTAAAAATGAGTTATTAGTCATTTCAGGCTAAGAAGCACAGATGTAATACAATACAATGTTAATACAGAAAAGCTGTTATATAGTGAAAGTTAACAGGCTATTTTGAATTTTCAAGGACAGATCCAATCCAATATTATAGCAATGCATCTGAAAGTCACAAATTTATATAATATAACGATAATTGAGTGGTTAATATGTGCCAGGCATTGTCCCAAGCTCTTCACATGGATTATTAAATTAATACCAATAATCTCTATTGAGGTAGAGGAAGTAAGTAGTGTTATTAGCTGTATTGTACAGGCGAGGAGATTTAAACTCAGAAAGGTCTAGAAATCTCCCACAGTCACACAGATATCTGTGAAAGGTGGTCCAATTCTAGAGCACACCAGTGAGCTGCTACTTTCACTTCCTCTCAGGGTCCTGCAGCCATACAAGAGCAGGCTTTATGACATCTACTTTCCCCCATAGAGACATATTGCTATTCCTCTAATTCCTGCTAAGTAGGTGAAAGGAGAAGAGACACTCATCTTAAGTCATACTGTCCGTCATTATTATTCAAGGTATTTGCAGGTACCTCTCTCTCAATGCTTTATAGAAATTTGCATTCACCTGGACTCATTTAGCCTCATGTCACCTAAAGCCCACCTTGGTCTAATAAGAAAAATATTGGCATCTCCATTATTTGAGTCCAGAGCAAAATAAAATACCTGGTGATATCATGATGCTTAATGAGAACACTTCCTCTTTCAGATTGGTCTTCAAGAAATCCAATAAACTTCTAAAAATTTAGAACAATGACTACATATATCCTATTTTAACTCATATATGAAAAAATACACTGCACTGTGAAGAATAATATACTGTTGGAAGTAAGAAGCCATATCATATAAGATTATATCATTTTCCTTTACCTAACAGTGTATGTCACTATTATTAATACCATCTTACTTTTATCTTCCAGATTTTTGGAAAAAAATTAAACACGTAACCACATTGGCTAGAATGGTTCTTACATATATGTATATGTGTAGAATATTGAATGACTCACAAATTAAAGCAGGAAAAAATCCTATGACCTCTTAAAATGAGAATCTCCCAATACAAATGTGTATTTAGAAAGGTGATCAAAATTCACTCCTAGAGGCATTACAGTATATGTAAAAGGATCTGGAATATCCACTCAACTTATTAAAATTCATGAGACTTGAAAAATATCACCCAGCCTAAGAGGGGTGTAAACAGAAAAATGTATTTCACAGAAATAAGAAGCTTATTCTAAATTCACGCTGGAAATTATTATTTTTTTCTATACAAGTCCTAAAGATGTTTATCCCATTTATATCAAGAGCCATTTTAGAAATGGTTTAATGCAGATTATTTTGATGTGTCTTATTTTTCAATAAGTTATCCATAAAATTGTTTTGAATGTACCTTTCCCCACCTAAGTGATTGCAGCCACAATGCATGTGCATTTTTAAACAAATCAGGGAAATTCCTATCTATTGGCAAAAAATATCGCATTAGTGTCCTCAGTGAAGAAAGGGATGTTATCAACTGATGAAAGACACATGAGCAAGCAAGAGGGATGGTTATCTTCCTTAGTTTCAAAGGCAGGAAAAAATTCTAGATTTGTTTGAAAGGATCTAAGTATAGTATAGAACTGTGAAATACTTATGTTTTACATTTAAAACTGAACAGATTTTTTTTTTTTAAAGATTTTTATTTATTTATTAGAGACAGAGAGCACATGAGAGGGGGGAGGGTCAGAGGGAGAAGCAGGCTCCCTGCCGAGCAGGGAGCCCGATGCGGGACTCGATCCTGGTACTCCAGGATCATGACCTGAGCCGAAGGCAGTCGCTCAACCAACTGAGCCACCCAGGCGCCCTAAAACTGAACAGATTTTGAAGTGATTTGGAAAATTAGTGCAACCACTACAACAAATGGTTGAAAAGATAAGACAGAATAATCCATTCATTTTTAAGCAATCTCCCCTTTCATGGCTCATTGGACACATGGCCATCATTATGGTAACAAATAATTTGTTACAAGCACTGCAAAGGCACTTGGCACAGAGCTAGGACTACCAGCCATGCTTTACAAGCCAGCCTGCACTGCACTGTCTACCAATGGCCACTCCATTTGTTGACGAGGTTTGTCCACATTCCCCTTCCCATTTTAAGTCACGTTTCCTTCACCTAAAATATTTTCAGATATTTTAAATCATGAGTAAGAGTAAACAGAGGTAGAATGTATCTGAAAAGGATAGAGGGGGACTAACCTCTCTGAAAATTATCATCACAGACTATTCTCACTAAAAAGAAATACTGACCCAGTTTTGTATACAAACTAGAAAGCTACCAGTTTTATAGAATGCTTCTATATAGGCAATTGATAACATACATGTTTCTAAATCTTTTTAGCTTGCAAAATTTCTTTACTTACATAATCTCGTGTAAATCTCTCAAGAGGCATTATTCTCATTTTTCAGATTAGGAATTAGAGGCACAAAGTGACTTCTCCAAGTTTATAAACCAAATATATGAACCCAGATACTTGAATTCAGGCCTTTTGAATCCCTATCTTGGCTTTCACTTACTGAACACCTGGTTATATGCTAATCTACAAAGAGTTTTAGGAACTTTTATTATTTAGATATGAGTTGGTAAGATATTTGGTTAAAAAGTAGGTAGGGAATACATATTCAAGCTATTGATATTCAGGAAAACAAAGAATTTAATAAATTCATCTGCTATTATTTGTTTTTTAGCTTTTTTAAATGTTTCAAATTTGTTAGAAACAATGACGTTTTCTGTGTGAGTATGTGTGTGGAAAAAAGCATGTAAGTGACCCAGGTTTTTATTCTATCTAGCAAATTAATATTCTATTTAATATTGCTTAGAGAATATGAACCTATATATTCCTATATTCTTGATAAATATGTAAAGTTGTAATTTAAATACCATAAACATTTCTGTTCTGTGGGATTCTCCATCTAATACATTCAGTGGTTACTGATCCCTGTTTGATACCTGCCTACTATTAACGAAAGGGATAAAAACTGATTTAAAAAATCATTAGGAATATATAAACATTTGTTCATCATTTAATAAACAAATTTTAAAAAGAAGAAGAAAATCTACGTTTACATTACAGGTAAATTTGTGGTATATTACTATTCTGCAAAACAATAATGGTATGTAAAGAAGGCATTCACTCTTAATACTTCAAATGCCTAATTTGGCTCCAAATATCTGCATTCAAAAACTGGCAGTTGAATTTCCCAAGCAAAACTAAATGCAGCCTCATAGCAAAAATCTGCTGGAATTCTTATTTAATGTGATGCTGAATGGACTTTTGATAAGAAATGCTCATACAGTATACTTCCTCTCTGTCCTACAGATTATATTTAGGTAACCAGAAAACACCTCCAGAGCAGTATGCAAATTAGATTTTGTGGACTATGTAAATGAAATGATTTCTCAGAGGGGTGGGCAATTTTACCAATCTGCACAGAATTTTCTTCTACATTTGAAAGAAAATTCTGAATAGAAGGAGATGGCATTGTGGATAAAGTATAAAGAATTCTTTTATGCCTCATTTTATCAATGAGGAATGAGAAAGTTTGACTAGTTAAGCACATTTAACAACTCACCTCTTTTAGTATGAAATATTCAGTTAAACTATTCTTCAGGAATATTTTCAAGAGCCATTATCATTTCATAGTCAAATTCTAAAGTTAGATTAATGACTTAAAATCCTGTCAAATTGTCATAATGTCTCGTTGACATGCCTTTTTTTCACTTATTTTAACATTATCCAATGGTCATAAAATAACTGATTCTCCATATGGACATTTAATAACAATATTATAATAAAATTAGTTGTGTTGTCCATCTCTCCTATAATTATAGAAAGACTAACCACTGGCATTTATTAAAAGCAATACTTAAGTGATTGATTTTACATTGTTTTTCTTTTTTTTTTTTTAAAGATTTTATTTATTTATTTGAGAGAGAGAGAGAGCACATGAGAGGGGGGAGGGTCAGAGGGAGAAGCAGACTCCCCACTGAGCAGGGAGCCCGATGCGGGACTCGATCCTGGGACTCCAGGATCATGACCTGAGCCGAAAGCAGTCGCTTAACCAATTGAGCCACCCAGGCACCCTTTACATTGCTTTTCATTCTTCTCAGGTAATCAATCATTTTAGGGATGGATAGGGAAAACAACTTTGTAACTGTATCAGCTTAAACATTTTTTGACTATCTGAAACTTCCCACTGTAGAGAGTGTTGTCCATCAAACAGCCATCCAAATCTATGTCAGAAATCTCTTTCTTTTTTAAAGATCTTACCTTTTTTTTTTTTTTTTTTTTTTGAGAGAGAGAGAAAGAGAGAGCATGAGCAGGGGCAGGGCAGAGGGAGAGGGAGGGGAAAAGCAGACTCCCCACTGAGCAGGGAGTCCAATGTGGGGCTGGATCCCCAGACTCTAGGATCATGACCCCAGCTGAAGGTAGATGCTTAACTGACTGAGCCATCCAGGCAACCTCAGATATCTCTTTTATTTAAGTGCAATATATATTATGTTAAGCAGTATTTGGATTAAAAGAAAATTTAATATTTAATTACATTTTTCATAAACTTATGTCTGAAGTGTATTTTTTGGTCAATATTTGAAAATGCTAAATTTTAATCATCTAATGCATGTTAAGATAAGCTTTAGTACTCAAGAATTTTTAGAAAACAATGAGTTTTATCTCTTTTAGAATACATCAAATCAAGGGACTATTTTTCACATTAATGAGGATTAAACCATTTCTGTCATAGGTAATTAAAGGAATGTAATCATTATGTTGTAGGCTCACTGGCATTTAAAAAAAAACATTTCACAGTACGTAGTTTGTGTCTCAAACTTGTTTTGATTTCTGAAATTTCATAATTGGCTCACTATAGTTTCATCTAGAAATAATCACTCATCACATACTTAGTTTTAATGAAAAATATAGGATTTGAAAAGAAGAAACCAAAGGAACACCAGAATGGCAGAAAACAGTAGAAAATACACTCTGAACACCATGGGAAAAGGCTGAGAGCCATGTATGGAGATGGAGCCTACCTGTGATATTTCCATTGCATGGCCCTGTCTCTCTCACTCAACCCCTAGTATTTTATGTAAACCCAGAGAGTCCAAGTCAACCCGGAAAATTCGACCTTTCTTAGCTCTTTGAACTTATGTCTCTGTATTTAGTCAGAATAAACTATCCCTAACTGCTAAGTATCTGATAAGTAAATTAAAACCCAAATGCCTCTGCATTTTACCAGCTATCTGTATTACCACTTTAGTGCATTATGATAGAAGAGGATTTGACACTCTCAATTGTGGGACAAAAACCTTACAAAAACAGAAATGTGGAAGATTGTTTGGAGTCTGGTTTGCAGCCCTCAAATAATATCACTAACATGCTAATCTGGTTTTAAGTTAGAATCCACAGAGAGTTAGAAAATAATGAATCCTTTCCTGGAAGAATTTGTGATCTGAGCCTTAATTGTCTACTCCCACTTGATTGGTCCGTTTGGTCAGTCTCTTTCTCTCCTCTACGCTTTGAGGAAGGTCTTTTCTAATTTTCTAATATTTTTATTTTTGTGTCTCACAATAAACTTCTTCCATCCCCACCTTACCTATGGGCCAAAAACCAATCTAAAATATGGTTCTCCATGTTGGCTGTACATTAGAAAGACCTGGGGAACTTTAAAAACCTGATGCCTAGGCTGCACCATAGACCAACTAAACCAAATCTCTGGAGGTGGGACCCAGACATCCATATATTTTAAAGCTCTCTAGGTTATTCTATTGTATATCCAGAGTCGAAAATCACTTTTCTATACGCTGGGCTTGAGACTTTGTATTATCTTAATTGTAAGATGAAAACTTTCCGTAAAGAGACATTATCCCTTCTCCTTGCTTCCTACAGCTTATCCATCCCAATTAACAACTACTTTTGTCATATAATCATGGCTTGATGAAATAAAGAACAACTCTGGAGGACTTTTTTTTTAAAGTAAATTCCTTGCCCAGCATGGAGCCTAACACAGAACTTGAACGCATGACCCTGAAATCAAGATGTGACCCAAGATCAAGAGTTAGACATTTAACCAATTGAGCCACCCTGGCGCCCCTGGAGGAATTTTTATTATCAGAACATTATATCCTGATTTTACATGACAGTTATGATCATTGGATACTGCTGTAGAAATGACCACCTACCCAAACTAGGAGCTCTAAACTCTGTCAACCCACAAAAATTACTTGAGGATTTTTAAAATATAAATTCTCTAAGAGTGGGCCCTGATCAGGCTGAAAATTCCCAGTGCTCTACCTAATACTGTGAAGAACACAACTTAAAAAGTGACTTTCCTCTTACTCCTTCTTTTTTCTTCTTGTTTAATATTGATGGCTTTACCTAATTTTGGTTAAACTAAACTAGATCCCTCAAAATTTAGTACTTTAAAGTAATTTATTCAAGTGTGCTGAACATTTGATTGGATACACACAACTTTCCAATTTAACTGAGATATTTTAAGAGTGAATGGTTTAAATTATTTTTCTTTCATAATAAAAGAATAAAATGAATATAGATCTGTAGTAAGGGTCTAAGCCACTAATATAATAATTATATATAATATATAGTATGGGACATTTCTTTTCTTGCCATAAATTACTGCTCCTACTCCTCTAAATTATTCTCATAATTTCAATATTTTACCTGAGTTGAAGATCTCTGTCTTCAAAAAAAGTTATCATTTAACATTCATCTAATTTCTACTTATATGATTCAGATTTAACCGGTCTGGATGTACCTGGAATCCATATACTCTAAAACGTCTTTAGGTGATTCAAATGGAGAGCTCAGATTGAGACCCATTGCCTTTAACCTTGGATAGAAACTGCAGCCAGAGGAAACAATTTCTTCAATCAACAAGAATGAATGAATGAGTGAATGAATGGCTTCCTGATGGCTTTGACTAGACAAATATCGACAAGTGCATACACCTGAGTGAAGACCAGTCATATTTTAAAATATTTAAAACTGGGGAGGGGATGTTCAGTGTAGTGCCTGATGTGCTCCAGAACTATGGCTGGTCTTCCATTTGGTTTTTCTTTAAAAGAAAACCATTTTTTTCTACCTTATTTTTCACTTTATACATAAATGGTCAGTGGCTCAGTGAATGCTATTCCATCTGAACAGGCCTGGATTAAAGCAAAATAAAAAACTTAACTTGCTTCTGGCAGGAAGTAAAGTGCTTCAGAGTACACGGCCCCTTGCCCAGTGCCTGTGAGTTCACCCAGACCCTGTGGGCAGTAGACCTTTTCCCATGTTGTCCTTTAAAGATTTAACTACATATCTTCAACAGAAACAGTGTGAGCAAGTAAGGGGGGTGGGGGTGGGTAAGGAATGAAAACGTAAGTCAGGAATTTTTTTTTCATTCTATTTTGTTAACTCATGGTTCAGTATTTTGGTACAATTTGTACCATTTCAGATCTGTACTCCAGACAAAAATACAGTAACTTGAAATATTGTGTTTAAAGAAATTCTAGTATTCTATTATCATTAAATTATTTACCTTTTTTTTTCCAGTTTTCAACACAGTTTTATTAGGAGATTTTGTTTTCTGTGAAATATACTAGAAACCAGGGAAGGGGACACATCCACTTTGCAAGATAGGGGTTTTCCGCCATTTAGGAAAGGCAGGGTGTGGGGCAAGGCACGCTGGGATTTAAATCCATTTCCCCACCTTCTCTGGCTTCACTCACATTCTCACATTTCTTTTCTCTCTCAGCAAGTACCAGAGGACACAAACACAAAGACAAGAAACAAAAATAGCATGATCAACCTTCAGCCTGGCCATACCCAACCCTCTCCACCTCCCCAAACTGTGCCAGGACTTGGAGGGTCTGGGGTCACAAATCTGCCACAAGGTTCTGTGTTTGCATTTCTGACAGTGACTCACCCAGATGTTCCCATCCTGATGATAGGGTTTCCAGTTTCTCCCAGTGTCACTGTACAGCATGCGGTATTGGGTCACCCAGTCTGAGCTGCTGTATCTTCCTTGGGTTGCAATGGCACTGATCTGCTTCCGATTGCCAAAGTCAACCTGAAGCCATTGATAATGGTCACTGTCGGATGGAGACCATCCCCCAGCACCTGAAGAAGGTCGAGGCAAGAGAGGAAAATGGATAGAGTTGAAGTTCTACAATGGACTATGGATTATTCTACATCTTTTTTTTTTTTTTATTCTTATGTTAATCCCCATACATTACATCATTAGTTCTAGATGAAGTGTTCCATGATTCATTGTTTGTGCATAACACCCAGTGCTCCATGCAGAACGTGCCCTCCTCAATACCCACCCCCAGGCCCCCCC
>NC_138380.1:7923672-7965183 GCF_054177405.1 Leptonychotes weddellii
GACATTGCTGCTATAAACATCGGGGTGCACGTACCCCTTCAGATCCCTACTTTTGTATCTTTGGGGTAAATACCCAGTAGTGCAATTGCTGGATCATATGGTAGCTCTATTTTCAACTTTTTGAGGAACCTCCATACAGTTTTCCTATTCTACATCTTTTAATTGGCCTTAGCAGTGCAAAATTCTACAGATATATTATGGAATGTCCTTTATAGATGCCACTGGGACTTCAACTAATATTCTTCCAGCTGGGTAACATTGATACTCTAACTTCTTTATAGTGTAATTATGTGCTCATTTTCTCCTGAGCAAATGTCTTCATAATTCCTCAATTAGATCTTATTAGTACATGTCAAAGTCTAATTGGCTGAGGATTGATCAATTTACCATTAATTCTTCAAATAAAAATCACTAGGAAAAAAAATGTAACAATCTATTAATTCCTCATGTGAGGTTTTATGTTTGATTATAAGTGAAACAAAAAGCAATTATACACCACTCTAAACTCTCTTTTGCATTAAAAAGTTCAGAGTTCAAAGAATACTAGTAGTTCTTAAGAGGAGGTCTAATCTTATATTAAGTCCCATACTCATGAGAACTAAGGTATATAGTTACTCAGGGAATGTATTCATTAACCCTTAAGAGATAGACAACCTAGGCCTCTTGATAACCACATTTTGAGGAAAATAATTTCAGTAACTAAATGAAGTAAAACTTCTTTTGGTAAAATATAAAAATTGTTAAATAATAAAAATGCAAAAAAAATTTTTAGAAAAATAACATTAATATAGAAAAAAATACTCTTAGTTTATACCACTATATAAAATAACTATGGTTGTATATAAATATATTATGGAAAATATGGCATAATGCTTAGTGCTAAGGGGCAATATAATTTTTTGAGTGAGTTTGGCTACTAATGGGAGTGAATGGTAGAAAAGTATTCAAGAAATTATCCCATGTACAGCGTATCAATATATATATGCAGCACTTCACAAACAAAAAACTTAAAAGAGACAATAAAATAATTTATTCTATGAGGACTGTGATAATAGAAATCATTTTGCAAATCATCACAGATATATCATTCACTTAATGATGTTTACATGGCTTGTTTCTGCTTTCAGCTATGATAGAATACTTCTCCTGCCATAAAAAAAATCACAAAATTACAAAATGTATAATCCCTTTATAGGGATTAGACAATGGACAATACAGGATCCCTGATCCACAAGAGAAGACAAACAAATGAGGTAACCCCTGCCAGCTTCCTGACTTTCTGCCTCGTTTACTTTCTGGATTGTGGCATATGAAAGAGCATCCCAGAGTACAACAGTGTCAATGAGATGGAGACATATCAAAATCAAATCTCCTGAGGAAGCTGGAATTTGTAGGACAAAGTACCAGGAGGGGGCAGCTCTAAAGAGAAAGAGCTCTGGAAATCTGCATAGGATCACCAGTGAGCCTCTGGAGTCCAGATTCTGTATGAATCGGAAGCTGTGTATTTGCAGACCAAGACTCCACAAGACCAGGTAAAGGCCATTATGAAATGAACAACAACCAAAGGGAGCCCAGGGTGGGAAGTAGTTTAATTTCACACTTGAGAGAAGTTGTTGAACAAGGCTAGGCATTCAGCAGACATCTCAGAAATATTAGAATAATTTAGTCCTAAACTAAGGGCTACTCTGGGCACATCTGAATAAATGTTGGTAACAAGCCTGAAAAAAGATCAATCTGACCTACAAATAAATTAACTCCTTGCTCAGACAAAACTCAACACTTCATTAAGAAAGGCCGTGAAAGTTCAGAAGCTCAACAACATAGCATCCATAATGTCCAGCATAAAAATTGTTTTAAATATAAGACATTTGGGGGAGAAGGAAAAAATGAATTAAACCAGAGAAAAGTCAGTCAATAGAAACAGATTGTAAATAACAGAGATGATGAAATTAGTTGACCAGGACTTTAAAACTGAGCTTATAAATTAGTTCCATTATTTGAAAGAAAATATAAAATATTGAATGAACAATATGAGATATTAATGGGGAAAATATACAACTAAAGAGAACAAAATGGAAGTTTCTGAAATATATATATTATATATATATATAAATTTTGGAGGGGGCAGGGAAGGAAAGAGAGAGAGGAGGGAGGAGAGGGAGAGAGAGAATCCTAAGCAGGCTCTGCACTGAGCCTAGAGCCCGATGCTGGGCTGGATCCCAGGACCCTGAGATCAGGACCTGAGGCAAAACCAAGAGTTGGACACTCCATTGACTTAGTCACCAGGTGCCCCTAGTTTTTGTTTGTTTGTTTGTTTGTTTGTTTGTTTTAGTGAGCTCTATGCCCAGCATGGATTCCAATACAGGACTTGAACTCATGACCCTGAGATCAAGACCTGAGCTGAGATCAAGGATCAGATATTTAACCCACTGAGCCACACAGGCACCCCTAAAAAATACACTTGAAGAAACAGTGGTTGAAAATAGTAAACCCAGATATCTGAGGAATTCAGAGCTGTAAACAGGATCAATACAAAGATAAAAACACCAAGTCTCATCATAATCAACTGGTAAAAAAACAATGCTAAAGAGAAAAATCTCAAAAGTAGCCAGAGGGTAATAACATCTTAGCAAAAACGATGCAAAGCAAAAGACAAAAGAATGACATCTGATAGGATGGAAAGGAAAGGAAAAAACAAATCTGTCAATCTAAAATTCTATATGCAGCAAAAATATCCTTTAAACATGAAAGTAACATGATATTTAGGGCAAAAGCTGAGAGAATTCATCACCCATAGGTATAAGAAACGTAAATTTTTCAGCTTGCAGGAAAATTTTCCATATTGAAACTCATTTCTACATGAAGAAATGAATGCTAATAATGGTAAACATGTCAGTGAAGATAAAATACTTGTTCATGTTTTCAAATTTCTTTAAAAGATAACTGAGTGGGGGCACATGGGTGGCTCAGTCAGTTAAGCGTCTGCCTTTGGCCAAGTCAAGATCCCAGGGTCCTGGGACTGAGCCCCGCATTGGGCTCTCCCTGCTCAGTGGGAGCCTGCTTCTCCCTCTCCCTCTGCCTGCCGCTCCCCTTGCTGGTGCTCACTCTCTCTCTCTGTCAGATAAATAAAATATTAAAAAAAAAAAAAGATAATTGAGGTTTTTTTTTTTTTTTAAGATTTTTAATTTATTTATTTTGGAGAGAGTGAGTGAGAGAGAGTGACTACGAGCAGGGAGAGGGGCAGACGGAGAGGGAGAAGCTGACTCCTCGCTGAACACAGAGCCCAATGCAGGGCTCCATCCTGGGACTCTGGGATCATGAGCTGAGCCAAAGGCAGACACTTAACTGACTGAGTCACCCAGGTACCCTTAATGGAGTGTTTATTTTATTTAATTAATTTATTTTATTTTTTTAAAGATTTTATTTATCTGACAGAGAGAGAACACAAGCAGGGGGAGTGGGAGAGGGAGAAGCAGGCTTCCCCGGGGAGTGGGGAGCCCGATGCGGGGCTGGATCCCATGACCCTGGGACCATGACCTGAGCCGAAGGCAGACGCTTAACGACTGAGCCACCCAGGCGCCCCTAATGGAGTGTTTAAAAGAAAAACAGGAACAATGAATTAGAGGGTTTATAACAGATGTAGAAGTAAAACCCAGGACTACAATAGCACAAAGGAGAGGTGGCAAGAAAAAATACATTCTGTATTGAATGTCTTAGGTTACTAGGAAGTGATGTAATATTCTTTGAAGGTAGGAACCCTATATCAGGGAACAGCCCACTTTTTCTATAAAGGGTTCAATACTAAATATTTTAGGCTTTGCAGACCATACACCTCTGGTAGAACTACCAACTTCTGCCATTGTAGCACTGAGGCGGCCACAGACGATATATAAACAAGGGTGTGACATGTTCCAATAAAAGTGAGAAACTGTAACTTCTCCTTCAAGTATCAGCATGTCCACTGCAAGCATTACCTCCAGCAGAGGAAGCTGTGATGTGCCATTCAGGTCCTCCTTTATGACAGGAGGAATTATTACCTCAGTTATTTCAAAGTGGCTGAGAGACAGTCGTTAGCTGTAATTCCTCTTGAGGAACTTCCTGAGTGAAAAAGAGGCACTGTATCCAAGGGCATGTCCCTTCCTGGGGTTGTACACATGCAGTGACTGGTCAACCAGGAGTTTGAAAGGGCACTCCTTCTTCCTGCCCCAACTTGGGAAAACTGGTGGGTCATGGCAGTCTGTAGGATTGGTTGAAGCCTCCATGGAGAGTAGATTGCATCTCAACTTCTCCCTCTGCCTCTCTCCACTTCATCCCTTTACCTTCCACAAGTCTCCATCCCAAAGGTACTCTCTAATAAATTCCCTACATGTTCTTCTCCATCTTAGAATTTATATCCTGGGGAATCCAATCTGCAATACCTCCTTGGAATCTCCTGATAATCTGCTCACTAACAATGGGAGTTCGTTGTCTCTGTCCGTGTGTGTTATTTATATGCTGTTTTTCCCCTGTTGTAGTATCTGATATTCCCTACAGTCATCTATCATCCACATGCCTATTTTACCTAGAATTCTGTAAAATGTTAGAGGAGCTGTAGATGAATTTCTGGGATAATAACACACCCCATCATCAAGAGATTATTCATATACTTTCTTATCTGTTAGATATATTGTTCCAAACTTAGGGGAAATTCTACAGCTAACTGCATAGAAAATTCTGTGTGTTACCAAAAGCAACAAGGTGATTTGGTCATTGAAGTAAATATGCGATTATTACAATGACTGAAGAGGGGCAAATGTGAGCAATTAATTGTTCAGTGAAATTAGAATATTTCTCCTAATTAGTCCTTAAAAAATATTCCAGTTTAAATTTTCTTAAGTTACTCATTTTTACTGCATTACAATTTTTCATTGAGGAGGCAATTAACTACAACTACTTAATCCCATTAATCTCACTACTTTAAAAAGTAGAATTTATTGTCAACTTTAAGGGAAACAAAATTCTAAAAGAAGGGAAAATATAAGTTAAAAGTTATTTCTTTGCAGAAGTACATGTGGAGAGAATAGTGATTAACCTCAAGGGGAGGGCAAATGTCAGGCTTTCATGAAGAACATGGTAGAAAGATCAATGAAAAGTTTCCTATTTCTCTTTGATCTATAAAGCAGTTTAATTTGGGGAAGTTGATTATTTTGTTCATTTGGCTTGTGAAATGTGTAGCCTCTATTGATCCAAGGATTAAGGATGATAACTCTTTCATCACAAAAACCTCGGGAAAATTGTATATAAGAGAGAAGTGTTCCCCAGCATATTGTGGAGAGTATAAGAGGGCAAATGCATTCCCAGTGGATGTTGTGATAGCTCAAAGGAAAAAAAACTGCAAAGTTGAAGAGAAGGTAGAGGAGGTAGAGATAGTGAATAGTCATAAACTCTTAGTTTCGAAGAAGACAACACTAACTCTTATTTGGAAATAAAAGAACCAAAAATATCACTTGATAACTAGAAAGTTGTTAGCATGAACTGAAACATGTGCACTTATATAAAACTCTTACCATTCCCTAGACAGGAAGGATGCTGTTCCCTCCCTCTTTTTCTCTCCCTCTCCTCTTCCACTTCCCTTCATCCCTCCCTTTCTCTTCTCTTTTTTTCTCTTTCACATGCATACACCCCGTGTGTGTGTGTGTGTGTGTGTGTGTGTGAATTATGAAGATACATAGTGTTTATATTCTAGTGTCCCATTCTACTGGGGTTACTTGAGTGATAAATTGTAATAGAGAACCTGGAGAAATGAATGAAACTAGCCCTCTAAACTTAGTGAAAGCTTATAATTATGATGGCTATTTCTGCTTTATAATTTATAAACCAGTACCTCTGAGAGAAAAGAAAAACTTAGTAGGTGGTTCAAGAGAGGGCTTGAAATTTCTTTTCTAGTGATAAATGTTTCCTGCATAAACATGATGTTCAAGTGGGTGGTTGTAAACACCACCAGAGATTATAAGCCTAGCTTCTAATTTAAAAGAAAAAGGTAGAAAATTTTTTTTTCAATTAAGTGTAGAACTACCTTTAATAAGTGGTTGAAAATATGTATCAGATGAAAAGAATAAATTGAAAAGGAGACTTTCAGGCAAGATAGTATTATGAGTTCAGGCTTGGAGGCCTCCTTCTACTATAAATACATAGTATTTTTAGATAAAATAGATAAAAAGAAAATTGAAAAGACATAGCCAGGATAAAATATAAGATAAGCATCTCCATGCACAAGAAATGCAACCCAAATGCAAGGCAATGGGTAGGACCAAAGCAGGGGCTAGCTGGAGTCAGGGTCTGGGAAAACACAGAGGCAGCAGGGCACTGGATCCTGGGGACTACTGGTAAATGTAAGTCTCTCCATGTGTGTCAGAGAAAGGAAGCCTGGGTCAGGGCTGAAAATAAAGACTAGCCCAGGACTAACTTGCTTGGGAAACAAGACTAAAACAGCTGCTTACTGACTTAGAAATATGGCTTAGATAGACTGTGCCCAGAGAAGTTAGAAAACAGGGGGCACCTGGGTGGCTCAAAGTGTCTGCCTTCTGCTTGGGTTGTAATCCCAGGGTCCTGGGAGGGAGCCCGGACTTGGGATCCCTGTTTAGCAGGCAGTCTGCTTCTCCATCTGCCCCTCCCCCCCTCCCCCCCAAGTAAATAAAATCTTTTAAAAAAAGGAAGTTAGGGAACAGGTATATATGAGCTCAGCACCACTGACTCGGTGACTGGACTTACAATTCTCTAATAACACTGCCAGACAAAGGCACAAGGTCATCCATGTAGGTTGTGGTTCTGGACTAGGGATGTGGGAAGCTGAATACAGAAAGTCACAAAACTATCCAGCAGAAAAGGAGGTGAGAGACAGAGCCAGAGAGCCAGGGAGACTGGTTGTCAAGAAGAGTGTGCAAACCAAAATTTCAAATCACAGGAAAGAAAACAAATGCCACAAAGTCAGCTAACAAAGTCAAAAGTTCAATGGGAATTAACTCCAGATGTAAGAACCATTGAGGACCAGTGGAAATAAATATGTTTTATATTCTCAAAAATATAAAATAAGTAATGTACCCATTAAAAACAGCAGTAATGATCAGATACAACCAGGGGAAATAAAGCATTTACAGATACTACAAAGAACCAAAAAGTAATCTTAGGAATAAAAAAATATAGTCATTGGGGCGCCTGGGTGGCTCAGTTGGTTAAGCGACTGCCTTCGGCTCAGGTCATGATCCTGGAGTCCCAGGATCGAGTCCCACATTGGGCTCCCTGCTCGGCAGGGAGTCTGCTTCTCCCTCTGACCCTCCTCCCTCTCATGCTCTCTGTCTCTCATTCTCTCTCTCTCAAATAAATAAATAAAATCTTTAAAAAAAAATATAGTCATTGACAGGAAAAAGAAAACTCCATCAGAGGAAAATCCACAAATTACATATTACCTCAGAAAGAATCACTCAGCTGAAAGGTAATATTGCAGGATTCATACAGAAGTCAATATAGGAAAAAAATGAAACATGTTAGAATTCAAGAACTTCTGCTTTTGACCAAGATGGAGTCATAGGGATTGAATTTACTTCCCCACCTGGAACAATGAAAAAGCAGTCAAAATATATGAAATGATAGTTTGCAAGACCATAAGATATGAGGCAATCAAGGGCTGGAATCCCTGAGATATGGGACAAAATGAAGTGAGTCCTACTTCCCAGCTTCCTATTTTGAGAGAGTTTCCAGGATGAGACATTAAAAGAACCCAGGCAGAACATGATGGAATCCTTGAGTTGAGAAGAGAGAGCTGTGAGACCAGTTGGCTGGAGTCAGAAGCAAAAGAAGGAGTAGAAGGGGCCTTCCTCAAAGTCTTCAGTTGAGTAATGATTAGCATACATATATGGAGAAACTACCCAGAGCTGAGCAAAGAATCATCTGAATGGAGGAAGGTACTTCTGCTTCGTACTACTTACCATATGATCCCACCATGCCCCTCCTAGGTATTTTCCCAAGAGAAAATGAAGCCTGTGAACATAACAAAGTCCTGTGCACAATGTTCTTAGCAGCTTTCCTTGTAATAGCCCAAAGCTGAAAGCAACCCACATGTCCATCAACAGATGAACAGATAAACAAATGATGTATATCCATATACTATTCAGTAATCAAAAGGAATGGACACTGATGCACACTACATGATTAATCTGAAAATAATCTGAAAGGATCCAGGACAAAAAAAGTGCATATGGTAAATTCCATTTATATAAGATTCTAGGAAATGCAAACTGTTATATAAGAACAAGAGCAGATCAGTAATTGCTGGAGGAAGGGAGACAAGGAGGGGGAAAAAAGGGGGTTTACAGTGATGCCTGGGTGGTTCAATCAGTTAAGCATCTGCTTTCAGCTTCAGGTCATGATCCCAGGGTCCTGGGATCAAGTCCTGTATCGGGCTCCCTGCTCAGCAGGGAGTCCGCTTCTCCCTCTCCCTCTGCCTCTCCTCCTGCTTGTGTGTGCTCTCTCTCTCTTTGACAAATAAATAAATAAAATCTTAAAAAAAAGGGGGGGGTTACAAAGTGGCAAAAATAAACCTCTTGGGGTAATGGATATATTCATCATCTTGACTGTGGTGATGGTTTCATAGGAATAACATACATAAGATTATCAAATTGCATAATTTAAATATGTAACTATTAGTGTACATCAATGATACATCAATAAAGTTGTTAAAATTTGTAGACAAGGAGGATAAAGATGGAGTTTCAATGAGAAGTCTAAAAAGTTCTAGAATAAAACAAATATGTAGAATATAAACATTTGAAGAAGTAATGATTGAAATTTTTTCAAAATTGACAAAGAAAAAATAAAAGTCTTGATGCCACAGATTAAAAAGGCCCTCTGAACATTGAAAAATATATGTAATGTAAGAGTATCACTAAAAGTGTATTTTGAGGTACAAATGAAAGCTGGTCTAAAATAATAAGACTAATGAAAGGCAATATTTGAAAAAATAAAGTTTAAGCAGACAATTGAGAATTATCTCATTGATTAAAAAAAAAACAAAACAACATCTGAAGAGGTGCAAAAAGTTGCCTGCTAATGAGCTCAGATTTTATTTACAGTGGGACATAAACAGCTAGAAGGTGTGGCATCTGACCTACTTAGAAGAGCTAGAACAGGCTTCAACCAAGGAGCTATAGTTGTTGATTGGAAGCTAGAAAAGAGAGCCCCAGTCCTTAATTAATATCTTTTGTGAGCTAGAGAAGTGAAAAATGGCAATGCCACGGTTATTCCTAAAATATGGGAAAATTAATGCCTATATAATGTTAAAATGAAAGAGTATTAAAGTACATTTTGAAACAAAACAGAAAAGGAGAATTGATTTTATCAGACATTATTAGATGACAAGACGACAGAACGGCTTGTCTCCCATTTCTGCCTTCTCCAATGAAGATAAGAGATTTCCCTTCATCCTAGAAGGAGCAGAACTAGTAACTGAGTACAGGAATTACCTCCTGTGACAAGTTGGGACATAAGCAGAGAGATAGAGCTGCTTTAACTTTTTTGAAACATTTAGCTTATATCCCAAAGGACTGGCATTATTCATCAATGTAACCTAGCTTCTTTGAATATTTATCAAAGGAGCTGCCAGAAAAGTAAAGATAGCCCTCCCACCAACACACATACACACACACACACACACAAACATTAAAAACAAAGGACTTAGTGAATCTGGAAACAAAAATAGATAAGAAAGCTCTTCAAGATCTGGCATGTGGGTTATGAGCATTTAGAATAAAGGAGAAATGGGGGGTTGGTGATACTGGAGGCAGTTTTGGTGGGTTACAAGGATTTCCTTTTTGATCATTTCCTTGTTTAATAGAACACAGTAAATTCCGTAAATATATGTATAAATTGATTTTAGCAAAGCATTCGGCAGTATCTCTCATAAACATAAAATGGTAAAATGTGGTCTGGAAGATAACAGTTTTGGGGGCACCCAAAATTAGTTAATAATTATGCCCCAAATATTTTGATTAATGACTATGTCAACTTGAAGAGAGCTCCCTAATGATGTGTCACAGGCTTTCATCCTGTACACTATCATTTATATTTTTATTACTTAAGGCATGGAAGACATGCTTATGAAATTTGTCAATTACATAAAGCTGGAAGAAAGACCTAATAGGATAACTAACTGAATTATGATGTAAAATGTTCTTGACTGACTGTAAATCTGAGCTTGCACCAGCACAATTTATCATCAGTAATAAACCAAGATGGCCATCATGAACACGTGCATTATCCTTTTCACAACTAAGGTGTATAATGTGTAGGAATAAAAATGCAATCTTAATTTACTTTGTAGAAAATACGGTGCTGAAATGATGGCATCTAACTATGGTACTATATTTGCAGGACTATGTTCAAAACATTTTTGATACATTTTTATTAAGGCTTTACATATAAACAGAAAAATGAACAAATCATAAACATATTGTATTAAGAATTATTACAAAATGAACATAACTGTGTAATCACCACACAGATCTATAAAGAAATCCTTGCCAGCAACCCATAAGCTCTCATGGTGTCCTTTTCCAAATGTGGTCACCTTTCCCCAATGAATTGCTCCAGAGATTTATCCATGGAGTTACATTTAGCAGTATATACAGCAGGTTGTAGATTGCTCATTTTCTTTATTGTCTGATATTACATTGTATAATCTACTTCTCTTTATGTATCCATTCTAGTGTTAAACATGTAGATATCTCCAGTGTGGAGTTATTCTGAATAATTTAGCCATCAACATTTTTGTTCATGTCTGTGAACACCTATTTGTGCACTGCTGTTGGGCATATGCCCAGAAGTAGGACTGCGGGTCCATACATGTTTGTATTTTTAAGTTTAGTCAATTTTACCAACAACTTCCCAAAGTAGTTGAGTCGATTTTTACCCCTGCCTCCCCAAACATACACGGTAGTATGGTCATGAATTTCCGTTGTACCACATCCTTACCTAAATTTGATGTTGTTAGCCCTTTTGTTTGTTTTTCCTGTAAGTTTAGTTTAGACATTCTGGCTCAATGTAAGTTTAATTCTCATTTTCCTGATAACTATACTTATTCTTTTAATACAACTTATTATAAAATGATTGTAAATTAAGACATAGGTGTTATGAGTGCAAGGATAGGCAAACAGACAAAATAAACAACAAACAGGGTTCTAGAAGGGAGTGGGGGTAGGTGGATGGGTTAGTCTTGTGATGGGTATTAAAGAGGGCACGTTTTGAATGGAGCACTGGGTGTTATACGCAAACAGTGAATCATGGAACACTACATCAAAAACTAATGATGTAATGTATCATGATTAACATAACA
The DNA here is from genome assembly GCF_054177405.1 of Leptonychotes weddellii. Lineage (NCBI taxonomy): Eukaryota > Metazoa > Chordata > Mammalia > Carnivora > Phocidae > Leptonychotes > Leptonychotes weddellii. The sequence continues at coordinate 7,935,038 of NC_138380.1, forward strand.
TAATAAAATAAAATTTAAAAAAAAAGAAAATGACAGAACTGGAAAAAAACAAAACAAAATATAGATTCCTGAAACAGAACCATATGTATACAGTGCTAACATAGGGAATACAAAGAAATAGTAGAGAAAAGAGGTATTTTTTTCAATAATATATTTGAGGTCAATTGTATATGCACATGGGAAAAAAGTGAAATGTGACTTTCCCCTATACTGTACTCAAAAATCAAGTTAAAAATAGGTAGATCCAAATGCAAGGGGTCAAACATTAAAGCTTCTAGAAGATGATATAGGAGAATAACATCATATTCCTGGAGTTGGGAAAGATTTCTTAAAGAGGACTCAAAAGCACTAGCTATATAAGAAAAGATGGATAAATTAGATTATATTAAAATGAGAAATTATTGATTATCTGAAGGCATTAATAAGAGAGTGAAATGGATAATCACTGATCAAGGGATGGTATTTCCAAACATATAACCAACAAACACTCATATACAAAATGTATAAATAAGTCCTGAAAATCAGTAAGAGATATTCAAACAATTCAATCTAAAAAAAAATGATCAAGGGCTCTTAACAGGCAGTCCACACACACACACAAACACACAAAGGAATATATGCTATACAACATATTAAAAAATGCTCAACCTCATGGGATTGGCATTTTAAGACAGACAAAAAACTAAAAATGTTCAAAGAGAGTAACCAAAATCATGAGAGCACCTAATTTCATCATATTTCTTTGAAGGGACCAATGATGCTGAAGCTTTACAAGAAAAAATCAAGGGGTGACAATTTCCATCTTCTACTATTTGAAAGAAGAGATAAAAAGTTTCTCAATGGTGCAATGATAATACCATAAACTCCACAAGTATGCACCCTGATGTACATAGATTATGCAGCTTTAAGTCATATTTTTGAAATTAATATGTTGCTTGAACAAAGTGAAAAAATTTACTTCTTGATTCAACACTTGGTTGCATTTGTCATCTATAGATTGCTCATCTTACTGCAAATTCTTTATATTTTGGAATTTGATCAACAAAGAAAACAATATCAAACTGATTTTAAGAAATATGAAACAAATACTTTGCTGGGAGAACAAAAATTTCCTTATTAAATATGGTTGTTCCTTCAAGGGTCCTACATACTACACTATGAAAATTTGCAGGGAGATCTCTTTATAATGTTGATAGTATCCAGATATGAATTGCATCATCAAAATCAGTAAATTTCTTGGAATTAGGCAAAATTAAAAGCAAATCTATTGAGGCTTCTTTACATATTCCTCACTTCAGAGGTAAATCACTATCTGAGATATGAAATAGGCTTACTGCAAGGCAAGTTTTGTTTCATATATTAAAAAATATACATTTTCAGGAATTTCACAGGTCATCTATATTTTAAGACCTTTAACTTAAGCTAATTTATTTTTTTAATATTAAATATTACCTTAAGAATATGCTATAATAGACAAGGAAAAGAAAGCTAGACACAAGAACTATATTGCTGTGTGAAATTGCATAAAGGCTGGATAGCAGCTGAAACTAATGTGAGCTCAAAATTAGGTATGATGAGCTTCTTGTTCTGCATAGAAGCCTCAGTATGATTTCTATTCTCATCAGAAAGAGTAGATCTTCACAGGAAGTTAGCCTGGGCCAGGGTGTAAAAGTGAACACATGTACACAAGTCTAATTAATTTAATATAATAATTAAGTTTGATTAGAAAATCTTGAACATTGACATGCTCTGCAATTTCTAAATTTCCTAACCACACAGTGTATACAATGTATGTTCTTATTTTTTTAAATGTCTTGGAAATACTGTAACAAAGAGAAAACAGACGTTTTCTGTGTGCTACTTTAGGTGGTGGTATCAGGAAAAGAAGATTAAAATTATAAGTAGTCAGAATTCAGTATGACAATTTAAAAAACATTACGATAATATCAACAATAGAGTGGATTACTACAAGTAGTGAGCTCCCCATTACTGGAGCTATTCAGCTGAAAGCTGGATAATAAGAATTTCTTCAGAGGGGAATTTTACTTCTGATGGAAGGCTGGACTAACTAGCCTTTCATTTCATTCACAAAGAAAGTTGGAATGTAATACAAACTATTATGTTGAATTTATTAGCAATACTATCAAGTGACTTCTATTTATTATTGCCTTAAAACTAACAGCTATCCAAGTTTTGGTTGATCTATTTTATTAACATCGGGGGAGGATATTATTTATACTACCGCTAAGTAACATTTGACTATATATAACCTTTATTATTAAAGAGTCTGGTCGATTCCATTTTTACCACAAATAACTTCCCTGGTTTATTCATTCAGCAAATATTTATAGAGCACTTCTAGATGCCAGCCATTAAGGGTTTTGTGTTTTTTTTGTGTGTGTGTTTTAAAGATTTTATTTATTCATTTGAGAGAGTGAGAGAGCATAAGCAGGGGGAGGGGCAGAGGGAGAGAAATTTTTGTTAAAGCACTCATTGTATTTAGGTTAAATATTATTTTTGGCTTAATATATGGTAAGTGAATTCTCACTCAAGAACATGTATTTGCTCATTCTTGAAAATCATTTGGTTGTCGTCATCTGTTAAATCTTTATAAATTAAATCTTTAGCCATTATCTTTAAAAGGTCCTTGGGTTGAATCAGAAATCTCGTACTCAAAATGCACAAAGCTGGGGTAGGAACAGTCATTTGAAGTTCAGTTTTAACACGTTTTACTTGTCTGCAGTTATTATTCAGACATATGCATGCCCAAGCCTGTGAACATATTCACCACCTCTTCCTCAGTGTGGCAGAAGCAAATGGCCTAAGTGGGTCAGGAGAGGGAGTGGACAGAGTATTCTGATGTGCTAGAAATGAGCAAGGACTTTCTCATTCCACGTGGGATGGGCAATCTTGGTGTTGGTCTGCTCCAGAGTTATCTAGCAGACTTGACTGAGGGAATGCACAATTCTAAGTGAAAGTTTTAAGAATTCAAATTTAACTCATCATGATAGAGAATCCCTTTAACTTCTGTAGCAGCTTTTAGCTAAGTGGCTAAAATTAAGTGAATTTCAAAACTGATTCTCATCTATATCATCAAAACCTAGTCTCTAGCTAGCATTTTATACCAAGTGAGGTTTGGTTATTTATTACGGTTTCCTTCACTTAAGAAACAAAAGGGTCAGAGGCACATTCACAAAATGAAAATGTTCTCACTGGTAACTAAATATAGTTTATTGTTTATTAACAAAATAATTAGGGATGCAAGTAATATCTCCATGCCATCTGCCTCAGGGACTCCTTTACTGAAGCCTCATTAGGGGCCGAGCCTCTGCCATAAAAGAGATCAGTGGAAAAAATGCGAATAGCAAAAAAGAGGTATACATATTATCTGCACATTAGCAAAATCTGTTATTGGATATGCAATAATGCCAATGATTTATGCAAATAATATATGCAAAACTATATGCAAAATTGTCTGTAGTGTGTACAATGATAGTCAATTGATACACGTTTTATATATACAATGATGCATGCAACAATACAAAATTGTCAATGATCTATGCAATGATCTAAGGAAGATATCTTGCATATGCAGTGATTTTCAAGCTAGGTCTACATGAAAGTACAGAAAGATGATGCCATTTTCCTACAAAAGATCATGACAGTTGAGACAGATATTTCTACTGACTTGAAGTAAGTGGAAAATTGCCTCATTTCTCCACTTTTTACATTTGTACACTCACTCTCTATGATGTAGCAATTTGAAATGTTTGAAAACATAGGTTTCTTTCTCTGTTTTAGTTCCCCCCCCCCTTTTTTTTTGTTTTCAGAGAGAAACTGCAAAGGGCTTATTTTCAAGATCAATATAGTTAAATTTAGTAAACATACCCCTTAAATCAAACTCAGATATCTTTTACAAGTTCTGGATCTTCCCCATAACTCATGCATAGTAAGTGATTCCTTTCTCTTTGGCCAGCACTTTTTGTGCGTATTATTTGTTCCAATCCCTAAGCCCAGTTCCTGGATGCAGGCGTTATGCCATTTCCAAGTTCAGGCTTAGAATCCTCACGAGCCCTGAGGGGGGTGTCTGTTTTGGGGGTGAAGACCGTTGTCAACCCCCCCCCCCAGGCCATCTGGCCCAGACATTGCTTGCCCTATGGCTGTCTGTTCCCCAGAAGGCTTTGGGAGGATAGCCCATGAGGAGATGGCCATGATGCCATCTGCCCTGGAACTGGTTCTTAGTGGAGACGGAAAGTGACTTTGTGGGTGGTTGCAGTCCTTATGGGAGGTGGGGATGGAAGTGATAAAGGGCTGCAAGGACCTTTGGAGGAACTTTGAAGGGGATTAGTCTTGCAGTGGTGAAGCCAGGTATCAGGAGATGAGCAGGGCCGCTAGTGGTAGGAGATTCCAAGGAGAGTGCAGGGGGAAATCTTGTCTGTTGATCAAACAGGGATGGGGGTGGGAGGGTCATTGCTGACTGAGCTGCTGATTCTTGTAAATCGCATCTAAAACTCTCATTGTAGGGTTGGCACTGTGGGAGGAGGGTGGTTGGGATCCAGCTCATTCTTTCTTCTTTTCTTTTCTTTTTTTTTTTTTTTTCCTCTGAGTCCATTCTTGAGGCTGGTGGGGAGGCAGGAGAATTCCCCCTCCCCAAGCCTTTAGTGTGTGCCGAGCTTTCTCACATTTACATTCATATAGTTGGTAACATAAACCTATTTCACCAAAAAAGTTGTGGGTGTATTTTGATATAAATAGAAAATATTTATAGTAGTACCACCTCTTTAGGGTCTGAATGTGTAGGGAAACAACAGTAGGGCATATATATACATATATATATGTATATATGTACATATAACAGATGGGTCTTGGAAATGCAGTTGTTTTTAGTACAGTCTTCTATAAATGTCATCTTCATATACATAAAGCCATCAATTCTCCTTGTGAAGAACTTCTTTAATAGGTTTTCCCATAGTGCAAGCTTGAAATTGGCTGTTCTAACAATGCAATAGGACAACTTAAAGAAAAAAGTCACAAACCATATCGAGACAAAACAAAACAGACCTCAAATGCCTCGTATACCTTCCTAGAGTTAATATCTTCCACTGCCATGAAAAATTACTCACCTCTGCCCAACCCCACATCACTAATTCTATCTGCAGGCTGAGACTGAAGTAATGTATTATAACAGAATGACCAGTGGACCAGAATCAGGAAGCCACAGGACCTGACTTAAGACAGGTCACACTGCTATAATAAAAGTGGCATAGACTGGGGGGCTTAAAAACAAATTTATTTCTCACAGTTCCGGACGTGGGGGAGTCTAAATTGGGGGTCTGATAAGAGTCTTCCTCTTGGTTCATAGACGGCTGTCTTCACATTGTGTCCTCACCTGGTGGCAGGGGTCAGGGATCTCTCTGGGGCCCCTTTTATAAGGGCAATAATCCATTCATGAAGTAGCAGCCCTCAGGACCTAATCACCTCCCAAAGACACCAGCTCCAAATACCATCACACTGGGGGTTAGGTTTCAATGTATGAATTTGCGGGGGGGGGGGGCACAAATGGCAGGTCCCAAGCCTCATTACAAAGATAAGTTTGTGTTACCTTATGGAACACGGTGTCCAAATGAAAAGCCTCAACGTTTCGAGTCAGCCATGTTAAAAATTAAAAAAGAAGTCATAAATAGTATTCGATGAGAAACCTTGGAACAAGAGGATACAATATTGTTGGCATAAATTCTTTGATAAGTAATGTTCTCACCATTTTTTTAGCCATCTCATTCACAAAAGTTCTCATCATAAAATACCTGAAACCCAATGATTGTAGGAGTAAGACGATAAGCAATATTAGCGATAAGGGCAGGTGGGGCAAGGTATTTATCTAATGCAAACTGTATTTCTCTTATGGTCTATTTTCTCTATTTCTCTTTATATTTACTGACATACAATGAAAAAGCAAGAGATTGAAGTATTCAGTTGCTAACTAGACAATTTTTGATTAATTCCTCCAAACATAATCTTGTAACTTTGTGATAACCACAGAACTGTAAAAACGCATTTGTTGTAGGAAATTGGATTTTTATATTTTAAGCTGTAAGTGAATGCCAGTCTTGTATTATCTAATTTATCACTATGAAGGAAAAAAAAGAAATTCCACATCGAACCTGCCTTAGGGTACCTGGCCTAATTTTCTGTATACTATATCTGTGCTTTTGTAATTCAGAAAACGTGAGATGATCTGGATTTCTAACAACTTCTGATCAAATTACAGTGGTAACTTTGTTTTATGCTGGAGACAAAATGCCACTGTAACTGCCACATGAAGAATAAATTGTAAGGGAGTACAGAAACTAGAGAGAAAGAAAAAAAAAATCACAAGAGAACTGATTTAAAGCGTGTTGTCAGTGGGAAGGTGGACGAGAGAAGTGACAGAACAAGCTGCTAGACTGGGTTTTAGGGTCAGGGCTACCAATGGCAATGGTGAGAGAAAAGAAGGGATCAAGGATAGCTTCTGGATATTTTCGCTTGAGGAACTGACAGTGTATTGGGATGGTTTCAGTTATCCCTGGAAGCAGATGGACCTATGTCATTCACTTCGCTTCATGTCATCATGTGGGCATTTTGTCATCTCACATCCTCACCAGAAGAAGGGTGTATATAGTACAATAAGATACGTTGAGAGAAAGACCACCTTCACATAACTCTTATTATAGTATATTGTTATAATTGTTCTATTTCATTACTGTTATTAATCTCTTACTGTGCTCAATTTATAAATTAAACTTTATCATAGATATGTATGTAAAGGAAATAAACCATGGTGTGTGTGTGTGTGTGTGTGTGTGTATATATATATATATATGTTTGGTACTATTCACAGTTTCAGGCATTCAATGGGGGTTTTGGAATATATCCCACATAGACAAGAGGGGGGGAACTACTGTATTAGAGAAGCACATTTGGGGAAGAAAATCAGAAGTTGTGTTTCCACCTTAGGTTTGAGATGTCTATTAGACATTCAAGTCAAGATTCCAAGTAGGTTGTATATATAAATCTGGATATGAGGAAGAAGTCAGGGTTTAGGATATAAATCTAGAAGCCATCAGTATATGGATGATCTTTAAAGGTGGCTTTAAATGAGATACTTTTGTGAAGGAAGTGAACAGGGTCCAGGACTTGAGTGGACACACCAACATGTGGTAACTGTTTAGAGAAAAAGGAAAAGGAATGTCAAGGGAGATAGGAAGAAAACCAGGAGAGTGGGGTGCCATGGAAAAACAAATATAAAAGCTCTTCCAGAAAAGAAAGTGGTCGACTATATTATTTTTGAGTCGATGTGGCAGCACGTTTTTTTTTAATAGTCAAAATGTAATCACGCTTTTAAGCTCTGAACTCTACCTTGCCAACACTGGAATATTTTCTCCTATAGGAATAAGTCTTATTGTTGGTCACTCCTTCCCTAAAGGAAAGAGATATGTGCATGAATATGGTTTTTGTTCTACTATACCACTACTCATAACCAGCTGAAACTGAGACATCTAAATTTTCATAGGGGAAAGTTAGGGAACTTTGCACAAAAAAATTATATAGAAAACTTTGTAACCAATAGAAATAACAATAAAGATTATTTCCAAATTATTTATGAAAAGAACAGAAAATGAAACTAATTATACATTGATTTAAAGTAGGTAAAATTATGAATAAAACGGACTGGTATAGAATAAAATTTCACATCTTCACTCGCTTGACATATTATCATTATTATTATTTTAATTTTATGATATAAAAGAGTTTATCAATGTAATTTTACCTTCTGGCATGTTAACTAGTGATGCTGAATATCTTCCACACACATACATACACTAATTAAAAAACTACTAAGTAAATTTTCTCTTTATGGCCTTTGTCTATTTTCTTACTGATGTTTTAAGGATTTTCTTATCCCACTGTATGAGCTTTAAAAAAGTATCTCATTTAAAGCCACCTTTAAAGATCATCCCACTGTATAACAGGCATGTTACTCTTTAGTCTCATTCCCATAAATAAAATACTAATAAAATGGTTTACATTCAATGCTCATATATAGTAATAGACTTACATGTGATCTTTACCCAAATTCCCATTTTATGCATGTTTAAAAACACAATCCTGGCAAGTTTAGGTGACTGGCCCAGGCCACAGAGAACAAAGGGGAGAATTTAGTTTGAACTCTGATGAGTCTGATTCCAAAGCCCAGCTTTCTTTCACCATACAAAAAATATTTTTTATAAGAGATATTAAAAATAAAAGATCACTGAAAACATAAACATAACATCTTTTATTTTCATTTATAGTTTTGTTTTCAAATGTGATTTTGCTTAATGAAGAAACATGAAGCAATATGTTAAGCAGAGAGGAGTATGCAAAATACTTTGGCCTTCTTAAGAAACTGAAAGTAAAGCATTTCTATGAACTTCTTAATGGGCAAATCAAATCCCTTTAAAAATTAATGAAGTGTCACTAGTTTAATACTGAAATAAAGGCAAAAAGCATCATGCTCCATTAGCAACACTGTCTCCTGTTATTATTTGAATTTGGGGTTAAAGATGACTCTTTCTCACCATCCCTTAGTAGAGAACTTCCAATTCAGTGCAACTGTGAAAACTGTCCAGCACAAGAACAACAAGCGTATTTAAAGTTAAAAAAGAATATGAGAGAAAATGAAAAAAAAAAAGGATATTGTAAACTAATGAGGAAAAATATAAAATACAGAAATGGTTAGCCACAATACTAATGTTTACTTAGCTCTCACTTTTCATTCTAATTTTTCAAAAATTACAAATATATGTGCTGTAGACACATGTAGCAAGTAGACAAGAATTTCTTTATGAGTAAAGGCATCTATCATCTTACTTATCACATCTAGTGAATTCTTGAAATTGCTATTACTGAACAGTGAAGCAGTGTGGTATTGTGTATTTGCCACAGTCTTATCAACAGATTAACAATCAGGTAAGACAAGAAAGTGCATTCAGCACTAATTCATGGGGAGAAGCATTTGTCATCTTGAAAATATGCTCTCCGAGGATATGAAATTTAATGACTATGAATTAACTCTAAATAGTTTGTGACTTCAATGTAATTATGGGTCAGTGAATTGCAAGGTACATGTTCAATAACTGAGAAATAAAAGTTAATTTTTCAAAACATAAGGCTAAATTATTTCTTTAAATTATTCATACATTTTTTCTTTTTTTAAATAAGTGCTATAAGTCTCAGGAAATATTACACTTACGTCATCCTGATGAGAGATGCATTATAGTATTTTTTTTATAACAGGGGCTTGGGAGATCCATCTGGTCAGACCAAAAGTGGATGAAAGATTTGTCTTGAAGCTAATACTGCATCACATTGCTAATACACACTATATATACTCTTTTAATATATATTATACATACTATATATGGAGAGAATATAGCGTGTGTATGTATGTGTGTGTGTGTGTATGTCTTTGGGTTAGCTCAGGGTGTGAAAGATAATGGGTGTAGCTAAAGTCCATGCCTTTATACCTTCCTATCACTCATTCATCTGGCTTTGTTATCAGTTCAGATTTACCTTGCTTTCAGAGTGTTTGGGAACTCTGGCAATCTTAGCTTTTTAACAAATCCTACAGATTGTTTACAGAAGAATATGAAATATCAAGGAAAGGATTTTCTACAGCCAGTTTTCAAATGTTCAGTTAGTATGGGATCCAAAGACTTAGCATGCAGTATGTACTCTTTTTTTTTTTTTACATTGTTGATAACAATTTTATTTTTTATTTTCTTTATTTACTTCACATTTATTGTGTGATAAGCACTGAGCTAAACAGGTTATTTATTTAATCTTGCAACACAGCCCCAAGAAAAAGATGTTATGCCTCTGCTAACAATAAGAACATTAAAGACTGAGGGGGCGTATTCATTCTTGCAAGGTTACAGAGATGGCTAGGGGAGGGGGTCTAGATTCCAATCTGAAATGGTTAGAATCTAACCTCTGGGTTCAGGAGCCCATCAGCTGTCAGTCAAGCTCAGTGCAGCTGACTTAGACTTATTATCTAGTAATTTTTTCCCACTTATATCTGGGTGTGTCCAGGGAAGAGTTTTTTCCTAGTTAAAGGAACAGATTGAGGAACAACGTAAAGAATAAGAATGATAGTTATATCAGAAATACTAGCCAAGTCACAGGTGAGCAACACAGCTTAAAAGCAGCAGAAACCTGCTACCTCTGCTTTCTGAAGGACATTTTAGGCTTCTATTGATAAAACCATCTAAGTTGAAATGCGTTCTAGCCATACTTTACAATTTAGTTTACATTCTTTGCAGTGCTCTCGATCAATGCACAGGATCTTGTTATATTACATGAAATATAAATTAGAAATATCTATAGAAGAATTATTTGAAACATATAATGCTGTTGTCTTTGGGGTTTAATTTTGTATATTGTAAGGAGATGAAAATAAACCCCTAAGGCAGAAACATAATTGTATGCTTCAATGAATAAATTATATTAGGGAATGTACTTGAGAGATGGCAAGAAACAAAAGACAGGCTGCTTATGTAACAAACTCTGTCTCCAATGTAAGTAACAAACTTTGTAGGCTGCAGTAACAACATCATATCAATAATTTTGCTATTTTCCAAGACATTTCTTATTATTTCTCCACATTTAAAACCAAAGACAAAACGTGGATTTCTGGTACCCCCCTCCCCAAGATCACCAGCAAATGGAATGTAAATCTTAAAAGCAAAGAACTTAAAGAGTCTGAGACATTCTTAATTACAAAAGAAAGGGGAGGGTCATTATCTTGATGTTAGAATAAGGCCTGTGTACTATTAGGAGAAACATACAACAACACATGTGTTTCAGCAGCAACTGAAATCTAATAAAAGGGACAGGCAAGAAGAAGAAAATACAGACACAGAGTGAGAACAGAGAGAAGTACAAGGAAGGAAGACAGGCACTGACTAGGTGTGGAGGGAGAAGATTCAGTTGGTTTTAAGGTGTGGGTTAATTAAGGTGGACCAACCTTGGGGTAACTTGGTTAGATGGTCACTGGCAAAGGTAGTGCTTATACATGTAAATCAACACAGTATTTCTGGAGGTGATTTTGGCAATATTCATCAAATACATTCAGTGCTTCTTTTCTTTGTTCCAACAGTTCCATTTCCAGGTGTCCTCATCACCACCCCCCTCCAAAGTAGCCAAAGATGCGCTTAGAGAATGCCTATTACAGCATTATGTGAAATTGCAAAAGAAAAAGGGGTGTGTGGGGGGAAACTCATCTCAAGATCTAATAATAGGGAATTATCTAATTACAGGGAACCAGTTTAATAAATAACGATCTTATTAACAATATACAAGACCACGGGATCGTGCTTATAAAATTAAATTAAAATGACATTACAAGTGATACATGCAATAATATTGTTCAGGTAAGCAGTTAGTTAGGTTATAACAGGATGCCTGGAAGTCAGCTATGAGGAAGTCCGAGGCCAGTCCTGGCAGCACTCCAAACGGAACCCGTAAGAAACCAGATCTGACAGAGCAGACAGGCCCAAGATGACTGACAACTGAGGCCACAGTTCACCTTATTCCTTCATTATCCTACATTACCATATCGAAATTTCCTCCCCAAGGGTGCCATGACACGAAACCTTGACCAAATAAGGAAGAAAAGGTGGGTAACCCACATTCCCAGAGGAGACCACCCTGCTTCCCAGAGATCCCCACCTCCAGTCATGAATATTCCACCCCTCTGTTAACAACTGACAATAGAGACCGAAGTCCACAGGCCAATGGGCTCAGCTCTCCCTTGAGCTCACCTGCCCTCACATCCAGAGAGTACACTTTCGCTTTATTAAACTGTGAGGCCTCCCCAGTCCACCCGGCCACACTATTATAGAATTCCAATTTTGTGAATAAAAAGAAAAATCATACCCTGAAAGATTATCAGTAGACAATCCCAGTTTATAGGATTATGGGTAAGTTTTCTTGTCTTTGTTATTCCAGTTACTTGATTTCCAAACTTTCTACAATGAGTATGTAATGTTGGTATAATTTTAACTGATGTAAATATGAATTTACAAAAACTCTCAACATCTACTTAAACACTGGGAAACTTTATGCATTTATTTATTCCTTCATTTAACCAGCACTTCGATGGGACCTATCAGGTGCTGGCCTCTGTTCTTTAAAAATACTATTTAAATTACTCCTCACAATAACTCTGTGAGGTAGGTCTATCATCATGCCATCTTTACAGTATGAGCCAGAGCTGGGATTTGAAATCAGCGAGTCTGGCTCATAGTTTGTGTCTCAAGCACTATGCACTGCTTCTCTGTTCTGAAATGGGCCAGATGAAGCAGCCCATTTTAAGGGTCGTTAATGTGGAGTCCTTATTTTTTCAGTGGTCAGAATGGCATCTTTCTATAAACAAGATACAAGCAAACTTAAGAATGGGATCCTATTCCTAGGTCTGTGGTTCCTGATTCCTGTTTTGTGCAATTTTGATAACTAAGCAGATTAAGGTGAAAACACAAAATAAATCCTCAGGCTACTCCTATTTGTGACTATCCAGACAGTATTGTGCCTCACCTTCATTGCAAATATATTCCTGAAATATTTACCCACTCTAGCAATCACAAACGTTTATCCTATTGTAATGGATAGTGAGGGACACATAATCGGTGTTTTACCTATGACCAGGAAAGTTTTTGGCAGGCATGCATACAACCATGGAGCAGGAAGGAGTGACGAGAAGTCATCTAATTTACAATGGCATGCTGCTAAATGAGATTGACCTATCTTGTGTCTACAGTGACTTCATTCCTGACTTATCAGAACCTGAAAATATGAAAACATACAGCTTTAATTATTCTGGTCAGCTATGCTTTTTTTTTTTTTAATTGACTTCGGCTCTTTATTATTCTCATTCTCAAATATTGCAGTTAGGTTGGTCTGTGTTAATAACAGGCGGACTAATACAACAGTTCAAATAAACATATAACTTCTTCTATAGTGCAAACTTTCCGTCATTGCTCATCTCCTTTTTCCAAACCCTACTTGCTTTGGTTAGCTATTCCTACTGGTTATGGCACAGCTGCTTCCCTCCTGATCTGGGAATCAATATTATGATAAACATAAAGTGCTGGACATAACCCAAGCTAGGCCAAGAGATGTCTATCTGGGGCATCCGTCTTCCTCCCTTCCTCCCTCCCTTCCTTCCCTCACTACTTTACTTCTCTCTAATAAGCAAATCCATATTTTTTTTTCCCGGATTCAACTATCAATTTGTAAGGGCCAGCCTTATGCCCAATGCCTTGCTTGGTCCTCTAAGTCTATTCTGGCTGTTTCTCCAAACTCCTGTACCCTGAGGGTTTAAGTTCAAGGAATGTGGGCCACATAAGCTCACGGTCTGGTTTGAGGGATCACTGGCCACTTGTTCTTCTCTGATGCTAATACCTGGCTCATGTCTTTTTTGTCCTCTCCTGCAGACCCCAAGCACTATGATTCCTTCCTGTATTTTACTGAGAGGGGCCAGTGAACACCTCCTCCACAAACCCACTGGCTTGTCATTTCAGCCCTTTGTTGCCAGACTCTGTTTTGCTTCTTGTTTGACTCCTGTACTTTCAGGGGAGCGAAGAAAATGTTTCGTCCAGTAGGTGGCGCTGGTACCACCAAAGACCCACGAGGATTCCAGAAGCAAGAGAATTAGGATACAAATGGGCCTGCAGATAATGAAAGGAAGCTTCCCCAAACCCTCTGGTGTACCACTGAGGTGGAGTATGGGGACCAGGGTGGAAAGAGGGACAACATCCCTGAGACCGGGGTTTGAGCAACTCTTGTCACTTTATGGATACTTCAGACCAGATGAGTATTACTTCTTGTTAATTAAACATCTTTCTAAATTTTTGCATGAAGTGTGGTTAGGAGTGCTAGTTTTGAAGTTCCTCTATAAGATTTATTTTTCCAGGTGCTGAATGCTGATTAATGCAAGTGACATTGTTGTATATGTAATTATTTTTAGGTTTACTTACATCTAACTTTATACAACAAAAGATTTAATGTGGCCAACATATACTTTGAGTACTTACAGCATTTTTTGTATCTTTTGCTTTATTACATTTTTTCCACTCAGAAAGAAAACATGTATTTCTCTCTCCTTCCTCATAGATTAAAAGTCCCTGGAGGTCAAGAGCTGTATCTTCCTCATCTTTGTGCCCCCCAAGCCCCAACCATAGAGTCTAGCCCAAAGCATTCACCAAATATGTGTAGACTTGAAATGATTTAGGATCCTGAGGACGGAATAAATTTTCCTTTATAAACGAGCATGATAAATAAACCTGAAGCAAAAATGTTGTTTTCCTAGCAAATAAATCATTAGCACCTAAAAGTAGGATCAGCAAGGTTTGTTTTCTGCGACTAAAAACATAAACCACCACGTATGATAGTTCTATCTCTTTTACAGAGGAAGGGAGCCTCGTGTCTCCTCCCTTTCCCTGGGTAGCCTGCTTCCCTTGCCATCCCATCTCTAAAACTGTGCCCATACATACATAATCGGAAGATGCAGTCAGAAGGTGTAGGCTACTTCTAATGGATTTATCTCAGGTAAAACTCAACAATGCTCAAGTCCAAAGGTAGAATTTTTATCTGTAAATTGAAAACCGGTTTCAAACCTTAGCCTGGAAGAATTGAAATTTCTGACCATCTATTTTTCATTCTAGGAAGGAAGCACCCTTGAGATCAAAGGGGGCTCTGCAAGGAGACAGGGAAGCCAGATGAAGGAATCCAGGGGCTTTAAATTGCATTCCAGCATTATTTGAAAATATGCAGCTCACATAAAACTATACCAAGGCTTTTCTTGGAGCATACATTTTAACACCCAACTGAATATTGTCTCATGCATGCAGGGACACTGTTTCTAAATAATTCACTGCCACTTTTACAATTCTTTTAATATTTTATGATTATATCTTTAAAATAATATGCATCTGTATTTCTGCGAAGAGTAATCTATTAAGTTTCTGTGAGACCCAACCCCAATAATAACAACTCTTTTTGTAGGCACAGACTACCTTCCATTCTCTGCGTGCTTGCTCACTTTATTTAGTTATTTAGTTCAAATTTATTAAAGACTAATATGTGCCATAGATCAGAGGCACAAATGCACCATCTCTGTGTTTAGTTGGCCCAAGACCCACGACAGAGATAAGCAAACAAAAGATTATGAACGTAAGGTATGAACCCCTATCTTGTGAGTCTTCCCCTCTGCAGTCCACTGCATGTTCTTATAAGCAGACTTGCCATAATCTGCATTTTCATCCTGCTCACATCCCATCCTCTCACTGAGCTACCGTGAGCTTTTCCTCAGATGGTGTGTTTCTCGTGAGTCTCTCATATAGTGGTTTCTGCTCTGTGCACTTTGCTGGGCACCTGGGGGGCGGGTGGCTTATTTTTTTCTCCCTCTCGACAGCAAGCATCAGGGCCAGAGTTAAACCACTAACTCTCATTAGTCTCCTCTTTTTCAGTTGATGACATTTGACTTTTGGCCACCTCTCCCTCTTCTTAACATAGGACACGCTCTCTTTCCTTCAAATTCAATGACTTGTGACATAAATAGGTACACAGTAAAGGTCAGTTAAGTGCATAAATAATTAGTCCCAACCTTGCAATTTTTTCTTCCTTTCTTTTCTTTTTCCATTACTATTAGGTGTTTTACTTGCATGAATGATACTCGGATCTTTTAATTAAAGCTTGAATTTTTTTTTTTTTTTTTTTTTTTTTTTACTGGTAGGATCTCGGACTTTTTTCTTTTTTCTTCTCTATCTAAGTAATCTTCCTTGAGTATATTATTCACTTCTCTTCATGTTACTTATGGGAGCACAACTCTTAAATCTGTATCTCTAACCCCAATCCTCTTCCACGATTCACCCAAAACTTTAAGGTGGCCCCCCAAGATTCCCTGTCCTTATTCCTGGGACTGTGAATATGATGACAGAGCATGCCCATGATTATAGGGAGGCTCTCTATTGCTGAAGAAAACAGGAACCTCGCCCTTCAACCTCAAGGAATTGACCTGCCAATGAAATGAAGTTGGCAGAAGATTCTTCCCCAAAGCCTCCAAAGAACTGAGTCTGGCCAACACCTTCACTTTCACCTTGTGAAACCTACAGTGGAGAACCCAGTCCAGCCACCCAGACTTCTCACTGAGAGAACCGGCAGCTGATAAATGGATGTTATTTTAAGCCACTGAGTTAGTGGGAAATTTGCTATGCAGCAACAGAAAATTAATACAACACATTAAACTCAACATATTCTATCTAACCGAATTATCTTTCTACAGATGTTAATGATCTCAAGTCCATCCAGCATGGTCATTGAGACTCATACCTGCCTTCCTCCCCACATCTAAAGAATTGCCAAGAACAACAGAATCTACATCATCTGCATCCCACTTTCTATTCTGTTCTCACACTGAAGATCCTCCTTATCTGTTGCTTGGGATAATGAAGCAGTTTTCTGATCTGTATCACTACTTTCAGCCCATACGATGCTGCCAGGGGAAGTGTCCAAACACCTTGTGTTAATCACATCAGTCTCTTTGCTGGCAAAACAACATCAAAATAACAAAATGAAGGTCCAACCTGAGTTCCTCCTTATGGCATTTATCATCGTTCCACCATATTTCTAGGCCCAGACAACTTTTCGGTCAAATTGAATAGCCCATCTTACCCTGAAAGTTCTTTGTATAGTCCCACATATGTATCTTTCTTGATAACATAAACCTTTTATTTCTGAATAAATCTTTCAATATCCGCAGAAAATTTAATATTTCCATGAAACATCTATTATTTGACTTTGAATCTTCATTCCCTATATGGAAGGCTCTCAGTAAATGTTTGTTCATGAGCAAATAAATGCAGCCTCTCCTTCTTCTCAAAGCAAGTAGTTTCCCTCAATGCATTCAGGGCACTTGGTACTTACCACACGTGACATGTGATATGGTGTTATGATATCAAGAGCTCCGTGACCTCACTGTAAAATTCAGAGCAGGGTATCTTACTGTTCTCTGTATCCCTGAGTGTAAATACTACAGGAGGTTGCACCTAATAGCTTTTGTGTCATGTCTTTGAAATAAATGCATATATTTAAGTCGTTTAAACACTATGTGAGAACTCTCCTTCCTCGTACTGATATACCAGGTATCAATCCTCTCTGTCCATTAAATAAGCCCCTGGAGGTTCTTAATTGTAGTGGTTGATGAGTCCTCTTCTGGTTCATTCCATGTGCCTGAGGACACTGTGCGTACCCTGTAGCCAGGCAGTGACTCTAAAGAAATTGCATATTTGGGGGATGTCGGAGGTTCACTTTCTCAGCTTCCTTGCTGCTGGAATAGAGGCACGAGACTAAATCCTGCCCATAAACACAAGACCTGGTTTCTGAAGAAAAGATAGGATGGAAATGGAGGCTCTAGAGAATGGATTTCCTGACAAAGGTGGTGTCAGAGGCAGCTGGCCTTCCCAGGACGAAGGGGGGTCCCAGAAGGAGTGCCCAGCATCAGCTGGTGTCTGTGGAAATACCCTGCTCACCAGAGCAGACCCACAGACGTGGGCATGTCAGTCTTGCCGGCAGCCTTTCAAATCTGACGCTACTCTCCAGAAGTTTCTGCAATTCTCTAATATCCTCTAATAAGTTATTTTCTGCTTGAATAGCCAGTGTGGCTGCTACAGTTTATAACTAGAACTTTGAGCAGTATGTGCCTGAAAGTGGGCGGAAAACACTTATTCAAAGGAATATCCCATATTAGTTATCGATAATTCCAAATGCATCCTCCACCTTTCAGAATTAGAATATGGTTCTATCTTCATGAATGTAATTTGTTACTACGATGGTATTATATATTGTCAAAGTTTTTTTTTAATTTAGTGTGATTTTGTGTGAATTTAGTATTGCTCTTGCACAGTTATATAAAGTAGAGTCAGAGTATTTTCACTCATTGTCTTCTGATATATTTGAAAATGACCAATCTTAGTGTCATTATAGCTCTTTGGAAATTTGATTATTCGGATGTGCACACAGCTGTGTATAAGACAATACAAAACTCAGAAGATATTAATCTTAAAGAACCTATAGAGATAACCTCTTTTCAACCAATAAACATTTGTTAGAACATATCCTATGCTGGACATGATGTTAGATGCTGTCGATACAAATAAAATTAGGAAACAGTAGAATCAATCCACCTAGAGAATGATATCAATAGGCGAGCAACCAACAATATTTCAGTGTGATGTGGGCTGCCACTGATTTTATCATAATGCTGTGGAAGCTCATTTCTGGTCAAGGGAAGACTGTCAAATTCTAGACACGTTCTTTTCCATTTTGCTTTGAAATGACTCAGAAGAATTGATCTAAAACAAATACTTATTTTCACACAAGGAGAGGTAAACTTCTAATAGGTAGCAAATAAAATCTACACATAATATTTACCACTTTTTTATTACATAATTTCAAATAATATAGTCTGAATCAAAAATACTGCCTCACAGTGAAGGGATTAGGGCACACGAGAGAACCTATCTATCAAATACCCTGGCACCTGGAATAACAGCACATAGAACGTACCCAAGAATATTTTCTACAGCCAAAGAAATATGAGAAAATGGTTAGAATTTGTTTGAGGCCTCCTAGGACTGTCAGTTGAGCTTGGGAAATTCAGAAATTATAATTTGCTTTCTGAAAGGAATCTCCACGAGGACAATGACTATCTCTTTTGTCCATGACCATAAACAGCACCGACCATAGTATCTGGCCCATAAATTATAAATAATACTTATTTTATGAACTACACTGTTGGTCTTTTGGTAGAAAATCATTTGCAATAATTGCACCTGATAGGAGTGCTAAATTATGTGAGATGGTGTCTGGTTTAGATAGTGTCACAAACAGTATCAGTTTCATTGTCGTCAAGTTGCTTTTATGTGGCAATAATGGTTGAAACAGTATATATAAAAGATGCAAGTTTCTGATAATGCACATAATAAACGTACAAAGGGATAGACCAGAAACATTTTGGGAGAATATTTTTTTTTGCTGTCCTAACAATAAGTTGCAACAAAAGCCTGGAAAATGGCAGTGAACAAATAGATCTGGCCACATCAGACGTATCTTGGTGAGAAAAAACCCAGAACCCTCCATTGCCGTAAATCGCTGAGATTCAGTGTGTAGTTCACCCTGCAACACAGTTTTACCTCTCCTGCTCTACCTCCGCAGTTAATCAGTAATGGAGGAGACTTAATATAGAGAAATGCCCATTTCATCTGCCTTCTTCCCTCATCTACTGCTTTGCTTCCGTCCCCTGGTATCTTTCACCTGACATAGCTTCTAAGTAGTCTTCTTCCAACAACCTTGTCCTTTTTCAGTTCATCCTCCACATGGCGTTAGGTATACCCTAAGTAATGTGATCACGCCATGCCTTTGTCTAAATTCTCCCATGCTTCACAGACCCCTCCAGGATAAAATCCACATTTAGGAGCCAGCATCCCATAACATCAAGACACGTTCTGCCACTTCCTTTACAATCTCCTTGTCCTTTTACATCTCCATGCTTTTGCACATGCCGATTTCTCTGACCATCTGTGTACACTGATGATCCCGAATGAAAACTGTTCTATCAAGTCTCTTCTTAAAGGTGAAACTGGCCCACCCATTTTCAGTGCAATCAAGTTCCTGTATGATAAAAATAATTTTTATCTGTTTAATGAGCACTTACCATGCCTCTGGGCTCTGCTTGACATTCCGCACGTATTAACGCACGCAGTCTGCACAAGTGCGTGGTGTAGTTAGCATGGTTATCTCCATTTTACAGATGAGGAAACTGAGGTTCCATGAAATTAATGAACTTTTCCAAGGTTATTCAGCTCTTAAGTGGCCCACGTGTGTGTCTAACCTGGAAAGTCATAGTTGACCCTCAAAGTCCCTACACTGCTGCATCACGCCTTCAATTACAGAGCTCTGTTGCGAAAACCAGGTCGCTCATCTCCATATCCTAAGCTTCTATAATAATTCCTTGCCTCCCTTTTAAACATTTGTTTATTTACTTATGTTTCAAATTTTATTTAAATTCTAGTTAGTTAACATATAGTGTAATATTGGTTTCAGAAGTAGAATTTAGTGATTCATCACTTACATGTAACATCCACTGCTCAACACAAGTGCCCTCCTTAATGCCCATCACACATCTAGCCCATCCCCCACCCACCTCCCTCCATCAACCTTCAGTTTGTTCTCTATAGTTAAGTCTCTTATGGTTTGCTTCCTCCTCCTCTTTATTTTTCTTTCCCCTATGTTCATCTGTTTTGTTTCTTCAGTTCCACATATGAATGAGATCATATGGTATTTGTCTTTCTCTGACTGACTTCGCTTAGCATAATACACTCTAGCTCCGCCCATGTCATTGCAAATGACAAGATTTCATTCTTTTTGATGGCTGAGTAATATTCCATTGAATGTATATGTGTGTGTGTGTGTGTGTGTGTGTATACATACCACATCTTCTTTATCCATTCATCAGTTGATGGACATTTGGACTCTTTCCATAATTTGGCTATAGTTGATAATGCTGCTATAAACATTGGGGTACATGTGCCTCTCCAAATCAGTATTTTTGTATCCTTTGGGTAAATACCTAATAGTACAATCGTTAAGTCATAGGGTAGCTCTATTTTTAACTTTTTGAGGAAACTCCATACTGTTTTTCAGAGTGGCTGCACCAGTTTGCATTCTCACCAAGAGTGTAGGAGCATTCCTCTTTCTCCGCATCCTCACCAACATCTGTTGTTTAACAACATGTGTTGTTAATTTTAGCCATTCTGACAGGCGTAAGGTGGTATCTCATTATGGTTTGGGTTTGTAGTTCCCTGATGATGAATGATGTTGAGCATCTTTTCATGTGTCTGTTGGCATCTGGACATCTTTGGAAAAATGTCTATTTTTCCCACCATATAGTTGTGGGTCCATTTCTGGGGGCTCTCTATTCTGTTCCATTATCTATGTGTCTGTTTTTGTGCCATATTGTCTTGATCACTACAACTTTGTAATATAGCTTGGGGTCCTAATCAACATTCAAACATTTGCTGAGTGTGTCTATTTTGAACAAGTAAATCAGAGGGAGCCCATGACTCTCCCTTTCTCTGTCTTAAGCTGGATAATAAGTTTTTCCTCACAGATTTTTAGTGACTTTTTTGAGTAATATAAACAGAAGAAAATATATATGTTCAATTTAAAAAATAAGCCTCTTGATTAATTTAGGAAATAGAGCATTATGAATGCCTTTGAAACTCCAGATGTACCTCTCCTAATATCACCCCCTTCCCTGCATCTCGGTAGTGACCAGCGTTCCGTGTTTTCACTTAAGCTTTCTCCTCCTTTTTTTTTTTTTTTTAAGATTTTATTTATTTATTTGAGAGAGAGAGAGCATGCATGAGAACAAGAGAGTGCGAGAGAGCATGAGCAGGCGGGAGGGATAGAGGGACAAGCAGACTCCCCACTGAGCAGGGAGACTGACATGGGACTCCATCCCAGGACCCAGGATCATGAGCTGAGCAGAAGGCAGACACTTATCCGACGGAGCTATGCACGCCCCCCTCTCTTCCTTTTCTTTATGGTTTTATCACATATGCATACATTCCTACATAATGTACTGTTTTGTTTTACCTGTTTTTAAACTTTATGTAAGTGGAATTATATGGCACGTATTCTCCTATGACTTATTTTAACCTGCCTTATGGTTTTTATATTCTTCCATGTAAATATGTTTATCTGTGGTACATTCACTTTCAATTTTAAATTGTATCTCATTATAGAAAATAGAGTTTACTTTTTCTAATAGCAGTGCTCTTGATGGACATTTGGGTTGTTTCCACTTCTTTGCTATTACACACAATGTTTCTATGTACATTTTTATACACTTCTTCTGATACAAACATGCAAATATTTTTCTAGTAAATCTTCCCACCATTGGCATTGCGGGGGCATAAGGTACGGGCATGTTCAACTTTATTAGGTAAGAGCCAGCACCTGGGTCTGCAGCATGCCCCTAGGTTGTCAGAACTCACCTTGCCTGAACGTAAGGAGAGCTGAGATTTGTGAACATTAACCGAAGTCTGAAGGACGTAGGGGTATAAATATGCCAGCTCCTAGCTGCTGTTTCAGACAGTTCTGAGATGTGACTTGTCTCCAGAGCTTCCCTGAGGGGTGTGAACCAAAGGAGGATTCATGGAATGGGCTGGTGTCTGTACACTGGTTTCACGTCTCCATCTCATTCCCCGTGCCCTTGCTGGTTTTCTCTGGCAAGGAAACTGGAACACTTCCATTTTCATGTGAATCCTCACCTTAGCAGTAATATACTTTGCACTGAAAGTGATTGGTCTTTGAATGTTGATTTGTGGGGTCAGATGTATTATGGAAAATGCTAACTGAAGTCAGAACTAAGTAGGGAGCCAGAGAATTAGCATAGTGTTAGCAAAATGTCAATATATGGAATTGAATAGTTTAAAATATCGCCAGCATAGTTGGCGTCTTATTTTTTATTTTTTAAATATTTCATTTATTCGTTTGATAGAGAAACAGAGAGAGTGCACACAAGCAGGGGGAACGCAGACAGAGGGAGAGGGAGAAACAGACTCCCCGCTGAGCAGAGAGTCCGACACAGGGCTCGATCCCAGGACCCTGGGATCATGACCTGAACTGAAGGCAGACACTTAACCAACTGAGCCATCTAGGTGCCCCAATAGTTGGGCTTTTAAAAAAATACTTATTATTTTCTAATACCCTAAGCCATATAATGTAAGAAATCACTTTTATCATGAAGATTTGTTTAATCATCAATGTCCAGACTTTAGGGAGAAACAGTTATATTCATATACATACATTATGTCTGTGGTTAGCATTTTTTTCTTCAAACTTTTCACTGAAAACTCCTTAAAGGCAATGGGTGCCCTTGATTTCTACTTTCTTTGACTGTTCTGTCTGTAGCATATAAAGCTGTAGGTCATATTCAGAAATGCTGATTTTAGAAAAGCAGAGCTTGATGAACATATATGGTATCACATAACTAATGGAGTAAAAAGCATATATTATTAAATTTCTTAAAATAGATATTTTCAAGATATTTCAATTAATTATTTTTTTCAAATAGATACTTGGTTTCATCTTTTTTGGTAATTTGTTGCTTTATGCATTTGCTTTATGAAATGACATTGGGATAGACTTTAGCTGCTATTTTAGTGTTTTTTTATTATTTTTTTTCTGGATGACTAATTGATATAGTATATTATGCCACCTGTGGCTAATTATAGCAGCTTTGGGGCATCCCAAATTGTAGGCAACTTCCCATTGTGAAAACACACTAAATTAGGTAGACCTCAATTTTAATCTTGGATCCAACATATATGACTGTGGCACCTTAAGAAATTTATTTAACCTATGTGATTATCAGTTCCCACCTCTGAAAAATTATATCTACCCCATGACTATTAATACTTTAATCTCCATTTTGGGTCTTTAAATCATGACTGATGTCTTCTAGGGCCGTGCTATTTATGACACAGATCCTTTTCAGAAGAAAATAATTGAATGATTTTTATTTTTAATGAGGTACATTATCCTTGCTAAAGAATGCATTCCCTCATAATTATTAAATAATGTCCTCCTGTCACCTTCTAATATCAATCCCTTTAAACTTAATAGAAATTATGCTCAGGCAGTGATTTGGACAAATTTTTTGACTATAATACTAGACAGGAGGGTCCATATAATGTTCCGATATGTGAATGCAATATTATGTTTACATAGGCACGGGGCTTAGGCTATGCCAAAGTGACCAGTCCGGGTTCATACTGTTAGGGGTACATGCATGAAACAGGCTACCGAAAGGCACTGAGTCCAGTGTTCTCTGGGAGAGTATCACTCCCTCCAGCACCACGAGTCGGGCTAGTTCCATTAGAAGGATTTGCCTTCAGCTGTCCAACACAAGGCCTCCGGACTCCTTACACCCAGCAGCAGCAGCAGCAGCAGCTGTCTCTAGGGCCTGATGGAAGAATTTTTTGGCTGAACATACCCCAACACAATCTCAAGAAACACCAGGCAGTTTGTACTATGTTCTAGAAAAGAATGGCAGCCTCTAGCACCACTTCTTCAAGAGTAAACAGAAGAACCTCCATACTGTTTTCCAGAGTGGCTGCACCAGCTTGCATTCCCACCAACAGTGCAGGAGGGTTAACAGAACTCCTTACCTTAAAGTAGCTCCTCTTCAGCTCCCTAGAGCTGTAATCCACATATTATCTACTCTTCCTTAGCTCCAAAGCACGCTTTGTGATCCCTTGCCTGCAGCTGAAACGCAACTCTGGGCCAGTAGCTGCATGTGGCCACGGGCCCCCATGGCTGCCCCACGGCTGGAGATAGTACTGGATCCTACTCTCAGACACCCAAGGGGAACCCCTAAACCCTATACTTTTCTGAAGAACTGCCAATAACAGAGAGCTCATTCTTGTCTCTGACATTATTGCTTTTCTGGATAAAAATGCTACTGCCCCGTAGGTTGACATGAAGTACTTAGCACTCTCCCTAGCCCTACAGTTGTTACAGTTCTATTGTCTTCCAGCCACCAGCTGGCTTTCACTGAATTCGGACTCTCCCCCTAAGACCAATGTTGCTGCGTGTGGTTCTGCACTACAAATCCCCAGTCACCATTCACAAAGACCCGGGCTGACCAATTTAGCACTTGACATGTGGCCAGAGACACCACTGCCTATCTGAGAGACTGGAGAATGATATTTTTATATTTTTTATTTTAGCTTAATTAAACGTAAATGTATATTTAAACACTGTTACTCAGTTCAGTTATTGGAGGGCATTTTAAGTATTTTGGGAACAACTTGGGTATGAGTCTAGCTTCTCAAGTTTCTATAAAACTTAAATACAGGTTATGTATTTCTGCAGAAAATTTAGCTTACAAATTAAGATGTGAGATAAGTGTAAAATACACACCATATTTTAAAACTTAGTATGAAAAAGCAAAATATGAAATTAATAATGTTTATATTGATTACATACTGAAATAATATTTTGATATATTACATTAAATAGAACCTATCATAAAATATATTTCACCCATTTATTTTTACTTTTTTAATAAGGCTATTGGATAATTCAGAACTATAAATGTGGGTTTATGATGTTTTATAGCACAGCACTTCCATAGACTATAATGTGGATGATTCCCTTTAGAGTTCTACAATGCACAGCCTACAGAAACACACTTATTGACACTATCAATGTCAGTGATTCCTCTGCAACTCTTAGGACTGTCTACCAGTAGCTCAATATCTTCCATCTTTTATGGCTCTAGATTGCCATTTTCCCCATTTTCTGGAAACACATTCATGTGAAACAGTAACAACAACAAATTCTTGTCCACTGAGATTAATGTCATTAGGTTCTACTAAGTTCTAGCATTTGCTGTGATCTACAGAACTTTCGGTCATTTCTCTCATTTCTTGAAGACATTAGAATTTGACTCCATTTTCCTGTTGAACCCAAGACCTGCCTTCACGGTGTCCATGCAGATAACCTATCCAAAATAATAATCTCGTGTTTTTTTGACTTCTTTATCTTCAACGACCTTTCACGTGCTGGTGATTTCCCTCTATGGCCATACCCTGGGCTTAGTCGTTACCCAGATGTCTGATTTCCCTGAAGTTTTATATGGCAATAGTCAATTGTCAGGTGATAACCACCTGTTCTCTTAGTTCTTCCATGTCCTTGGCTATATTCTACATGGTCTGTGGGTTCTTAGATAAGGCTTCTTGGTGCCTTTCTATGTTCTCTAGATATAGGTAATCTCAAGGAATACTATCTGAACATATTTAAATTCCTAATGTGCTGAACTTCCTATAATACATATCCAACAGAACTCCAACCTAACTGCCTTCTCTTTTCTATTCCTACATGAATGAGCACTGCTAGAGAAAATCACACAGTTTTATAGATTGTTACCTCTATAAGTCATGAAATTGATGATCTTCAACAACAATTGTGTCCTTGAGCATGTCCACTAACATTTTAGCAGTTTGAGTCCTTTTCATGGCTTTCAATAACCTCCCCCCCAAATTCTATAAGCTCCTCGATCCTTCCCCATCTACTTACAGCATAGTTTCCCTTAAACCTTATTGAGAAATTTAAAGTCATTAAGTATGATTGTCTTTGAATTCTTTTCTCCTATCTACAAACTCCTATTATATATGTCCACACTAATTCTTACCTCTTTTCTTCCAGTGTCAGGAGATGAATCTATCCTCTTATACCTGTTTTAAGTCTAACTCCTGTACCTGTACTTGCAGGGAATAATACTAATGCAGATAATAATGACAACAATCTTCATTTCATGAGAGCTAACCTTGTGCCAGGTAATGTAGTAAGGAAATTCCAAAAATTGATCTCATTTATACCTCACAAAAAGCTTATTAGGTAGATACTATTATATCCATTTTATGTCTGAAGAAATTGAGTTGAGAGATGTTAAGTGACTTTACCAAAATTACATAGCTAATAGGAAGTAGGAACAAGTCTTAACTCAAGTCTGAATTAATCTAGAGACAGTGGTCTTGGACCCCTACCATAGCAGTTTATAGTAGACCCTTAGGACCCCTGAAACCTTACTCCACAAGTCATGGGGAGTTAATTGGCTATATTCTCAACTAACTTTCCCCTTTCTCTAGGTTCCTTTTTCTCTAAAATATTCTTAGCTCTCTCTCATTAAAGAAGAAAACACATCTTGGCTACATCCCATCTCTTGATTTATCTAAATTTTCTTCTTCCTTTCATCAAAACATCTTGAAAATGTACTCTACATATGCTGTCTCCATTTCCTCATCTTAAATTCATTCTTCTACATACAAAATTTTGGATACCTCCTCCAAAATTCTACTAAAACCACTCTTGTAAAGTGCACAAGTGACCATCAGACTGACAGACAAACCTACATTTTCTAGTCTTTTATTACAGGACTGCCTCTGCATACGACTTTTTGATTTTCATGGTAAAAATAAAAACCTCACACTCTTCTTGTTTTGCTCATTTCTCTGCGACCTCCAAATTTGTTTGAAGGATTGTTCCTCCTTTACCCCTTAAACATTAAACTTTCTTGGTGTTCTGTGTCCAGTTCTTCTTATTCCTTTGCTAAATAACTCTGAAATATTCAACCCCTGGTATTTCTTCAGAGAGCATGTGCATACTAACACCTCTTAAATTTGATGATCAAACATTTCAATTTTGAATTTTTGCTTA
Source organism: Leptonychotes weddellii (assembly GCF_054177405.1). Lineage (NCBI taxonomy): Eukaryota > Metazoa > Chordata > Mammalia > Carnivora > Phocidae > Leptonychotes > Leptonychotes weddellii. The sequence continues at coordinate 7,962,401 of NC_138380.1, forward strand.
CTATATGTACATCTGAATCTTCAAATATTTCCCTACATCTGCTTCTCTTCCCCGTCTATATTGTTGGCTTCGCCCTGATTCACCACAGATGGAAACTTTGGGGGGTATCCTTTATTCTTCCATCTTTTAAAAAAATTTTTTTATTATGTTATGTTAGTCACCATACATTACATCATTAGTTTTTGATGTAGTGTTCCATGATTCATTGTTTGTGTATAACACCCAGTGCTCCATTCAATACGTGCCCTCTTTAATACCCATCACCAGACTAACCCATCCCTCCAACCCCCTCCTCTCTAGAACACTCAGTTTGTTTCTAAGAGTCCATAGTCTCTCATGGTTCTTGCCTCTTTCTTTTTGTTACCTTTTTCTTACACATCTTCAACTATCTTTTCCTTACTGTTTTTCCTCTATAAATATTTTAAGAATTTATCATCTCCCTCTTTTTAGAATTGTAAGCCAAATCTAGGCCTTAGGTTATGAAATGTACATGGAGGAAAAATGGAGGGCAATTGTCACTGAGTGAGTCAGTGAATGAGTCGGACATTTTTTATGAAGTCATTAGATAAGGCTTCTATAAGGTGGTGTCGGTTGAGTGCAAGCTTGAAGGAACTGAGCGTCCAGTACTGCAGGCAGAGTTTTACATCAAGGGAGTGGCAAGTATAAGAAATAGCAAAGAGGTCTGTGTAGCTGGAGAAGTGGGAAGGACACTAGTCAATGAGGTGAGAGAGACAGTGGGTGCAGGCAAATAAATGAGGCAAGATCTGATAGGTCCTTATCAGGACTATGGAGGTCTTCCTCTGAGTGAGGTAGAAATCCACTGGAGAATTTTTGACAGAAGAATGACATATTATTTCTTGATTTGCAAATGATTACGGGTGCTGCTGTGTGGACAACAGACTGGGGCAGGAAGGGAAGCAATAACAGAATCAGGAAACAGAGCTGACGGTGGAGGAAAAGCAGGTAACAAGGTTGGGCTGGCATGAAACCAGGGGTTTTGTCTTGCTCCGTAGTGTGACAATCAAGAATCTCAGTGATCAGAATCCATCAGAATCTATCAGAATCCATATTTCTTACCACATGCTGACTCTCACTTTAAATTCTCACAAAACCAAACTACCAGCTAATCCTCCCTTAACAAATACTATTTTTGACTTTGATGCCTTCGAGTACATTAAACTCTTTAGATGAGATTCTACACAATAAATTCTATTAACATTTTACCTCCTTCAAGACCTATTCCTGAACTCTCCTCAGCAAATTAGGTCATCTGTTCTCTATGATACCATAAAAACCTTCATATTTATATAATTTCACCGCCACATGGTGAAATGATTCTTGGACAATCATCATGTTCATGTCATGTCCCCAACCCAGTTCTTTAGTTGTGACCTATTTAAGGAAAACTCATTGTCTTATATAAAACTAAAACAAGTTGGTATTTAATAAATATTTGAGTGAGGGAATATATAATGAAGAAGAGAAGCGAGGGAGAAAGGAAAGAAGAAAGGAAGGAGAAAAGGAAGGATGTATTTTTGTCTTCTCCATTAGGAATCTCTGGTCCCTCAAAGGACTAACATGGAGAAACTCTTCAATAATCACCTTCATTAAGACCGATGCCTACACTCTTCTGATTTTTGCTCAGATGTCACTTGAGCCTTCTCCAAATTTGGAACTGGGGATACTAACCAATGTGCTTTAGACACACAGTGCCCCTCCTTATGAGGATGACCTGATCTCAGAGTACCTAAAAAGTTCCCTTGTCAACATTTCAGATGTTTAAGTCCCACCTGCACATAAGCCTTCAGTGCTGATATGTGTTCAGTTCAGTACAGGTTTATTCAAAGACTGGGCTCTCTTGTTCCCTCTAAACTGAACACACCATTTCAAGTCTTATTTGGGTTCTTACTTAGTCTTGTCTACTAGGACTTTCGAGGTCTTGACCTGTGTCACTGTATGTTAGAACTGGTTGAGAGAGCTGTGGCCGAAAAGATCAATGTTGCTATTTTCATCCATATTACCACTCTAACAGAATTGGTGCCAGTCAATTTGTCCAGATTGGTTCTTTGAAAAGACAGCCAAATGTACTAGGTTAGCCTTGTTTTGTTGGAGGTATTATGTCTACAAATTTAAAATTTAGATCTATATGCAGCAGACAGGGTGTGTGTATATATATATGTATATATATATATATATATATTACATTCTTTTTTTTGTTCCTTCTTTAGATACAAGATGTCTTAGTAATAAAAAAAAAAAAAAAAGAAAGATTGCTAATGTTCTCTCCCAGCCTGAATAACTCAAAGTTACATAAGTGTTTATGAATAGTGAATGTCTAACTGAGGTGCCTGAAATATGAATAACTATACTAGTCCATTCTGCAATGGGATGTAGAATTCTAATTCAACAACAGGATTTTTATATCCTCATTTCTGCCTTCTGTTATTCCCACAGTTGAGTGTGAAACTAGCACAAATCACACGAGAGCGTCTGAAGGAATGAATCGCACTTTTTCTCGGCACCAGCTAAGCCATCCAAACAGAAAAAAAATGGCAGGGGGACCTACACTGTTGGTGGGAATGCAAGCTGGTGCAGCCACTCTGGAAAACAGTATGGAGGTTCCTCAAAAAGTTGAAAATAGAGCTACCATACGATCCAGCAATTGCACTACTGGGTATTTACCCCAAAGATACAAAAGTAGGGATCCGAAAGGGTACGTGCACCCTGATGTTTATAGCAGCAATGTCCACAATAGCCAAACTGTGGAAAGAGCCAAGATGTCC
>NC_138380.1:7965683-7982445 GCF_054177405.1 Leptonychotes weddellii
AGTTGAGAACAAAGTGAACCTTAAATCTTGACTAATTCAATACACAGAAATAGAATCACAGGGTTTTAGATTTTAGTAAGAAATCTATTTGAATTTAAATTGTTGGCGTTCCAGAAGCTGATTAACATGTTTCACGATGCTGACAAAATATCTTGCTTGTCTGTCTCTTCTTGGTCAATCCTTGCCATGTTATTGATGAATTGCTAAGGAGAACTAATGCTTTCCAAATGTATGTCTTCTCAGTAGGAAGAAGAGTTCCAAAGAACTGACAATAAATAAATGTGGAATTGCAACCAAAGGCCAGTGTTTTTCCTGTTTTACTCATTGAATAGTACACCTTGTCTGCTCTGAGAACTCCTTCCCAGCATTGCAAGGAGCACAGAGGGCCCTGGTTGGCATCTCTGAGCTGTTCTACCCCTACTTTTCCTCATGCTGGACCATAGAAAGCTGGACTATGGCCTAAGGGAACCAAAGCCTGCCTCCGGACCCCTGTAGAGAAATCCCTGACCTCCCTAATCATGCAGGTAAGGCAGCATTTTTGCTAAAATTGCATTGTTTGGATGTGTCTAAGAAGCATCACGAAAACTGGGTCATCTGGGTGTTTCATCCCCAGCCTGATGATCACTGGATGTCTGGCACTCATGCCTGGGAAGAGGTTAGGTTGCTTGCAGGTTACATAGCCTCTCTCCTTTCTCATGTCTGATGCCCAGTTAGTGCTAGTTCATTGGCCAGGGAACCAATAAACACTGTTTGTTGTTCAAAATACAACTATCTGGTTCAAAGTTCTCTTTCAATTGTGAACATTCAAATAGAACAACTTTTGAACTGAAAACAAAAGGTGTTTGTTGCTTTCCTGACATTCTCTTTAGAAAATTATTTTCCATCATAAATGATTAAGTCTTGAATAATATGTAGAAAAGATAGAAAATAATAACTTTGAAAGAATTGGTCAAATAGTTTTTGTTTTACTTATTCTGCTATAAGAAGATCGGGGAGAGGAGGGATGGAATCAGTTCCCTGAGCAGTCTCTCTAAGTCGCCAGGAAGTATGGTCATTCTATTAACAGTAACAAAATAAGAGGCAAACTGTAAGAATGCCGAATCCTGGGCGCCTGGGTGGCTCAGTTGGTTAAGCGACTGCCTTCGGCTCAGGTCATGATCCTGGAGTCCCGGGATCGAGTCCCGCATCGGGCGCCCTGCTTGGCAAGGAGTCTGTTTCTCCCTCTGACCCTCCTCCCTCTCATACTCTCTGTCTCTCATTCTGTCTCTCTCTCAAATAAATAAATAAAATCTTTAAAAAAAAAAAAAGAATGCTGAATCCTTCAGTGGAAGGAATAGAAGGAACCATTCAGTGATTGATAAGGATCACAAAGTGAGATATTGTTATTATTAATGCCAGATTATCCCCATCTCATACCAAGCAAAGATCCAGTTTATGGCACAACGAGCAAATCTCAGATCTCAGGCGTTTTCTATTGTGTGCTTGAGTTTTATTTCTGTTATTCATTTCCTTTCACTTTGTACTGACTTACTGCTTTTTCTTCATGTGTGTTGTGAATATTGAGACTGTTAGTGACTCAAAAAAATATTGCTTCTGTCAGTTCCTAGCACAGTGGTGCTGTGCACATCAGTAGTTTTCTCTCATTTCACTTCTTTCCTGGGAGACAGAATGTTGGTCTCATTGTTTTGTTCTAATGTTTGCTGTTCTCACATATATAATATTTCAAGTACAATTACATCTCTTTTGCCTACTTCCTCATATTATACACATTCAGAAAAAACACTGAAGGAGACTAGTTTTGGCTGGCCTTTTAGTGTAAAAAAAAAAAGATGTGTCTGTTAAAAATATATTATATGAAAATACTTAAAACAGTATCTTTATTTCTCTTTGATTATTTAAAACAAAGATAATAAGCATGCAAAGACATCACAAAATTGGTGTGTACATCTCAGAAATAAAATAGAGAAATGTATCTGGTTGCGTTCTAAGCCACCAGTGGGAAAACTTCAGCTCTGCCCTGTAACCAACTCAAATATTATTCCAGTGTTTCCTAAAGAAAAACTCACATAGGCAGGGAAGACATGTGGAGAATAGAAGAGTGAGTGATTCGAAGTCAGAAGAGATTGTTTGAAATGCCCAAATCTCCTTTCTGTTAACTGCAGTCTTGGGCAGGAGTCTAGACTTTCTTGAATTTAGGTTTTCTTATCCATAGAACTGAGTTTATTCTAAATTCTTTCCCAGGGTTTTTGAAGGGATCAGACGAGAGAATGTGTCCATGCCAGCACCGGTCTCAGTATCTATGAGCATCTACTGTGCATGAGGCTCCATGCTAGATGCTGGGTATACACGGATGCGTGAGTCACAGGACTTGTAACTCGTACCCAGCCTCACGTGGTCAGGCAAATACGTCTACAGTACAATATGCTAAGTTCTAAGATAGAAAAAAACACACCTCAAAAAACAGAGAGGGATATCCTGTCTAGCCATCAGTGATGACTTGTTGGAGAGGGGACACCTGTCCTTGCTACTAGAGGACCAGCATCGTTAGCATATTGAGGCTGTGTGTGTAGGACGGTCTATATAATAAAAATCCGGACGCTGATGGGAAGCGGTTATAATTTAGCACCGTTTTAATTTAGGTGGCAAAGACTGGGGTGGGGGCAGGCCAGGGCAGACAACCTCTGGGTTTCTTGGCCTCCCTGGGACTCATTTGTTGTGAATCGGCAGCCCTTCCAAGATGAGGAAAGGGTCATCCTATCTGCCATGTCGAAATCTTCCTCCAGTTGGTACCATTTCAGAGCTCGGATTAATCATCATCCTTCTGGGAATCCTACTTGGCCCTAGGGGAATGCATGGCCTTAGCAACATGTAAAAAGAAGAAACTCTAGCAGTCACTCATGAATGTCTGATATCACAGAAGCATAGAAACTACAGAAGCAGGTGGTTTCAACCTCCACTCTCCCTAGAACACTCAGGGAGGAAGAGAAAGAAAGTAAACAAGGGTTTTCATCACCTTAACAGTGGAGCCTGTAAGGCTTATCTAGTATTCTGAGCACCATGTGAAGGCAAAACGAACAAAAAATTCAAATTAATAATCCACTAAAATACATATGTGCCAGACACTGACTAGGGAAAAATCCATAAAACATGTGTAATTATACGTTGTCCATACATATGCTCAGGCACAAGCCTTCTAATACAAAATAATTCACCTTGGTGGTAGGACAGTCTTCCTGACTGCAGATGTCTGGGGATACGGAGGGAACAGTTATGATCCAGGCAAGGCTCCTCCAACTGTAATAAATAGCACTGCCTGCCGATTTTAAGTGGGAAAACCGATACGGAGGAACGAAATTCTAGAAGCTGCTGAGAAGGAAATCAGAGCAAAATAAAAAACATACAACATGAATTCCTTACACTGTGAAGAAAATAAAAATAGCCAAGAAAAAGTAAAATAAAAGTGACCTTTGGGTAAAAACCTGAGGAGTAAAGCTTTCTACATTTTGAGTTTACATTTTAATGTTAAAGAGGCAAGAACAATAAAAGTAGACTGTCTTAAATGTCATGGTTTATTGTCAGCAGTATTCATGTCAAGCGTATATCTTGGTTTTAAAGCAAGGGGAGAGTAAACAATGTTGATTGCTCATTTGCCGAATATAGAAAAGGCAGTAGGCTAAGAAAGGCTGAACTGCTTTGAATCGTTATTAGTGGCAATATTTTTAGAATTAGTTTTGGAAGGCATGAGTATAAAAGAGAGGAAGTTCTATTTTTTTTAATTCTTCTCAAAGAAAAATGTGTGAAAAGAGTCATTAATTTGCTAAAGGTATTAAGACAAGGGTCTAATTCATTCTAATAAGTAGGACCTAACCAGCTTGCTAATAAAGGCATTACTAAATTAAATCCTCTCAGTAGCCTTGGAAATGGTTTGGCCTGTTTTTTTTTTTTTTCTTTTTTTTTTTTGTTTTCTCTCTTCTTGAGTGAAATAAGGGGAAGGAAGCAAATAGACAAAATGATGGAACGTTCTCTATTCATAGAAGAATACAGCAGTCTTCCCAGTCCATGGTTTCCCTTTCTGTGGTTTTAGTCATCCATGGTCAACTGTTGTCTGGAAGCAGATGTCCTCTTTCTGACATATCACCAGGAGGCCGTTACTAGTTAACAGTACATCACAATGCCCACGTCATTCACCCCACTTCATCTCATCACCCAGGCATTTTATCATCCCACATCATCACAAGAAATGTGAACACAGTACAAGAAGCTATTTTGGGAGAGAGAGACCACATTCACATGAATTTTATTAGAGTATATTGTTATAAGTGTTCTATGTTATTATTAGTTATTGCTGTTAATCTCTTACTGTGCCTAATTTATAGATTTATCCCAGGTATGTATGTATGTATGGGGAAAAAAACATAGTATATATAGAGTTCAGTACTAGCCACTGTTTTAGGCATCCACTGGGGGTCTTGGGACATATCCCCCACAGATAAAGGGGGGCTACTCTATATATTGAAGAATGATGGAGAGTCACTCATCTGGTATAGAGGAAATGTAATTATAGGATCTGAAGTATATTTTTCATAAGTCTGTTTTTTTTTTTTTTTTTGTCCTAACCTTGTTGAATGAATGGACCCTGTGTGCAGTGCCCCTCACTGGGGAGTATCCAGAGGATCAGCTATTGTGAGGGTCCCAGACAGTGATTGGTGGACACGCCCTGCTCATTCCTGGTCTTTTTTTTTTTTTTCTTAGTTTATACTGGCACACAAAATGTATTCCTTATGAGCCACACACAAGATATAAGGACTGATAGAATGTGTTCTGCTACCCAAAGGCACCTGTTACCAAATGGATGCAACAGCTCAAATTGAAGGCTTCATCCATGAAAGGAATATACTGAGATAAGAGAGGCATACTTTACCAGTTAGACATCATTATCTTGATGGTAAATGTTCCACAATTTTGAAAGCACTGGGAGAACTCGATACCCTGGGGCCACTTCCTAATTGTTCGACATGTCTATTCTAAAAAGCAGATATTATTTTGTTTTAATTTACAATGATGATAACAAGTTTGCTAGTGTTATTTATTACTTATCATTGTGTGAGCCTAAGGTGGCTACAGCAATGATTAAATAACTTGTGAGAAGCTGAAAAATGTTAGTGAATACTCACTCTTGGTTTAACGAGTCATCGCAACATAGAAGCAATGAGCATTTGAAGTTTAAAAAGAATAGAATAATATGTACAATAAATATGATTCAATATATTTGTTCACTCATTCAGAAAATATTCTTTGAGAGCTGAACATGTGTGCAGTACTATGTTAAAGAAATGCCTTTGAGATTGTGTGAAGCATTCTATTTTAAGATGAATACTTCAGATACGGTACAAATCATTCACATAGATTCTCCCCATTCTTGACAGAGATGTGAAAAATATTAAAGCCTCTCTTTGAACAAAATTAGCAAATATCAAAAGGGTAACTGAACATTTAATCTCCAAAACATTCAACTGGCATGTATTCTGGAATGGTTTAGAAAGAAATACTCAGCTTGTAAAACCTTTATTTGATAAATAGTTTCTCCCAGTTATCCTGGCTATTTTTTTAAAAGATTTTATTTATTTATTTGAGAGAGAGAGAATGGGAGAGAGAAAGCACATGAGAAGGGGGAGGGTCAGAGGGAGAAGCAGACTTCCTGCCAAGCAGGGAGTCCGATGCAGAACTCGATCCAGGGACTCCAGGATCATGACCTGAGCCAAAGGCAGTCGCTTAACCAACTGAGCCACCCAGGCGCCCTATCCTGGCTATTTTTAATATCATTTAATGGAAAGTATGTCTATGCACAGAGGAACAAGTGTGGACAACTAAGAATCTGCAGTGTTCCATTAAGATAAAAATCAAGGCATTATGATCAATCTTGGCTACAAGGTGAGGTGTTGAGAGATGATCTAGTCCAAGTTTCTCAGGACAGAAGCAAGGTAATTGGGACAATTAAGTGACGAGAGGAAGTGGCCCGAGATCTCCCCAAAGGCAGAAGGGAAACCTACTTTCTCTAATTCTGCACCAAGAAATCTACAAAGATATATTTAGTCTGTACATCTTCCCAAAATAAATATTTATTTAAATATATTTCTTTGTTAGCGCAGATGTGAAGTTTTCCCACTCCATATGTCCTAAACTTTATAGGGCAAGTACCAAAGAGCATGGGTTTCAATATTGCATGTAAAGGAAAATTAAAAGAATGTATTACAAAAATATAAATATCTGAATTGATTAGTCATAATTTCCCACTTTGTAAGGCAATTGGCTATTAATATTGGGATAAAGGAGAGTGTTAGAGAATTAATATCCCAGGGCCATTTTCAAAGATGGTAACAGTGGTTACTTTAATAACACTGTTTGTTCTACCTCATGATTTTGGCACATTTAAAGAAATATTTATTTATTTACTTGAGAGAGAAAGAGAGGAGGGGCAGAAGGAGAGAATCTTCAAGTAGACTCCCTCTGAATGTGGAGCCCGATGTGGGGCTCAAGGCAGGGCTTGACCCCACAACCCATGAGATCATGACCTGAGCTGAAACCAAGAGCTGGACACTTAACAGACTGAGCCACCCGGGAACCCCTCAGTGGCACATTTTAAGATATTTGCTATAAACAGCAAACTAGCAACTTCCTAAAAATAATTAAAAAATTGCTCATCTCAAATGCCCCAAGTCTAAAAACTCCCTTGCTCCAATTAATTATACAAAAATCATATCCATCATACTATTATCAAAGAACCTTTAAAAGTAGTATTTTTACAAAGATAGTAGTGAACCCATGGGAAGCGTCTGTACTTCTAAGTATATTAAGCAAACCCTGTTTAAAACCCATGATGTGTAGACAGTTTGGTTAGATTTTAAAAAAGCATTTCCCAAAGTGACGTGTGTTGTGCTGGACCCAAAGATGCTTCATGGCAAAGAAACTCTCTGATTCCCCTCGAGAGGTCCCCAGAACACAAGGATTTGCCTGGAGGATTTTATTGTGAAAATGTGGGTCTATGTGTGTGTTCATAGCACATATTAACATCACACATCTTGGGAAACAATGTTCTAGGGCAAATGCTACAAAACCCAGCATGGATTTCTATGGGGAACACAAAAGAAGGTATTAAAATTCCCACATTATAAGACATGATGCCACAGCAGAAACATGGCAATATTATTTGCAAATTAAAAAGGCATGTCTAAACAAATTTATGAGTCATTCCCTGGTGACTATGCTTTCAACATTCTATCATTTTTAACAAGTGTCAATGATACAAATATATCCTGTATTGCACACTGAATTTTTTAAAGCTCCCACTAAAGCCCAAATTTTGATTTATATTGGAGAATTAAAGTAAAAAGAATAAATTAAAACTTACAATGCTAGTTAGATGGTAACTCTCATCCAGCTAGAAAAGGGAATACAAAGACCTACTGATGACTTTAGAAAAAATCATTTAACATCTATTTTTTAAAAATAGTCAGAATTTCTTGGGCTGAGGGGGAAAATATTTTTTATTCTCCCTAATGTCTAGAACAATTATTTTTGGCTTTCCTGAGGATCATAGAGTTAATAAATATTATATTGGACTCTATAAGATCTAATTCAAAGGATATAAAGATAGAACAAAATAACACAAATCACTAGCATAAATTCACTTGAAATGAAAGAAGTTTAAGGAGAAAAGAGTTGGGGAACATTTAAGTTAATGTAAACAGCAGTCTGATTATGCAAAACTTATTAAAATTGTGTAAAATGTTATTTTATTAATCTTTCAATTATTATGATTTTTTTCTTAGATGATGGGAGGGGAAATACACACATTGGTAAATATGCAAATTCTAGCAATCACTTTGTAGGGAGGTGTTGCTTTTGTAATGACAAGAGTAATGTATTCACCTGCTTTGAAATACTAATATCTGCACTGTTGCTTTTGGGAGCTGAGGGTATTTGGTGGGAGAGTATCATCTCATTGCAACACAGATTGTGTAGACTATTTCATTTAATCTTCACAACAGCTCTGCTAAACTGTATAGTTGATTCCATTTTAAAATATAAATAGGGGGCCCATAGGGAATAATTATTAATAGAATTCATGCACTGTCCAAGTTCCTGGTTTGGATGAGAGGTTGTATAGTAAACATAGAAATTAGGAAACCGAGATGCAGAGATATTGATAACTGACTAATCCCATGCTCATCCTTGGTTGATTCTGTATTGGAATCTAGTTATGCATGAATACAAGTCATTCTCTCTTCACTGCTCAGCCCTGCATCAGAGCCGGCGAAGTCAGCAGGTGTTTTCGGGAGAGTAATTCAAAGATGAAGAAGTATGGCCAGTCCAAATAGAAATGGCAAATATTCTAAAATGCTACATTAGAAAATCAGTCCTCGAGATTTTCCTGCTCCCAAGGATCTGCTCTTAAAGGCAAATTCTCCTAGAAGAAGTAACACTTACAACTAATGAATTCATACTAAAATAATAATGAATGCTCACTGAGTGGGAAAAGGAGATGAAGAGAAACAGGAAGTGGTAGAGGCTGGAGAAGAGAAAGAGGGGAAATGGTGGAATGGAATCTGCCAACATGGACAGAAGTTCAACAGTTGGGGAGGGGGGGTGCCTGGGTGGCTCAGTCGGTTAAACATCTGCCTTTGGCTCAGGTCATGATCTCAGGGTCCTGGGATGGAGCCCTGCTCTGGGCTCCCAGCTCAGCGGGGAGTCTGCTTCTCCCTCTTCCTCTGCACCTCCCCCTGCCCCCCTGCTTGTGCTCTCTCTCTCTCTGTCTCAAATAAATAAAATCTTTAAAAAAGTTCAACAATTGAGAACTCAGTCTATTTCATAATTTAAGCCTCGATGTTACAGTCTAAGGGTAGAGCTTCCTAATAGAGGTTAATAATGCTGCCAGAGGGGGGCAGTATGGAACAGGAACGGGTCCAAGGACTGGAGAGAGCAGAAGAAGGCCGGTAGGAGGCATTATCGGCACAAAGAGGGACTATGTCCTCTCTGAAGCATTGTGATTGCTTTGCCAACTCCTAGTCTATCAGTTACCGCTTAATTAGTAGTGACAGATCCTTTTAATATTTAAAGCAGAACAGGGAAGAAAAGAAAGCAGAGGAAGAAGAGGTAGTTTACAAATGTAACTCTGGGACAGGAGATAAAGGGTGCAATAAAGGGCAGAAGAGTTTTTTTTTCCAGAAGCAGGAAAGACCTCTGAAGAGCAGAGTGAGGTATGATTACTTGCTGAGCCACTCAGGAGCCTGAAAGAGGCGTTCCAACACGTGTAAGTATGAAAGTGTAAGTAGAGGAGGTCGGTATTATGCTAATTACTAAAGCTCCCTCTTGGCCAACAGGAGGCAGGAAATGATAAAGGCAGTGATTTGACCAAGCCAAGTTCTCAAGGCATGGCGACAATTATTAACTTCAGTGGTGTCTTTTAAGGGAAGGTAAAGACTGTAGTTCTTTTTAAGATACACGTGTGGACATCCAGCAGTCTTTCCAGATGTCTATTATACACATATTCCTCCCCGAAGTGATTATCAATTATGTGGCTTACAAATGCAATCTGTTCTCCCTGCTGGAAGAAATAAAGGATAAATATCCTCAAAACAACACCATCACAACACCTCTCTGCCCTTTGATTTAATAGAGAGGATGACAGGTTCCTAAAATGGAAGGGATAGCCAGGAAGCAAATCTTTAAAAAAAGTCTCTGAAGAGCAGCAAGTGTTGAAGGATCTACTGAGGGAAAGTAAGTGGTAAGACGGTGAAAAGAAAGAAAAGTATTCAAGACCCACATCACTCAAGAAACTCTGAGCTCTCATGACTGGGTTGCTTTGGTTATAAGCATAAATCAAACTTGGCTTATGTCTTCCAGATCTTTTTAGGTTCTATCTTTGGGCTAATTCCAGTGCAGCGCCAATATTGCTTCATCTGGCAAAATCGAGCATGAAGAGCTCTAATCTGTGGCCAGTGGAGGGAGAAGGAGACCATGTGACAGAATGATGACCCCCTGGGGCAGGAGAGAGAGGATGATTTCTACAAAAGGCAGGTGAACTGGAAAGTTGAAAGTCTGGCAGAAGAAATGACTGGCATCTCTAACTTGACATTCTATCTAACAATACTGTTGTGAAGATCAAGGGACATTTAGAACATTTTATAATCTGTAAAATACTATATAAATGTAAGGTAGGGTTTTCCGCATACAAGGCTCTCAAAGGTTTGCTAACCTTTGGAAAGGTTAACCCATCTAAGTGCTATTGACTCGGAATGACTCAAGACTGGGACACCTTTAGTGAATTAAGAACAGGGAGATAAATCCAGAAGGTAGATCACAGGGGGGTGGTATTTTTATAAAACAAACAAGCAAAAACAACATAAAGCAGTACTAGGCTCCAAAAATGTCATAGAATTATATGTAGTTTTTCCACGAAAGCATTACATTTCCCCCCAGTTTTGTCATAAATTGGCCCCTGACATCAAGATTGTAGCAGATGGATTTATACTGTGTGGAACACAAAAACTAAACTCATTTTTTTAAATTCATGTCAATCTGTCATCTGAATGTATATTTGCATTATAATCTGATTTTCTATGTATTCAAAAACTCAATCTCTCCAAAATGTATTTGAGGAATATTTAAATAAATGATAAAACTTGAAGCAATGTTAATCAACATAATGCTCAACTGAATTTGTTCTTTTCTGTATTTGTGTAATTGGTAAATTATATTATTTTATCCTTCTCTGTTAGTATATAACCTTCTTGCTTTCAGATGCTTATATGCTGTATGCATCAGATGATTCTTGCCAATAGTGAAGAAAATATATATCCAGCAAGATATATATATATATAAAATAGATATATAAATGTATAAATATATAAATGTGTATAAATATATAGGTATATGAAAATAGAAAGATTTATATATCTTATGTAAATATATCTTTTATTTTTCATTTTTATATAACTATATATAAAGATAATACCTTCTTATTTATCAATATATATTAAGAAGATATATACATATATTTTTTTATTTACTCCCTTTGGAATTCTCCGCTGCCTTTATCTATCTTTGAAATACGTAATATTTTGCTGCACTTATTAAAAAATCTGTTCTTAATCAATGTGGGTTATTAGCCATTTGTACCTTAGTATGACTTTCAGTCAACATGGCTCCTCTCCCAAGAGCATTTGCGTATGAACTTTATTAGGGGAAGAAAAAAGCTCTGTTTACTATGAAAATAACCATATGTAGATTTGCTTTTTTTCTTTTTCTTTTTCCTTTTTCTTGTAGAGGAAATAACGCTCCTTTCTGATGCTTGCTACCTTGACCCATACTGAGGTCATCAACTAGGGCTGAGGCTAGCCCTGCACATGGGTATGTTGTATGTACATTCAGAGGTAAAGCAGCATGAGGAGTGGAGATATAATCAGTTGTGTAACAGTCCTGAACAGTCAGGTAGATAGTATGTGATGGAGTAGGGGACAAGTTAGATGCAAATATACACAGTATACCACTGATAAGCAAAAAGGGTCTTTGGGAACCAAAGAGTAAGTAACTTAAGCCCCAGAATAACAAATGTTGATAAAAAGGGCGATAAGCAAGTGTAAATCTGTAACTATAGCTCAGATGATGTTTCCTCCTGGTGAACTACTACATCATGCTTTCATCCCAGTGCATGACAATGTATCCTATCAAGAGTCAAACAGAGATAAGCTGTTGGGCAGACAACTAGAAAACCATAAATTTTGCTTATACTCTTTTGCTTTCGAAATAACTTTCTTTTTGGAAATACATTGTATCTATAAATCTATCTACATAAATATGTAGGTATAGATATTTACATTCTATAAACTAGAGAAACCTATCATAAAGAAAGTGAAGATGTTCTTCAAATCCCACCCTCCAGGTTAAAAAAAAAAAGTTAATTTTTAGAAGCTTAATTTCAGATGCCTCACTCTACATATATGAATAGATAAATAGGTAAATAGCTCTAAATAATTCAAAATGGCATCTTATACTATTTTAAAACAAACAAAAGAGACTCTAATATAACTACCTGAATGAGAACAAAAACAACAAAAGAAACTATCGATGTTTCTTCGTAAGAGACATAGCTTCCTAAAAAAAAAAAAAAGAACAACAACAAAGACAACATAAATATTCATTTAAAGTTACAGTGTCTAGTGGCCTCCCGTTCTGAAAGGTCAGGGAAAAAGGCATACATCTTTTAATTCCCATAATTGGGCATTTTTACATTCTTGCATCTATAAAATTTATACTCTGCTCTACATCTGTAGTTCCTAAATTGTTTACTTATGGCCTATATTTAAATGGATTCACTGCTCAGCACCAAGCATTTGACCATGGTTTCTTGATTCTTTTTATTTCACGCATCCCATCGTTGATTATACCGTATCATTTGTGTTCCCAAAGAGGTTATATGCTTGAGGCAACCTGACTTGCCCAGATTCTCTGGTATAAAATTCATCAGTCATATTTTCATATGAAACTTTCTAAAGAAATATTCTGTGACTCTATTTCCTACCATTAAAGTTGATTTCTCATTGTCAGGACTTCCTTTAGGGAATATTGTATCCTCTTGACATCTAGGAATGTATGTGTTATTTCTTTTCTTTTGTACATTTTGCTCCAGATTTACTAGTATTTGGCTGGCCTACATCATAATTATTATTTGGGTATGGCCAGTTCCTTCTTTCATGATTTTCTACTTATATTTTTTTGCTTGTTTGTTTTTAGTGGCTTATAGAAAAGGAATGAATTAAAATTCTCATTACTTTGACATCTTTAAGCAAAATTTTTGGTAAATTATAGTAACTCACCAACTCTGTCATGACCATAACCTGACAAATATCGTATTATAAAAAGCGCAGCAACATAGATACAGAGAATAGACTGGTGGTTCCCAGAGGGGGTTCCCAGTGAAGTAGGTGAAAAACGTCAAAAGGTACCAATTTTCGGTTATAAAAGGAGTCATATAGCTAACAATGCTGTACCACATATTCGAAAGTTGCTAAGAGTAGATCTTAAGAGTTCACATCAAAAGAAAAAAATTGTAACTATGCATGGTGAGAGATGTGAACTTAGACTTACTGTGGTGATCATTTTGCAATATATATAAAATCATACTGTGCACCTGAAACTAATACGTTACATGCCAATTATACCGCAATTAAAAAAAGCGGAAAATTAACTGCAAAAAAAGAGCAGCTAATTAATACTACTTTTAAATCAAAGCAGTATATATTTTAAAATTTGTATTCCTCCACTTTTGCCTGCATATCATCTTTCACCAAGTCTTTTTACTAATTAAGGTAACTTCATACACCTGTGAATGTCTGTATATATTATTCTACTCTTTTCTTACCTATTTTCTTCTCCCTTTTGGTCTTTCTGAATCTCTCTGATATCTCTTTTTCTCTTTTCACATGTCATTTTTTCTTCCTTCCCCTCTTTCTTCTTTTTAGCTCCCCTTTTGGGTTTTCCCCTGTTCTCTTTTTTCCACCTTTGCTTCTTTATATTTCTTTCCTCCCTCTCTCCTTCCCTCCCTCCCTTGCTTTCTTCCTTCTACTTATATTTTTTTTTTGAATTGGCTGTGATGTGAGTTTAGTATTTCTAGTTTTACTGAAGACAAATTATGGTCCTTGTGAATTGATTCATATTTATCCAAGAAAATATTTTTTCTTTTCCTTTTAAGTTGTCATTCATTGTTATTTATATCAGTGTTCCTTTGAAGCAAGAAGAGTTTTAAGTTTCTGTCCTTAATCATTTTCTTTTATTCCCTATGGATTGCTGCCTACTTTGAAATTACCATTTACTAATTAATATTATTACTTTAAAATCCAAAACTCAAATTTTAGTTGCAAATGTATAACTATTTTTTACAACGGCTTTAATTACAAAATTAGATTCTGGGCACTGGGGGCAGAAATTACCAAGGATCACTTTTTTAACCTATATTTTCAATCGATACTGTTCATATGTTACTTTTTAAAAATAAAAAATAGTGAATACAGAGTATTTTTTCATTCACTGTATACATATTTGAAATCAATTCATTATAACTTTTTTCTAAATGATTTTTCGATTAATAAGAACTTCCTTAACTCAGAATTTTTATATCGTTTAGAATTCATTATCATATACAACTCCAAAAATTCTTCCTCTTTAATTTACCATCTCTTACTTCCAGCCCAAATTTTCCTATATCACTCCTCGATAGTGCCTACAAAAGAGGTTTATAGTATCTATGAGCTGTCTGCTAATAACATGTTATTTAACACTTTTACTGACAAAGGAAATAAAATGTGCCTTACCCCCTCGCTTGTTGATCTTGGCATAGCCTGGAGAATAGCTCCCAGACATGGAGGACGAGCTGCTGAAAGCTACATGGGGGAGTCCAGACACAAGTGGTTCATCACATTTTTCTGAAAAGAAAAGAAAAAAGAGAAAGATTAAATATTTTAAAATAATAACTTGGTACAGTTTTTAGTTAAAATAATTGTTGACTACAGTACAGATGTCAAAATCTATGATACAACATTTAGCAAATGATCGGAATTTAGACAATTCAATAATTTAAACTCTTGCTTTTTAAGAGTTGTAGCTATGACAAAATGCTTTATGCTGAAGGGCCTCGATACAGACCTGCTGTCTAAGAGTTATGAGGAAAGGTGGTGGCGTTTATTTAACAAGCTTTGCAAAAGCCGGCACCCTCTGGAAATCTTCAGGGATTTATGCATTATAGGGGTAGAGGATTAGAAACATTGATTAGAAACACAGAGGTTGGAGGAGGGAAGACTAGGAGGAATCCTACCAAAGCTAAAAAAGCCTGAGAAATAGGGGTCAGAAAGGGAGAACAAGAATAATCATCACCCTGAAAAGTACTGCCATCTGAAAAATTAACCAGTTCCCATCATACTTGACCAATCAACTGCGTTGGGACCAGGTGATCCCTCGATTCCATTCTTCACTTGGCTTCAATGGCCATGAAGTTTTTGTGTTTCCTCCTTCCTCACTACTGCTTACTCTGATTCCTTCGATGTATCTCTCTCATCTTCCTAATGTTTAAATGTTAAAGTGCCCAGGACTCAACTCTTGGATCTCTTCTAGGTCCACGCATTCTCTCTGGGAAACTTCATCAGGAGTTGTGTGTTCTCATTCTGGAATATCCCAAATCCTACCCCCTCGCATCACCCGGTCCAAGCGGCCACCAGCGATCACTGTTGTGAAAGACTGGATAGTCTTCTTCCTTCCTTGCTTTTCTATCATTCTGCACACAGCAGCCTGAGGGATGCTTACAGATGTAAGTGGGCAAGTGGCTCTAATACTCACAGTACCCACTGACTCCTGCTCTCCATCACTCCGAATCAAGTCTGATGCCCTCCAATGGCCCGGGCTGGCCACCGGACTGGTCACATCTCTCTCCAGCATCCCTGTCCATTGCTGTCCACCACTAGGGCCCGCTTCCCCTTACTGCAACATCAGGCCAACTCCTGCACGGCCTTCACGATTACTCTTCCGGTTACCTCAAGGCTCTTCCCTCTGGTCTCTGCTCAAAGTCACCTTTCACTGCTGCAGACAGACTCCTCCAGTCTGGCCAGCTAAATGAGCATGATGCTACTATCACTCTTGGTCCCCACGTCTGGCTTTCTTTTCCTTCATAGCACTCAGAGCCCCTGGCATATATGTTTTTACTCATTTGTTTGGCTTCCTTTCTCTCCCACTAGAATGGCTGCTCTGTGGGAATCAAGTTTTTGATAGTCTGCTTAATGCTTACTCTCCAGTGATGGGAACTGCACCTGGCACTTAGCACATACTTTAAAAACATTCATAGAATAAATGAGTGAATTAATGAATGAACGAGAAAAAGAACCAATACAATCTGACAATGGCAGAGTCCCAAAACACACTGCCAAATTACAAGATGGCACACCACCTAACTGGAGAGGTGGTCTTCAATCCTCCACAAATGTTTACACATGCTCAGTACTGTTTAATAAGACAGAGTTACACTACATATTCTAGAATCCTTTCTACCTCAGATATTTATAAATGGAAGAAAAGTTAAGCAACATAAAGAACGAACTCGGTTTCTTGAAAAGTCACTCAAGTGGAGTGAGGTCCCCAGTGATACTGGGGAAATGAATTATGATTCATTATCTCACCACTCAAGTGTGTACAGATCTGAAGTTAAAAATGAACATATCCATCCTCATAAAATATAGTTAGATTTCTTATTTTTCTTAACTATACTGCAAGTACCTCTGGGAAATATGGCATCTGTGTATGAATATATTCCCCAGAAAGCTCAACGTAAAAGGATGAAAAGATGAACATAAAATTTGTTTTTACGGTATCAATTCACGAAGTGAGAATCTACAGTGAAGAATTTTGTCTTAATTGTTAAAAATCTTTGCTATTCAACCCTGATGTTTATAGCAGCAATGTCCACAATAGCCAAACTGTGGAAAGAGCCAAGATGTCCATCGACAGATGAATGGATAAAGAAGATGTGGTATATATATACAATGGAATATTATGCAGCCATCAAAGGGAATGAAATCTTGCCATTTGCAATGATGTGGATGGAACTGGAGGGTGTTATGCTGAGTAAAATAGGTCAATCAGAGAAAGACATGTATCATATGACCTCACTGATATGAGGAATTCTTAATCTCAGGAAACAAACTGAGTGTTGCTGGAGTGG
>NC_138380.1:7982945-7999406 GCF_054177405.1 Leptonychotes weddellii
AAAAAAAAAAAAGAAAATGGAAGAGAAGAACATTCCAGGCAATAGAATCAGTACCACAAAAAGGCTAAGTATGGGAATGTATGGTATCTTCAAGAAGGAATGAGACACAAACAAACTGAATCTTCAAAACAAAAGAAAACAAAAGAACAACTTGTAGTTGCCTAACGTGTTCTCCCAATTTCCTCTTGGATAATTTATCAGGTCTTAAATCAAATGCCAGAAGAGACATTCCCTGACTCTACCATCCCCTATACTAAATTCAGCCCACTTCCTTTCTTCCTAAGAGAACCAACCCAATCCCTTTCCTTTGTAGCAACTAGGATGAATAATAATTGTGTATTTACTTGTTTAATGTGTGACTCCATCATGACTTGTTCACCCCATTGGACAGAGCCAAAGATCGTTTTCTTCAGTTCTGTACACCTAGAACATTGACAGGATTGGTGCCCATAATGAATGAATAGTGGATGGTACAGAGGGTAGAAATCATTGAATTTAGAGAGGTGTTGATCTGAATAGGGAGATTAAGGCTGGATTGTGTAAAAACATCTTATTCAGTCATTTCTATTTTGCATGTTCTCAATTATTCTTTTTTTAAAAAAGATTTTGTTTATTTATTTCTTTGACAGAGAGAAAGAGAGAGAGAGAACAAGCACAAGCAGGGGGAGCAGCAGGCAGAGGGAGAAGCAGGCTTCCCGCTGAGCAGGGAACCCAACGCGGAGCTCGATCCCAGGACCCTGAGATCATGACCTGAGCCGAAGGCAGACGCTTAACTGATTGGGCCACCCCGGCTCCCCTAAATTATTCTTTCAATAAATGTTTATTGGATGCCTATTGTGTTTGAATCTAGAAATCTTATATCCCAAACTTCACAGGCTAATGAATACCATGATATAAATGTGGATTATATTCTGTAGGCCTTGAGAAATCACTGAAATGGTTTGCTTATTAGAGTAGTGTTATAATATAATCATATCTATATTTTAGAAAAAAAAAAACTTTGGCAGCTGAGTGAAGTTGTCGTCGGAGGTGTGTTCTGGAAACAATGAGAGTATTACAGCAATGGAAGTTACAAGTTGTACAGAGGTGAACAGAGCCAGTGGCAGTGGGTTTATAAGAGGAGAAATGTACAAAAGATGTTTGGAAGGTGAATGAATGTGTTTTTCAAAAGGATGTGTGAGATACTAGAAAAAGAGTCAAAAATTACTGAGATTTCTTATGTAGGTGACGGTAGTGTGTGAAAGTCATTTGTTGAAGTTATAAAATATGGTATTGGACCCATTTGCTCTAATCATTTATTAAAACAGGATGTTTGACTCAATTTAAAAGCATATGCCAAGATTAATATCTTCACACTCAATTGATTTCACACTTTTAACTAGAATTACCAGGTTCTATAAGTAATTTGTTGAAATAAGAAAGTTGCTTTACTAGGACACAGAAGGTTGAGAATGTGGCCCCTGTAAAGTTTCCCTAAGACATTTAAGATTCTCCATGGCCTTCTTTAAGACAAAACTATCCAGCGCTTCTTTTTCCATGTATATATTAAATTGCAAAACTTTGTCTCTTTCACTGTCGCACTTTGCTACTGATTGAGATCTCTCTAGCACACATAGCTCCACTGAATGGTGCTCTGCTAACTGGATACCTTTTATCATAATGGTAAACTGGAAAGGAAGATCTCTGTGTGCTAATGCCTATTCATATCCAACTTCTGATGGACCTTTCTCTCATCTTTTTTTTCTCCTTATAACATTTTTTATCTTCTCCTTTCTAATTCCTCTGGCTTTAAGCACATGCAAACTTCCCTATTTTAGCAATAAATACTAGAGAACAAAAAAGTGGTTATCAGAGGGGAAGTGGGTGGGGACCTGTAATAGAGGATGGAGATTAAAGAGTACACTTATTGCAATGAAAAAATAAAACAAATAAAATAATTTTAAGAAAGAGAAAAGGAAGAAATATTTATTTTTTAAAGATTTTTTTTTTTTAATTTATTTGACAGAGAGAGACACAGCTAGACACAGAGAGAGGGAACACAGGCAGGGGGAGTAGGAGGGAGAAGCAGGCTTGCCATGGAGCAGGGAGCCCCAAATGGGGCTCGATCCCAGGACCCTGGGACCATGACCTGAGCCGAAGCAGATGCTTAACGACTGAGCCACCCAGGAGCCCCAAGAAATATACATATTTTTTATGTTACTGCTGACCCTTCCTCTCAGAGCTAGCCCCCAGAGTGAGAGCTCTGTCCTCCACCATGAAGGAAATCTGGAAACATGGGGCCTATCTAAAGGCAAAAGCATGTTGTGCTGATTTCCAGGAATATATTCTAATCCAAGGAAAGTTGCTTGCTTTGATATATATTTTTGGATAACATTTAAATTCTAAACAAAATAGTTGTTTCAGAAGGCTTCTATGAAAAGGCAAAAACCACAAACTAAATGAGAACAGAAACAAAATAACACTTTTCAAATACATGTAGATGGGCACTCACTTTATTTTCTTATTTATTTTATTTATTTATTTGAGAGAGAGAGAGGGAGAGGGAGAGCACAGAAGGAGAAGCAGACTCCCCACTGAGCAGAGAGCCTGACATGGGGCTCGATCCCAGGCCCTAAGCCGAAGGCAGACGCTTAACCGACTGAGCTACCCAGGTGCCCCTGCACTCACTTTAGATGGAAAGAAAATCAGAAAGGAAGACTGCCCAGATCTGAAAGGATCTGAAAGAAACGGTCAAAAAGCAAGCAGCCATAGGCAAGCAAGCCAGGACCAGAACACAGGAGATCAACACCTCAGCCAGACCGCTGAGAACCAGTCCTGGGGGAGCTTCTTCAGCCTTTGGCTCTTTATACAGCCTGGTGGGTATGAGAAGAGAAATTCTACAATCTCAAGAATTTTCCACAGTTAGGAGGAAATCTTCTGCCCTCCAAAGAAAGGAGAAAAGAGAGACCATAAGCAAGCAAAAGCACAGAAACGAGACTAATTAGAGGTTACAAAAAGTGTGTTTGATTAATAAGCCAGGTGTGTTTCGGGAAGCAGTAAGAAAAAGGGACTGAAAGTAGCAGCGTGTTGAGACTTGAAAACTAAGCAGATAATTTTCAATCTCCTACAGAAGGGAATTGGGAACAATGAAAGGTTTCTGAACAGAGAAATTACAGTGTAAAAGTGCAGGAAAAGTTACAGAAAATAACACTCTTTGGTTTTTAAGCTTCCTTAGAGATGGAGTTCCCGGAGAATGTATTCCAGATGGGAAAAGAAAATGCATCTTGAGAAAACAATGTAATCAGAAATAAATAGGAGATGGAGACAACCAGATCCACAGAATTCTTCATTGCTGAAATTCACATAGCTATGGAGAGATGGGGAAAGTTGTTGGTTTTACATTTTGAAATAAGAAACAGAGCCATAGCAGTGAAAAATAAATGAGACATATATATTCATGACCATGATGATAGAGAGTTGGCTGCAGTCTTTGGAAACAATCGCATTGTTTTCCCAACATACCTACATTTTTATAGAAGCTGGCCTGATTTAGAAAACCCCAGTTCCAATCTCTATTCTTTCCTCACCTCTCCTGAGCAAACCACATATTCATGTTGAATCTGTTTCCCCATCCTGTGAAGAAGGAGTACTGGACATAAAATCCTCATGGTCCCTTTCAGGGTCTACATTCTTGGATTCTATAATGCCATAAGATGCTCACGACAGTACAAAATTTAAAAAAAAACCCTGTTGCTTACTATCAAACAGGTTATATAGAGATTATTATATAAAGAAATTAAATACATTTTGAGAAAATTCCAAAACAGATCGTGAATACTAGTATAAATCTAGAGCAAAGCGCTGAAAGAAAATTATTTTGTTCCTTTCCCTCTGTCTTCAGGCCAGAAGCACTTATAGTGATCCAGATGAATTGTCATAAGTAACAGACAAAGACAAAGCATTCCTTTGTCAATAAAGCCCAGGACATGCTGCCAATTCTGCTCGTTTGAACATATCCAGATTCTCAAGACTTTTTATTGCCTAGCCCCAAAAGGAATTTTGCTTTATGATTACTTTATTTGATCACATTATTACACAGAGTAGATGAACTGAGGGGTAGATTTGAAATGACTGGAAGCCAATGCCCTGTGACCTATATTTAGGAAGCAGCTCTATAAAATTAATATTTTTAAACTAGCACTAAACATTTGTTCTATAAATACTATAAAGTGCTTTTATATAAACATTTATAAATAAAATAATATATATGTAACAAATGTTTAGTGATATTTAAAAATATTTCTGTTTTCATTTTTAATACTATTTTTTTTTTAAAGATTTTATTTATTTATTTGACAGAGACACAGCGAGAGAGGGAACACAAGCAGGGAGAGGGGGAGAGGGAGAAGCAGGCTCCCCGCAGAGCAGGGAGCCCGATATGGGACTCCATCCCGGGACTCCAGGATCATGACCTGAGCCGAAGGCAGTCGCTTAACCAACTGAGCCACCCAGGCGCCCTCTGTTTTCATTTTTAATATGTTCCTTACATTGTAGCTCTATAATTCAAATATGCTAAGAATAGGGAAAGATGCACACACTTGGGATTCAGGGTTAGTTCGCCTACAATTGCATCCTGGTCTACCTCTCAGACTTACATATTCTTGGATGCATCTTTTCACACTTTAGAACTTCAATTTTAGCTTTGGTAAAATAGTAATTAAATCAAAGTTAATAAAGTCTTACTGAGCCTCAGTAGGTGGGTTATATTTACCCTCGAAGTTTGGGGAGTGAGGGAGTGGGGCAGATAATAACTATCTCTTGCTGGATGGGATTTTAGAGTCTAGAAAGGGCTATAGCAAGAACAGATACCTACCATACAATAGAAAGTGTTGAAATAGAGATCTAATGCTCAAAGGAAAGTGATATGGGCCTGCAGGGAGAGAATAATTAATACTGCCTAGAAGATTATATCGTCAAGCATATCGCTATGTAAATGGAGAGTTCCATGAAATGATATAAAAGAAAATGTTTTTTAAACTGAAAAGTCTTGACAAATATTAGCTTCTTTTTTTTTTAAATTTTATTATGTTATGTTAGTCACCATACAGTACATCATTAGTTCTTGATGTGGTGAACCATGATCCATTGTTTTCGTACAACACCCAGTGCTCCATGCAGTACGTGCCCTCCTTAATACCCGTCACCGTTAGCTTCTTTCTAATATAATTTCATAAACAAAACCAGAGTTAACTATTGGATATTTTTCAGATTTCTTATGATGAGTTCATCTTAAAACATGAAGCATTATTTGGTATATAAAATACACAATTACGGTTTTTTTCTTTTTGGGTAGTTGAAAATATTTCATCATTTCTTGCATGCCTTTGTCTAAACTAACAGATTAGATCACAATATTCCTTTCACCTATTTTTTTCATAGAAAATCCACTTAGATTTGAGAATTCCAAATTGATGTTTAATGTGAAAAAAAGTGCACATCAATCAGTGATGTCTAGGGAATTCCTCTAGCTAGCTGTCCACTTTCTATTCACATTCATAATCATTTTTAGTTTTACTACCTATACTTTATTGTAAGAAATGCACCACCATGAGGCAAATAAACCTATGTTATGGAATCAAAGCAGCCTATCTGCATTAGAGACCCCACAGAACAAGAATTTCTTCTGAGGGGGCACCTGGGTGGCTCAGTCGGTTAAGCGGCTGCCTTCGGCTCAGGTCATGATCCTGGAGTCCCAGGATCGAGTCCCAGGATCGAGTCCCACATCGGGCTCCCTGCTCAGCAGGGAGTCTGCTTCTCCCTCTGACCCTCCCCCCTCTCATGCTCTCTCTCTATCTCATTCTTTCTCTCAAATAAATAAATAAAATCTTTTAAAAAAATAATTTCTTCTGTAGTAACTGCAGGAATATCTATAACAGAGGCGCCTATAAATAGCACTGTATTATTTGAATGCCTCAATAACTCAGTTTTCAGACTCGCTCTGTACACTGTTACATTTCCTTGATATACTTTCTGCCTCTATGTCACAAGCTAACCTAAAAAGATTTGAATTATGTGTTTGCTATTAGCTCATTGCTTGACATTCCATATTTCTTATTGTTCAGAACATAAGAATATGCACGTTTATACATTTTTCTAAGTTCCACTTATTGGTTAGTGTTATTTGAAATATAATATGAAAATGCACTTGACAAGTTACCCTGGAGGTGACACAGCAATTTGCAGAGAAGTATCAACATCATGTATTCATGGCAGAGCAATGTTCCCTTTTTGAGTTTTCTAATATCTTCAAATGCCACTGTATACCAATAATTTATTTTTTGGTGGCACAATTGGTCATGTGGAAAATATTTTTCCTGGATTTAAAAGAGCACATATATTCACACATACACTTTACAGTCAGCCCTTGTTCAGAATATAATTTCATGTAGATTGCACACATCCTGGACTGTGTCTCATTCATCTCTGAGTGCTCATGCCCAGCAAAATCCCTGACACAACACTAAGGCTAGATATGTGTTTGTTGAATGATTAAACATGTCTGTTGATTCCTCTCTTAGGATGAGAGCTGGTGGGGTTTACAGACACAAACCCCAATTCCAGCTTCAACTGCAACACACCATAGAAATGCTGAGTTCCCTCCCATTCCAGGAAAATGCCACCCCAAAATACCGCAGGAGATTTTATTCTGGGGTATACTCCTTCTATAAACTGGGTATACAATCCAGATATTGTGGAGGTAACAGTATCTCTGAGAAATATGAATTTTGTTTTCTCCTGAAGTAGAAGCAAATTTAACATGAGCTGCAGCATTTTCTTGTTGTTGAGAATAACCCTTTACTTTGAGATGATTAGGGTAAATTTTGAGGGAGGAAAGGAAAGATAATTTTGAGAACATGGTGTGTGGTTTCCTCAAAGTTGAGCTTCTTAGGAACAGATCACCTAAAAAATTCTGTCTTTCTATCCAAAACTACAGGGGTAGAATAAATAGCCTCTCCTTGCTGACCCCTGCCTACACCTGCCACACTTTTTACCCAAGAATTCTGAAGAGACCTGCAGAGATACTCTTCGACTCTATGGCACAGCAACAGAACTATCACACAGAGATATCTTGGTCAAGGTCAGCATCACTACTGTGAGATGCAGTAAAAAAGGAAAGAAACTAACAATCTATATTATTTAATTTTCTTTCTCATTGGATAAAAGCTGTGACAGGGTGTA
This sequence comes from Leptonychotes weddellii, assembly GCF_054177405.1. Taxonomy (NCBI): domain Eukaryota; kingdom Metazoa; phylum Chordata; class Mammalia; order Carnivora; family Phocidae; genus Leptonychotes; species Leptonychotes weddellii. The sequence goes on from NC_138380.1 coordinate 7,990,164, forward strand.
TGCAAGTTAAATGGTAGAGAGATGACACACATTTCCATGCCTATTTCCAAGGATAGCAAAGATCACAATGAAGGATAAATCAAAATGCATTTAATTGGCATCCTGTTTTCCTCTTGGAGGGGAAAACCATTTTACCCTGCATTCTTATTTTATTGCTTGTTGTAGGCTTAACTCTACATGTTAACACATCGATTTGTCTCAGAGTTTTATCCATTTTCCTTAAGAATTTGATACCTACTAAAATTAAAACATTTCTGGAGAAACAGCATTAGAAGGTGCTATCAAGTCCTGAGAACGGCTTCGAATACAAGTTTTCATGGGTGCCCAGGTGAGGGTAGAAAAAGAGAACAGGAAAATATGAGACATTAAACTTCAGGGACAATAAAATTAGGGTCTTGGTAAGAAGCAGGAAAGCCAAAATTACTACACTACTGGTTTGCCTTGGACTAGATCTGCCTGCACATCATTTATCTATATGTCCACAAAACATCAGGAACACATGTACACATAGCTGACATTTTTCTCACATAAATATCAAGAAATGAATTGTTAAGCTTATATTGTATTTTAAAGATCTTTAAAGAATTTTCATAAAGTTTCAAAACATCTGATTCTACATGGAATTTCCCCCTATATCCTACCCACCCCTTGCACAACTTCTCAGTATTATAGATAAATTTCAAAGTATAACCAGATGAGAAGCTGATGACTGAGAAAAATTCAGGAGAGCTGGCAAATAAATGTTCTAAAAGATGGAAACTTTTTTTTTTTAGATTTTATTTATTTATTTGACAGAGACACAGCGAGAGAGGGAGCACAAGCAGAGGGACTGGGAGAGGGAGAAGCAGGCTTCCCGTGGAGCAGGGAGCCCGATGCGGGGCTCGATCCCAGGACCCTGGGATCATAACCCGAGCTGAAGGCAGACGCCTAATGACTGAGCCACCCAGGTGCCCCAAAAGATGGAAACTTTTAATGATAAACGTGGGTGAATCTGGTGTTAGTATAAAGACAATATTCTCTTAAAACACTTAGAGAGAGATCAATTTCTACTTGTATATCCTCTAAGGAATCTATGTTGCTTTCATAATGTGCAAGAGTTAAAATTCAGCATGATTTCTATGTGCTTTCACTTTTTTTTGGTCTGAATTATATACAGTTGAGTCTAGAATGTTGAAAGTCAAATCATTCCAATAACTGTGTGATAATTCTTCTTAACATGTCAGTATCTTCTGATACTTGAGCTTTTTTTTTTTAAGATTTTTTTAAATTTATTTATTTGACAGAGAGAGACATAGCGAGAGCAGGAACACAAGCAGGGGGAGTGGGAGAGGGAGAAGCAGGCTTCCCGCAGAGCGGGGAGCCCGATGTGGGACTCGATCCCAGGACCCTGGGATCATGACCTGAGCCGAAGGCAGACGCTTAACGACTGAGCCACCCAGGCGCCCCTGATACTTGAGCTTCTAAACACTGATGCCTAAATTCTTTAGAGCAGCATAAATAGGTCAGCATGGAAAACATGCAATTGAATCAGATACTGATAATTCTCACGTTTTTAAATTTAAATTCCACATAATTTTAAATTATGTGGAATTTAAAAATTTACAATAACATAAAAGAGCAATAATATGCTTTTAAAATGAATGGAAACAGTTGATATATTAGGAGACTTCAACTGATCTATTTTTCCTTCCTGAATTATGATTTGACCTAAAGAAGGATGTATCAATATGTGTCCTGGAAAGTTTTAGGAAATAATACACATAAGTAGAAATTTTATAACATGTCCTTTTTGGAGAGAATTTATATTTTTTGTTTTAATTGGATGTTCATATATACATGCCCCAGGGCCCCTAGGTTTCCTGTTTTCCAGAGCAATCATTTTCGTCTCTTCAAGCTGCTTCTTTTGGAATTTACCTCTATTTCCTTCATTAAATAACATGCTTATGTTGTTATTTCCTAATTTTTCAGTTTTAAGTGTCTATGGACTTCCCACTATGAAAGATGACATTTTCCTTCTCTTTTATCACTTCATCCCACCACACACAGGCATATCCTTTTTGTCCCCACTCCTACCACCTTACTAATGTAGTTATATCAAACCTCCCCTTGGATCACCATTCCATATTTACATCATTATGACTATGTAAGTACTATTCACAGCTGAGCCAAGTACTTATGCTACAATGACTATTCCTTTCCTGCATAACTTCTATTTTCTCTAGTCACAATGTTTCTTTCTTTTTAAATTAACATACAGTTTCACAAATCATAATATCTCTATTGAAAAGAAACAATCTTCAATTGCTTAACAATGCCCCCAACTATATTGAGTAAAATGACAGTGGAATTTATATAGATCTACTTGACTGTGACAAAGGCATATGATGAACTTTGGTCAGAGAATTTTTACCCAACTTGTATATATGAAAGGTAGGATCTATGAACCCTACATTCACCCGTCGCTATAAAGACAAAGTCCAGTGAGACTCACTGACTTTCCATTCACTTTGCACTTGTCATCTAGGTTCGGCCTTTAACATCTACATTTAATCAAGAATCACAGATCAGTTCATGGTTAAATGGGAAAGTCAAATGGAGGGAATTAGAGAGCATGATCAAATTGAAAATTTAGCAGCCTCTTTATAAAACTAGAAGCATAAATTTATACCCATGTTATACCTGGGAAAAAAACTTAAGAATCATTTAGTCCAAAATGGATACTTACTATGAGGAAACAGAGACCCAGAAAGGTGTTTGACTCAAAGTCTGTGAAAGCGTGTGTTCATATGTGTATTTAATTCCCACTCTAATTTAACATGTAGCATTCCAACATTCCAATGATATGTAGACAAATTATAATGTGCTCTTTATAGTAACATGTAGTTATATATTGTTCTCACTTAAGTATAATTAGACTAGAATAAAGGTAAAAAGATTATTAATTAGCATATAATATTTAAAAAGTTCCCCTGATTGCTCATTTTTAAATTTATTAATTGGTGTGGGCAACAAAATTAATTTTTTCCTACACTATTAATATTCTTTGAGACAGGACCACATTGATAATCCAAACACCATTTTATTATTATAAAATATTGCTGGACTTACTCTCAAGAAAACACATATAAAAGTTTAATTGTTCTATGTTATTAGAAAGCATGTTCTTTTGAAAATAAAATGAAATGAATGAGAAAAAGCACTTAATCATTCCCGTGTTTATTTCTATCAGCTCAGGAAGCTAGACTAAGCAATTAACCACCACATAAATACTTGGCTTTTCATGGAAAAAATAACAAAGCTCTGTTTCTTAATTTCTCAAGTAATATACTTAATAAGCTATATAGTTAAGTGAGTCTCATAAGGCAATAACAGGAAAGAGGCAAGTACTATATAAACTTCTGCCTAGTATCTCCCTACCATCAATAGAAAAAACAATGTAATATTAATTTCAGTGAGACATTACTAGGTCATTTTAAGATTGTGGCATTTTACGGCTGGTGAAAAGGAAAAAAAAACCTTTAACAAATGTTGTTAGATAGGCGATGACACCCCATTCATGAGGGCCATCGTATAGGGTTGGATCCTTATTAAAGGACTGATCATTTGTATGGCCATGCCTAATGGCGAGGGCTGAGTGTTTTTAAGTATTGGACCAAGCCAATGAGTCAAGGTTGTCTCTTTTCACTGAAAGTGGGAAAAAGAAAGGGAGCAATCATGTAGTCAAAACTGGGAGAAACAATTGTAAGATGAGCAGCTGAGAATCTAAGGGAGGAGAGGAAAGACTATTAAGACATCCCAAGTAATTCAATCTCTAATTCTGAGGGAGCAAAGTCAGGTGGGAATGGAGTCAGAAGGGAATCAGATGCTCTAAATTTCAAATACAAAGACAAAATGGAATCTGCACCAAGACCACAGAATAAGGAGCAGAGGCATGGACTGGGGTCAGAATATTAATTAATGCTGATAGAATTTGGGTTTCTCAGACCAAGACTTGATCATTCAGATCTTGACACTGAGATCATTCGCCCTAGGCTACTACATGCATTTTGGTCTTAACTGATAACAGAGAGAATCATTTGCAAGCTCCAGGGTCTCACAGACCGGGGAGTGTATTTGAGAAAATATAAAAGGAACTCATGGCTCATTATCAAACACCAAGAAACTCTGCCTTTCATCACTGCTACCCACTAAATCAGATCACTGACTATCTTGCCACATGCCAAGGAAACTGGTCCAGATGAATAATAAGGGTGAATGATAAGGTGAATAATAAGTGACAGGAATAGTTCTATCCCCGAGGCCTTTGTGTGATGGGCAATGACATGTAAGCAAATCTGACAAATGTTGAGGTGGCATGCTCCCTGTTTGAAATTTACATCCTACCTCTAAATATTTGCCAAGTTCAATATTTTTCTAACTTAGCCCCTAATTTTAATCTTTTATTCAAGCCTTTATAGCTTGCTTTATTTAGGCCTTAATCATATCTTTTCTGAACTATTTTAGTTAATGTCTAATGGGAAAAACACACAAAAAGTTATATAGTTAAGCTTTATGAGTAGACACTTTTTGCTTTTTAGTACAGATGAACTTTGTTTTGTTCTATATTAAATAGTCTATATTATAGAAGATGCTGAATATCATTGTATCTGATAAGAGATCAAAACCTATATATAACCTTAAATTAGGGTAGGATAATCTAATTGTTGAAAATAAAGGCTTTCACATCAATCATACAAGAGATCGAGTCCCAGCTTTGCCACTTGCCTAGTTGCATATTCTTTGATAATTTGTTTAACCCATGTGTTCTTCTTTATGTTCAGCAGTAAAGTGTGGGTAATAAAAGCATCTACTTCGTAAAATTGTTGTTAGGCTTAATAAATATACACAAACAATATATATGTATTATGCATATATATGTATACATAAAGAATACATTAGTGTGTATATGTATCTAAAAACAATACATACATAAATATCTATATTTTATATAGATAGATGAGAGAGAGACAGAGACAGAGAGAGAAAGAGAGAGAAAGAAAGGAACCTTTCACAATACCTGACATTATATGCCCTCACTACATATTATCTTTAGCAAGAGAACATCTTAAAAGTTAAAGGACATTCAACAGCTTTGAAGCAAATTACAGGTTATTTGTAGTCAAAAGGCTGAATTGTAGGCTTGCTAAATACATAGTATAAAGACTATAACCCAGAGGCAGATCCATTTAAGAATCAACAAAAAATCACATACTGTTTTTATCTTAGGAATTCCTCTAGTTCACCTCCCACCTCGAATAGAAATTCTCCAGCTTTCCTGATAGCCATTTAACCTCCACTTGATCAAAAAGTTTACTTTTTTAAAGAACTCACTGTTGAACACTTCCATCAAAATGTCTCCATTATGTTGTAAATGTTTTCATTATATTGAGTTATAGTCTTTAGCGAGTTTTGCATTCCAAACTAGTGGCAGGTAAATAGTGATATAGGATAGAAAAAAAAATATTCTTTAGTGTAAGTATACTTACTTTCAGCTTTTCCTATCATCATTTTTTTAATTGCCTTTCTGTTTAGTGAGAAAAGCTAAGGTTTGAAGTAGACAAAAGTGGCTTTGAAACCCAGCGATGATACCTAGAAGCTGTATAAACTTCGACAAACTACTTTACTCTCCAGGCTTCAATAATCTCATCTCTGAAATTAGGATAATTTCCTGATTAAGAAAGGAAAGAAAAAAGAAGAAATCAGGAGGGAAGAAATAAAACTAATGTGTTTGTATGTTGTGCTCACCCAGCTCTATGGTGGGCATTTCAGGCACTGTATCATTAATATGCACATTGAAAAGATATTATCAAAAATAGGGATGCCTGGGTGGCTTAGTCATGACTCTTGATCTCAGGGTCATGAGTTCAAGCCCTGTGTGGGGCTCCAAGCTGCGCATGGCTCCTATTTAAAAAATTGTAATTTTACAGTTAAAAAAACAGTTCTATAAAAGTTAAGTCAATTCCCTACATTTATAAAGCTAGGAAATGTCCATATTTATCTTAAACCATTATGTAAGGACTTCCATGGGCAGATTTATGAGACTCACTCGTGGGAATGATTTTGTAATCACTGTGTGGAAGACTAGTGTCTTCTGTAACTGACTTTTAAAAAAAACTTAAGAATGAAAAATTCTCTCAGCTAATATATGAAATAACACAAATAAGTTCAATGAGTTATTTTGACCTTTGCCTTTCATTGCTGTTATAAAATATAAACTAAGTCTTGGGGCACCTGGGTGGCACGGTGGGTTAAGCATCTGACTCTTGGTTTCAGCTCAGGTCGTGGTCTCAGCGTCGTGAGATGGAGCCTCACATCTGGCTCAATGCTCAGAGTGCAGAGTCTGCTTGTCCCTCTCCCTCTGCTTCTCCCCCTATTTGTGCTGTCTTTCTCTCTCTAAAAAATAAATACATCTTTAAAATAAGTCTTTATGTTAATATTATTTTTGCATGAAGCATTTGGGAAAATTGCATGGTGATGGTTAAGGAGTGGTAAGAACTGTACATTACAAAAAAGACAAAAATATTTCCAGTAAGTATAGGTTATTCCCCCAAAGAATAAAAGCAATTATTCACTGAAAGGAAAGAAAAAGACAGTCAACTGATTTCAATTCCTTTCTTAAAAGAAGGACATACTTGCAGAGATAGGATGTAATGAAATTACTGCTAGTTCAGGTAAGACTAAGATCCAGTCAATGACCTAATCTTTCTGAAGCTCACTTTTTTCCTCTGAAAAGTAATGATCAAATCACCTTCCTTGTGCCTCTTGAAAGTATGTTGTAGGTTTCAAATCAGATAATATATGTGAAAGTTCGTGGAAACTATGAAAATCTATTCAAGTACAAAGGATTATTATTAGTCATGCAGATAAAACAGCCATGTATATATATACTCTTTCAAAAGTTCTGACACCTTTAAAATGAGCACCACTAGGTACTATGCCAGGTGCCAGGGCTACATAAATGGATCAAACATGTTCCCTAAGTATTCAGGGATTCTATATCAAGAGCTCTGGACATATTCATACTCTTTGATTCAATAAATCCACTTCTGGGGATTATTTTACACAGAAAAAATCCTAAATAAGGCGGCAAAGGTCATACCAGTAACCTTTTGTTGTTTGGTTATTTGTAACAGCAAAAAATATTTGAAATGATACAGTGATCAACCATAGGCACATAGCTAAATTACATAATTGCATTTTCTCAATGAAATATTAGCACCAATAAAATTATGACTATAAAGATATGATTGGACAGTGCTTTTAATCTAATGGTAAGTGGAAATAATCAGAAGATTGTAAGTTAGGGCACCTGGGTGGCTCAGTTGGTTGAGCGACTGCCTTCGGCTCAGGTCATGATCCTGGAGTCCCGGGATCGAGTCCCGCATCGGGCTCCCTGCTCAGCAGGGAGTCTGCTTCTCCCTCTGACCCTCCTCCCTCTCATGCTCTCTGTCTCTCATTCTCTCTCTTGCAAATAAATAAAATCTTAAAAGAAAAAAAAAAAAAGAAGATTGTAAGTTAACTGTAGTTACCAGTAGGTAAAATTTTATAAAATAAATATTTTCATAGGGGAAAATAATGAAAGGAAATACACAGTTATCAGTTATTGTTAACTTTGGTTGTGCAAAAATTCAAAGGGGGGGTCCACTTCTACATTTTGTAACTTTTGATAGATCTATTATTCTGATGACTTTTATATATAATCATAGAGATAATCATGTGATACTAAGGAGTGAGCTTAGTAATAGATTATACCATTGCTAATATATATAAAATTCAGATAATTTTAATATTCTCCTGATCTTGTCTGTCATAAAAATCATTGAAAAAATAACATATGTCAAAAATTCCCTCAACAACTTAATTTAAAGTACATAAACCGTGCTTTAATTAATTATTCTCTAGGCTAGCAAATCAAAACAAAATGCTTTTCTAATTCTACTCATTATGTTCCCAACATTAATTTAAACTGTCCTGATTTCTTTTACAAAGTTAACTTTTATGACCAATGCATTTGTCAAGATCAAAACCTAAATGCATGAAGAATTAACCTTGTACAATAATGAATTAACAAGATCTGAAAAAGATAAAATGAATCACTACATGATTATCGTTAACAAAAAGTTCCACTCTGCTCCCTTATGGAGAATGATGGAACACTTTTTTATTGAACTCCATTATCCTAATGAGAAGATAGTCTACACTTGATCATAGCCAAAAGACTGGTGAAGATACTGTAATGACTTACTGCCAGTGCTTAATGAAGAGATTTCATAATTATTGAAACCACATCCATCTGATTAATGAGTCTCTTCCAAAATCCATGCATCCTTGGCTATTTGGTGGGTGGCAGGATGCACAAGCTGCCTAGATACTCAGGCTTCTCTTCTTCTGTGAAGGGAAACCTTCTCCACCAATGGCAAATGCTGCTCTCAGTGGACTTTTAAGAAGGTGAAGTTTCTACTCTGTGCAGCCTTTGTTTAAATCTTAGTTCAGCCAGTTACTGATTTGTGTCCCTGCGCGGGCCACTTAATTCTCCCTTGTCTTAGTTTCCTTTTCTGGGAAATAGAATGATACCAACCTCACAGTGTTATTGTGAAGATAAAATGAGATAATAAATTAAAAGCTCTCGGAATAATGTCTGGCATAAGAACTAACTCTGGGTACCTAGCAGTGGATGTGTTTCTAAATAAGGTGAAAATTCGGGGATTCACTTGACTCTTGATACTGCTATTGGGTACATGGTTTCGTGATTTATCAGTTGTTTCTTCTCAGAAGAAACATGATGGGATGTTTCTGTTAATGTTTCTATGCTATTGGGTACATGGTTTCGTGATTTATCAGTTGCTTCTTCTCAGAAGAAACATGATGGGATGTTTCTGTTAATGTTTCTATGCTCTCCAAATGATTATTCTCAGATACCCTGACTTACAGTGCCCTAGAACACACAAATTTGCCATTCTAAATTTGTTCTAACAGATAAGGGACCAGAATAGGAAGTTGCATACTCACATCTTGATTATTAAAAACAAACAAAAAAACACATCAATCCCATTTGTTTTACATAATGCAAGTATTCTATCTACAGAGGACCAATTCCCATTGTTCTCAGCCCTCAGTTCTGAAGGTAAAGGGGAGACTAAAAAGGCTTAACGTAAGCTATGTTCTTAGGGAGAATTTTCCACAAGCAAAGTCACCAGTAGAAAG
>NC_138380.1:7999906-8060265 GCF_054177405.1 Leptonychotes weddellii
TACTCAGTACACAGTAACTCCTTGGTAAATACTTGTTAATTAAATGGGAAAAGTAGGTGAGCCAAAATCAGCATCAGGTCTTTCTACTAATTTTAAATAATGAGAGAAGAATCAGCATGAAAATGGAAATCCTTGAACATATCCCTGAAAATAAGGCTTACTTCACTGATAATAGTTAGTATATATCTCATTTAAGTTTAATCATTCAGTATTTAACCCAGTTGTCAAGAATCTTGTTCAAATGGCATTTAAGATTAAATATATTTTTGATTGAGACAACTACTAACTTAAAGAAGAAAACTTTTCCTGAATTCTTGCAAATTTAAGTAAAAATCATTCACAATGACTCCTGCAAGTTAGTGGTGAAATAATGCTTTCCAGACAGTTTGTGTTTCTGTCATGATTTGGGGCTTGGCTTCCACTTGGTTGCAGTTCCCTATGGCCTGGTGCTTAAAACTATCATGCATTAGTGCTAACTGAAGGCCATGTAGTGTCATATTACAATTTTATTCATTAATTTTATCCAGAGACTGGTGCCATAGATATTTATGATTTTAAGACACACGATAAAATGTCGCTGAATAGGCAGGAGTTCAGAGAAGATAGTGCTTTACAATCAAGCTTCCAAAATGTCCTTCTAAAATGATTGATTTTTTTTTTAGCTAAATACCAAAATACACATGTATAACTTGATCCAATTGTCAGGGCGTAATAAGATGCTTTTATAAACAAATTCTGGGGATGACAAATATCCCTGGTGAAATAGGCTATGATGTCAGGTTCAGAAAAAAAAGGGGCATCTGCAACTTTTACCAATTAGGTTCACTGATGGTTTAATTTTAAAGGAGACAAATGAGCCATCTTGTCAAGTCTCTTGTCATATAAACCCATCTGTATCCCCTCTGGACACTGATATGCATTCCCCATAATAAGAAGAAAGGGGGAAATTTTAATTCTAATTCACGAGCATTGTACTTTACTAATCAATTCCACTATGTCAGAGTTGATAGCATATTGACTGATGTACCAAAGTTAATTCTGGATTTCAGATTACAAAAAAGTATCATGAAATACCTATCAGAGTTTCAATGCAGAAAAAAACAAAAGTTTTGTTATTTTCAGCCAAATATCTCCAGCCCCAAATTACCTAATTTCTAATGACTTCTGTATTCTAAAAAGATGAAAGCTATTCAACTTTCAGAATGTTAGTCTCCTTTTATGAGATCCAGACCATCACATAATGAGAATATTAGTAATGTCTTTCAAATATTTGGCCATTTGCCTATTTGTCCTGCTAGTACTTAAAATCAGTGTGCCTAAAACAAATTCACAATTTTCCACCAAGTGCTGGTTCTCTTTCCAAATATTTTCATTATGGCATGAGTCCTTTCAAATGTATTTATCAGTCATCTTTCATAGCTCTTCCTTCATTCCTCACACCTAGTAAGTCGTTGGTTTTTACTCTTTTCTCATTATGTCATTTATCTCTTCCTCTTCATTCCTACTGAAATCAATTCATACTTGTGCTACTGTACCTTTAGCCTTCTGATTGCTCTCTCTTGCCCAGTCTTCCCTAAGGACAACCCCCACTTGAACCTTCCCAGTGTCCACATGACAGCATCACCTTCTACTTCAAACTTTCCATTGGCTCATTATTACCCTTCAGTCTGGCATGGAAGACCCCAAATTATCTTTTTACTCTCACCATATTCCATTAGTCATCTCCACCATCCCTCTGACGGGATTAAACTTGTCTATTTGTCCACGAGTCAGGAAGACTCAGGGCACGTGTGCTGGTGGTTGGTCATCAGGAATGGATTGCTGAGAAGTCCTTCTCAAGAAGACTAGTTAGTTATGATGGGAGCTAATAATGCTGGGGATCTATCTCCATCATAGCTGGTTGCTACTTTGGAGAAATAAATATTATTATGTTATGGAGAGAGAGATAAATAAAAGGGAACTGCAAGCTAAGCAGTCAGTAAACCATGAATGTCAAGGCAGATGGGAGAGATTTCCACAAACTGGCTCGCTGGAGCACCGCCAAAACTAGCTGAAATGTTTTTAATGCAATCTAAAAGGGGAAGCAAGAGAGTGAAAGCACACAATTATTATTGTTACCATTATCACTGCACTCTGTAATGGTGGTTTGTAAGGAGAGTTTATTATATGGTTTGCAAAACAGGCCAACACTTCTAGCTAAATTAATCACTTGACGCCTGGATTATTGTTCTTGCCCATTGTTGGTTTTCTTCCTCCCAATCTCTTCCACTTCCTGACTATCCTCCAGCCTGTCCTTCCCACACCCACACCCTCCCGTGCCTCTGGCTACCCTATTATAGTGTTCTCCTATTTCCTACCACCTACTGCCTCAACTCCCTGCCCGTACTCACAGTCTGACATAAGTTGCAAGTCTGTTCCAGTGTTTCTCAAATTAGGCTTGTACTCTGGTGATGTATGTATGATTTCTCTCTTGCCATGCTCATTCCAACATTGGAGATGTTGCTTACAATATTTTCTCCATTGAAAAGAGTCTTTTTCTGGCTTCTTACCAGGGATCCATATCTTTTGTTCTTTTAGGCCCAGCGAATATTCTTTGAGATCTGGCCTTTCTTATGCTTGTTTGCTCATCTCCTCTGTCACAATTATTGGTAATATTCTATTAGCTATAAAATGTATTAACCCACTATATGTTTCTTAAAAACCAAAAATTCTTCTCAAGTGAGATATAAGCTGGTCATGTCTAGGTACCCATCTCGGCAATTCTCCTGTCGCTCATAAAAGCACAGCAATGGACACATCGTGAGCCATCAAAAATGCCTTGCAATTGGTTTCTAAAGTAACCTGAAAGAAAAATCTTTATGGATCCTTTACAGTTTTATATAAATAGCATATTTAGGATTGTTTTACTTTTCATCACACTTTGATTGATTCTTTTCTTAATGGAATATAAACTCATGGTTAAAAGCTCCCTCTACTGGTTCTCATGAACATATCAGAAGAAACATTAGAAAAAAAAATTCTCCAACATATGTTTCCTAAGATGTTATCATTAACCTAAACAAATTTCAGAAAACTCAATAATGTTATTAGCCCTTTTATTCTTCAGTGCTTTTACTCACGTGATTCAGTTTCTGAAGAAGTTACGCTACAATAGTTTGTAATCTTATATTCAAATGAAATATTTAATTTTTCTTCTGTCATATATTCTGTTATGCCTCATTCTGTACACCCCAATCATGTCTACAAGTGCTAGTATTTCCTAGGAGGCACTGTAGCAGAATGAAGCAGACTAAGGTTTTGAAGTCAGGCTGCCTTATTCTACACTGGCTCGGCCTTCTATTAGCAGTAATTAACTTGGTCAAGTCAGTTAATATCTGTTTATCTCACTTTCCTCGTGAAAGAAGAGGGGATAACAACCTACCTACCATTGTTACAGGTTTCAAATGTTCAGGCAAAGCATTTAGCACAAGTAAGGGTTAAATCTTCAGATTCTGGTAAGGCCACGTCTTGGTGCTCCCTCAAAGCAGAGAAGGAACATATACTCTTTTTTTTTTTTTAAAGATTTTATTTATTTATTTATTTGAGAGAGAGAGAGAGAGAAACAGCATGAGAGGGGAGAGGGTCAGAGGGAGAAGCAGACTCCCCGCTGAGCCGGGAGCCCAATGTGGAACTCGATCCCAGGACTCCGGGACCATGCCCTGAGCCGAAGGCAGTCGCTTAACCAACTGAGCCACCCAGGTGCCCTGGAACATACACTCTTGACTCTTTTTCACAGTGTCTGACTTAAAAAAATTTTTTATTCTCTGAATTTTGCTATGTTTCTGTTGTCAAAATCCTTATATTCTTCCCAATGCTTCTCTCAGTGATCTTATTTGTGTTGGCTTCCATATAGTTATTTCATTTTATATCAATGTGATAGACACTTCCCATGAGATCTACCCTCTTAACAAATTTTTAGGTGTACACTACTGTGTTGTTATCTACACGCACAATGATGTACAGAGCTCTAGAACTGATGCATCCTGCATAATTGAAATTGTTATCCAAAAGAATTGAAATTGGAATCTTAAAGGGATATTAGCATTCCCATGTTCACTGAGGCACTCACTATTCACGAGAGCTGAGATGGACAACGTGAATGTCCACTAATAGATAAAGAGATTTAAAAAGTGGAATAGAACTACAATGAGATATTATTCAGCATTCCAAAAGAAGGAAATGCTGTAATATATGACTACATGGTTGAACAGTCAAGACATTATGCTAACTGAAATAAACCAGTCACAGAAGGACAAATACTGCATGCTTCTACTTATGTGAGGTTTCTAAAATAATCTTTCTCATACTGTTAGGTGTTTTCCAACATACTTGCTAGATATCACCAAAAAATGACTCAGTCTCTGTGCAAAAGTAATTGATCTATTCCTTGCATGAAACATAAAGTAGGCTGGCACACACTTTCATTAGTCTTACTTACTAGTCTTATTATATTTCACTGATATCACTGAACAAGATTTCAACAAGTATGAGTTGAATTAATGATTACTGGATTTCAGAATCATAGCTGCCAACTAAGACACATTTTATTCAAATTATAATCCTTAAATTGAAGGATGCGTTTATAGATGTGAAGTACAGTTGACCCTTGAACAACAGGGGTTTGAACTATGCGGGTCTACTTAATGCGCGGATTTTAATGCAGTATGGTATAAATGTATTTTCTCTTCCTTAGGATTTTTTCCCCTTTTTTAAAAAGATTTATTTATTTATTTTAGAGAGAGAAGGAGAGAGAGTGTATATGAGTGTGGGGGGGGAGTGAGGGATAGAATCCTCAAGCAGACTCCCTGCTGAGCGTGGAGCCCCATGTGGGGCTCGATCCCACAACCCATAAGAGCTGAAATCATGACCTGAGCTGAAATCAAGAGTCAGAGGCTTAACCAACTGAGTCACCCAGTCACCCATTATGATTTTCTTAACATTCTCTTTCCTCTAGTTCACTTTATTGTAAGAATAAAGTCTATAACAAATATAACATACAAAATGTGTGTTAATTGACCGTTTACATTACCAGTAAGGCTTCCAGTCAACAGTAGGCTCCTGGCAGTTAAGCTTTTGGATAGCCAAAATTATACGTGGATTTTTAACTGTGTATGGGTCAATGCCCCTAGCCCCCATGTTGTTCAAGGGTCAACTCTATACCATTCATGTAATATAAAGTTAAGAGTAATGGAGCCCTGGAGATGGAAGCTCTGGTCCCATAACCTGTTTGTCTTTGGTAAAGTTATGTGACCTTCTGCCTTGGGTATTATGCTTATTTCTATTATTTTCATACCATAATCTATTAAAATAGATTATTGTGCAGTCTGGCTCTAAGCTCTACCTATTATCTAACAGGTAGATAGCTGAAACTATCTATAAACATAGATGAGCAGCGTGGGTAAGATTAATCTAGGGTATTATTGCAATGTATATTCAAGTACATATGTGTTTCAAGCTAAATTTTTAAAAGCTTTAATTTATAATCATGTTGATTTTTTTTTTTGGTAAGAATGATATTCCAGATATTTATATTTTTGGCTTATCATTGGTGACTTATGATATGGTTAAAAACATTAAAAAGAAGGAAAGAAGAATGCTTTCTACATCAATTCCAGATTGTTGACATTGCTCACAGTGAAGGTCATTTCAACTATAATCGGTTTTGATCTTCATGATATTTTGGAAACATTTCAGCTTATTTCCAAAGACTGTTTAAAATTTAGATTTCATGGTTAAACATCTGGGTTTCTTTCTCGGTCCATTTAGCTGCATTTAGTATATACATCCTCTACTCCTTCAGAAAATAAAAATAGATTTTGTGATAACTCAGGAGGTAAAAGATAACAGCATTATACAAAATGAAGGAGTTTGGGTGAGTTAGTTTGGATAGCCAGTTTTAACTCTAGAAAATACAGTGAGATTCCTTGAGGAAAGGATATGATGCATATTTTAGCATCACTCTGTAAGGGCAGAGTTTCAGAATTAGGGAGAACAACTGAAATTCATTGTTCAAATACAAGTAATATCATCATTACTTAAAATTATGTAGTAGCTAGTATTACTAATCTTGCATCGTATGGTCCTAAATACTTTACCCAGAATTCTTGCCGTTCGACTAGGCCACATTTTAACCTATTCCCTTGACACAGGATATACTGACTTATGCAAAATCTTTACTGTCTAAATTTCTTCTAACAGTTACCGTCAGCTCTAGAACTTCATGAGATAATTTTCTGTGCTCATTAAACTGTTACTCTTTCCTACTTACAGATTTTGAACACTTCTATCTTCAGAGGTGGTTTATGCTTTTATCTTGTTATTTTTGGGGATTAATGTAGTTACTAAAGTCAGGACTCTGCATGCCTTCTTTCTCCTACGGTTACTACTGACTTTAGGTGAACATCCTAATATGCTTTTTAAAAACTCTTTTAAAGTGCTATATTTTTATTTTAATACCCTCTCCCAGAGAAGTTTTCCTTTTTTTGATTAGTTTTCCATAGTTTTCAAATAATAGAGCAAATGCATGTCTAGTATCTCCCAGATTTTGCATAATTTTCATTTCTGTATTTATGTGTGGGCTGTGTGGAGCCTTTATACATGTCCCAGGTTATGATCAAGAAACAGATGTGGGAGGCACCTGGGTGGCATAGTTGGTTAAGCCTCCAACTCTTGGTTTTGGCTCAGGTTGTGATCTCAGGGTTGTGAGATTGAGCCCCACTACAATTTTTTATTTATTCCAGAGACAGAGAGAGAGCATCGGGTGAAGGGCAGAGGGGGAGGGACAGAACTTCAAGCAGATTCCCCACTGAGCGCAGAGCCTGATGTGGGGCTTGATCTCACAACCCTGAGATCATGACCTGAGCCAAAACCAAGAGTTGAACGCTTAACCAACTGAACCATCCAGGTGCCCATGACTACACATTTTAATGACTCAATATCAACTACTAGTAAGCAGCACAAATTTTTTTAATGCTAATTTATTCACTTTAGGAAAGGTAGTAAAATGAATAATTCTCAATCTTATTTGTAATATGAAGCCTCACTAGTTCAAACAGGTTAGAGGAATGATTAATTGAAATTATTTCAAAATTTAAACTTAGATTTTTACATAGAGTTTAAAATTTTTAATTAAAAAAGGAATTTAAGTATGACTTTAATATTAATTTTGTGCTTTCAGCTTTTTGAGTATACTAATCAAATTATACAATAAAATCAACAAAGATAATAAAATAACCAAAGGACTGAGAACTGAAGAGAACTATGCTTTCTTCACAAATATTCCATTTTTATGGAATGATTCATGATTTCCTGGATAAATACTTATATTGATGGTAATAGGTAAGCTTGATGTTGGCCAAATTTGCAGTTCTCACAAATTCAAATGGCTGAGGGTCTGGATTTTTGAATGTTTAACAAAAATAAGTAAATGCCTATTTGCCTTGGATTTTTGAGACAGGAGTTATTTGCCGAAGTAGTCTATAAATCTCATTAGAGACTCTTTTCAGCCACAATAAAATTCCTATTCTTAATCCCAGTTAAGATCTTTTCCATTAATGCACTGTGATTATCAGTAGATGGCAGTTTTTCTAATTAGGTTATCAACTTTTGAAAATGTAGCTTCTCTTTCACATATTTTAAATATTTTTTTCTCGTATTATGGTCAAATCAATTTTAAAGAATGAATGGAAAGCTATCATCTGAAGAACAGCATGGATAAACATTCAAATTAAAAACACACTGGATTTCTCTTTCTTCTAAAAGCCACAGAATGTTATATAACAACAACAACAATAACAAAGTTCAGGAGACAATTCCAACAAGAGACAAAAATGAAGCTTGGTTAGGTAACTGACATAAAATATTTTTCACTGACTTGATGGGTGGCAGCAAGGAACACATGATAAATTCTGAGTTTAACTAGAACAGCAAGGTGAACTCATTTTAAGTTGAAGCAAAGTCATAACATTTTATAAAGGGAAAACAAGTTTTAGGATATGTGATATGGTGTTTCTGTATAATGAGCCCTTTATTACCAGTGTTAAATATAAATATGGTACCTGCTTTGCAGGATCAAAATAATGCAATTTAAATTGTGTGAGGTCTGTCGAAACAAATTTGAGGCTAGTACTACAAGACTATTTTGGAAATTCTCCATTAAGTTAGAATTCCAGCACTAACTACTCATAAAGAAAAGCACAAAATTTACTTTATGAATTTCTGGTCTCTGTACTAAGTGAATCTATAGGCTAATTCTGCAGTGTACGCTAGGTGATTACTGGAAATAACTAATTCAAGGTGGGTAGTCAGCACTAAATATTATACTATTCTCTGATGTATCTGGATGCTCAGATCTACTTTAAAAAATTTAAAAACAAAAATATGATTATTACCAATTATCAAATAACTATTGAAAAATAAAAACTAAGGCATATACACTTGCATATTTATTCAACAGTTGATTTAATGCATTCTAGGTTCTAAGCACTATGCTATCGAAAGCACGCTTCGTTTCGATGGTGAGCAGCACAGAACTCTTGCCTGGAAGAAACTTCTGCAAGTGTGTTGAATCCAACACCAGGCATAAGTGATAGTTTTCTACTTTACTAACCCACCCACCTTTCTGTGCTGTCTAGCTCCATAAAGTTCCCTGAATGTTCTCAGTCCAAGATTATCAGGTATTCCTTAAGTGAAGATACTAATTTCCAGGTTGCCAATCTGATGCTGTAAATTATACATCAAAAGCCTCCAGACCATTTTCTTTCTTTTTTTTTTTAAAAGATTTTATTTATTTATTTATTAGAGATCGAGCGAGAGAGAAACAGCATGAGAGGAGAGAGGGTCAGCGGGAGAAGCAGGCTCCCCACTGAGCTGGGAGCCCGATGTGGGACCTGATCCCAGGACTCCGGGATCATGACCTGAGTCGAAGGCAGTCACTTAACCAACTGAGCGACCCAGGCGCCCTCCAGACCATTTTCTGAATTTAGTAAAGGCTCCTGACTCACTCTTACTATACTGCTCAGATCTTTGAAGCCAGATCTCTTGGGCTTTGCTCTCTAAATGTTCCTTCAACACTGAATCAAACCTCGATGGAAAGAGAAAACAGTGGGCAAATATTCACATAATTCCACTTTTCCCTGTGGTCCATTCCACAGTTTGATAACTCTGGTGTCTTTGGCCTGTTTCTCGTAGTAACCTGCCGTCCAGCTGTACCATGAGACATTATTAGCTCGGAAGCCATGAGTGCTCTTATGTATCTGGACACAGCAAGGCCTAGAGAACTTTAGTTTCTGTCTCAGCTGCCACTCACTAGTTATTTGACCTTTGGCAAATCATTTAACCCACCCAATGTTGAGTTTTCTCATGGGTAAAATAAAAGTTTGTACTAGATGCTCTCTGAAGTCACTTCAAGCTAGAAAATGTCATGAGTTTATGAACACAATCAACAGTAGGCTTCTGCTATTTTAGCACCATCCTGGTTTGGCTTCATGGATGGAAAATTCCTTTAAAAATAAGTTAGCATTGCACACGATGAAAATATTTTGAAAATAATTATTATTTGTCAATGCGGTAATCACTGAAAGCCAAGGTGTGGAAGGCAATCATTAGAAGTGGGGAGCGATACAAACAATAAAAAGGAATTGTGGGAGAAATCGGCCAAGTGAGAGACTTAAGAAAGTCACTAAGTCCACGAAAAAGGAAGTGGGGATTCTACTGAGCAACTGTTAGTCACTCACTGGGAAACTGTCACTGAGCGCCGATGTGCTGGGCACAGTTCTGGTCCTGAGGACCCAGCTGTAAATAGAGATGAGGCCCTCATCCTCATATTTACATAGTAGTTGGGGGAAAAGGAAGGGACATAGGTAAGGAAATGAATGAGACTATTTTAGATAGTAATAAACAGGGAGTTGTAAACAAGGAATAAACTGAAAGAGATGAGGCGTGTCATGTTGGCAGGCTCCTATAGACAGGATGGTCAGGGAAGGCTTCTTTCATGTGAAAGTTGAGCCGTTGGTGACGATAGAAGACCACACACACCCCCTCCTCCTCCGAGAGCCTTCCAGACAGAAGGTATGCAAGCCCTGGAGAACACAAGAGCAAAATGATGGGAACAGGCTCAGAGTTAGAAAGAATAAAGGCACAAGCATGGCAAGGTTACAGTCAGCAAAGGATAGGATGTGAAGGCCTGAGGGCAGAGGTCAGTGGAACCCAATCTTCCCGAGGAGTGGGAAGAAGTTGGGATTTCATTCCATTTCAGTGTAATATGGAAATTTTGAGCAGACATTGGATGTTTTCCAGAAAGGTGGTGATATCGTCCAGTTTACCTTTGAAAACACCTGTTCAGCTGCTGAACTGGAAAGGAGACCCAGGGATTCCCAGAGCGGCAATAACTAACATTCATGGGATATATGGTGAAATGTTAGCAGAGCTGGGTAAACTAATGGGTTCAGCAACCCATAACTACAGTAAAGTCTTAAGGTTAAGAAAAGTAGGAAGTATATGCCAGATGAGGGCAAGAACTAGGACATATTTGCTCATGTATGCATATCTGCAAACAGAGGAACTGCATTGTTAGCCGTAGATGGGACTTTTTTTCAGGCACATAACTAAACTCAGACTTCAACCTGCTTCATTTTCTAAAGTAGCAAGATCAGGTCATTTCAGTGGCTTCAGGGAGGTGACAAGCTGTGTGCTTCCAACCACAATGGTTTGGAGAAACAATTTAATGTCATGAAAACACAAGAATCCATGCCGACTTTGCTTTTACCCCCAAGGTAGACAGGGCAAGTGAGGATACTTTAGGAATCAAAAACTATTCCTGCTTGGCTGAGGTAAGTTGGAAAAAGGACTGAAGTCAAGGTTTGTAACATACTTTCCCTGGTGTTAAAGCAAACAATTACAATTTTACAGCAGGACCATTGCTTGGTTTTTTGGTAGTTCCTTTTCTTCATTATTCATCTAAAAGAGAGGTCACTCATTTACCCCTTATCTGATGCCGCCGCTGATTCATTTGCAGAAATCTAAATTGCAGAGATGGCAAGTTAGGTATTGCTGGGCAGATTCTATAATTCCAAATCCACTGGGTCACTGAGAGATGTGACAAACTCAATTCTGTTCTGTTAAATTGTCGATATTTACTGAATGTGTATAATGTGGGCTGGGATGAGGCATTATAAAGGATGAATAAGACACAGGGGCTTAAAAGCTATTGGGGAAAGCAAGGCACATATGGAACAGTTAAGTGACAATGAAAGTTAATGTGATATTAAATGCCAAAATTAGCTACTGAGACTATCATCTTTATCGAAGTTTAGAGAAGGGAAAGACAGTAAATCGAGTTTCTTTCCAACCAGTCCCAAGCAGTCGGTGAAAATCCATTTATTTTACATGTTAGATACATTATTTTCATCATTAAATTCTCAGAATGTTCCTTTTGATTTTTTTCGTTAAGAATGAGATATAGGGAAATGATCAGATGATATCATCAGATGATAAAGGAAACATACACAATAGCTGTTTGGATGTAAGAGATAATGGCAAGATGTTGCCAGCTAACAATTAATTGTGTACTAAGCAGCAGTCTTCCCAGCCTAGTGATGATTAACTACCCAGCTATTAACCATCTAATTGTTAAAATTGATTAACTACAACCTTGTTAGCATTTTAAATTAGTTCCACTGCCCTTCACCTTTTATAAACTATGTAACTTCTCAAAATATATTAGAACTTTGATTAGATTTACAGCAAGCTGTCCAGTTTATGTTATTTTCAAGGTGAAGATTCCTTTGAAGAGTTTTAGAGAGGTGATTTCTCTCACATTGTACAAAGATATGGAGACAAATAAACAGATGAGAACAAACTGGCATCATGAGCCTTTTGACCAAACTCATTAGAAGAGCTACTAATTAGATAAAATCCTAGCCTGTTTTTTTATTAGGTAGGGAAAAAACAAATATAATATATATGTAAAATCTACCTACTGAATGTATACACACATATATAGTAAAAAGATAGATATACACACAAATATATATGCCTATACACAAATATTTATATATAGGTATATATGTTTGTAATGACATATCTATGCTAATAATGTTTAACACAATTTCCTTTTACTTTTAGAGCCTGACATAATAACATAAATATGCATTTCTCTAAATTTCCACTTCTTCTTTCTTAGTATAAATGGTTTGGCACTGTCTGTTGTAATAACCTGCCATTTGGCCTCTGTACATCCTCTTGTCCTCAAAATGACACTTCCATCAGCCTTCAACACGAGTTTTCGAAAATCGGAATCTGCTAATACCAATCTCCTGTTTAAAGCTCATTGTTACATGCCTATATTTTACTTTAAAACACTTTGTCTCAACAGTATGATATAAATGTACGTGTTCGCTGATTCAGTCTATACCCTAGAGGTGGTGAGCTGACATCAGAAGAGCCCTAATGGAGAATATGTTTGTGTGCTGGAGGGTTAGTCATCAATTGAAAGACTAATCAGAAGCCCACTTCCCTGAGGTAGACACAAAAAGCACTTCACTGCTCCTTCTCTCTGTTCAGCACCAGAGAGTTTATTTGTGTATTGAATAACTGAAATGATTTTTCATTGGTGAAATGAGAGGTATTCAAGATATGTGCAAAGGCTAACGCTACTGAGTGGGCATCTCTACCCTTCCCTGAACAGGGTGTAAGAAATCAAAGCCAGTAGTTTATACCAAATACATTGCCATTAAGCTGAAGATTTCATGCAATTCACAGAACACATCGTATGCCTGCTCTTTGTTCTTGATGTTTAATACATATTTTAATGTGTAGCAGAATTGGGACTAGACTTGTTTTCCTGCTAACAAACTACCTGTAGCAGTTACCCGCATCTAATTATTGGAAGATACAGAAATCTACCAAATATGCAAACCAACCAACCCACCTAATAAATGTGATGAAATTGACTTACATTAGTCTGCAAGACACATTAAGGGCTCCCCACCTGACATGTGAGAAAGGTGAAATTCACTTTCAATCACAAGCTTTCCGAGACCTCTCCACTCCATTACTCTGCCACAACTGAACCCACCTAGCCAGACTGTAGCGGTGTAGTTTTTCCTCAGACCCATGTTGGTTCATGCATTTTCTCTAGATGTTCCTTTACCTAAACACCACGTCCTGCACCTAAATCCTGTTCATCTGTACAAATTAATTTAGGTTTGTCTCCCCCAGAAATCTTCTCTGTCTCTGCAGGTTGGGTTGACGATTGCCTCCATATGTTTCCAGAGCACCCCCATGATACCATTTACCACAATGTGTTGAAATTGTCTCTTTAGCCATTGAAACCACCCCCCCTCCCCGTACTTCATGAGCAACATGAAAGTGAGTGCCTTTTCTTTTCCTGACATTTATAATATTCAGCAAAATGCTAGGAGACCCAAATAAAATCTGTTAAGTACTTCAATGGACATTTAGAAAAAAAAAAAAAATCATTGTTCCTCTCCCCACCACAAAAATGTTTACAAACTGTTTTCCTAATATGTTGACGTATACATGAGCAGAGGTAATACAATCATCTTCAGATATTTCTTCTACTAACTATACATATATATAATCTTTTTTTTTTTTTAAGATTTTATTTATTTGACAGAGACACAGTGAGAGAGGGAACACAAGCAGGGGGAGTGGGAGAGGGAGAAGCAGGCTTCCCGTGGAGCAGGGAGCCCGATGCGGGGCTTGATCCCAGGACCCTGGGATCATGACCTGAGCCGAAGGCAGATGCTTAATGACTGAGCCACCCAGGCGTCCTACATATATATAATCTTATATAACTATCACTGGATGGATTCTATTGCTATGAATTTGATGGTATTCTTACATAATGCCAAACTGTTCTGGGAAATGTGACCTTATATGTCCATGATCTGTATGTAGTCAGCACGATCACAAAAACAGCAGGTGACTGGGAGACATTCACATAAGTTATAACCAGGCCATCCAAATTATTCGGTTTCATGGGTACAGATATGTGCTAGTCAAAAATTTCCTCTGTGACAAACACAGAAATTGTCTCACCATCTGTTAGCTTATGGACACGGTTTACAAATGACCTCATCCTGTATCCTTCCTGTGGTAAGTGGCCTGGATCTAAAGCAGCCTTCTCTTCAGTGGTAGTAAATTATTGACTTTGATTATGTTTTAAGGACAATAAAATCAGCCCCATTAGTACATGCATTTATATTCCAAATACACCACCTACGTTTCAGTGAGTCAGTTGTTTCCTGGAAATTACCAAAATGAGTGAACATAATCTATCTTTTTATCCTTTACAAGGCGAAGGACATTGTATAAGTAATAGTTTATTGGCCAACAGCCCTATGATGGGTATTTCTCATATATATTCTATTGATCACCTGAAAACTACTGATGGTGGTTTATAGGGCCAAATGTTTTCTATAGTAATTTCTCTTTCATATAGCAACTAGAATTACAAAATAATTCCAAATTCAGACATTTATAATTTCAACCAAAAAAAAAAAATAAGAGCAAATATCAAGCAATCTCTTCCTTACCCCTTTAATCACCCCACAGGAAAAAACAAAAGCGAAAGCAAAATAGTAACATATACCTGGTTATGTTTAGTTGGCATGTCTGAGTGGTTTATTAAAATATGGACGGGAAGAGGATGACATATTTTGAATATTTACTATATAAAAATCTCCACTATAGGCATTTTACTCTTGTGGAGTATTTTAAATTTGGCAATAGGGTTATGATTATGTATTTGATCCTCATTTATATATGAGCAAACTCAGATTATAGCGATTCTTAAAACATAACTTTCACAAATACTTCCAAAATTAGTATAACGTAATAGAAGAGTCCTGGGTTGTGAATCTGTTGGCATTTAATTGTTTGAGGAAATTTATAGGCATTTATTTGGAAAATTAAAAAAAATAGATTATCATGCAAAAAATGAGAGTTTAAAGTATTTTACCATTCAGTTATCTAATCTCTCACCTAAAAAGAAAATTTGCATAATTGCTCAGCAGTTATACAATTGAAAATCGAATACTTAAAAAATACTGAAGTAGTTCAAAACACAGATGAAGGCCCACAAATAAGGGAAGATAAAAGAAAAAATTTGTTTCTCTTACTAACTGTACTTTTCTCCCCTGTATTTCTTCCTTGCAGTTGGAAATTCTAGGCTGTAAAATTTATTTTACAATCACAAGATGTTCAAATATAGCATTCATGTATTGCCATCTAGATATTGTTGTCCTAAATAGTTTCTAAAACTGTTTTAGAAATGTTGAAGAAAATGCTGTTTTTTAAATGAGAACATTTTCATTTCTCTCTGCCAATGACAAACTGCAGAAAACCTATCAAATGTTATAATAAGATACATATCTATCGGTGCATATCTATAAAAAGCAATGATAGAGGCTCCCCAAAATAGCCCTGAAGTATAGATACTGGTTATTGTGGGTGGAACTGTGTACCCCCAGAAGATATATGGAGGTCCTAACACTCTGTACTTGTGATGTGACCCTACTTGGGAAGAGGGTCTTTGCAGATGTAATCAAGTAAAGATGGAGTCACACGGGATGAAGGTAGGACCAAATCCTCTATTAGTGATGTCCTTATAAACAGAGAAAAGACACAAACACACACAAAGGGGAGACACCATCTGAAGATGGAGGCAGAGATTGGAGTTGCGCTGACACAGACTAAGGAATGCCGAGGATGGCCAACAACCACCAGAAACTAATAGAGGCAGGGAATAGATTCTCCCTCAGAACCTCCAGAAGAAACCAATCCTGCCAACACGTGGATTTCAGACTTCTAACCTCAGAACCGTGAAAGAATAAATTTCTGCTCTTTTCAGCTGTCCGATTTGTGATACTTCACTATAGCAGCTGTAGGAAACTAATACATTGGTAATATAAACGTCTATATTCAACAGCAGGATTTTCTGATGCTTCTAAGAAGCAGATGCTCCACCAGGCAGAGAACTGCAATTTCACCAAGTGATTAAAACAACAGAACCAAACAAAGCAAAACCAACCTTTTCTAAGGATCTGATAGTAACTTTTCCTTATTATTTAAAATTATACCCATCACAGACTATTTACAAGTATGCATAGTGGATTAGAGATTGTTATGAATAAACATATGCCTGCAGCCTCTCTTACATCTTTACCTGAAGCACAAGCTAATGCTCTACTAAGCACTACACTAGACAGTGGGGAAAAAAAATCCTCTGCAACCTTTACAGGGCCCTAACTCTTCAATACTAAACATTCTAACACACATATGCATTATGTCATTTAATCACCGAAATTACCCTCAGACTTTGGCACAACAGATGACTTCAAAAATCATTATAGACCCATTGAGATAACAAATTGGCTATAAGTACCAGGAACTGTGGGAATGTAGCCACCTCCAGGTAATGATTCTTTGGTTTATCATCTTTGGTCTCTCCTTTTTTTTTTTTTTTTTTAAGATTTTATTTACTTGAGTGAGAAAGAGTGAGAGAGAGAGAGAGAGCCTGAGTGGGGAAGGGGCACTCAGAAAGGGAGAAGTAGACTCCCCACTGAGCAGGGAGCCCAACTTGGCGGGGTCCCAGGACACCGGGATCATGACTTGAGCTGAATGCAGACGCTTAACTGACTGAGCCACCCAAACGCCCCTGTCATCTTGGGTCTCTTAAATATGACTTTTATTCCCATCTAGGTTGTCACATTTAGCAAGTAAAAATACAGGACAGGCAGTAAAATTTGAATTCCAGATAGCGAATATTTTTTTTTGGTATAAGCATACCTCAAATATTGTACAGGACATATTTATACTAAAAAAAAAAAGAAAATACGTTGGTTATCTGAAATTCAAATTTAACTGGGCTTCCAGTATTTTATCTCATAATCCTACTCTTCTAAGACTTGAGCTTGTGGAACAAAATGCATCAGCCTATAGAGAATTCTGAAATTTTAAAAGAGAATTCTAAAAGAAAACGTCTTTGCTAGATGCAGAACCAGATTTTTAATGTTACCTCTTCTTTATCTTCGCATCCCTGTTTTCCCCATAGGATCTGAGATATAGTAAATTCAATAAATGATTGAAACAAATTGAATTGACCATTTTAACTGATTTCTCTAAATATAAAATATACTCTTCAAATTACCTTAATAAGCCTTCCCAGGTGAATCATAAGTGACAATGCTCCTCATTTGTAGCTTATTAATTGAATCTAATTATGACCTTAAATATGACTTTAATTCTGGTCAATTTCTTTGATCCAATTTATAAATAGTCTGTGATGGGTATAATTTTAAATAATAAGGGAAAGTTGGGGCGCCTGGGTGGCTCAGTCGTTAAGCGTCTGCCTTCAGCTCAGGTCATGATCCCGGGGTCCTGGGATCGAGTCCCATGTCGGGCTCCCTGCTCCGCGGGAAGCCTGCTTCTCCCTCTCCCACTCCCCCTGCTTGTGTTCCTGCTCTCGCTATGTCTCTCTCTGTCAAATAAATAAATAAAATCTTTAAAAAAAAATAATAAGGGAAAGTTAATGACTGTATTTGTCTCCTAAGGCTCCCATAGCAAAGTGCCACACACTGGGTGGTTTGAACCACAGAAATGTATGTCTCACAGTTCTGAAGGCTAGAAGTCTGCGATCTACTAAGTCAGGACCACGCTCACAGCTAATCCTTCCTGCCCCTTCCAGCTTCTGGTGTTTCTACCAGGTGTTTCTTGGCTTCATCCCAGTCCTGCCTCTGTCTGCACATGGCTGCCTGCCCCCTACATCTCTGTAGACACATGACATTCCCTCTCTTATAAGGACACCAGTCAAATTGAATGCAGGCCCACCCCAATGACCTCAGCTTAACTTGATGACATTTACATTGACCCTATCTTTAAATAAGCTCACGGGTCCCAGGGTGTAGGCCTTCCATGCATCTCTTTGGGGGACACAACTCAACACTAACCTGTAATATAGTTTGCCATAATGCCCACTGTTTTCTAATAATGTCATTCTCAGAATTTACCTAGGAAATATGCTAAATTCCTATCCCCTTGGAGAAAGAGTGTCCTCTGTATCGCTGTATCTCACCAGTCAGCACCAGAATACAAATCCCTAAAGCACTAATACATAAAGGAGAAGAGAAATCATTGTTGTTGGTTCTAAACCCCTCACTTATGTCTAGATTATCCATCTAAATAGGGCGATAGTCACCACTATCACAGCGTTTATGAAAGATAGTGCAATGAATTACTTATTTCCTCCACCTTACTCCAAGCTCTAAGTGTCTGGAAGGCAGAGAACATACCATAGGCATCACAGGACCCAAACGTCCAAGGTTCATCTAATGCAGGGTGGAGGGACCACTCTTATCCACAAGTATTCATGTTGCGCACCTCACAAAGTAGTGAGCGCCCCATAGTTTGATATGCTTCAGCACAACATCTTTTTCTAAATCATACCCTAATAAGACTTAGTTTTGTTGGCTTTCTCTATTTAAAGTTCACACGCCCTCTACACATTCTCTTTTATGAGCACAGGGCATGACGGTACACTTTAGAGAACCAAACCA
Source organism: Leptonychotes weddellii (assembly GCF_054177405.1). NCBI lineage: Eukaryota > Metazoa > Chordata > Mammalia > Carnivora > Phocidae > Leptonychotes > Leptonychotes weddellii. Next base: position 8,018,524 of record NC_138380.1, read on the forward strand.
AAGAAAGAGAACCTACCCACAAAAGCGTGAATATATAACACACAGTGGGCGGAAGGGAAGTAACACACTCCAAATTAGGTGTCAGTTTTATTTTTATTTCAGAGTTCCTTTGAACATTAGTAATCACTGTGAAAATTATTCAATATTTGCAGTTACCCTAGCAGGATAATTCTTTAGTAAAAATGCGGTGTTTTTAACCTTTTATCCAGAACTCAATTTGTGTTTGAAGTCATCTAAAATTGATTCAGGTCAGCCCCAGCATGAACAGAGTATGTAGGCACTTCTCTGCGTGAGCTGTTTTTTGTGTCCCCTAAGCATAATAGATAATTGGCTTCTCTAGGGAGAGGACCAGGGTCTTTTGTAATATGGAAAGCTGCAGCATTAGCAAACTCGGGTATTCTAAAGTGAGTGAGTAAAGATGTGTTCCTCCACGGGATGATAAATGGAGCTGAAGATGCTCTGCTGACAGCATTTGGGAATAGACAATAGGGATAAGAACTGCTAAATGCTAACTTCAGAAATGGGCTCCAAACTAGAAGCACGGTCCTTTCTTGTTAAAGTAACTAGGAAAAAAAAAGTCTTAGATGAGTGTAATTGAACAAGAGACTACAAAAACTCAACCTCTCTTTCCTTTATAAACAATTAATTATGAAACCAGGAAAAAAAAAAAAAGGGCAAGAAGGCTCCTCTCCGCTTTTTTTTTTTTTGAGGAAAGAATTTAATATATTCAGTCCAATTGATGTTTCTTTGGACTTTTCAACATTGAGATCACCACAGGTCTTCATGTCATGTAAGCCAGCCATCCCGGAGGCTGTTCACTGGGTTTATGTTACAAAGATAGTTGTGGACATTTATCAATTTGTTATCTTCTGTTCTTGTTTTATACTTGAAACACTGGTTTCCTTTTGAGAGAACAACAAAACCAAAAGGCTACCTTGCTTTAGAAACAGAACACTCAGAGGGTGTTAAAAAAAAAAAAAAGAGAGAGAGAGAGAGAGGTTTCAAACATTCAGTGCCTTTGAGAATTGAATTCAAGGACGAGCACATTATGCCTTTTCAATTAGAAAGAATATGTAAAAATAGCAAAAACACTAAGCAAAAAAATCAGGGATAATAAAAAATATGAATACAGTCTCAGATGTTCTCAAAGACCACAGTGCAAGCAGAGGTAACTGCTGACATGCTTTTGTTTTGTTTTGTTTTGAAATCTGGAAATCTGCCTGCGAACTCAAATGTGAATTTCTAACATAATTCTAATTCACTAATTTTGAAGTCTGAAAAAAAAAAAAGGCAGGCAAAAAAAAAAAAGAATGTGATCGCTTTGGATGCCACATTTATCTCCTCTTTTATATTTCTTTCAATTTATTCAATTTAAGATTGTTTCAGGGCACAGATTAGAACTTGCTAAAACTGTATTTTCTCATATCAGCAGCCATAAGCCTCTGTGAAATTTCCAGCTTAGCTTTCCTCTTTTATGTTAAAAGCCAATGGTGGCCTTGCATTTCCTCATGGTTTCAGCAAATGTGGTTGACAGACGAGAGAGTTCAAATAAAGCAGATGCTGAAAGAAACCTAGAACAGAACAACCAGACAGAGGGAAACAAAATGACAGGATATCCCACATCATATGCAGGCACCGTTTGCTTCTTTTGAAGAGTACAAAGAGACAGAATCTTTGGAATTAGAGAGGAATAGAAAAAAAAATCAAATAAAATACTGTTTGTTTTTTTCAACACTGGGTGGGGAAGAAACTACATTGGATTTAATAAAAAATAGTGTGATTTATTTTTGTGAGAGCTATCTTCCTCTACTTTAGAAGCTAATAAATGTTAAGTCATCATGTGAATATGAAAACTCTAGAAGAATTTCAATTCATGAACTGAAGACAATTATAAAAGAGACGTACCATTTTCCAGTGTTAAATACCAAGACAGAGGTCACATGCTTAACGTTGGCAGATTACGGACACAGGAGTCCTCTGGAATAAATGACTGTCCAAGGAACTGGATAACGAGACAAAGTGAATTTCTTGGGGGAAGAGGCTATTATTTTTTCCATACTTAAGATTTCTTGGCTGGAGTGAGGGGAACTCACAGACACTGAACTATCAAACAATAAGACTACATCAATCCTGAGAAGATAGAAACATGCATGGCCTTAGCCAAGCTGCAATGGATTATTATGGTAACAGAGAGTGTCAGCCAAGGACTCAGAATTATTTATTACTCCTAAATTGTAAAAGTAAAACTTGGCTCTTTTCAATCATTTCATTGCTCTTTAAGCGAGCATAAAATCCAGCATCCCTCATTCTAATTAAACAGAAAATGGTTTAAGGATAGATGTTGTTTCCAGTCGCCGAGTGCCATTTTCTTACCCACTTATCAGATTCACAAGTCCTCTGCTCTCGTACGCACAGCTACCCACCAAGAAAACACAGTTTTTCTAGGCGGTAAGGCCACGGACAAGCCGCTGAATCATTTATTCCAGTCTTCACTTTTGAGAACCTTCTCTTTGTTTGAAAAAAATTAGCCTGAGGTTACTGAGAGAAGGGGTGATTCAATTTATTTCATTGGAGATGCCTAGGCTTATGTGTTTGGAGGAAAGCAACTGTGATTTCTAGAACACGCGGTGGTGTCAATATTTAGTCCAGTCAACAACACGGATGCCAACTGTTTACAGTGATGCAGATGGTAAACAAAATGGACTTGCATATGAAATATTAAAAGAACACCTGAATCTGGAGGCACCTACATCGAATTATGACAGTAGTGGTTAATATTTAGGAGTTCACTAGGCTGCTGCCCAAAATGTATTTTCTTATTATCATTAATTTGTTAAACATGCAGAGTAAACATCAGGGAATACTTTCAAACGAGTCGTTCAATTATCTATCTGATATTTCATTCCTCTTTTGACAATGCCATTGGTCATCTGTATCACTTTGGACAAACAGTATCACTAAGCCTCTGTTTAACCATCTGTAGAATGGGGGTAAAGCATTAATGAACTTCCAGGATCACTGGGGTGCTGTATGAAACAGTAAAGAACGGGCACAAAAACCGTCATCAGTTTTTAACAAATAGCATCAAGATGCGCTACATAAAGGAAACTATGCCGAACTCAAAAGTGCCTTTACACCTGAACACTTTGTGAGGCAAACAAATTGACAGCCCTCTGAATTGTTTGTTGGCTCTCTCCTTGGCCACTTTACTTTATTTACTTTTTTTTTTAAAGATTTTATTTATTTATTTGTCAGAGAGAGACAGACCACAAGCAGGGAGAGAGGCAGGCAGAGGGAGAAGCAGGCTCCCTGCCGAGCAAGGAGCCCGATGTGGGACTCGATCCCAGGACCCTGGGATCATGACCTGAGCCGAAGGCAGACGCTTAACGACTGAGCCACCCAGGCACTCCTCTCCTTGGCCACTTTAAGTGGACTATTCCTACATAATGTGCTAACCAGACATAAGGATCTTCTACCTATCAGGCTGCACCTAAGCAAATCCACTCAGGTGAGTATCTGCTTATGGGATCAGGGAAAGCAATTTCACAACCAGTCAAGAAAACCACTGTTAGAGTGGTTTTGCCTCTTGCCACAGACTTCTCCTGTAATGAGAGTCAGTCTTTTTGAATGTCTTTCTAGGTATAACTGGGCCCCTCATTTATTTTAATATTCCTGATTATTGAAGGCATTCTCTTATAAAATACTGTAACTGCCTAATAGAGGTATGACCTTATCTGGCAGCTGTCTAATCCAGGCTGCATCCTTCCTCACTAATGACCACTGCTTCCTACTTAAGGATTGCCAAGCATGCTCGCATATTGATCTCCTTTGATCCTAATAACCACTGATACAGGCAGACAGGTGTTAAAATTACCCTTTCCACAGCAGAGATGAGAAAAATGGAACTCGGCAACATTAAGTTACTTGCCCAAATTCAACCAGGTAGTTTATAGAATAAGACTCCTAAAATGTTAGCCTGATTATCTGGCCAAGGGGTATCAAAATTAAATGCATGCAAAGGACAAACACGTTAACATAAATTGGTGTGAGATATCAGAAGGGAAGGTGTTGGCATTGTGACCTGTCTAATCACACTGCCTTTTAGAAATACTGTGGGGCAATTTAAAATTGTTGAACACACAGAAACCTCTCAGGGATCAATGTTATTGAAGGGTTTTGGATTTTGAACTCAGATTTCTGTGAATCCAGGTAAGCTTTAGAACACAGAGGGGGAATAGTGTGCACAAGATCACCAAACTAGCACTAGCTATCCTGAGGCTACGCTGAGGATGGGGCCTTCCTGCAGCACACCCAGGAACCCCAATAAAACCTTCTCTCTGCACACTGAGCTTCTTGCCAACGTGCCACACAGAGCTCGAGGCAGGGGATTTGGCCAAAGTTTCAAGACACTGTTTAGTAGTAAGTACCACACGTTAGGCATTTCATGCCCTGTGAGGAACAAAAACCTATGTTCTTTCCATTTGGTCTTACCTCAATGTTATGGGTAAGTGAACGATGGAGAGAACATGGTAATGACCTATTTTGCAGCTCTTCTGCCTCTCTCCGGCCAGCATGAGTCTCTCAGCACCACCCAACGCCCAACACTGCAATGAAGACACTCTTAGGAGCAGTTTAATATTTTCTGAATACTTGGATCAAGGCTTGGAGCCAACACTGGGGATAAGGAGATGAACATGGCACAGCTCCACATGCCAAGAACTCAAAGTCTTGCTGAAGAAGTGGCTCACATGTTTCTCTACCAAGTCCTTTACATAGGCATTGAATTAATTACATAGGCATTGAATTAATCTTCATTAGGCTAAAATACTGAAAGATAAAAAGGACCTATACTATAAGTTGGTTTGAACCAATAGTCTTTTCCTAAATAACAATTACTATTAGCCTGGAAAAGCTATACTCGTGATTCATCAAAAGCAACATATTTCTGCTCATCAGTTTGCTTATTATGGTGATTTCCACCCCCCACCCCTTACCCCCCAGTGGCAAATGGAAATGCACCCCGCATATGGTTTATGGGGAGTTGTTTGCTGTTGAAACTGTAAATAAATCAAAACTGGAGCCACTAAAATGTGGGGGACCCAGCAAGATTAGCCCCTGAAAAGATAGGTGAATTAGTAGACAAATAATAGCAGATAACAGATGGAGTATGAAGTGGCAACCTTCTCTTACACAGATTTATTGAAGACCTAGGAACTTGCTCTATTTCACAGCACCTGCAACTCTACAGAGTTTTAGAGTATACAAAACTTGCACTTAATTTATTTCATTTCCTTCTCACAGGTATCAATGTGGTAGGTAGGCATTATTACTTCCTATTTTACAGATTAAAAAACGGACAAGCAAAGAGATTGAGAGGCTGGCCTCTGATAACACATGTAATGGGACTAACACCTAGAGTCCAGAACTTCCAACTTGAAAGACCATCCACCACAGTGATTCTTTCTATGGGATGTACTTTGAAGGAATAGTGTTGAAACTCAACAAGTGCCATCAGACATCTGTAATAAGCATGCATTTGTTTTTCTTAGTTACATATACCTATAGAGATAACAGTTTTCTAATTTAATTTCCATGTCTGTCTAATTACCAAATGGTCACTTTAACATAACTTTACAACTTGGTCTGATTCTGGGTCTTTATGGTCATGGCTATTTCTATTCCCTATAGGCACATACTTCAAGAAAAATAAATACTAAGTAATGGAATATTTACAGATAGGTCTGTTAAACTTAATAGTATAGTTAACATGGTATTTACAAACAGGTCTGTTAATTGTAAACTTTCAAACAGACCTCATCTGAGGTTTAGATGTGAAACAGTTTTAGTGTCCACCTCAAAATAAACTTCAAGTCTGAAATGGTTCCATCATAGTGTCTTAATTCCACTACTAGAAACTAGTTATTTTGCATACTGCATGGTATTAGGAGAGTCCATCTACTGAAAAGCAAATACATTCCAGGCACATGATAGCAGCAGGAACCTAAAGAATGAACGAACATATCCCAGCCATATTGATTCTCACAGTCTACTAGACAATCAGATGTGCATTGTAGTTAAATGTGATGTAATGACAGATATAATGAGGTGTGCACAAAGTACTGGAATATAGAGAGGAGTGAATCAAGGAAGGCTATCATGTGGACTGTATGTGAGGTAGATCTTAAAGGATGAATCAGGTGGAGAAGTGCCTTTCAGAAGGGGAGAACTATAATAATCATAAAAGAGAAAAATAATAATAGTAATAATAAGAGCCAAATAGTTCATTCTTTACTCCATACCATTCATTCAACAAATATTATTTGAGTCTCTTCCAATGCCCAGGGAACAAACTAACTCTTTAAATACACACACTAGTTTATCTTACCCTTACGATAACCCTGGGAGCTAAGTATTAGCTCTATGGATAGGAGGCAGAAATCTCGAGAAGTTAAGTCACCTCTCCAATGTCATACACCAAGTGGTTGACAGAGCCAAGATTTGGACCAAATCTACGGACTCAAGAGTATGGGACTGACATGCAGGATGACCAGGAATGGGGATAGAGGGAAGATTACTTTGAAAATATGGTTGGAATAACATTGGAAAGGAATCTGTCATACTTCAAAAACAACATAAAACTAGCCATTTGAGCATTCTATGCAGAAAGAATCAAAGTGGCAATGATACGACAATGGATTGTAGGTGAGGTGGTAAAGCTAAGGGGAGAACTGAAATCTGGGCATAAAATTGTCAACTTTATTTAGAGCCAGCATAGTTTGCAGACTCTCTGCCAGGCTAGTCATTATGGGCAGAATGACAAACATGAGGATAAGCTGAATCATTTCCCATTAAGAAGCAAACTACAAAGCAAATGGCCTGCCATAGAAGCAGAAGTACTGACTGAGCATTTAGTGCAAATGATGGACCACTAATTAATAACTGCAGCTGTCAGGAAGCAATGACTGTTTGGTTTCCATATAGATTTCTACCCTTCACTTTCATTTGCTTTAATGTTCAAAGCTTTGTTTGATGTGAATTTAATGCTTCCTTTTCTCATTCTGTTAATTCTTTGAGTATTCTGTACTGTATCCTTTTGTGTAGGTTTACCTTTATATGTTTTTTTCCCCCTTCTTGCATACTTATGTTATATTTAGGGTCCTGGAAGTCTGATATTTCTTACAAGTTGCAGTTTTGAAAATCAAATGAACTATTTCAGAGAGGCGAATGGATCTCAAGGTGAAGGTCACCTAGGGCATTTCAGCTCTGGCAGTAACTTTGAAGGGAGGGACACAAGTCAGCTCGAAGGAATCAATGTCAAGGGAATGTGTACATATTAAAAGAAAGGGAACTGAATACACAGAAAAAATAAAGGCAGAAAAAATATCCCAATAAGATCACCCAAAACATGATTATAATGCCATGGTGAAGACTTTTAAATTAAGTGACAGAAATGAGTAGAAAAATGAAGTTGAGAACTAAAAACTTGAGAATGGTATAACAACAAGGGGGAAAAACATATTTATAATCAAATTCAACCAAAATGTGTCCTGGATGTTAGGTTACTTATTTTATTGTCAATTGAAAAAGTTAAAAAAAAAAATCAGAATTCTACTGGGGAGGGCTTGTTAAAAGATAAAAAAAAGAAACCAAAAACATGACATATAGATTGGCAGATTATCAAATATTAATATTCTGTTAAGGATAAACTTGATATAAATCAGTCTGTCTCTCCAACTGTTTTCAAACTTTAGGGTGAAAAAAACCTTAATATTCTTCAAAGCCCAATTCAACTATTCCCAAATTATTATCTTCTTCCTCTCTTATTTGGCATCATGCATTTTTATGTTTTCCACTTTGTACATATATATGTATATACAGAGATGTATACGTACATGTAATGTTTTTTTATTAAAGGTTTTTATTTACATAAAATTAAAATTAAAAAATTAAATTAAAAATTAAATTAAATTAAAAATATATATACAGAAATCCTTCTTAACTTACAATGGGGTTATGTCCCAAAAAACCCATCATAAATTGAAAATACCCTAAGTTGAAAATGCATTTAATACACCTAACCTATTGGACATCATAGCTTAGCCCAACTTACCTTAAAACATGCTTAGAACACTCACATTAGCCTACAGTTGGGCAAAATCACCAAACACAAAGCCTATTTTATAATAAAAAGTTGAATATTTCACATAATAGATTGAATACTGTACTAAAAGGGACAATCAGAATGGCCATAAGCTTGGCCTCATGATCACTTGGCTGACTGAGTTGCACCGCTGCATCATGAAAGGGGATCCTCCTGCATGTTGCTGGCCCAGGAAAAGATTCAAATTCCCATTTGGAAGTAGGCTTTCTACTGAACCTGTATTGTTTTACACCATTGTAATGTTGGCAACGACTTACAGTGGTTTGACTTAGGATATTTCAACTATCACATTCCTTTTTGTCTCCTAGAATTGACTAGAGGTTGTTAGTTTCTGTGTTTGTCTCCTGATCCTATATCCATTAGCTCCCAATCTTGATCCAAATCGTCAATTCTCCCCCTCCTCTCCTTGCTTTCATTCATCTCCTACTCCTCCAACTCTGCCCTCCAGTGTGAATCAGCCTTCGTGCCTTGGTCTCTGGCCAGGTCTTTCCTGCCTTTGTGGGTGGCCCCTGGGCACATTACCTCTTTCAGGCCCTTGTGGCTTACCTCTTCATCTTGTCAAGCTAATTCCTCTAAGCTTCCAATTAATTGTGGAAACATGGTGTCTTTGCTATAAAACACTGACCTTTTTTATTGCTCTAAAGCTTTGTACTCAGAGCCAGCCTGAGTTTTCCCAATTGCCAGATGTAAGTTCCTGGACCCTGAACAGAGCTTGAGCATTCAAAACCTGCTTTTCCATCTGGCCCCCTTCATGTCCTGAGCTCCTCTTAAGATGATACCACACACCCTTGGTTCTTCGTTCTGGCTCTACTTAGCCTGCCTTATTCTATGCATCCAATTTCTCTTCTTAAGCAGCAGAGGCTGGGACCCAGGGTGAAATAGAGCATTATTATGAATCAGACTTAGCTTTATGCTGTGCTTCTGAATTATCCTTTCTGTGTGTGTGTACACTATTTAGCTAAGTGGTTCCCTGGACCATTCCATCCACAGTTTTGTTTCCGAGTGAACAAAAGACTAGTTATGCCTTGGCATGACTGAGAGCCTGCACTGGCCCATTTTCATTAAGATGGTCCTCCAAGCATTCTGACCTGTACTTCTGAATCCAGATACAGACTTTAATCATTCTTGTCATTGATCATTGATCTCCCCACCATATTAGGTTTCTCACTTATTAACACTAGCAGTTGGGCATGGAGCTATATAGATCTACATCGGTTTTCATGATTAGGAACCATGGTGGTGAGTACACGGAAATGAGAATTTATAAACATGTCCTGGTTCTGCCACCTGCTAGTTTAGAACTTTTAGAAAGTCCTCATGAACTCTGAATCACAGTTTCCTTGTCTTTTAAAGAAAAGGGAATTGAAGTAGGCTTCCTCTTGTACACTCTGATTCTATAATATGAAAAAGAAGTATTTGATCCACATAACACAACCTTGTATTTGTCTTTACAGATCAAATCACACTTTTGTTACTTAGATAAATGATATTTACAGTTGTGATTTACTTGATCTGCCCATACATAGAAAATAAACTCCTCCAAATCTCCTAAAAGATCATATTCAATTCCCATAGTGATTTGAAACCTTCATACTTCTGAAATTAAATTTATATTTCAAACATTCATAAATCAACCAAGGCATCTGAATTTAAGAATCCCTTAAACAGGGATGACAGAGCACCCAACAGCCATTACAATATGCAGTAATATAATTTCTAGAAATAGTGCTCTAATGTTTCAGGCTAAAAAGCTCATTTATATGTACTAATTAGCATAATTATTTTAAAATTATTTTAAAGTATTTAACCTTCAGCAAAAGAGTTTCTCAAAAGGGAACAAAAAAATGATGCCAAAAATTTGTTAATCAGTGGTACCTTCTTAATTCTGTTGACATGTATATCTACTAAATAATTTGCTCAATATGTAATCATTGAAGACCTACTCCAGGTAAGGCAGTGGTTACAATGAAGACAGCTACTGCAAGCAGCAAGAAGAACCTAATGCTTCAGAGCTTTGTGAAGGGAAGTAAAGGTGTTAAAATTATATAAGGTAGAAAGTAATCTATTCGTAAATAAGAAGACAGGCTATAAATGTTCTTTGTGTTTATTTCTTTGGTATTTTTATAGGGTTTTCTTTTTTCCCACTTCTTTACTCAACTGCCACTTCTCAGGTCTCAGGTGTGAATACATTAGCTTTATTTTTGGCTTATAAGCCCATCACTCATGGAACAGATACAAACAGGTGCCATAAATCACAGTTGCTGATGCATAATCAAAAATGTCACTTTGTGTTACCTGTTCCGTGCACAAAATGGCAAGAAAAGGGCCATGCTTACCCTTCCTACTTCTCTACCAATTACCAAGAATCAAGTTGTACTTTATGGCTGAGCCCAAAGAATTAACCTTTGAAAGATTAAGATTATTTTGATTATGAAATAGAGGTATGCACATAAAGTTTTCTTTACACATAATTTCCATTAATTGAACACAGAAATTACAAAAGACTTAAAAAGTAAGAAATAGGAATCAGATAAAGTAAAACCTGACCATTTCAAAACTTCTTTTGAACTACACGTTCAAGGAGCAGAGGCCTTCCTGACACATAGAGATGGCATCAGGGAATCGCAGTGGTTAAACAGGATACTGGAAATGAAAACAGCCCCCCTTCAGGGAATCAGGGATGAGGAGCCAAGGCAGGTGTGTGAGGTGGCCATAAGTAGAAGAGGAAGTTTGTATTGATATTCTAGTGATTTATAAACCTCCCCCTAAAGAATACAGCGGCTCTTGGTCCTGGACTCTAGAAATGAGCCCTTGTGACAGGGGAAGTATTAATGGCCACCAAGAAAAGTTATGACATAGGTCACCTCGGCCCCATTTGATTGTATAAAACAAGTAGTGAATTTTCATATAGAGTCTGAATTGCCAATTTTACAACCCTGGCTAACTTTCACTGTAAGGATACCTTTTGCTAGGCCACCCAAAAACTCCATCATTGGATTTTTGCAGTCTGTACTTCAAGACAATAGAATGCAATTCATTTTAATCTCAAATATCCAGAATTTGACCATTCCATAGCCTCTTGATTTATTCAGAATAAATTCTTCATTTATTAGCATGAAAACGAAGAGTCTGAAAGATTATGACCCCGATTCTCTCTCCAACCTCAACATGCATCAACCAACATTCCAACCATCTGAACTTTTATGATTCCTCTACTGTGTCAGGCTCTTCCCAGGCTCCAGGACTTCCTTCTGGAATTGATTTTCCATAACACTTCATCTAGATAAATCCCACTCTTTCTTCAGATTTCAAAACTTTCACAGGTAGCCCTTTCCTGGCCACCCAAAGAAGATCCTCCATGGACCTCATTCTTTCCTTCTTAGAATTTATCACAATGAGTAATTTATGTTGATTTACTTGCATAACACTTTCCTTTTTTGCTAGGCTATAAACTTGGTGGGGGCAGGAGTCATTACTGTTCAGTTCTACAATGTACCACCAGCACCCGCAGAGTACATGAAACATAGTGATACAATGCAAATGTTACTTCATCTCCATCCCCTACCATGGTGGTTCTCAGCCTGGACAACTCTGTTCCTCCTGAACATTTGGCAATGTCTGGAGATATTTTTGGTTGTCACATCTGGTAGGGATATTGCTGGCATCCAAAGGCTAGAGATGTTGTTTATCATTCTGCAATGCACAAGGTAGCCACCGCAACAAAGAATTATCCGGTTCCAAAGGTCAATGGTGTTTCTCTGCCCAACTCGAATGAATATACTGAGACAGAGGTCAACATCTCCTCTACATGCCTTTTAGACAAAAGCTGTTATTGAGGCATTACCAAAAGGGAAATGTTAGAGCATCTTAAATTATGAAATAATCCAGAGGATAAAGGTCTCTCCCAAATAAATAATGCAGCAGAAAGGTCCCTTCTCTCAGCTGGGAGAACTACATCTGATCCTTCTATGGAAAATTTCAGTATTTTATATCCCAGAAATTTACAGATCTGACCACCCAGGTACAAAGAAGTGCCCTTTAAAGAGAAGTAGCCAGGAAAGAAGCTTTCGTCATTTCTCTTCTCTAAGAGTCCATAAATATGCTTGGGTTTTGCTTACCTTGTAGGTATATAGTCAACAGAAGATACTGAGCTAGAGTTTGAGGGTGTTTCTCTCCTAATACCCAAATATTGAAGCAGCCTAAATTGTCACATTGACAGTTACTAAAAGTTTGCTGACTGCCCTTGATTGTATTTAAGCCAACTTGGTATATGTAAAACATGAAGAATATTTGATACCAATTAATCTTATGTTAGTCTCATGTCCCCTAATGTATTCGGCAGATATAGGATCCACAATATGTTTAAGTATATGCTATATGTAAGAATCTGATAGCACCATGGGCTTAAGATATTTCTGTTAACTGTATTCTAAGCTTGAACAAGTCACTTGGTTTATCTCTATATCAGCTTCTTCATCTGTCAGATGATGTTTTCTGAGATCCTAACTTCACAATTCTATATAATAAATGAGTATCTGCACTTACCAGATTTGGGTTCCAGATTATATTACCTAAAACTTATTTTTATTGCCCTTTCCCATATATCACTTCTATAATCGAATATAATTTCTGGGGCTGGACAGTAAGGCTAAACTTCTTTTTTTTTAATTTTATTTATTTATTTGACAGAGAGAGACACAGTAAGAGAGGGAACACAAGCAGGGGGAGTGGGATAGGGAGAAGCAGGCTTCCCACTGAGCAGGGAGCCCGATGCAGGGCTCCATCCCAGGACCCTGGGATCATGACCTGAGCCGAAGGCAGATGCTTAACGACTGAGCCACCCAGGCGCCCCAGTAAGACTAAATTTTTAATGCATGTGGCACACACTGGAGACTGGTGGCATAATTAAGCAATTTTTACAGTGAGTGGAAATGACATACTTTAAAATTGACCATGTGTGTCAATGCAAAAACATTCTTTCTCCATGCCTGGAGTGTATAAAATGTATTTACCACTTGATATTATTTTTCCTTCTTTCAGAGCTCAACTTTTTGTATTAATTAGTTTATTCCAAGGCAATTTGGAAATATGATTAACCCAACAATCAAAACTGAATGGACATATGACCTACAGAAGTCTGTCATTTAAAATATTTGAAGATGAAATGATAGAGCATACTGACGGAGAGAGTTTGTCAGAGAAAAAAATAAAAAAAAAGAGAGACTTGGAGCAAAGAAGGGAGAGAAACTGAAAGACAAAATAAATTCAGAAATAGAGTAAATATAAGAAGAAAACTAATAAAAATGAGTTGGGAACCTAAATAAGATCACAAATATTCATTTTGTTGGAACTTCAGGATGATAGTTATTATTTCTGAAAATATTACACATGGTTTGATTTCTGCCTTCTTTATAGACATGACCAAATAAAGTAGTCAGACCATGAGGCAATTATGCTTGACCAGCCCCCCTGGAGCCTCTTCTGGAGAAATGACTGTTCCCTCTATTTCACTGCATTGACCTCACATGGCTTATTTCAGGATATTGATTCATCAGTAGAATTGAAAATAAGACTGTTATTGAAGCTCCTACTAATTGACTAAATGTTAGTGCACAATAGGTCCAGAATATCTTACAAGCATAGATCTGCTAGCTTTGTTTCCTCCCCTATAACTACTATGAGTTCAGAATTTATTGGAAGGATAACTTGCTCTGTGAGGGAAAAAAAAAAAGTCTTTGTTTTTAAAGATCCCTTGAAGATTTGTTTCACATAAAAACATAAACTGTCAATATGCATGTAAGACCAAGGACAGAGCTTTCCTGAGATATGTTAGCAATGTTGTCAGTGAATGTATTATTTGGATGGAAATAAATTCATCTTAACTTTGCAGTTTTCACTATTGTATGTATTTGATGTTTAGCAGGTTAAAGGTTGTTAAAAACGAGTGTCTGAACATTGAAAGGGAAGCCACACAAAATTATTTTTACCTGTACCTATGTACAGGTAAAAAAGTTGTACAAATGTACCAGTTCTACCACTATTAATGATCAGAAATGGGAGATTCTGGGTAAATGGGTTTCCAGATAACTAGGGTTTAAAAATGTATGCCTGTGTTGCCCAAAAGAGTACCTCAGGCACACTTGATAATTTTTACCTAAATTTAAGATAATTAAAAATTAAATCTGGCCTTCAGTCACACTAGCCATATTTCTAGGGCTCAATAGCCACATGTGGCCAGGGGCACTATATTAGGGCAGATACAGAAAATACCTACCACCAAGAAGCTCTACTGGACACCTTTGATTTAGAGTATGTAAAAATCTTTTTCAATAGAACTCTTTTTAAACAATTTTCCAATTCTCTGCCCTTTTAACAGAATAAGAGTAATTGACTTTTCCAGATTTATGTTTATCTACTTTTATACAGTGCTTCAGAGGAAGTTAAGTACGTAGATGTAGGATTAAGTGTATTCTAGGTGTAAAAGTTTCTCTAAGACTTGCTTTCACGAAAAATTATACAATATAATTAGAAATTTTTGTTGTTTATTTCACAATAAAGAAAAATGTTGCCTTTACATGCTTTCAAAGAAAGTACAACACAGCTACATGCCTTCGAAATTAAATGTATAATGGAAAGCAAATCTTCCTCAAAACGATTATTCCATTCCTTAGCAAAATTCATTCCTCTCCCTCCTTGTTATAACTGTCTTTTGTTTTGACAAGCAATTCAACTCAAATTTTGTTTCTTTTCATCAGTTTCCAGGTGGACCATAAACATATTTTGTATTTTGTCCACTCAAGTTCTTTGCATTGCCTATTACTGAATATGAAAGACTGTCTCTTTCATGTTCTAAGACTTCATAGAAAGAATATTGTGGGGATGGCTTACTCCAAAATCAACAAATCTCTCAAATCAGAATATATTTGCAAGTATGATACTGGAGTTGTAACATACTATTAATCCTACTTCAGAAACAATTCCATATATATATATATATATGTAATATTTAAAAAATCACATTTAATGTGATTAAATTACTTTAACGTGATTAAATGACATTAAATGATTAATGACTACAGGATTGAAATTCTTCATTTTAGCTCCTCTGTAAAAGATTAAACTCTAAATAGCACCACTGCCTATAGGTTAAACCCTTAAAATCATTTTGCAGTCAAATGCTCTACCACTGAGCTATACCCCCTAAACCCTTAAAATCATTTTGAAAGGCAGGAAGAAAGTTCTTAAAATGACACCTAGACATCAGAGCCTGCTTCCTCCACAATGTGACGGATGGCGTTCCCAGTATGTGACATGCCCAGCAAGACAAACATAAGGGAGAGATGTGTTGAGCCTCTGCTGTTGTGTGTACTAGGTTCTGCTTCCCAAACACCAGGTGCTCAGAGGAGACCCTCAGGAAGAGCTGAGGGGCAAGGGGCATCTGGAGGATTAGGGGCAGTGGCTCTAACAAAAGTTGAGAAAAAAAATATAATGGGTAGAGCTTTAGTGAAGCACACTAGGTGATTATTAGCTCTGTATAACTGTCTAGCTAAAGAATACCTTTACTGCCATCAGATAAGCTCTGCCTTTATTTATTTTTTCCACTAAAGAACCAAGTGGTGATGAAATCATTTAGAAAAAAAAATTCCCTTGTTTGACCTATTTTTTTTTTCTTTTCCAGAGCCTTGACTCCATATGATCCAGGTAAATAACATTAAGTAGAACACAAGCATTTTCCTGTGCTCATCTTTTTCAGGTTTTATACTACCATCCAATTTCTTCTATAAGGTCAGTATTATTTTACATAGGCTTTTAACTTTTCCTTAAAGGATCTTGGGATCCTTATTTTTGGTTGGCTCGTAAGCATATATTCAGCCTGCTGTACTTGATAAACTTTATCTTAGTTTTGCATTGTGCTACAGGAAACTCCCCCTAGACTGAAGGCTTAGATTTGTTGGTGTGAATTTATGGTGGTCTGCTTGCATGCACGGCAAACTAAGGAGATTTCAAAACAAACAAAGAGTGATATTTTATAGTTCTTACCTTATACAGACACAAATAGATATTGCTATCAGAGATGTATTAAAGGGCTACAAAGATATCTCTTTGTAGATCTCTTATTCTTCAAAACCCTCCTTTGAATACCCTGCACAATATATTTTCACTGCCTAAAGGCTACTTCTTTACGGGCAGAAGTAATTTTTATAAACGTGTAGGTACGATGACTTCATGTAAAATTGAGATTTCTGAAAGCCGGGCTCCCAGATAAACTGAAGTGCTATCTAGTTGTGGCCAATTTACTTTTTAATTAAAAAAAAAAAAAAAGAAAATTCATTTTGTGTGACATGTAAAGAGCTTTGAAGTCATTTCTCCAGTCATTATATCAAGAAAAAAGCTGAATAAACTGAAAATCAGTACTTCTTTGCTTAATCGGAGAATTGAGGTCAGAGGACAAACCAGAGTGACAGGTAAATACGGAGAATTACAGCATACCAGGAGCAGAAATCACTGCTGGAGCCAGCTACTGGTTGGAAAACAAGAGTAAATGCCTCATCACTGAGTGTGGACTAGCTTGAGAGATAAAAAATCCCCAGGGGTCCAGCCTTGGGAGGGTCTGCCTCTATGAAACCCATCAGGTTCTCAGAGCAAAGATGGGAAAAAAAATCCATGTGCTTTCAGCAGGGGGAAAGAAAAAAAAATACTTTGAAATATAACCAGAACACTCTGTTCTTAACAAAGATATAGCCTACACTTTTTAGTTAGCATCCAGCAGACTGGGGTTTTAGGAGAGACATGACCTTGGGGAAGAGAAATAGGTAAGTTCAACCACCTCTACTGTTCCTGTATTACATGGGGGAAAAACTTGTGGGGATCACAGCCCAGAGCCCCATGCTCACAAGACTGAGATCTACTCACAGAACCACGGAGTGTGTGCTTCTACTCTACCTTACCACACACCCATAGGACTTCTTTATAATAATGCAAATACGGTGGAAAGAACTGCACATCTCCGATTAAACAACATCTTTTTTTTTTTTTAAGATTTTATTTATTTATTTGACAGAGAGAGACACAGCAAGAGAGGGAACACAAGCTGGGGGAGTGGGAGAGGGAGAAGCAGGCTTCCCGTGGAGCAGGGAGCCCGATGTGGGGTTCAATCCTAGGA
Organism: Leptonychotes weddellii; assembly: GCF_054177405.1. Lineage (NCBI taxonomy): Eukaryota > Metazoa > Chordata > Mammalia > Carnivora > Phocidae > Leptonychotes > Leptonychotes weddellii. Next base: position 8,035,848 of record NC_138380.1, read on the forward strand.
CCCTGGGATCATGACCTGAGCCGAAGGCAGATGCTTAACAACTGAGCCACCCAGGCACCCCTCAGAGTAAACAACATCTTACTGAACAACCAATGGGTTAAAAAAGAGATCAGAAGAGAAATTTAAAAAACAAGAAATCTTGAGACAAATGAAAATGGAAGCCCAGCATCGCAAAATTTATGAATTGCAGCAAAAGCAGTTCTAAGAGGGAAGTTCATAGCAATAAAGGTCTGTATTAAGAAAAAAAGAATTCAAATGAACAATCTTACTTTTCACCTCAAGGAACTGGAGAAAGAACAGTATAAGCCCAAAGTTAGCAAAAGAATGGAAATGACAGAAACCAAAGTGGAAATAAATGACGTGGAGATGAAAAAGACAGTAGGAAAGATCAATGAAATTGAGAGTGTCTTAGATAAATAGATAAGCCTTTAGCTATACTTACCAAGAATAAAAAGACAAATAAGTAAAATTGTGAATGAAAGAGGAGACATTACAACTGATACCAAATAAAAAGGAATATTAGAGGCTACTATGTACAATTATATGCCAGCAAATTGGACAACCTAGAAGAAATGGAGAAATTTCTAGAAACATAAAACATGCCAAAATTGAATTGTGAAGAAGAAGAATAACTGAACAGACCAATTACTAATAAGGAAATTGGATCAGTAATTAAAAACCTCATAACAAATAAAAGTCCAGGGTGCCTCACTGGTGAATTCTACCAAACACTTAAAAAAGAATTAATACCAGTCCTTCTCAAAATTTTCCAAAAAATTCAAGAGGAGAAAACACTACAAATTCCTTTAGTGAGGCCAGTATTACCCTAATGCCAAGGACACTACAAGGAAAGAAAATTACAGGTCAATATTCCTTATAGACATAGATGAAAAAATCCTCAACAACATTTTAGCAAATTGAATGCAACAGTATAATGAAAGGATCATATACCATGATCAAGTAGGATTTATCTCAGGGATGCAAGGATGGTTTGACATCTGCAAATCTATCAGCGTGAAATAGCATATCAACAAAATGAAGATAAAAATTGAGCCCTATGTTGAGTTCAATAGATAAAACATTTGAAAAAATTCAACATCCTTTTTGTTATAAAAACTCTCAACAAACTAGATACAGAGGGAATGCACCTCAACATAATAAAGGCCATATATGACAAGCCCATAGCTAACATCATACTCAACAGTGAAAAGCTGAAATCTTTCCCTCTAAGATCAGGAACAAGAAAAGTATATCCACTTACACCACTTTCATTCAACAGAGTAACAGAAGTCTTCCCAGGTAAATGAGGCAAGAAAAAGAAATAAATGGCCTCTAAACCAGAAAGGAAGAAGTAAAACTGCCTTTGTTTGCAGAGGTTACATATAAAAAATTTAAAGACTCCACCAAAACACTGTTAGAACTAGTAAACAAATTCAGAAAAGTTGCAGGACACAAAATTAATAGGCCATATACTAACAACAAACTATCATATAGAAAAATTAAGAAAACAATCTCATTTACATTGCATCAAAAATGATAAAATAACTAAAAATAAATTTAACCAAGGAGGTTAAGACCTATATAAAAATTACATGATACTGAAAAAAGAAATGGAAAAAAACCCACAAATAAATGGAAAGATAGTCTGTGCTCAATGGTTGGAAGATTTAGTTGAATTCATCTACATAATCAAGGCAATCCCTATCAAAATTCCAATGGCATTTTTCACAGGAAAAAAATATCCTAAAATTTGTAAGACATCACAAATCCCAAATAGCCAAAGCAATCCTGAGAAAGAACAAAGCTGAAGGCATCACGCTTGCAGATTTCAAACTATACTACAAAGCTAAATTAATCACAACAGTATGTCACTGGAATAAAAATAGACACATAGATCAATGAAACAAAGTAGACTGCCCAGAAATAAACATATGCAGCCACTATGGAAAACAACATGAAGGTTTCTCAAGAAATTAACAAGAGAACTATCATATGACCTAGCAATCCCACTTCTGGTTGTATATTTAAAGGAAATAAAAACAGGATCTCAAAGAGATACCTGCATTCCTATGTTTATTGCAGCATTATTCACAATAGCCAAAATACAGAAACAACCAAAATGTCCATCAACAGATGAGTGGATAAAGATGTGGTATATACATACAATGCAATACTATCTAGCCATGAGAAAGAAGGAGATCGGGGAATCTGGGTGGCTCAGTCATTAAGTGTCTGCCTTCGGCTCAGGTCATGATCCCAGGGTCCTGGGATCAAGCCCCACGTCGGGCTCCCTGCTCAGCGGGGAGCCTGCTTCTCCCTCTCCCACTCCCCTTGCCTGTGTTCCCTTTCTCGCTCTCTCTCTGTCAAATAAATAAATAAAATCTTTAAAAAAAAAAAAAAAGAAAGAAGGAGATCCTGCTGTTTGTGACAACATGGATCGACCTTATGGGTATTATGCTGAGTGAAATTTGCCAGACAAATAAAGAGAAATACTGCATGGTATCACTTATATGTGGAATCTAAAAATAAGTCAAACACATAAAAACAGAGAGAAGAAATGTGGTTGTCAGTGTCTGGGGATGGAGAAAATAGGTTGAAAAAGGGGTATAAACTTTCAGCTATAAAATGAGTACAGCATGAGGATCTAAAGCATAACATGGTGACAACAGTTGATAACACTATTGTGTAACTGAAATTTGCAAAGTGAGAACTAAAATGTCTCCATAAATAAAAAAATACATAAAAAAATAAGTGATGTGATGGATGTGTCAATTATATACTTGAGAAGAATCCTTTCATAATGCATATGTATATAAAATGATCACAATGAACACTTTAAATACCTTACAGTTTTATTTTCTCAATTATACTCCAATAAAGCTGGGAAAAAAACCCCAGGATACTACAGGAAATTTTAGTCTTTGACACATACAGCTACAGCTGTGTAGCAAATAGTAAACAAAGACTAACTCCTAGCCAGATGAACCTAAAAATGCATGCTAAAGTATTATGTACTTCAGTTCCTTTCACCTAATACATCATGTCTGGTTTTCAACAAAAAATAACAAAAATTAAAAATTTGCTAAAAGGCAAAAACACAGTCTGAGCAGACAGATCAAACAGCAGAACCAGACTCAGATATGACAGAGATTTTGGAATCAGCAGACTGGGAACTTACATAATTCTGATAATTATAAAATATATTAAAGGCTGTAATGGTAAAAGTGGAGAACATGCAAAGATAGATAGGTAATTCAGACAGAGAGATGGGAACTCTAAGAAAGAATCAAGAGCTAGCATTCTAAAAAAAGTAACAGAAATAAAAACTGCTTTTGATCAGCTCATTAGTTGGCTGGACAGAGTCGAGAAAATCACCGGTGAACTTGAAGATATGTTAATAGATACTTCCTGACTTGAAGTGCAAATGGAAAAAATGGATGAAAAATAAGGAACTGAATATCCTAGATCTATGAGACAATTACAAAAGGCGTTGCACGTACAAAAATAATGGGAATACCAGAAGGAGAAGAGAGAAAGGAACAGAAGAAATAGTTTGAGTAATAATTGCTGGTAATTTTCTAAAATTAATGACAGACACTAAACTGCAGATCCAGTAACTCAGAGAACAAGGAGTATAAATATAAATATCTATATATTACTCAAACTGCATATGATACTCAAACTGCAGAAAAATCCAAGACAAAATCTTGAAAAAAGCCAAAGGGGGCATGGTGGCAAACATTTTCCCTATAGAGGACCAGGAGAAGGGTTATGTTAGACTACTCTTCAGAAAATACCCAAGCAAGAAGAGAGTGGAATGAAATATTCAAAGTGCTTAAAGGAAAAAATGCCAATCTAGAGTTCTTCATCAAGTAACATTATCCTTTAAAAATGAAAGAGAAATACATTATCAGAAAAACAAAAATTGAATTGAATCTGTCATCAGTAAGGCTTTCTTGTAAGAAATGTTAAAAGAAGTTCTTCAGAGAGAAGAAAATGATATAGCTCAGAAGCTTGGATCTGTATAAAGAATGGAAGAGTGTTTGAGGAGGAATGAATGGAAGTAAAATAAATCTCTTATTTTTTCTTATTCCTAAATGATCTAATATAAGAGTTTGTTCAAGTTAATAATAGAACAACATATTGGATATTATACTGGATGATTCTAGCTTCTGGAAAAGTGAAATGAATGACAGCTGTATGATTGGAGGGAGAAATTGGGAACTCTCTATTACAAGGAAACTGAACTATTTGTGAAGCTGTATAATATTATGTGAAAGTGGATTTTGATTAGTTGTAAATGTATATTACAAACTCTAAAGTAATCACTAAAAGAAGTAAAAAAGAAGTACTATTGATTTGTTAAGAGAGAAGAGAAAATAGAACCAAATAAAATGTTCGATTACAACCAAAAAAGGCAGTAAAGTGTAAGACAAAAGAGAGAAACCAAAACCCAGGGAAAGAAATAGAAAACAGTTACAAATATGGTAGACATTAATCCAAACACATCACTAATTACTTTAAGTGGAAAAGGTTTGAATACACCAATTAAAAGACAGACTATCACAGTAGATCACCGACACAAGACCCAACTATTTGTTGTCTATAAGTAAACCACTTTATTTATTTAATTTTATTATGTTAGTCACCATACAATACATCATTGGTTTTTGATGTGGTGATCCACGATCCATTGTTTTCGTATAACACCCAGTGCTCCATGCAGTACGTGCCCTCCTTAATACCCATCACCGGGTAAACCACTTTAAATGTAATGACACAGTCTGGTTAAAAATAAATAAAAACATGCAGAAATATACCATGTTAGGACAAATAATAAAAAAAAAAAACTAGAGTAGCCATATTAAGTTCAGAGAGAGGAATCTTTAGATCAAGGAAAATTGTCAGGGTTAAAAAGGGGCATTTACATTATGATAAAGGAGTCAATTCTCTAAGAAGAACTAGCAATCCTTACTATGCATGCACCTAACAACGGAGCCTCAAAAACATTGAGGCAAAAATTTATTAAACTGCAGGGAGAAATAGACAAATCCACCATTATAGCTAGAGATGTTTACACTCTTCTATCAGAAATAGAACCAGCATGCAGAAAATCAGTAAGGATATAGTTGAACTGAACAGCACCATAAATCACCTTGTCTAATTACTTCATCCAACAATAGCAGGATATACATTCTTCTCAAGCTCACATTGAACAGTTACCAAGATAGACCAAAGTCAGGACCATAAAACACAATGTAACAAATTTAAAATAATAGAAATCATACAAAGCATGTTCTCAATCCACAATGGATTAAAATCGGAAGTCAATAACAGAGAGATGGCTGGGAAATCCCAAAAAATTTGAAGATAAAACATTCTAAATTGGTCTAAGAAGACGTCTCAAGAGAAAGTAAAAATATTTTGTAAGTAAGCGAAAGTTAAATACAACTTAAAATTTAGGAAATAAAGCAAAAACAGTGCTTAGAGGGAAATTTACAACACTGAATGCATATATCAGAAAAGAGGAAAGATCTAAAATAATAAGCTTCCATCTTAGGAAGCTAGAAAAACAATAGCAAAATAAATATGAAGCAAGCAGAAGAAAATAATTAATAAAAACTAGAGCAGAAAGTAATGAAAGTGTAAATAAGAAATTAATAGAGAAAATCTACAAAACTAAAAGTTGATTCTTTGAAAATATCAATAAAATTGATCAACCTCTAGCCAGGCTATCCAAGAAAAGAAGAAAATAATACAATAACTAATATTATAAATGAAAGAGAGCAATTACTACTGATCTCATGGACATTAAAGTAATAATACAAGGATATTTTGAACAAATTTATGCTCACAAATTTAATAACCTAGATGAACTGGATCAATTCCTTGAAAGACATAATCTAACAAAACTCTCAAAAGGAGAAATAGATCATCTGAATTGGTCTATATCCATTAAAGAAATTGAATCAACAATTACTAACCTTTCAAAAGATAAAATACCGGTGCCACATGGTTTCATTGATTAAGTCTGCCAAACATTTAAGGAAGAAATTATACTGGTTCTCTATAATTTTTTCCAGAAAGTAAAAGCAGAGGGAACACTTCCTAACTCATTCTATGAGGCCAGCATTACCTTAATACCAAAACTGGACAAGACCTCTCATGACTAATGTTTTACTAGATAATAGTAAATAACTTTACCTTAATAGTTGCTAGCCCCTCAAGGTCCTGGAAGCCTTGCTTCCATATTCCTTAGAGACGTATGCTATCCTAATCCCCCACTAACTAGAAAGTATTTAATCAGTCACTCCTCACAATCCCAGTGGGTCCTGTCCCTGTGCTATAATAAAAGCACCTATTTGCACTGAAAAAAAAAAAGAAAAGAAAAGAAAATTACTGACCAATATCTCTCATGAACATTAATGCAAAATCCTCAAAAAATATTGCTTAATCCAATCCAGTAATGTATAAAAAGAATTTTACACCATACTAACTGGGAGCTTTATTCCAGGTATGCAAGTTTGGTTTATCATTCAAAAATCAACTAATGTGGGACGCCTGGGTGGCTCAGTCAGTTGGGCATCTGCCTTTGGCTCAGGTCATGATCCCAGGGCCCTGGGATCAGGTCCTGTGTCGGGCTCCTTGCTCAGGGGGGAGCCTGCTTCTCCCTCTGCAGGCAGCTTCCCCTGCTTGTGCTCGTTCTCTCTCTCTGACAAATAAATAAATAAAATCTTAAAAAAAAATCAACTAATGTAATCTACCACATCAAGAAGCTAACAAAGAAAAATCATATAATCATTTTAATATTAGATGCAGAAAAAGAATTTGACAAAAACCAACACACATTTATAATAAAACTCCTAGCAAACTGAGCAGAGAAGGAGAGCTTCCTCAACTTGATAAAGAATATCTACAAAAATCTATAGTGACTATCATGCCAGATGGTAAGAAACAAAATGCTTTTCCCCTAAGATAGAGAACAAGACAAGGATGTGTGCTCTTACCACTCCTATTCAACACTGTACAGTAAATGAAAGTCCTAGCTAATGCATTCAGATAAGGAAATTAAAATTGTACATATAGAGAAGAAATAATGGAAAATGTTTTTGTATGTTGATGGCATGACTGTTTATTTAGATAATTTCAAAGAATCAACAACAACAGAACTTTTGGAACAATAAATGACTATGGTAGGTTGCAGGACTGAAGTTTAATATACAAAAATATACAAAAGTAATATACAAAAGTTTAATATACAAAAGTCAATTGCTTTTGTATATTATATATAGTTTGTATATATATTGTACATAGTTTGAATTTAAAATTAAAAACAATTTACATTAGAACCCCCTGAGTTGAAGTACTTAGATATAAGCCTAACAAAATACGTATAAGAATTACATGAGGAATATTACAAAACACTGATGAAATAAATAAAAAGTGATCTAAAGCAATCTAGAGAGATTTCATACTCATGGAGAAGAAGATTCAATCTGGTTAGAAACTTATTCTCTATTTGATCTGTATATTGAACATAATCCTGCCCCAAATACCACAGTAAATTATTCTGTGCATATGGATTAAACTGATTCCAAAGTTTATATGGACAGGCCCAAAACCCAGAATGGCCAACACAATACTGAAGAATGACAGTGTTAGAGGACGCAGAGTACCTAATTTCAAGACTTATAAGCTACAGTAATCAAGACAGTGGTATTGGTTTTGGTGAAAGAATAGGCAAGCAGATCAATGGAACAGAACAGAGAACCCAGAAAGAGACACACACAAATACAGCCAATTGTTTTTTGACAGAGGAGCAAAAGCAAGTGAATGGAAAAAAAAAAAAAGTATTTTCAACCAATGGTGCTGGTAAAAGCATGTAAAAAAATAAATCTAGATAGAGACTTCATACTTTTCACAAAACGAAATTATTGTTTATACATTATCTCAAATTACTTTCAGAGAACAAGTCCTTTCTCTATTCCTTACAAACAGCAACTCTGTTCTTCCTCAGCTCTCTGGGGGCTCTGAGTTTTAATTCCATCATTTGCTTCCTTTACATGATCACTTACCTTTCTTCCTTTCTTTCTTTTTTAAGTATTTTATTTATTTATTTGACAGAGAGAGATAGTGAGAGCAGGAACACAAGCAGGGGGAGTGGGAGAGGGAGAAGCAGGCTTCCCACCGAGCAGGGAGCCTGAAGCAGGGCTCGATCCCAGCACCCTGGGATCATGACCTGAGCCGAAGGCAGCCGCTTAATGACTGAGCCACCCAGGTGCCCCCCTTTCTTATTTTCTAATTATTTTCTCAAAGCATCTTTTTTTCCCCTCCTCACAAAATATTATTTTCAGCATTATAAAATTGGTGCAAATATTCAAACTTTGTGTTTAATGATTTATTCTGGCATTCTTTAATAATAACATATTTTTAAATTAAAAATATATTTCATTGCTCAGGATTTCACTTGATATTGATAAAAGTAGTGTTATCAGTACCATCATCATTTGATGGGAGAAAAAACCAAAACTCAAAAAGCAGAGGTGACTTGTCACAGGTCAACATGGTAGAATGGGAACTAAGTCCATGATTTCCCACACCTCGCCTTGTTCCAAGGATGCTAGAGCCTAGGTTACCTTAGTAATTTAGACCGCAACTATTTCCAATTAAAAGAACTTGTATGCAATGAGAAAATTAAAAGAGAAAAAAACTCAAAAACACATGGAGAATAAGAAAAAACAAAGCTAATGGAGTTACAGATATTTGAATAAATTACTTCTCCTTGCAGATTTTTTTTTTGTAAACAATATCAAAAAAAAGACAAAGGATTGATAGAAGAAAGCATATCAGATTGTAAGAGGAAACAAACTTAATTCCAAGTATAAATTTCTAAAGGTATTTATTATGTTCAGAATTAATTTCTTAACATTAACTAAATATTAAGTGCCAAATATGCCAAGTACAATGTTGCCTTCTTTCATATTATCTAATTCTCTTGATAATCTCATGAAGTAGATATTGTCTATTTCGTAGCTAAAAAGACTGAGTTTCTGAGATACTAAAAGATTTTCTCAAGATCACACAAGTAAAAAACATGACCAGAATTAAAGCTCACTTTTCTGATTTCAATCCAGAGCTCTTTTACTGCATAACAGAGCTCAGTGTAAGGAATATTGATGATTATAATGGGTGGTGTGCTGAATGGTGGGTTTACAAAATGGTGGCCAGTGAACTGGAGGGTAAAGAAAGGATTACATTGTGGTTGGTTCTATGATAAAGTGGACTTTAAGACTAGTAATATTCATATTAATAGTCAGAATAGCCATCAGTTCCTGAGTGGCTATCACATGACTGCCCTGTATGAGGTGGCATCAAACTTCTATCTCAGTTTTCCACTGCAACTTTACGATGAAAGCATTATGATCCCCATCTTGCAAATAAGGAGGCTTGGAGTCCCTAGGTGACTGGTCCGAGGTCAGATGAGTCAACGTTCGAACTGAGATTTGTCCCTCAAGGGTCCACACTCTTCCTGATACATTTTAATTCTTTCTTAACCACAGTCAAAATGGTCCTATTCATCCTTTCTATTTTCCTTCCTGACAACAGGTTGAAATTGCACATGCAATGAGACATGTCTACAGCTTCTTAACTGTGTGCCCAATCGCATGCTCTGGCCGAAGGCATCTCCCATTAGCCAGCTCTGATTAGACACTTACACTGTCTCCCAAGTTTGCACTAAGAAAGGCCAGCATTTAAGAAGTTGGCCTTTATTGGCAGAAGTTGTGAAGGTTTCTGTGTAGGGAAAATGTCAATTGAAATACAACATGAAGCTGTATTTTCTAAATGCATTTTAAATGCTTGCAATGGTGACAGGCCTCTATGTAAATGTTTATCATATGAAAGTGTAAACTCTGACAGAGAAGCATTCCTACAAGACACCAGGGAGTGTAGAAGACTCGATGAAAGTACTGAGATGACAGTAGCTAGAGATGAAAAACATAAACGTGCCCATTATCTCCAGGAACCTGAAAACCACATTCCTTATTTTCTGGTTACACTGTCATCTCTGACTGGTTTTCAGCATGTTCGAGTCAGCAGTCCTACAAGTACTCCTGGGCATCATTAGATGTCTCAGCAGATTGGTAATGTGCGTTAGGACCTTAAGCTTCTAGGTCACTGGTTTGAATCCAACCCAAGTCATTACCATTTAAAGGCTGTTCCATTGTTCAGCGGAGTCACTGAAAACTATTTTGCTCATTTCATACATCTCTGAATGCTGTTGATTTTACACATTAAATTTTCATTCATGCCAGTGTGATCACTGCATGATACACAATTTGGGATGGCTGTGAGTGAGAAATGTGGGAGGGGATGTGAGGGACTAGATACCACAGGTTGGCATCCTAAGTAACATTCTAACATTTGGGAAAGAAGTATTAGATAATGTTCAAAGCACCCTTTTCCACCTTCTGATTGAAAACTACATGTTTTTCTCAGGGAACAAATACTTATAGAAGTAACTCATTACTACTTTTATATTTATCATTATTTCTCAGTATTTTATTTAAAAAAAAAAAGATTTTATTTATTTATTTTAGAGAGAGCATGAGCAGTGGAAGTGCAGAGAGAGAATCCCAAGCAGACTCCACACTGAGTCGGGAGCCCGACACAGGGCTTGATCCCAGGACCCTGAGATCATGACCTGAGCCAAAATCAAGAATTGGCCCCTTAAAAGATAGAGCCACCCAGGTGCCCCTCTCAGTATTTTCTTAAAGACGCTGATTACCCAATGAAAATATTAAGAAACTTACTTTGTTAAAGTGATTATCATTTGCATGTAATTAAGAAGCTATGTGTGTACATATGGATATGCATCATATATCATGTAGGTACAAATTTGGAGTAAGGTTCTAAGACATATTAAAATGACGAATGAATGCACTATGTATTTTCCAAAATCATATCGTAATCACAGGATGGCGGGTTTGTGAGTAGTCATTCATTTTGGACAGTTTCCATGTGACAGCTTTCAAGATTCTTTAAAAAATTATTCCATAAATTTTTTGTTTTTGTTTTAACCAGGTGGATTAATGGAATGAACTATTTGCTTCACAAACTAAATTTCATTTTCTCCTTTACAACCAAAATAAACTGTCTCAGAGATTAGAAAAAACAAAAGGAAGATCTTTTTAAAAATCATCTGTCAGGATATATTTCCCCTTTCTTGAAAATTATTCATAGGAACATAGGAAAACATTAACTTGTTTTCATAAAATTGTCTATTACAATTACATAATTTTTGGCAAATGCTACAATCAGTTTCTCCTGGGTAAGAACAGATTCAGCTCTAAATAACCCTCAAGAACCTAGTAAATGAAGGCATTAAACAGCCTGGAAGTTTTTACTTATACAAACTATTTCTTTGAATCTTCAGTAATTTTGACTTCAGTACTCTCGAGCAATCAAAACCTTTAATATTCACGTGCTGAAAAGACTTATAAATGTGTAAAAAAATAAAAAATAAAAAAATAAAACTGGGTTTATCCAGAAGGCATCCTGAGATCTCCAACCAGCCAAAAAGCAGCACCAAGACCCGGCCCCTTAACTGAACAGCACGTGCGCAGTGACCAATCACTGCCTGGCTTTGAAAGAAGTGACGTGATTGGTTACTGATCATGATGAGCCTGGGTTCTCCTGTAGTGATCTGAGGACTGAAGAACTAGCAGTAACATGTGTACTGTATGCCATTGCAGTTCAAATGCCGTGGACTGAAATGTGACCTGAGTTGCTGGGAGATTGGTATTATGTAAATAGATCATGGGAAATATCCATTGTTTTCCCCAGATAGGAATCCAATAAAAAGAAGACTGCCTGTAATTACGTGAAATGGAACCCTCTCCAAATTTAGTAAGATTTTGTATGTGGTTAATTGCAAAAAATATCTCCTTAGAGATTAAGTAAAATATATATATGCCAATCAAATTTTTAAAAAGATTATATTAATTTGAGGGGAGGAGGGGCAGAGGCAGAGGGAGAAGCAGACTCCTACTGAGCAAGGAGCCCCACCGGGGACTCCATCCCAGGACCCTGAGATCATGACCTGAGCCAAAACCAAGAGTCACAGGTGCCTGACCCACTGTGCCATCCAGGCGCCCCTCGGCCAATCAAATTTTGATTAAAACAACACTGCTCTTCCTAGAGAGATCCTGTCATATGCGAAAACCTGATACTTTAATAATAACTTATTTAGATATCCTGCTCACTCTCTTATACAAGAGAAAAAAAAGACAGTATATCTGTATGATAAACAGCAGTATATTCACATAAAAGACTCCAGAAAATAATTCAAAATGTGAAATGCTTTCGATTCCCTGAAGAAACCAAATATATTCTTCAGTGTGCCTCATAACTGCAGCTTTTTATCAGATTGTTTTAATAATGGCACTACTGTTCAATTTGTTAAATTTCATCAGACATGCATGGCAGTCAGTATAAAGGACAAGTTAGACTTTAAAATGAACTGTTCAAATGTTCTGATAATAAAAGGAGAGTGACAGATATAATTATAAGGCAGCAACAAATAAATGAAAGATTCTCAAGGACGTTGGTAGCCTACCGTTTAGAGCATAAGGAACAAAGGCCCCTGAGAAAATTCCTTTACGATTTCCCTCCATCTTTTCCTTCTTTTCTTTTCTTTTTTTTCTTTCTTTCTCTTTCTTGTCTTTTCTTTTCTCTCCCTCTGTCTCTCTCTCTCTCTTCCTTTTTGCTTTCCTTTTTTAAAAATTTACTTAGGACTCCTACCCTTGATGGTCTCATGGTCAGCAAGTAAGGTATACGTAGAAACCCATGCTTAGAACACAATACTAATGTGACAATAAATGCATAAAGAATTTCATGGCAATGTGCTGTTTTATAACTCCTATATCTCATTTGCCTTTCACAAGACAGGTTGGGAATTTGGAGGACCCTTCATAGATATGGAAATTAGAATATACAAAATGGTGGGATTTGTTCAAGGTTAGCAGCTCATCAGAGGCCAAGTCCAAAAGTAAATACTATTCTTTTGACTACAAGTGTATTTCCAATATCCAACTGTTCATCTTAAGTTCTGAATATAGCAGGATTTTTAAGTAATGTTTTAGAAAAAATGTTTTTGAAAATGTCAACATTTACAATCATTTTGATATTTTTTAGCATTATGAAAACTATATACAGAAGATAAATACTGGAAGTTCTAATAGCTAAATATCTTAGTTTTGTAAATATAATTTGTCTACCAACTTTATACATGTGTGCTCTAATCAGTTAATAAGAGAGGTAATTAATGGATGAAGAGTTTTGATTTCCTTCCTAGGATAATTAGGATAATCATTAATAGTCTCTTCCTTCTTCATTTTTATGTCACCTCATGGCAGTATTTTGCAATTGGTTTGCGGTAACATGATGACACAATAATTGTTATAGAATTCAAAGTAGAACTTGTAGAAGAAAAATTCTTATGACTATTGCTATATCGTTAAGTCAGTTTGGTCTGATTCATATCATTAAATAGCACAGAAATTAACAATGATTGCAGTAGTATTTTAAATGAGTGCCTCACTTATAAATGAATCACTTCATTTCAGAGCTTGTGTGGAACAAAGATATTTCATCTCCACTTGGGGTCCATAAGAGCTCAGGGAATCACTGTGTCTGTTTGATGAACTCCTCACCTTCAGCCATTTTTATACACAGAAATTAAGTGTCTCCATCTACACTCTCTCCACCATGAAATATAATCCTTAACTGATTATCATGGGCAAAGTTGGCAATCAGGTAAGTATAACATACAGAATTTGACCACATATACACACGTATACACACATGCATGAACACACACGTCCCATCACTCTTCCTGTGGAAAGCATCGTTGCTTGATTGCAACACAATTAAATGGACTGACTAACCTTGTAAACAATTAAATGTTGCAAAAGCAAAGGAGGTTTTTGCTTATTATCCCTTATTGCTGAACACATTTTCTGAAAGTTCAAATTTTCAATACAAATTTTCATTTTCATTATTTTTAAATACGTGCGAAAGGAATCATCTGATACCCTGATTCTGAAAAGCAATCATAATTATCTGTGCAAAGACAAAATGCCCAGACATTTATATCCATGTAATTTAAATTCATACATTTGCATCACGTACATGAATACCGCCAAACAACTTTTGAGTCTAGTTGATTTCCTTGTCGCTATTGTGATACATGCATGAGAAACAAAGACTACCACAAAGGCACGGACAGTAACTGTAGCTAATGCTTGTTATGTGCTTACCATGGCAAGATATCATGCATGTATTATCTCATTTAAACCTCACCATGGCCCTATAAGGTTGGTATTATTTTTGTTCTGTTTTTGTAGAACAGGAAATTGAGGCACAGAGAAATTATCATGTTGTTCAAGGTGATATATTTAGTAACTGTCTACTATTTCATCCCAGACGATTTATAGAGCTTGGGCTTTTAACACCAGTCAATACTTACAGATCTCAAGAACTGTTTTTTTGACAGATTGTGGCTTTGGAGTTAGGCACTGGAAACACTGAGCTCTAGAGAAATTCAAATGTTGAGAAATGAGGATTTTCCCAGTGAAATGATAAAACTGACTAAATGACACAATTATTAATGTGATGTCACAGGTAATTCATGTACCTCTTCAGAGAAAGAGTGCAAGACTTATAATTAACATTGCTTTACTGGCAGAATGGTTGGAACCACATGGGCAGCAAAGACCACTGGCACCATCTCTCCTGATATTATGATACACATTTGCTGAATCTACTCCAAAACCTTATTATCAAATACACTGACTGCATCCTAAAGGTGGTGCCTAGAGGTTGCATGTTTCATCAGAAAATCTACTTTTAATTATTACATAACATTTTTAAGCACCAGTGTGAGAAGCCAGTGCTTTGTTCTGATATGCCATCTGAGAGGTAATCTCATGGATAGTCATCAAGAATGAGGGGAAAGGAGAATCCTTTGAAACTTACCTTTTCTACCAAGTCAGTGAAATGAAAAGGTGGGCAGTCTGGCAAAATGAATAGAAAGAGGCTTCCAAATTAATTGAGGATAATTTAAAATATTTTTTAAAAATATATGGTTAGTTTCCATCCTATATGAAGAAGATAAATGCTATCCCCACGTATAAAAACTGCCTCTGGCACATTTACTACCACATCGATCTGGCATTACAGAGAAGGGAATTATTTTCAAATAAGGAAATTCTCCTAACAACCAAATCTTCTTGTAAGACTAGGTATCAATATTTATTTTGTTTCATTGGTAATCTTTGGAAACCACTGACAAGAAACATTAAAATGCATTGGGACATAGGAGGATATATTTCCAAAGGAACCATAGCAGTGATTCAATTCAAACCCTTGGACTTGAAGGGTACATATGCCTTCTGTCTTATAGAAGATTCAGCCTTCCAGTAGAATTCAGGTTCTATGAGAGTGGGACTTTAGTCCATATTTTATCCCAGTGCCTAGCACATATCCAATGCCTATTAAATATTTATTGACAACTCAACAAGGGAACGCAGGGAAATCTGAGTGAAACTTCAGAAGTACTCACGGAAACACTAAGCACTCTCCACTTATAACACATACAGGCTAAATATAACTTCTATTTTTGCTTCTCTATTCAAAGGTGGATTTGAATTATTTGATTAAAATCCTGAGGTCACTATTACCAACTGTTATTGAATATAATGTATTAGTTACACCGAGTAAAATAAACAAATAAATTTTTTAGTGCCCATTACTACCATTGAGTACATGCTTTTAGAGAATTATATTCAGTGTTTTCCTCTTTAAGTTCATTTCCACATACATGAATTATGAACAATTCTTTTCATCTGACAGATAATTATTTCTAAGTTTAATAGAAAATATATTAGTAAGTGAAACAGATATGCACATCTCTTAGATGTCAAAAACATTTTTTTCTAATACACCCAGAAGTCTTTCTTAGTCTCTTTTACCTCATGACAGAATAATTATTCCTTCCCACATTGCTATTACCACCTAGATATTTTTTTCATTCAAGGGATCTTTATCCAGTACCTATTATGTGCAAAACACTGCTTCGTGTAATAGTAGAAATGCAGATAAATCTGGCACAGATTAACACGAGTTATACCCAAGGAAGACAGTATTTTTCAGGTTCTCTACGTTGTCACCACACATGTCAATCGGTCTGTACCAGCTTGACCTGAAAAATCAACCAAGCCTTTGATAATGCTTTATGTTCATGTAATACTATGTTCTATTCATAACCTAAGATGTATCCTGTTAATTGTGGCATCTCACATGTCCTAGAAATCACAGAATCATCTTTATATAGGCATGTTCCAGGTTTCAGGTATCCTTTGTTCTTTTACGAGAAATAGAGTGGCCATGCTATCATTGAAATAGGCATGACATAAGATAGGCATAACTTAGTGATTAAGAATGCTGTTATTTTTATATGTCAATTTGTTTGGGTTTGCTTAGGTTTTTTGGGTTTGTTTGGAGTTGCTCCTCCAACTGTTTAGCTGTGTGATTCCTATACCTTTATTCATCTTTAGAATGTTGAGAATAATGGTACCTTTATTTTTGTTGTATTTATATGAAGATTTAAAGTGCTCAGTGTTAACTATTATTTAGTGTTTCCTTCAGGATCATTAATTTTAGTAACTTCATCATTATCATTTATGTAACATTTGAAAATGTATAAAACTCTTTTTTCTTCCCCCAAAGCCAAATCCCTTGCCCACAGCTATAGGGTTATGCATGAACCAATGCCAGGGGGTGGCAGTCACTACACTACTATATGAATAGTGCTTCCCACAGTTGCATAGCCTGATTCTCTGAAAATAACCCTATGGGGTCATTGACATCCTTATTTGTGAAAGGAGGTTATGTGATTTGCAAATGTCAAGGAGATTAAAGGATTTTTACAGGGTCACATGTGATTTGCAAATGTCAAGGAGATTAAAGGATTTTTACATGGTCACATACTCAATAGCTTGTAGAGCTGGGCCATCCTGTTGCCCCTTGTTTTGGGCTGCATTTATTGCTCAAAGCTTCGGGAGCATCCCATTCCATGATGGTGGCCTTGTCACCTTATAAATATTAAAAGTTAACATTTTCTAGTTCATTTGGCCCATGTAAGTTACCTTTCACGTCACATAGGACACACTAAGGAGTACAAGGGTTTGCAGTGATTTAAAATAGACAAATAAGTTTTAAAATGGAAAGATACCTAGTTTCGGCAGATATTTTGATTTTGACCTCCATTTTACTTCTATATAAATGCCATTGTAAAAAGCATTCACTACACCCCTACTGCTGAGTAAACAGGAGTCACAGCTCAATGAAATTCCGTTTTTGTTACTGTCTCATTCTTATTTAGCTCATTGATAGCACTTTTTCTTAAGGTTACCCGTGCTCTCAGAATGTTCCGTATAAGTTCAACTGGCTCGTGAAATGGTCATATGTTTTGGTATATAGTATAGTATTGGACATCCCCAGCCCTGTGAAGAACAGCACAGGGCAACGAGTCCTGACAAGAAACATTAAAAATGCATTGGGACATAGGAGGATATATTTCCAAAGGAACCATAGCAGTGATTCAATTCAAACCCTTGGACTTGAAGGGTACATATGCCTTCTGTCTTATAGAAGATTCAGCCTTCCAGTAGAATTCAGGTTCTGAATTTGCACCACGTAAGGTGGAGCATCTCAGAAGTGGTGGATCAGAGGGGGCTGCTCTAAGAGGCAGGGCACTGAGGGACTTACTATCTTCCAGAGGGCGGGGCAGAGAAAACCAGCAAGGAGACACAGACGTGCCTGAGGAGAGCAAGAAGTTCTGAACTGGAGGGTGGGAGAAAGAGGTTAGAGGAATCCCCTGGGTCAAATGCAAAGGGGGGCTGCTGTGACTGTTTATAGGATGCAGGGTTCTCAAGAGCAGGGAAGGGGTTCCGATCCTGCAAAGCCACAGGGCAGTGTTCCCATGTCTATCATTTGCATGGTGTTGTCTTAGGAACATGCACCTTACATGAGTTGTATCATCTCTGCCACATGTGATGTATTTCAATGTCTTATCAAGAGTAGAATCACTTGACCAGTTTTCCTCAGACTTTTTCAGAGTCTAAACTACACTCTTCAAATTGGATAGGTTGTCCACACCTCTTTCAACACACGTAAAAATTCCCAGCACACAGGAAATGCGAAGTAAACTACCTGCATACCTGTTTCTGCAGCCTGTCCAAAGTAATCCAAATGATCTGAAAAGCAATAAAGGTCCCCTGCAGTAGGACACTTGGCAGAATTTCTAAGTGTGTGTTTTCTTGAACTTTAGTTTGAGTGTCACTCGTTCACAGGCTTGAGAGCTTCATTCAAGTAGAGTGATGACCACCGTAAATGCAAACGGGAGATAGTCTGCAGAGGATTCTGGAATTATCTGATTATCTGATGGTTTTATTGGGAAGTATTTTGAGGAAGAAACATCCCCCTAAAATATTTTCAGTGGTGAAAAGTAATATTATATATTTATTATAACAAATACTCTATATATTTGTTTTATCTGTACACACACACAGTAGAGAGAGATTAATGGGAGAGTAAATAGCATAGCAGTTCTGCCATGTTAGCAAATTACTTAATCTCACCCTGATAGAATGTTTTCATAATTATTGGGATAATAATGTCTACCTATAAATTATCATCAGAATTAGATAACCTAGTGTGTGGAATACATCTGGCACAAAGGAGGGTCTGAAAATGTTGATACATTTTCCCTCTTATGATCTACTGATTATATACGCGTGATGTGTGTGGGCTTGGCAATGCAAACATCTTTGCTCTGCAATGTCTGCTGACCAAAGAAAACCTTTTCCCCACCAGTGAATTTTGGTTACCACTGGAACTTTTAGAGTCCTTTCACACAAGAGAGTTAGAGTTGAGAGTTCTAGCCTTTTAAGTCAGTATACATACATATACATATATGTGTATATACATTACTTTTCTACAGGGAGGAAACTAGGTCATGCCTCTAATTAAAAATTAGATACATAGAATTTGTAAGAGTAATGATACATGTGAATTCGCTTTCTCATTTCATAAAGCATCATTTTTTATTGTCTTGCTCTGCAGTGAGTAATGGTTCTGACTTAAAACATCAAATCCATCACATCTGCTTATGTAGCATATACCTGGATTTCTGCAGTTTCCACCTGAGAGCACTGTGGGTGGTGTTATCTGGCAGCATGGGATATACAAATATTCAGTATTCTGAGATACTCTGTAGAATATCTGGATACAGATGATGAAGTAGAAAACTAGATTTTACGGAGAGAGAGAGAGAGGGGAGGTAACAGCCCCAGTTTCTAGATAGAACACATTAGCATACACCTGTAAGTTTTAGTGAGGCAATTGAATTTTCTTAGCCTCCAAATTCTCACATATCAGGTAGGAATAATAATTTTCTTGTCAACCTAAGATCTGAGTTGAGGATCAGGTGAACAATAGATATAAAAGCACTCTGTAAATCATAATCCATTATCCTCAAATACTGATTACGTGTCTGATAGGTGTTAGGGTGTTGAGCAGTTAGGAAAATGTCTAAGATGTTATCAGAGGGAGCAGTGCACATTCAGCCAAGCTTGTGGCAAAAGGTCATGGGCCCAAAGAAGATTTGGGAGAGAGCAGGGCAGGGAGGGATAATCGAGATGACAAGGATGCTAACAAGGAAGGACATGCCTTAACCCAGATGGAGAGAAAGCCTCCCAAAAAGAACCTAAACACTGAAACCCAACAATCAACCCATGGTTATAAAGTGGCGCCTAAATGGGAAACACTCCATGTGAAACTTCCTCATGGAAATTTTAAAAATTAACTTGTCTTGTTATCCTAACAATGTGGGTATTTCCAAAATAAGGGAATATATAAAGAATACAGTTGTAAAATATACAACTGAAATTGTGCGTGTAATTGTTTAATTCTCAATACTGTATGGGGGGGAGGGGAAAACAAATGTGAAAATTAGGAGGTTTTACAAGTTTATATAATTTTCTGCCTCAAGAGACACTGAAGGATTTTGTAAGTTCATTTAACATAAACTTTATGTGGATATTTAATTTACTGCATTTTTACAAATGTCATCACATATCAATACCATGATCAGTGACCTTGAGAAATAAATGAGGTGAAATTTTTCCTTTGGTTTAGGAGAAATCCCACTAGTTCAAATTTACACAAATTAAAACTCTTCATGCAAAGTAAAAACTGTCAATTTGTATATAGGAAACCTGTTTCTTTGGTCCTTACTTTACACCTAAGGACCAATGACAAGTAATAACATACTTAAATTCACTAATCTGCATAAGCAGATCATTACATGTAAAATAATTTTAGATTAAAAGATCAAAATTTCTGGTAAGCTCTGATGTACAGTATATGTCATAAATAAACTTCAGAGATTAGTTTTTTATACTTGCGGGTAGTATTGTATTTATACAAAGTTTGGATATAAAGTAAATGTGTTGCTTCTTAAAATATTAAAGAGGGCACGTACTGAATGGAGCACTGGGTGTTATATGCAAACAATGAATCATGGAACATTACATCAAAAACTAATGATGTAATGTATGGTGATTAACATAATAAAAGTAAATAAATAAATGCTTTCTGGAGTACCAAAAAAAAAAAAAATCTGATTGAAACCTGAGATCATGGATCGTACTGCTTCCCTATAGTTCTAATACATTTCTTTTTTTTTTTTTTAAGATTTTATTTATTTATCTGAGAGAGAGAATGCGAGACAGAGAGCATGAGGGGGGAGGATCAGGGGGAGAAGCAGACTCCCCGCTGAGCAGGGAGCCCGATGTGGGACTCGATCCCAGGACTCTAGGATCATGACCTGAGCCGAAGGCAGTTGCTTAACCGACTGAGACACCCAGGTGCCCCAGTTCTAATACATTTATTTCTAACCTATGTCTTTCATCTGAGTATGCACTGAGGGGGGAAAAAGGTCAATGATTAAACTAAAATCATGAGATGGGGAGAAAGGACAATAAGTATTGATTGTCTTCAACTCATGGCAAATTCATGATATTTTGCAATCAAGATTGGTCAACCAGCAACCTAAAGCATTTGATTTACATGTTCCATACATGAAGAAAATATAAATAATGTGTCAGTTGAAATAGGTCAGGTCGACTAGCTGATTAGAAGTACTGACTTCCTACAGACACACACACACACACATGCACACACACATGCATACACACACATACACACACACGCATACACACACACAGAATTTTGTTTAATAATGTTGCAAAAGGGATTGGTAGAAAAAAAATTTTTTTTTTTCAGTGAGCGAGCATTATTACACTTTGAAAAGGAAGCTAGGGGCGCCTGGGTGGCTCAGTCAGTTAAGCATCTGCCTTCAGCTTGAGTCATGATCCCAGGGTCCTGGGATCAAGCCCCACATCGTGCTCCTTGCTCAGTGGGGAGCCTGCTTCTCCCTCTCCCTCTGCCTCTCCCTACTGCTCATGATCTCTCTCTCTCTCTAAGAAATAAAATCTTTAAAAAAAGGAAGCTACACTGAGAAAGAAAACAGGGGTAATTAGCACGTATATAAGTCCTAAATTTTTTCTAGAACATGGTAGGCTTTTAGTTTTACAAACTCAAAGTAAAAAACAACAAGCAAACAACAAGGCCTACGTATAGGTTCTTGAAGAGATGTTTTCAGCATCTACAGAAAGAACTGTAGGAAGAATTAAAGAAAATAAACTACAGCTTGCACCCATTTCCACTCTATAAGACCATATATTCTTATTCTACAAAACTATATATTTTTCAAAATCACAAATAAAATATCTAGCTTGTAGGGCATAATAGACCATTTAGCTGTGTCTAATAGTAACTGTGGAATTAGTAACTATTACACTATTCTTAATGATGCTGAATGTAGAAAACGTAAGTGTGGAACAATACAAGATTTAGGCTTGAGCATGATGGGGGCAGGAGAACATTTTCTCAAAAGCCATGAATACATTTTTGAGAAGAAAGAGCTTTAATAGGGGAGATCACAGTATTCTTCAGGATTCCTAGGAACAAAACTAAACATTTATCCTGATTCATTTTTAGTCTGTATACATACAGACTATACTTTATACATGCTTGTTACATATATGGTACATTGATACACAAGTTTAATAAAGCAACAGCAACTTTTCCAGACATTAAAAAAAACTCCTACAATTTACAAACTTAAAACAACTATTACAGAGAATATCATCTCTTTCCTCTTTAATGCCAGCCTCCCTCACCCCTCCTACCCTGGAATGGCATGCATTAGCCACACAGAAAGTTCCAGTCCTCCGAACAAGCCTGCACCCTCCTCCATTTCTCTCCCTTTTCTCTGACATCAAACACCTTTTCTAGAAGGTTTCTGTGGCCCCGAGTCATCATTGATTACCCCTGCCCTCTGATCCCACAACACTCTGTTGACACTGCCACTGGGATTACTTCAGGATATTCCAAGTTTGCAATATCTAGACATGAGCCCATCTAGCTTCGTCAAGGATCAGTGTCAAACTGTGATGGACTCTTCTTCAATCCACCTCCCGTGCTTTCCTGTGAGGTCCCACAAACAATCCATATCAGTGCCACCTGCCTTACAACACCTTCATCCACTTCCAGCAAAAAAAGGAGTGAACACGGGGAACCTCTGTGAGAGTGCCTTTGTTTGCATCATGGGTATTGTCTTGAAAGCATGACCCTGATGAATAGGACTATAATTTCTGTGACTTTGCTACATGTTGCATCATGGCCATTCGTGTACTACGTAAGAGAAAATAGATGGTTTCGATAAATTAGAATCCCAGGAACACACAGAAAACCTTACCTCATAAAGTCAACACATGTGAACTCTAAGATATGACAGTGGGCTTAAACATTCTGTATTTTCTCATAAAATGTACTAGGAATATTTAAGTGAAAGATTTAAATGGCTTCTGAGAACACAGAATAAGAGGAAGATTAAAAGAATCCACATCTTCCTTGTATTCTCTCAGAAGTTCTCCAGTTGCTGTGATCAATATTATAAAGGCTTTCTTTTTGCTGCACCACTTCTCTCCGCTCAGCAGTTAAGAAAAAGTAAGTTATAGAAACTGATAGTGGACATTTTGACATAGTCTATAAAACAGAATTCAGCTTTTAGTTTTTGCATTGGGGGTATTGTGTGCTTTTTGTTTTTTGGCAATTTTTGATTCATTTTTCTTTATTTTCTTCTGCATACATAATACATAGAAAGCCTGGGCTGGAATCTTAATTCTATGGCTCACAAACTGACTATCCATGAAAAAACCACTTGATTTCTTTGTGCCTCAGTTTCTCATCCATAAAATAGTCATAATAACAATATTTACCTCAAAGGAAGGAGGTATGTATATTTGATAATTTAATTGTGACAATTAAATCTGTTAATATTGGGAAATGCTTCTTCGAATGGTGTCTGACACACAACAGGTACTACATATGTGTTTTAAAAATAAAGATACAGGTGTGGGTGGCTCAGCCGTTAAGCGTCTGCCTTCGGCTCAGGTCATGATCCCAGGGTCCTGGGGGTTCGAGCCCCGCATCGGGCTCCCTGCTCCGCGGGAAGCCTGCTTCTCCCTCTCCCTCTGCCTGCCACTCTGCCTACTTGTGCTCTCTCTCTGTCAAATAAATAAATAAAATCTTTAAAAAAAATTAAAAAAATAAAAATAAAGATATAGGTGTACCATTACATATTTATTCTACATAACTGAGAAAAAGAGACCCATTTCTTAGATATTATTATTTCTTTGCATTTCAAGGCAGAAAAACACCCTTAATATATCTTAGAATTAATTTGGAATATAAATAAATATAAAGATTTAAACTGGAAAATCCCATGGAATTATATGGATTAAAGTTACTGCTCTATTTGGGAACATAAGCAAAAGAGAAAAGGAAGGAGGAAGAAGGAAAAGATAAATTGACCAAGAGAGGAAAAGAGAGAAAGAGAAAGGGAGAATGACGGAGGGAAGAAGTTGGAAGGAAGGAAGGAAGGAAGGAAAGGAGGGAGGGAGGAAGGAAGGATAATCCTGAAAAGTTGATATAGTCAAAATACCCAAGTTGACATAACTTTCTTAAGTGTTAGAAAAAGCTTCATAAGAAACTAATTTACAACCTGAAGACAAATTAGTTAAAAAAAAGATGCAACCTCACAGTATTTCACCTACTTTACCTCCCCTTTAAATTTCCAAAACTTAGTCTATTTTAAAATATTTCATATTAATTGTCCATAGTTAAAAGGAGGAAAGAAAATGAGAGTGTGCTAATGTTTTTTTATAAT
>NC_138380.1:8060765-8070637 GCF_054177405.1 Leptonychotes weddellii
CCATACATTGCATCATTAGTTTTAGATGTAGTGTTCCATGATTCATTGTTTGTGCATAACACCCAGTGCTCCATGCAGAATGTGCCCTCCTCAATACTCATCACCAGGCTAACCCATCCTCCCACCCCCCTCCCCTCTAGAATCCTCAGTTTGTTTTTCAGAGTCCATCGTCTCTCATGGTTCATCTCCCCTCCAATTTCCCCCCCTTCATTCTTCCCCTCCTGCTACCTTCTTCTTCTTCTTCTTTTTTTTTTTCTTAACATATATTACATTATTTGTTTCAGAGGTACAGATCTGAGACTGAAAAGGGTGAATTTTAACACATTGAGGTATGTCTTAATGAACCTGATTTAACATATCATATGTAATTAAATTATAATTAAATTCACATAAGGATGGTTTCACTCAGGGTTTTCTGTAGACATGTGAATATAAAATGGTAAATAATTAAATACATGATTTTCAGGCAGAAATCAGAGGAGAGTGTGTTTGGGGGCAAAACCTTTCTGGAAACCCACAACTCACTACACAGGAACCCCTTATTCAACCTGCTAGTCACCCAGAAAAGTGTGGAGTGACAGCTCAGGGCCTCCGGAAAAATGCTAAGCTCAGAACTGGGTGAATATCAGGAAGCAGATTAGAGCTGTTGAATCTTCCAGTCCAAAAATCAAAACTGGACCTGTTCCAGTATGTTTTACTCTCTATTTTCCATCCTTATCTCTGCGGGTCAACCACGTAATCCTAATCCCTTCACAGTCCAGCCTCACTTCATGTTCACAACATCACTCCTCACAAGGATTGTGAGGGGACTGGTGCTATGAAACCCAAAGAAAAGGATAAGGTACGACGACCCTGAAGTGACGACTCCTATCTTCAAATATTTGAAAGTCTGTCAGTCATAGATAAAATGCCTTTATGACATGATGCTCCCAGCCCTTAATGAGGGTTCATTATGGGGAAGCTGAAATTAGTTAAATATAAAGAAAATATCTCTAACGATCAGAAGCAGCCAAAGAAGAAGAGTAGCTACCATATGTTGAGAGAGTATTACACACATCTCTTTTAATCTTCTAAGTCCTTGAAATGGGATTTTATAGATAATATAAAATACTTAAGTTCATAGAGCTAATGACCAGCATAGTGCAGACTTGAACCAAGGTCTTTCTTTGCTCTGCTATTGGATCTCCCAGTGCATACCAGTGATCATTGACTCTACTCAAGCCTACTGGGAACCACTAAGCTGGCACATTTCATAAGGGGTTCCACAGCAGATGAGCTAGATAACCATCTGTTTGCTACCCAGGTACTATCAAATTATGAATATTATGAAATTCTTTATTAGCATATTTTCTTATTCACATTAAAGAATCTCTACTGTCCTCTATACATTTTTTTTTTTCGGTTCCATTACTCTCTGGTTTCTTTCTCTTACATATCTTTCTTCATCACCTTGCCTCACTAGAGTTATGTTCAGGTGAAAGAGAAGACTTTTTAGTCAATAACAGCATAATTGCACCCCTGCCAATGAGTAGAGTTTGCCAACAGCATAATCTGCTCTCACACGCAGATGCTGCTCTTGGCCCTGACATTTGAGGCTGGCAAGTTGGCTGCCATCTTTCAGCACTGTGCTAATGTCTGCGTGGAAGGAGGCACTTTTCCCTACTCAAATCTTGCACAGAACCCCAAAGGCTTATTTGGAGCATTGGTGAATATTTATGAGAAAAGTTCAGGATCCTGAAAAGGGCTGATAAGAAAGGCTTCATGTTTGTTTCCTCTTTGCATTCTCATTTTTTTTTTCCAGGTTAATGAAACATGTTGAATATATTTGATTCCTTCACTAGTTACTTTTCATGTTTTGTGTATTACTTCACCTAATTTTTATATTTTGTTATTTTTAGAAGGGTGGCTTGGAAGTCATAAAATTGTAAGGAACCTTAGATGTCATGCAATCCAGTCTACCATCTACTACAGGAATCCCTTCTCCAACATCCATGGAAAAAAACACCGTTACATTTTTTTCTTGAACACCTCACAAAATGAAAGAGCAGATCATTCTGCCATAAACTCTGGTTGTGAAAGAATTATTTTTCATAAATACCTACATTTTATCTCCAGATAACTTCTACCACTTACTACTCTCTGGAACAACACACAATGTCTTCAGTCTGCCTTTCAAAGGGCAGTTCTTCAAATATTTGGAGATACGATGCCTTCTTTGGCTGTCTCTATATATCTTGCCTGGGACTCTGTTTCTACAGTAACTTTTATTCTTGTTATATGTAGTTTGTCATCAACCCCTCACCTATTCTTCCATTATCTCCCTGATGCACTTTCCCTGGATTACTGGGAATCAGAAAACTAACATTTCCAAGACTCCCTTGCCAGGTGGATTTGGACAGGTATGAAGGTAAAATTGAAGGCCAGCGAAGGAAGAAGGCATTGGGGTTCTGGCGGCAGGTGCCTGATGTACCAGCGGTCTCCTGCAGCATTAGCAACAGTGATATTTCCCATCACTACAGGGAAGGTGGCTCTCACTCAAGGCAGCAGCAAGGGGGGGTCCTGGGCACTAGCCCCAAAGCTGTGGCAACTTCTTGATCTCTGAGTAATACCACCTTTCTCCTTTATCATCACATCCCATCTCTCTCTGCCTGTAGTATCTAGAGGCACTTGTTTTTCCTGACGGGTCTCTGATCATGAACTCTTAGAACACTTACCATATTCTGCACTATGGTACATTTTCTGTGTTCATACCTTACCTTACCACTAGCTCAATCATGAGGATGACACCTGGCATATGACACATCAATGTTAGGTATGCACATTTTTTTATCTTTTGGAATCACATCTCCCCTTAGCTTCCTCTTCTTCAGACTACACACACCCAGTTTACTCTGTTCCTCATAAAGCGTCATTTCTAAATATCTCATCTTTCTGATCATCCTCCTTATATCATTCTCTCCTATTTCACTGGCTCTTAAAATTTCACATGCAAAAATGAACAAACCACTCCAGATATGGTCTAATAACAGAATTCAAAATGAAGAACATTTTATTCATAATCTGAACACTGCCCATTAATGCAAACTTTGATTGTATTTGCATTTTTGTAGAAATCACATAGCATGCAAAACTCATAATAAAATTCCATTCAAAAATAAAATAAATAAAATTCTGTTCAAACACCAATACCATAAGTCAGCTTGGAATCTCTAACTCAAGAGAATTTCAATTTCTCATTCTTTTATCTTTGCCATTTGTAAATCTAATAAGCTGCCCTTCTATGCCTTCATTCAAGATACTGCTATCATGTCAAATAGGACAATCCCATACAGCACTAAGCAATGTTGCTGAGTCTAGCTTCATTCCTAACCATGAGTTAGATGGAGTTAGAGGTCTCTGTATTACTCTCAAATTCATTACTCCCCTATGCTAAGTGATGTTCTCAATCTCTCGCTAGTCCAGAGTTTTGAAATTCAAAGTTTGTTTTAAATATTATAATTTATTGTTCATTTTCACATGTCTAAGTGCTTAAATTTCTATTTCATAGGCTAAATTTGTAAGGATTTGGCACTGTTGATTTTCTAAATACTAAATTCATTTCGTCAAAAAGAAAAAAAAACATAGTTGCCACATCTGTTTTGCTGTTTAATAAAATTCAAATTTCTAGGTATTTTGCATTCTCAAAGGATTTTTTGGCAAATCATTACTTTTAAAAATGGACTCTGATAAAAAAATTATTGGATGGACATATGGCTCATGGAAGTGCATACATGAGTCCTTAGAACAATGCACTGTGGTTTTGATTTACATTTCCCTGATGATTGGTGATGTTGAACATCCTTTATGTACCTATTGGCCATTTGAATATCTTTTTGGAAAAAATGTCTATTGAGGTCCACTGTCCATTTTTTATTTGGATTACTTGTGTTTTATCTGCTACTGAGTTTATGAGTTCCATATGTATTTTGGATGTTAGTTCCTTATCAGAAATGTAGTTTGCAAATATTTTTTCCCATTTTGCAATTTGCCTTTTGATTTTGTTAATCATTTCTTTTACTGTGCAAAAGCTTTTTAATTTGATGTAGTCCCACTTGTTTACTTTTGCTTCTGTTGTTTGTGCTTTTGGTGTCATATCCATAAGATCATTGGCTTATATGTGGAATAAAAAAACAAAAAACAAAAAACAAAAAAACAAGCTCATAGAATCCCAGAACAGATTGGTGGTTGCCAATGGTAGGGGATGAGGGGAGGAGGAAATGGGTGAAGGTGGTGAAAGGTACAAACTTCCAGATAAATAATGAAGAAGTTCTGGAGATATAATGTACAGCATAATGGTTACAGTTAACAATACTGTATTATATACTTGAAAGTTACTAAGAGTAGATTTTTAAAAAGTTCTTACCACACACACAAAATGTAACTATGTGAGGTTATAGATGTGAAGCTAACCTTACTGTCGTAATCATTTAGCAATATATACATACATAAAATCAGTACGCTGTGCATCTTAAACTTACATAATATTATATTTCAATTATTTCTCAATAACGCTAGAAAAAATATTGCATTTACAGAGTATTATGGACTAAGTTGGAGGTTTGTAAAGTAGGGCTGAGGAACTAAGTCCAGAAACCAGAATAACTTTAAGTATTGATAAGACAACCTTAAAAATACGTAAAGCAAAGTCATATACATAGGATGGAATTTGAAATGAGTTATAAAAGAACGAAAGCTCAGGGGACAAACACACCACTTCTTAGAGTAGTTAAGGAAAATTCTTTGTCAGAGGTCAAGCCTATTGCAAGGATAAATAGAACATTAATCTGGGGGGCTGAGGAGATCATTTTGGTTGTTGAACATGTATATACGTATATATATACATACATGCACACACATGCAATGAGTTTTTTGACATATTCAGGTGAGCAGCTTAATCTGTTTGCATAAATATTGGCTATCGTCTGAGCCAAGGTTGTAGTAAAATATGGAAAAAGATAGAAGCAAGATCACATTGGGGCTTCAACGTCCAACAAATGATTAGTCTACAGGGTATGGGAAAATACCAAAGCATTTTGCATAGGAGATTGAAATGAGGAAACATAATATGTTTATTTTCTATCTTTCTATCAGAAAGACACTGGTCAATGATTTGGTCTCTTAGGCAATCAGTCTAGTAGTAAATATTCACTTAAGTATTTGTAACCTGATTTTTTGAAGTGAGGCAGTAAAGAAAATATTCCAAGAATATTTTGCCAAAGTTGACAAAGAGGTTTGATGGGTAAGGTCTTAGAAAAAATCTACCAAACTTCTTCAAGAACAGCTGCTTTTGTGTTTTCTTGCTCATGCGGGCACACCTGTCAAGCCTCTGAAACCCCGAACTACTCCGGAAACCAACAGACTCATCCAGTCTAGGAAAGATGCAATCTCTCCCAAATGCTGAAAAATGGCCATTTAGTAAAATGTGGAAAGTAAATTGCTTCTGTTTTGCTTGCTGAATTTGACATGCGTCAGTGACATTTCCAAAACTGAGCAGTTTCCGAGGGTCAAATAAATACATTGTTTCAAGTTTTTTTTAATATACCAGATTGCTTTTCTTTTTCTTTTTCTTTTTTTTTGTTATTTCTAATTTTAATGGCTCAGTATCTGAAAGGTAAAATGAATAATAATGAAGATGGAAGATAGCTTTACAGTTTCTTTGCCAGGTAAAACAGTTTGGAATGCAAAACAAGTGTATGTGTGCAATGATCTCAGCAGACGGAAGGAAACAGCAATAATAGATGAACTTTGGTCTTCAGCCAAAAGACCATGAAGGAGTGAGAGGTGCAGAACCAGTCAGAATGATTGAAGGTTGTGTTGGTGTTTAAAGGGGTTGCAGTTTTAGTCGGCAGTTTGTCTTTAGCGCAGCATAGTAAATTACAAATTTTCTAATACTGCCCGTTTGCCATCTGTTTTTGAGAAATTATATCTGATAATAGACAATACAAAAGCATGACCTTGCTCAGCTTCAGTGGAAACCACCCAAACAAAACCACTGCCTGTTTTCTCCCATTGCTAGAGATAACTCAGAGAAGATGGGAAAGGGAATCTGCGCAATTACACCACCCTCAGATTAAACTCTATTTTATTTAATCAAGGGGAAATCACAGAATGCTGGTCTTATGAAGAATCTTATTTTATAATTAGCCATAATTCCATAAGAGATAGTTTCCATAAACATCTTTCAGAGAACTTAATAGATAAAACAGAAAATGAACTAGCAGTGTATTTTCCAATGCCTCTTTGTCAGAAACACCTGTTGTATCATGAGAGTCTGTATTTCTGTTAAGTATATTTTAAAGACATAATATCCAGAAAGACCAATTATTTGCTATATTTACAAGCTTTGATTTTTACCTGGCATTTATCTGTTTCCAAAAATTAAATACACATTAGAATATACACAGATTTTCATCAAGAATGATTTTCTTTTTTTTTTTAAGATTTTATTTATTTATTTGACAGAGAGAGAGAGAGAGTGAGAGAGGGAACACAAGCAGGGGGCAGTGGGAGAGGGAGAAACAGGCTTCCCGCTGAACAGAGAGCCTGATGTGGGGCTCGATCCCAGGACCCTGGGATCATGACCTGAGCCGAAGGCAGACGCTTAACGACTGAGCCACCCAGGCGCCCCCATCAAGAATGATTTTCAAAAGACTAGGTCTGTAGACAAGGCAAAACAAGGCATGATTTTAGACAATGAAAGTGATATTGAAATAAACATATCTTTAAAAATTTGAATATTTAAAGAAAATTGCATTCATATCATGTATTGTGGACTATGACTTGAGTATGCTTGGTAAAAACCAGTCACATAAATTTATAATCATGTAATATATATGTTAATAACATGCTCTGTTGACACATATAATTATAGATTTTCTATAAATTTGTCTATTGTGTAAAAGGGCATTTAATTTTTATAAGAGATACCCACTGGATTTTCCAATTAAAATATCCATAAATGCAATTTGGATTTTAAGTTCCTAGTGGTCATATGATTTCATAACGAATGCCTAAAACTCACTTTAAAAGTCAAGAAAGATGGCTTGTTATTGCAACTCTTGGGATAAAAACAAGAAGAACTTCAAAGAAATTGTTTCAACTGTAAGCCAAAGACATTATTTCTTAAAATACCATTCCACAAATCATTTCATTAAAAAAAGGTACATTAAAAAGTCACAGCATAAATACTAAAATATGTAACCAAATCAACAAGCTAAATTCAGTAAGTGCTTCAGCAACAAATCATGTAACTCTAAGTATTTGTTTTTAACTAATTCTGTATACTCATAATACAAATAGTATTATTTTTAATCCTTAATACTTACAAGTTATTTTATCTACCTGAAAATCACTATCACGTGAATCATATCATGCATTTCAAGGAAACCAGAATATGAGGCTTCTTGTCTCTCGATTAAAAAAAAAGAAAGATACTTTTTAGAGAGAGTTACATGTGCTACCAAAAACCACACAACTCAATATAATGATGCAGACCAGGGATACCACACACATTCATCAACGTAAACACAGGTGACCTACGCGTGCCAGGCCATCTATCTGCTTTGAGCTGCCATCCTGCTGAGACAGGGTCAGCTCCCTGACGGTAAATCTTTACACCATTATTTTATCCCCGTGCTGACAAGACATCTCATGCTGTGAGTAGCCAAATGTTTATGTGCAAGGACATCCCGTCCATTATTGTTATTAGTTCTCGACCCCCATGCATGAGCAAAGAACATTAAAGGCCAAATGGATGAGAAAAATAGTTTCCTCTGGGCCTCAGCCTTACAAACGGAGCCTGGTTCCCATGGAATGTGTGAAGGGATGTGTCTCTTTAAATTATACAAGGAACTGTTCTGAGACTCTAATTTCATCCCAGGCAGTCTATGGAAACAACCATTTCATGAGTGTGCAGTTATGGAGTGAGCATTAGATAAAGTGGTGAGAAACGTGATTTCTGTTTCTGCCTCTAACCAGTCATGTGACCTCAGCAATCCCTTACCCTGGTTCTTCAGTCTCTTCTATTTTTTTCTCTTTTAGTGAGCAATTTTCTTTTAGCCAAAAAATGTAGTACAGACTAAATGTTCAATAATGCCCTACCCATCTCTCTCCATAAATAAACTTCTCAAGATAATCTCTAGTACTTCCTAAGGTAATTTTCCCAAGTGATTTTGACATAAGGGTACTCAAGGAAACCCTTCTAAGTTGTTTCAAATTACAATTTTTTCCCCCTGCTCATTAACCACTGCATTGGCATTCAACTATTGACTAATCTGGTCTAGTTTTAAAATGTAATATTCCTTTTCCAAAAGACACTTCGAGATTCAGTATTCCTCTCAAATAGTAGTCTATAAGTGTTGATGAGTGATAATGCAAGTGCTCCATTCTGTGAAAACAAAGAATTGGTCTGTATTTAATGTGTACACAAAAACCTGTGTGGGAAGTTCAATGAAGGCAGTGACCAAGGGTCTTATTCATTATTATATTTTTAGGTGCCTAACAAGATATTGAACAACAGCAAGTGCTCAATAAATATTGATAATGGAAAGTGAGGTTAAACCACCATGGTTGAAAGTAAAGGTAAAAACTAAGAACCAAGGAGAGAGCTCCGTGGAATCCCTCACTGATCTGGAATTAGGGTCTGGAAACCAAGAAGAACGGCTTTCCCAGTGGCGTGGGAAGTGGAGGGCAGTTTAGCACGGACCAAAAATAGAAACATACTTCTCAGTGAGAAGAAAAAGAGCCTAAGCTGGCAAGCCTCCCAATCCTCTTTTTATTTGAAAACAGTTTGTGTTGCATTCAAACACTGTTCTGTGAATATGGACATCCTGCCAACTAAAGGGGAAAGGCTTTTCTACCATATTGCTTCCAGAAAGGAATCTTCATTCTCCGGATGCTAGCAAGAAAGTAACAGCAGAGGCACACTATCCCCACATTTTTTTCATCAGTTATGTCTTCAGAGCTGCTTCTATATAATTGCTTTCTTTCTCCTTTCATCTGCAAAACTGTAACATCCAACAGAAATAGATTAAAATAATACAGCTTGATCATTTCATCGTTAAGTCCACGCTTTGACTCATGTCATGATCTGTTTAGTCTGAAAATATCCCTATCTTCAAATACTCATTTCTCTTGCTTTAAGTTCAAAGTTATTTTAAATATCTTGACTTAATATGAAAGAAATCTGTAATATCTTCCTATTTCTCTTCCCTTAAGAATAAGCCAGTCATTAGCAATTACCTAAACTGGAAACACATTTTCAGAGGTAAAGATTTTTTTTTTTTTAAAGATTTTATTTATTTGACAGAGAGAGAGAGAGACAGCAAGAGAGGGAACACAAGTAGGGGGAGTGGGAGAGGGAGAAGCAGGCTTCCCGCCGAGCAGGGAGCCCGATGCGGGGCTTGATCCCAGGACCCTGGGATCATGACCTGAGCCGAAGGCAGACGCTTAACTGACTGAGCCACCCAGGCACCCCCAGAGGTAAAGATTTTTAAAGGGGCATGACAATGTAACTTTTCAGTGAAGTGCGATGTCTTGAAATCTCATTTACCAATAATTCTTGTCAAGAATCTTTTGTTTAAAAATCTCATAGGAATTCACACATTAATTCTGACAGCAGCCTGGTAATGTGCCCATATCACAAATAACAACTGGAAAAGGAGGTAACCCACAGTGGGATAACCAGAGAGCCAATAACTGGTTTCCCCAAAGCCCCATCTCCTTGCTCATTCTATTCTCTCCATCCCTCCGAAAATGTTCCTCTTTAGAGTTGCTGCCACATTGGGCCATGGATATGACAAAATGAGGTGAGAAGGCTTAGGGTTTTCTCTTTT
>NC_138380.1:8070737-8082085 GCF_054177405.1 Leptonychotes weddellii
ATTTTGAAAACAGCAACGAAGAACTCATGCATTCATTCCACTGAAGTTTGAAACTACGACAATATGTAGTTATAAAATTAATCCTCCAGTAGAGGTCATGTGCATAGTCAGATTATTTTAAGTTCTACTGCATTACACATTCATCACACTGAGGATAAGAAAATATATCATGGAATACTGTACAGGTTGTTCATTACCATTTTAATGGGGATTGCCACTGATCAATAGAACTTGGCTTTGCCATAGCTCTAGGTATTCAGCTAAACTTATCAGCTAGAAGACAGATGAGGAGCACAATGTCTTGAAAATAGCATTCAATATATATTTATCGACTAGAATATGGATGCTTTTCACACTACAATTAGTTTTCTAAAACCGTAAAAGATGGATTCAACAAGTTTTCATTTGAGAATGCAAAGGGCAGTGTCTCCTTTAGAAGTCCTTTTTAGATTCTTTCCAAACTGATAAGTTTACTCTTTGATTTCTCCTTCTGGCATTCTAGCCTTCTGTGTTTTGGTTTTGGTTTTTGTTTTTTTGTTTTTTTCCTTTCTCCCTCTGTTACAAAGCAAAGCTGTATTTCCCATCATCTGTCTGCTAACAATTAGATTTAATGTGATTAAATTGGGAATTATCCTGTGAACTACAGTAATCAGCCGCTTTCCCCCTCTGTTGATTTGATTCATTCCTGCCCTCTATTTCCATTTTAATAATTATTTTATCATTTCACATTAATTTGCTTCCAATAAATTAAATTAAATGCATCAAAGGGCCTCAAAACAAATTAGCTTTTTGCTAAGTCACATCTTAAAGATCCAAAATATGATTTTGTTTGTTACTCTGTAGATTATAAATATGCATTACACACTGGGAAAAAGCACTTTCAAATTAATTTTCCATTGCTTCTAAAATATCTGAGAATTCCTTATAGGCCAAAAGAAGTTTCATCATAAACCTATTATGTCTTTTAGTTTAAAAATTTCATAATTTTAGAAAATACTAGTTTGTTTTTTAAAAATTCAAAAAAGCATTGAATGATAAAAATTTCACTCACAGATTAAAAATGTTATTTTTTCTTTACCATTTTCTCTTTCTAGACAAAGAATTTCCTAATTTTAAAAATCTCCCTGTTGCTTTCATTATTTTATCCTGATTAAAACTACACGGAGAAAAGCCATTTCTTTATACACTTTTAAAGAAGTTCAATTCTTTCTCATGGGGAAAAAATATTCTGTCTTTCCATCCCCCTATATTCTTGGGACACAGTTAGGTACAGACATAGAGTTTATTCCAACAGATGCCTTGAAAATAACTTATTTAGAACAGAAAACCTATCTTTTAGAAGGTATTAAACACTGTATATAAGCTCCTACCTGGGTGTGCATGATACCTCTGAAGTGGAGAAATATAAAAATATTTGATGAGAAACATGTACCTGACCTGTGATATCAAGGACATATTTCCCTGGAAGATGGCAGAGTTCCCAGTTCCAGATGATCTGTGGAGGATCTATGGCCAAGATCCAAGCTTTGGTAGAATAAAAACTGTGGTGGGTGGAAGGATTGAGTTGGCAATGTTGGCAGCTGAGAAGTATGAGGGCCAAGCTCCAACTTCCATGCTCATGAATTCATTCAGCATTTACTGAGTGTCTCTGAGGCCATGCTGCCATCTATCTCTGACATACATATGGATATAGAAGACATTTTTATTCTTACATGAGAATCTCTTTCAGGAGGAATATAGGTTAGTAGAGTCAAACAGTCACAGAAGTTCAAGTTAAAAGAATCGGTAAAGAAATCAAAATATACAAAGCAAAGTCAAAGTGATTCTTTTTTTTTTTTTAATATTTTATTTATTTATTCATGAGAGACAGAGAGAGAGGCAGAGGGAGAAGCAGGCTCCCAAGGAGCAGAGAGCCCGATGTGGGACTCGATCCCAGGACCCTGGGATCATGACCTGAGCCGAAGGCAGACGCTTAACCATCTGAGCCACCCAGGCGCCCAGGACAAAGTGATTCTAACTGTTGGGATCGAGAAAGGCAACCTGGAACCCCAGCCTTGGATGGAGTCACTCCCCAGATCAGTCCTTCTTCCTGCTCTTTGCAGCCACTGTGCGGGATAATTGTCCCCACGCTTGTTGCTTCTCTCACCTGGCTCACCAGGGAAGAAGGTGGAACTTTACATCTTGCTGTCTACGTTTGGCCCCAAGATGAAGCAATTTATTTTCTTTTTAATGGTATAACAAAGAAACAGACAAGAGAAAAGCGCTTCAGTGCTACATATTATGTTTTCAGTTATTTATCTTTTTAAACAGTAATTCCTCTGACAAGATTCTTATCAAAATACTCATTTTTTTTCCTTTTAAAGTACACAGAGAACCAAAGGAAGATTCCCCCCCCTTCTTTTTTTTAAACAGAAAAAGATCATGTTTGGGTTTTCTGGCATTTCTTTGCACCAGCTGGAGTAAGGATGAGAACCCAGGATCTAGTCCAGAGTAAGGTCCGTGCAGAGAGGAAACGGATTTGAGGTCGGGGCATCAGAGTAACTCAAGATTCAGCCTGGCCCAGTGCAAGCAACAGCTCGTGGGATTTACCTGCCTCTTGTAATCCCTTCTGTCGTTGACACAGCAGACTCTGCCCTTGGCCAGGCCTCTGAGAAGACATGGACATATGTCACGGTGTCCCCATGCTCCTGCAGATGCTGAACTGTACCCTGCCTCGGAGCCTCTTTGGCTGAAGAATAACTGCACATCATTTCTCTCCAGCAGGAGCAAGGGTTTGTTTTTGGATTTGTCCTGTGGCAAACTGGTGTGGATTCTGACTGTTTTGTCCTTGCTCTTCTTCCCTGGTTACCAGCGCGGTGCCATCCGGAAGACTCATGTCTTGACCCTTTCTTTCTGGTTACTGGCTGCAGTTCAGGGAAGACCAGCCCCCGCTGCTCATGACTGTCATGGTGGGACTGCGTATCTTTGTGTAATTGGTGGATCAAGACTCCACCATTCAAGGAGACACTGGTCAGACACGAGTCTACTCAGTGTGGATGATAGAAAAGTCTTTTAGGAAAATCCAGGGTATTATTTATGCCAGAAAATTTGAAGAACATGTCCACAAACAGAACTCTCAGAAAAATATTTAGGAATGAATTAGTGCCTTCAATGATAATTTTTTAAAACAATGTGTATCACTATGTAGATCTATGTTATGGTATCATTTATATAATATATAAACTATGACATATATTTATATGATTTTTATATATTTGCATCATATACTTCATATAATATAAATAACAATATATACTATATAAAATAACAATATATACTATACAAAATATATCTATATTATATACATGTATTATAAATTATGAATTTATATTATTTTAATATAAATATATTATAAAATATTGTATATAGTATATATTACTATTACTATTGGTTATATGTTACTTTTTTCTGAACCTTTTGACGCATTTGCTGTAGATAATTAAATTGAATAATTTATTCTAATGTGATTACAGAGAGATAAATCTATAAATGCAGACATGCACACACA
Organism: Leptonychotes weddellii; assembly: GCF_054177405.1. Classification (NCBI taxonomy): domain Eukaryota; kingdom Metazoa; phylum Chordata; class Mammalia; order Carnivora; family Phocidae; genus Leptonychotes; species Leptonychotes weddellii. The sequence continues at coordinate 8,074,285 of NC_138380.1, forward strand.
TCTATTGCATATTTCTATGGTGTATGAACACCAAAACAATGAAAATCTCTGAGCTCCCTTCTGGAATGTGTAAGTGAACTACATTTTATTGTTTCCTAAAGTGGAGTATGTCTCATTACTTTCTAAAATGGAGATTTCTCTAGGCTTCATTTTGCCACACTTTGAAACCATTGTGTTTTCACTTTTATAAGAATGACTGAGGTTTAGCTAACCTTGGTAAGGGATTTATTTGTATGTTGTGAATAAAAGGCCATAAATCATTAATGTGAATTTAATGTTGGGAACCTTTTCCCTGAAAGTTTTCACATTGTAATTCATTTGTCACCTGAAACAGTGACATATGTGACTATTCCCCATAGCTTATTATGAAATTTCAGGCAGTATCTTCAGATAAAATATAGTTCAGAGAATTCACAGGAAACATTTGCTGATTTTATAAGGCTATTACCAACACTACTGAAGAGAGACAGATCTGGATGACCTGGTGGCTCCTTGTCCCTCCCCCCCCATGCACATACACGTGTGGGCACACACAAAGTCACATCTATATGCACGCATGCACACACACAGATCAGCGGAGAGCTGACTCCACAGGTTTGACTTAGCTCAACGATGCACCACTCTGTAAATATACCAAAAGCCATTGAATTGTATACTTTAAATGGGTTGGCTGTGTGCTCTGTGAATAAGTATATTTCAATCAAGCTGTTAAAAAAACCCACAAAAGGTAATGGAGTTACTGTGTTCCTGAATACCCTCCAGTGCCATCCCCATTAAGGCTCCCTCCTCACTTCCTCAGTCAAGAAACTTCCACTGTTTCATGGTCTCCTACTGCCAGCCCTCATTCCCTCCAGCTATGTAGAGCATTGTGGGACTGGAGACCCTTTCCCACTGGAACTCTGGCCATGGGTGTGCAGCTTCTCTAAGCCTGGCATCTGAGTGGTAAGAGTCTAAGACATTGTGTACCCTCACCTACTTCTTTGACTTTAAACCCCCTTGTCCCCCGCCCCATGATCCTATGTTATATCCACCCTACTTACTACTAGTGGTGAGTTTCAGTGACACCGCTGAATGACAACCATGTTCATGATTTCCCCTGTGATATCCATATTCATGCATTTGTAATTCAATAAACTGTGCACCAGTGTAAATGCAGGAGGCAGACCAGCGCAGAAGACAGCCTTCCTGTTCTTGGAGATTGCATTATCAGAATACTCAAACAATGGGTACTTTATGTGCTGTTTTCAGAAGGACTTACCTATTTTACTAATTGAATTTTTTATTTCTACTTCTTAAATAAGTTATGATTTGCTTTTCCTTTTTCTTTAAAAAAAAGCATTAAGTATGGTTGTACCAATCTAAAAGTTCTCTTCAATCATTCATATTTCATATCCACAACCATTCATATTTTGTTTCACGATCCCTTTTCTTGAATGCTCTTATTTACGAACTAGGGATGATTTCAAAAGTTTCAAATCTCTCATAGTGCTTTAGGAATAATTTTGTCTTCATGGCTGCTGTGTCGAGTTTACAAAAAATAAAAAGAAAAACACAAAAAAATAGATTTTGTATGCTCACTCTCTGTTAGGTGTATATAAATATCTTTTCTCAATCTGTGGTGTCATTGTGAAATTGTGTTTCTTTTTGTGGTGCCAGAATTCTTAGGAAAAACATTGCTTTTTGCCCTCTCCTCCCAAACACCTGCACAAAACTCCTGAGCAGAGATCAAAGGACTACAATCTACTAGAGTGTGATCAGCAATTGGCCACTGTCACACTAGCATCTGCTTTTCATTACTCCAAAGAACCACACACTGAAGGGCAAAAAGAGCTATAGACTGAGACTGAGAGATGTGTACAAGTGGAGAAAAAAATAAGAAGCAAGGAAACCCAAGAGGAGAGAGAACGGAATAAATCTTTCTACTACCTACGGAATAGGACTTACATAATAATTAAAATAAATATGTTCTCGTACAAATGAGTATTATAGAACTGCCCAGACCTTTGATGTTTTTTTTTTTCTCTCTCTCTCCTCTCAAATGCCAAACCTAAGGAAAACTGGCTTCACTTTATTCCTACTTAGGGTTTTACTTGTACACATTTTAGGCATTTTTCCCCTCTAACCCATGCATTAATAGACAGGCCATTACACCAGATGTTGTCTTCCTTATGTTTGCTTATCATTCTTTGCACATCATTTCTAACAGTGAGATTTATTTCCCTTTTTCTTCCTCTAAGCCTATTATTTTCCTTTGTACAAAATCAACATCGCTCCATCCTTCAAACACTGGAGTTTAAAATTCTCCCAGTTAAGATGCTTTATATTAAAAAAGGGAAAAATCCACCAAAGAAGAACAGATCGGTGGCACCAAAGGAGTATTGGCTTCTTTACAGGAAGAGATTATAGTAGATGCTCTGGATAACCTACACTGAAAAAGAGGCTGCATGGTAAAATCCTCTTTTAATCAAATAGAACTCCCCAAGTAAATACTGGAGTCCTCATTAGACGAATTTGCCAAGTTTTTCGCCCTCATGCACACTCTGTCACTCCACGTAGAGAATGTACTCCATGCAATAAAAAATAATAAAGAAGAAGAAAAAGAAGGGAAAGAAGAGGAGGACCGGCAGAGTTTCAATAAGGTATCAGACTCATTCACCAAAGATGACCTTCTGGCCCTTAGACAATTGATCTACAATTCAGACATGATCCAACAACAGGGCAAATTATAATCAGCCACCAAAGACACTCGCTCTCTCAATGATTTCCTGACATTTCAGAACATTAGAGAGGAAGTATATCTTTCCTTTGGGATTCACATCAGTGTTTGGTATAACTTCCCTGTGAACTCCAGATAGAAATATTCCAAAGAAGGAAATAACAAAACAAAGCCATAAATACAACAAGTGGTTTATGTTGGTGAAATAAAAATGCTTTGCAAAGGTATTTCATGAGACACAGAGACTTTTATAGTTTTCTCGTTGCCTCTTGTGACATCCTCCAGAATCAGAATTGGTAGGCAGAGTGAGTGGGCAAGCACCCTGACACGGGACTTCAGGAGCCCTAGAAAGACTTACACTCTGACCTCACCTTAAAGAAAAGCACCTCTTCAATAGCAATGCTTTATAAATTCCCAGGACTAGGCGGGTTCTGGCCATCTCAAAGTACTTACTAGAACAAACTCTGGAGTCAGATTCCCTTCCTCCCTCTCCTGACTCTGACACTTCTTAGCTATGGTGTTATCACGAGCAGAGACATAACCTTCATAAGCTTCAGTCTCCTGTTCTCCAAAATTTTTGATATTATCCACATCTTTGGTGTATTCTGAGTATTACATGAGAGAATGCCTATAAATACTGACCATAATGCCTGGCACATAAAAAGTGCTCAGCAATCACTAAGTACTGTTCTTATTATTACTAGTGATTACTCAGGTCAACTCTACTCCACTGAGGAGAAATTGGAAAATGTGAGATGACAAGGCTCATGTGGAGATGATTATATTGACAAAGTCCTAGTAAATGCATAATAATAAATGGTGGTGAGAGGTTACAAAAAGCCATGTTATTCTCAAGGCAATTTTATTTTACCTTCTGAGGTTCAGTTTCCTCCCCCATAAAATGGTAGATAATAACAGAATCTATCTTCGAGGATTCTTGCGGAGTAACAAGAGGTAAGATAATGCTTGGAAAGCTGTTAAAATGCACAGGATGTGGCACACAGTAAGTTCTCATTGAACTTTAGTGGTTATCAACTGTTTTCTTTATTATAGACAATGATGTCATTTTCTGCCTTTTTCCGATAATGTATTTTGTCCTTTTTTTAAGTAGTGGAGATGAGAACAGATCTTTTCACTTGTTTCTTTCAGATAGAAAGCCATGCTTACTTTTCTATTGTTAACTTAGAATTATCTTGGAAGGTAAATGATGTCATACTATTAAGCTCCTGGATAGGTCTGTAGCTGTTGGTTTGAGACAAAGACTTAGAGAAGCTCCACATAATGAAGGAAGTATAATGTGAAGTTTGGGGACAATCAAAGAAGGGAGCAAGTGACTTCCCAGGTAGGAGAGAACCCAGGCTCACAACTGAGTCAACACTGCCAAGCACAGACAACAGAAGAGGACCAGGAGCAGAAAAGCAAAGATCATGAGAAAGTGAAGTCCTAGAGCAAAGGAAAAGAACTTGGGGAGGGTTAAGGTCTCCCTAGGGCATTGATTAGGCATAGACCTGAAGGGTTGGGTGATACCTGCTGACATCGAGGCCACATAAACTTTTATGTCTTAGTAGTTCTACAAGCCTTAGTTGATTTGCTTGTTATGAGCCATATTTAACTTGCTGTTTGAGCATGGAGTTTTCTGTAAGTTGTGGATATTTCCACTTAATCTGTAATCAAACCTAGATTATGTTCAAAACTTAAATAAAAGCCCAGAGGACAATGAATTTAGGGAGACATTGGCTACGCTTGTTCTGCCAGTCATCAGACAGAAGGCACCATCAGTCGTTGCACATCCTTGGACCTCAAGCTTGTCATTGGTAAAATATACCAGACTAAATGATCAATACATTTCTATTAATAATTTATCTTTATTCTTAATTTTCTTCACTGGAAAAGTTTACATGATAGAGTGAGAAGGAATATAATTTGAGAAGTAAAATGATATGATTTCAAAAATATACATACAAAGTAAAACAATGGATTACTGCCCTTTGAGCCTCAAATATATAATATTCAAAGATAAGTCTTAACTACCAGATGGAATCAGATCACTTACACCTGAGATGTAGCACTTTTTAAAACATATAATTGTCAGATCCATGAAGAAATATATACTTGTTAGGTGGACAGCCAAGTGAGATTTCACATGCCAGTTGCCACAGCCAAGACAAAATACGCAGGTCAGGGCTACCTTCCCACCCCCACCCACCTTGTCCAACAAGTTGGAGGTCATCTGTCAGAGCCTCAAGGAACTTAGTACTGCAGGAAGACAGGGATTCCTTTGAAGGCTTAATAACTTACGTCATTGTCAGTTCATCCTTTTGGATATGACATCATTTGGGAATAGTCATAAACTCCCCTTTAAGCTTAGTTTCTTTTAACCTTGACGTGAGCTCATAGACTGGAATACAAGCATGTTGGATGCAAGGAGCAAACAGGTTGAGTTTATCGCTAGAACGGATTTGGATTGTCATGCAGACTGTCTACACAGTAGGAGTTAGTACAACAGGTGTACCTGTGACTAAGGTCCTACATGAGTACCTGGGTTATGAACATAATCATGGACGACAGATATGGATGATTCTGTAGAATAATGCAAATTCCTCCAACTCAAATAGTTTAAGTACCAATATAAGTACCAATATTGGCTTATGCTTTTTAAAAAAAATCAGGAATAGGATAACCATGGCTAATCCTGACTTGAATAATTAAGCTAAAACATAAGCTATGTTACTATTTCCGGACATCTTAGTATTTTGCAATTTCAAGTTCAACTGCCTTTCTAAACCAGTCTGAGTTACATGCATATGGGATGCAGGAATCACTTCTTTCTCTGTATGGGTCAGAGGCACTCTGCACGTGGTCATTACATGTGTCTGTTCAACTTGAAAAACAATCCTGGCCCTGAGCAAACGAGATTAGGAAGGATCAAGTCAAAGAACATTTTCTAATAGTAATTATATAATTCAAACAATACTGAGCTGGAGTAATAAATACACCTGAAAAGACAGTGGCAAGATATGATAAACCACTTAACTGTTGGAGTATGCTAGGCTGTGGCCACAGAACTTTCTGTTGAAATAGAATAGAAATAAAATACTAGTGAAAACACAAGAAGAATGAAAACCAAAGAATGTGACTCAATGAAGTATAAACCATGGCTACAAGGAATATTTTAGAAGTTATCTTTTCAATTAGCGTGTAAAGGACACACCCAAACTCCCTCTGTTTAATAGGACTTCAAATCATTTTCAAGCATACTGTGAATTGAAAAATGGAAGATGAGAAACAGTATATTTTTATGTTTCTGCCATTCCACTATTTTACAAGGTGCCTGATAAATGTATCGGGGAATCTACTGATCGTATGACTTACAGTGCTGCTCTAGAGTTTATGAAGCATTATTTTGATCATTCAAAGGAAGCCACCCAGCAAAATATCAATATTTGGTTTTCAAGAACAAAACACAATTCCTCCTTAGGTTTTTAATTAAATTGCTTGCTGACATTATTGCCCAAATTATGAATACCATAGGATAATTTTGAAGTCCAGGGATGTGCAATTTATACGGTTGTGTCCTGTAGCACTATGATGGTGTACTTCTCTTTATGTATGCCTCTGGCATTGTCTGAAGGGTCAATTTCAGTTTTAAGTTTGGAATGTAGTTGAGAAGCAAGGTTATGAAAGGATTTTGAAATCAGAGCTTATACTTGGCAAAAGGAGCCCTAACATTTTCTATACAAACAAATGAAATGCCAGAGCAGACTCTCAATGTCAGAGCTTTTGAAGGAAATTTGGTTTGGCTCAACCAGAGGTAGCTGTGTATGCTGAGACAATTTGACCTAGAAACATAATGCTCTCTACAAATAATCAGTGAAGCTGAATGGAAGTTAAAATGATTTTTAGTGGTTGACCTTAGTTGCACACTAGACAATTATGAGAAGGTAATAATTATTATCTGAGCATAGATGGTGGAATAATGACCATTGCTAGGACAAAGTTGCCAAGTAATTTCAGGTTTATTTAGTTATTTAAACATAGAATCGTAAGAGGCAAAAACTGGAAAAGATACTGGAAATCATAGCCCATTGTAGCAATATTTTAAATGAGGAGAAACTCAAGTCTATTTCCAGTAGTAACACCCTTGAAATTACACATATCTGACTATTTAGAATCACAGTATAAAAACTTTGTAAAAATTCATTTTTAAAATTAAGGTATAATTTGCATTCAATAAAATTCACCCCTCTTTAGTATATAGTTCTACAAGTTTTGGCAAATGCAGAAGCTGGGTAATCAACAGCACATTTAAGATATAGAACAGCCCCAACATTCCCCAAAATTCCTCTGGGCATCTTTATAGTCAACCCCTTTCTGACCTCTAAGTACTGAAAACCACTGATAGGTTTTCTATCTCTATATAGCTTTTCCATAGAACCTACATTTTAATAGCAGGAAAAATACACCTGTCTGTTTTTGAAGATGTTTGAAAGAAACAGAATTATAAAATACTGCTTATGCATTATACGGCCATTTGCTAAATGTGAACACACAACACTTGAGATGGCTGCGTTTATTGGCTACTAGAACAGGACGCCTTTTCCCTGCCACGCTTGGCATACATTACATCATAGCCAGGATTGGCAAAGAACACTTGAGTGCTCTTGGCAAAGTAATCTGATACCCCTTCAAACTGAAACTCTAAATATTTACTCAACATTTTTAGAGAAGAAGCCTAGTACCTGGTTGAGGACAAAGGCAGAGAAGGAGGGTTCCAGAAGGCAACGCATAATCCACTTAGCCAAACACACACACAACAATTAACCAACAATCCTTGGAGCACACAAGCTCTGATGTGAGTGGAATGAACAAGGGCTTCTTACAGTCTTCCCCAGGCTGCTTAATCAAGAATTCCTTTTAGCTCTGTGAACTGTGTAAGACTGGTGAATCACAGACCTGTACCTCTGAAACAAATAATACATTATATGTTAAAAAAGAAAGAAGATAGTAGGAAGGGAAAAATGAAGGGGGGGGGAATTGGAGGGGGAGACGAACTATGAGAGACTATGGACTCTGAGAAACAAACTG
>NC_138380.1:8082585-8139566 GCF_054177405.1 Leptonychotes weddellii
GGCACCTGATATGGTGCTTGATCTCACAACCCTGAGATATAACCTGAGCCAAAACAAAGAATTGGCCACTCAACTGGCTGAGCCACCCGGGTGCCCCAATAAATGCATTTTAAGAAATCGCACTTAAAGAAGACAAGTTAACTTCCCATGAGTTTTACAAGAAGTACTACTAAAAATACTTGACAAATACTATGTCAAGGACACTAAACCTATCATGCCTGCATTAGCCCCTGAGTTTCTAGATTGCATGAATGTCCCAGTTTGGGCTGATTAAAGGGAAGAAAGGTAATTTACATGAAGGGACTTGGGAAAGCACCTTATGGTTGTACAGTAAAAAATCGGATGCAGCTTGCTGTGTAGGACACGCCTCAAACTATTTCTCAGGAAGTACGTTCTTAAATTATGTTGAGTATGTTGGTAGAGAACATCAAAAGCATGAATCATGGCATCAAAGGTACCAAAACTGTTAACACAAAGTAAGGATGACTTCGGTAGACTGGAATCGGAAGGTTATCATATAGGTACATCAAAGTTCGAGGCCACACTCATCATACATATTTCTTTACAGTGAATTACTTTGAATAGAATATATTGCTAGGAGACTCCATTCCCATTCATAAAGAACAGCCCTCAGGCAGCACAGCCAAAGAGCATTCTGGAGGCTCTTCCGATAGTCCTAGTTCTGATCACTCTGATGGAGTGTGTGTATGAAACGAATGTTTTTCTCCAGAGCTCTTATTACTAGGTGTCCTTTTGCTCATGTATTTGCTTCAAGGGAAGTTTCTAAATACTGACCTATTAAGTTGAGGAAAGGGTTTGTTCCCTCCAATGTGCCCCAAGATTTTGATGGGACAGTCTGGGACTCTGGCTCTTCAGTTCTCTCTCATGATACACTCTAGCTCTCTAAGCAACTTATCTTCCCTGAGGGACCAATACTGCCTCCATGCTTAAATGATGGGGGAGACTGGAAGCCTGTTTCAGTCTAAAGAATTACTTCTGGCTTAAACAAAGTGAGAGAAAACAGCTCATGTGCACAAGCATGGGGAGCTGTAGCATGGCTACACAGCACCACTGAATAGCTCTTTGGAAAAACCGGATACAAATGTTACTGTATAATCAACCACACATATATGTAACTGTACACTCACCCGCAAACACACATGGATTAGTATATACTGAATGCACTGCTTTCCCAAATCAAACAGAACAACAAAACTGAAGAATTAGAGCTAAAATTTAAAACCGACTAAGTTGCACAAAAGAAGGAAACAGTAGACCTAATCACTAATCCATTTGCCCTTTATGGTGTTTCCATAGAGCTGAAAGCAGCTCTAAATTTGAAAATGCATCTAGATTCCAGCTTTTCTTTTTTTTTTTTTTTTAAAGATTTTATTTATTATTTATTTGAGACAGAGAGAATGAGAGAGACAGAGAGCACATGAGAGGGGGGAGGGTCAGAGGGAGAAGCAGGCTCTCTGCCGAGCAGGGAGCCCGATGCGAGACTCGATCCAGGGACTCCAGGATCATGACCTGAGCCAAAGGCAGTCACTTAACCAACTGAGCCACCCAGGCGCCCCTAGATTCCAGCTTTTCTAAACCTTTTGGGCCTAAATAGTGAAGTTGATGAGAAGAATATTTTAACTGTAATTCAAACTATGATCTGAGACATTAACAATGCTCTAAAATAACAGGTCGCAAAATATACACCACTAAGGTCATTATATATAATTTTTAAGTTCCGTGGCTTAAAATTCACATTTTACTTCCAATATTAGCTAGGTCAGTCTTCTATGAAGTTTTAAAAGAATTAGACATTACAAGAGAATGACATGAAGAAGGTAATTATTATCAGTATAGCTCTAAACTTTGGTTTTGGAGTCTTTTATTCACACTTTTAATCCTGACAAATTAAGCATTTTTTTCTAGCTATGTTACAAAATTGCTCTCTTTAGCATAATCAATCAGCTCTTGTTTGATCCACTCTTCAGTTAACATGAAGTGATGTGCATGTTCAGACATAACGCATAAAAATATCAAGCAGTCAACTTAAGAAATGAATGGTATCCAGCCTGGGACTATGAAAGCAACAGAGACTTGCAGAAATAGAGATCATCTGAAAGAGCTGGGTCTGCAGAGTGATCCCCATTTTTAACCTATAAGCATGTAACCAGCATGCTGTGGGTTTGAGATACATGAGCACAGAAAACACTGCAGCATCCTAGACACAAACATTCAATACAATTGAGCCACGCTGTTGTAACTTTCATTTTGATGGTATTATCTAAGAAAGAAAAGTATTTCAATTGGCTTTTGTACATTTTAACTTTTTATCTCTCTTTGATCTAGTCTTTAATCTATGATGAGTTTATTTTCACATATGCTATAAATAATACTGTAAATATAAATATTTATGTATGAAAAATTCTTCCTCCTGCCCAAGGGTACACTTATAGTTCAGAGAATAATTATGCTTTGCAGGTTTGGATGCCTATTTTAACTGTATGTTATAATTTTTAAGTTATAAATTTTTTTATATATAATTATATATATTATATATATAATTTTTAAGTTATAAAAATTTAACTGTATGTTAAAGTATGTGATTCAGTCTCGTTCTTGGAGTGTTATTTTGTTTCACACGATTACATTGCTATTGTGCCATCCTTGCTGTTTTATTTAGTATTGGTTTTACACGCTTTAACATTTAGCAGGGAAGTTCCTCCTCTTGCTCTCTCTTTCACTATATTGCTTATTCTTGCTAAGGGATGTTAGAAGCTTTCTTTGTTTTCTTCAAAATTCCTAGGTGGGGATTTTTTGGATGACATTCAGTCAATAGATTAATGAACATCATTGATATTCGTCACTTATACAACTTAGAGCATTCACTGTCAATAACACACATAGTATATATATTCACATACGAAGAGTAGACATGCACCCTTGCAAACTTCTTGAATGCATTTCCTTAGACCTCATTACTGAAAACTGGTTCCCAGATCTTGGCTTATTGGGTAGAATTCTTCCTTTCACTCCAACTATCCACTATTTTCCATACATAATTCCCTGGCAGTATCACCAGGGAGAGATGTCAAAAAGCACTCTCTAGGGCGCCTGGGTGGCTCAGTTGGTTAAGCGTCTGCCTTCGGCTCAGGTCATGATCTCAGGGTCCTGGAATTGAGTCCCGCATCGGGCTTCCTGCTCCTTGGGAGCCTGCTTCTCCCTCTGCCTCTCTCTCTCTGTCTCTCATGAATAAATAAATAAAATCTTTAAAAAAAAAAAAAAAAGCACTCTCTACCTTATGGATTTATAATCCTTTCCTCTTACTTGATGTCACAATATAGCACTTACATGAGGCCCTCGTAACATTTCAATAGAATTGCCATTTGTTCTCCTTCTGTAGTCTACGTGTTCTTTGGTGAAAAAACTTGATTCTTAAATTCCAAGTTCTTAGCAAAATTCCCAGCACACTGTAGATGTCCAGTAAGTCACAAAAATGTGATAAGAAAAATGTGTAACTAAAGCAAAGATATTAGTGCTTAAGCTTTTAAAACTGTATAAAGAGAAAAGTGTCCCCATGTCATTTAGAAAAATTGTCTTTGGCTATTATTTTAGTAGTCAGGTGCTTTATCCATACAGATAGTTATGGATAATAGTTTTGCCAAAATTGTCTATATTAAGTCTTAGAGAAGATGTCCTTAGAGTGATCTCAAAAAACGAGCCTCAAGGGATTGTGACAAGTGTGAATTTACATCTTCAGGTGTGCATATTTTAAAGAGTTTGTGTTTATGATTAGGTGTACAGACATGTGCATATATATTTTTAAGAGATGATCTATATAAGACTTAGGTTTCAAATACAGATCCAGAAAACTAAATACCTTGTAGGTTTTCCTAAAAGAGTTGCTAGATTTTTCAGATGAGCAGTGCTTAGGATGCTTTCACAAATTTTAGATCTTGCTAGAGTTTTCTTATCAGTATGATTACTTTTAATGCACCTTTGATTTTTTTCATGAATGTCAAAAAATTTCATCTTTGGAAAAAATATAAAAATAATACAAAAATAATATTGATAATGAAATTTCAACATATTCTACATTTATGTATATATTCTCCATTGACATTTTAAAATATTGATGGGGAATATAAGCGAACATTGGATACATGGAGATTTCATTATCAATATTAATTTTTTTTAACATAGATACACACTCATACACTCACTATACTAGAAAGTATTCAGATTATACACAATTCTTTCTTATCAAGCTTAAATTAAGATTAGAAACTCTAAGTCAATATATTTCATAATGGAATTAGGCAGGGTTTTCACTTATATTTAAGGTCTGCTGGACTTCACTCATGTAATAGTTCTTTGTTTTTATTATTTATAAGCACCCATAAATTGGCCCTCTCACGATAGAATAATACAGATATAATGAGTTGATTTGTAAACCAGTATTTTTTAAATTTTATTTTAATTTGATGCTATTTTATTAAGATTTTGGATGTCTTACAACAAAAAAATTTGCTTAGAAACAGGATGCAACATAATTTTGCTTTAATAGTTAACTAGGCATTTTTAGAAAAGTAAAAATTCATTACTCTTAATTTTTTTATTGTTAATATCTATTGCCTTTAGAAATGACAGGTCATTTGTTTTGTGCTTTGTGTGTGTGCATGTGTGCATGCTATTGCTTCAATTAGATAAAGTATCACAAGTTTCAAGCTCAGAAATTGGAATTTGAACAAAAATACAATGCATATCTTTGGTAGAAATGAGAAATGATTCATCCACTTCCTATCTAGTGCATGGAAGATAAATAACCTCTCATCATTTAATATGTGGCTCATGAGATACATATTGTGAGTGTAGCATTGTAGCTAATAAGACAGGGTTCTTTTGCAGCTTTGAGTTCCCAGTAGCATCCCAGCTTTTGTGGGTACATGAATAATAATAAATTATTCCTTTGTAGGAGAATTCATTACCAGTTACTGATAGCTCATGGCTGAATTACTTATGGGAATTATTGGAACCATATTTTTCTGAATTAAAAAAAAAATGATCTTTTCAAAACCAACCTTTTGCTGACATGTGAACAACCAAAAAATTGTTTGGAATATTTACTTTCTCATATGTCTTTGCCAGTCTTCCCTTCTGACTGCATTTTGGAATTTTAAAAAATGCTTTATTTTATTTGAAAGAAGATATTCCTTAATTTACTAAATGGAACTTGTTCAAATATATAGAATTTGTACCTCTCAGGCCAATAATAGGCAATTAATTTGAAAACAAAATTTGGGGTTTTAAACAATAAGCTTGTGTTGTTTTTTTTTTAAAGATTTTATTTATTTATTTGAGAGAGAGAGAATGAGAGAGAGAGCACATGAGAGGGGGGAGGGTCAGAGGGAGAAGCAGACTCCCTGCCGAGCAGGGAGCCCGATGCGGGACTCGATCCAGGGACTCCAGGATCATGACCTGAGCCGAAGGCAGTCGCCCAACCAACTGAGCCACCCAGGCGCCCCAAGCTTGTGTTTTATATTTAAAACATTCTATGATATCTTTGTCATTGTGTTTCAAGTTTAAGTTTTTGAGTTGAGGAAGATGCTTTCCTAGGTCATTCATTTCTGACCCCTAACTTGAAACTCTTACTTGTTTTCCTCTTAAAGTGTTCTGTTCCAACACCCTACATTCTTCCTACATCTCTATTCCAAAGAAATTGTTTTAGCTCCTCCCTAGTTTCATGTCCCTTTTTTTCCCAGAGTCAGGTACCTAGCTAGCCTCCTCCACCATCTACTTAAGAGTAAAACACTACAAGTTGCCTGGATGGCTCAGTCGGTTAAGCATCCAACTCTTGGTATTGGCTCAGGTCCTGGTCTCAAGATCATGAGATTGAACCCTGGTTAAGCATTCAACTCTTGGTTTCAGATCAGGTTCTGATCTCAGGTCATGCTCAGCATGAGTCAGCTTGGGATTCTCTCTGCCCCTCCCCCTGCTCATGATCTCTCTCTCTCTCTCTCTCTCTCTCTCAAGTAAATAGAATCTTAAAAAGAAGAGTAAAACAATACATCCTGAGACTTACTGTCTTTTACCACATGTGGCAGTCTTCAGAGCAATGAATTTCAAATGCTATACTGTCTATAATATTCAAAGCAGACTCATAATTAATATAAATAACAATAAATACTTTGACAAAGTTCTCATATGAATATATTTGGAAACCTATTAATTCAGATCTTTGCATATATATTTAATCTTGGTCTCTGCTATTTGTTTTATGCAGACAGTTTTTCTTTATTCCTCTTCCGGAGTTACATGATTTAGAAGATATATTTAATGGAGCAAACACATGTGTTAATAAATGATGGCACAAGAATTTTCATTAGTTCACAGGATAAAAACAGAAGGCTGTTAGAGATGTATTCCACGTTCACGAGTTGGAAGACTCAGTATTATTAAATGTCAGTTCTTCCCATATTGACGTACAGATCTGACACAATTCCAATAAAAATTTCATCAAATTCTCTTCTAGACATTGACAAACTATTTCTAAAATTTATATGGAAAGGAAAAAGACAGGCCAGCCAACACAATACTGAAGAAAAGAAAAAAGTTGGAAGATTTAGACTACTAAATTTCAAGACATAGTTTAAAGCTTCAGTAGTCAAGACTGTGAGGTGTTGGCAAAACAATAGATACATAGATCAACAGAACAGAGTAGGAAGCCCAGAAATCAACCCATGCAAGCACAATTAACTGATCTTTGACAAAAGCAATTCAATGGAGAAAGAATAATCATTTTCTTCTGTTGATAGGTGCAGGAAAAAAAGGTTCTTGGATGCCCATATATAAAATAATAATAGTAATAATAATAATAATTAACATGGATTATACATCTTATACAGATTAACTCAAAATTGATCATAGACCTAAATGTAAAATTTAAAAAAATGATTAAGCCACCCCCCGCCCACTTAAATGTGGCCTGCACATAATAACTTCATTCCAAAGAGTAAGTATAGTATGGAAAGGGTCTGCTTTACAGTGGAAAAACCTAACAAACCCTATCTCAGCTAGGTAATTAAGATTAATATCAGTAGTGGAAAGTCATATTGATAGTATGTATCTTAGATACAAAGTGATAAGAACATTTTACTTGTGTGATCTTTCTCTCCAAAACCCGTAATGGCCAGTGTAATCATGAGAAAAACATCAGACCCATCCCAATTGATGGCCATTCTACAAAACATTCTATAGCATTCCTCAAAACTGTCAGAGTCATCAAATGGAAGATAAGTCTGGGAAACTGTCACAGCCAAAAGAATCCTAATGAGACATAATGACAAAATACAGTAAGTAAGCTGGATGGGATGCTGGGACAGAAAATGAATCTGGTAAAACTTAAGGAAGTCTGAATAACTATCGGGCATAATAATGATGTATGAATATTGCTTTATTAATTGGGACAAATTAATAACACCATTGGTGATAGGAGAAATGAAATATAAGAACTCTCTGTACTACGTCCACAACTTTCCTATAAATCTAAATCAATTCTGAAATAAAAAGTTTATTTAAAAAAGATGCTGCAAAATCTTACATTGGCATATAACAAAATGGGAGAGGAGAAGTGAGGCTCTTTATCACCATCTTTCTTACACTTCACTCCAGCTTGGCATCTGCTACTTGTAAAAAACTGAGTAAAAGTCAAGACTAACATGACAGATATCAGTTCATTGTGACTAAATAAGGAAAGCTTTAAAAGTAAAAAGAGTAAGAGATGATACAGTGAATGGAGAAGAAAAAATATTCCAAATTTTGCAATTCTAGAATGATGTAAAAGGTCACTTTATTTCCTTCTCTCTTACCACTTGCTATTTAAAATTACTTGGTTTTCAAAAAAAATTATTCAATTAAACCACAGGCATGAAGTAAGGTTATAAAGAACAGAAACCTGAAGAAAAGTGAGTATACGTAGCAACCAGTTAATAATAATGTATAGCACTACACTTTTCAAAATGCTCTCTGATATTTCATCTCAATTGGTCATCACAATATTCTTCTGTTATGGTATCCTATGGTATACCTATTTTCAGGGTATGTCAAGCTAAATGTGACATAATACATGTGGAATATATGGGACTCAACTTCAAGGACTTATAAAAAGCCTGTAAGAATTAGCATAGCATATTTATTTATAAACATCACCCATCCTCTGCATCTTATGACTGGAGACACAGGTCCTCATAAAATTCTCCATTCATGGTCCCGTTGGTAATATTGATTAACCTCTGTCAGTCCCTACTTCTCACAAAAAGAACAGAAATGCTAAAGAAATGCCTTGGGATTTCAAGGCTATCATTTATAGGACGAGAGGTGAAGGAGCTAGCTAGTAATTATCAATACATGGCTCTACATCTCGATCAAGAACCTGACTTTTTGGACCATCTACCATGCATTTCTGCCAGCCACACACACTCCCATAGTCACAGTGAGGGTGTAGGTTTCCACGTGTTTCAGCTGGTGTCATGTACATGCTATGTCAGAGGCAGGAAAAATGCAGTCATGAGACAGCCAAATCAGACTCGCAAATCCTTATTAACTTAGTGATACTCAATTCTTTTTTCACTATTTGTAGAAAGAAGATTCAGGACTACAGACGCTCTAATTATAGAATGATAGAATTACATGCTATGAATCATTTAGTAGACTTCTTTTACATGAATAACGAAGATCAACAAGGATACAGAATCTGGCCAAATTCATACAGGGGTTAACATTAACAGAAATTATAACCCTCTCTTAACTTTGTTTTGTAAAATAAATTTTCTACTACTTCTTTAAATGTTGCACAAAATTCAAGCAGAGAAAGATAATTATCATGGTTTCACTCATACGTGAAATACAAGAAACAGTGCAGAAGATCATAGGGGAAGGGAGGGAAAACTGAATGGGAAGTCATCAGAGAGGGAAAGAAACCATGCGAGATTCTTAATCATAGGGAACAAACTGAGGGGTTGCTGGAGGGGAGGGATGTGGGGGAATGGGGTAACTGGGGGCATTAAGGAAGGAATGTGAGGTAATGAGCACTGGGTGTTATATAAGATTGATGAATCACTGACCTCTACCTCCCATATATTCCACATAATTATATGTTAATTGAATTTAAATAAAAAGTGAAAAAATGGAAAAAGAAATAAAAGCAGTTCTATTAGCATAAAAATAAATAAATGTTACGTAAAATGTATAGTGATAATAATGAAGGGAGAATATTTTCATACAGTATCTTGAGTTTGGGTTTAATTCATCCTCACAGTTTGGTTTACCTTATGTTTAACAAACGGTGTTGAAGATACAAAAAAAAGAGACAAAAATAATTTAAATATTATACCCTATCCTCAGCCTACTTAATGTCAAAATTAGCCATGTAACTTCTATGTTGCTTTCTTTACATTATTGAGAATTTTAAAAACCACTTTTATTAATTTTTTTTTAATTTTAGGAACTTTACTTGTATTTTTCTATTTATATCAGGTTTGACAGTTATCTTTACCTCCTACGGCTTGAATTATTTTTCATAAACATACATTTTTTCCAATGCCTAAGTTGAGATTCAAGTCAAATAATTATTCTTAAAAACAAAAACTAGCTTTCTGCTCTTATCAATTAAAACAAGTACGCTTGTGCTTACAAGTGCAGAGTTGCTTTGTTGCCTTAGACTGAATTTTAGATATGGGTTAATCATGCTTTGGATTTTGGAAAATATATGTATCCATATTTATGGGAACATCCTTCCTGAAAATAACAGTCATGTTCATCTCTTAGCTATCAGTATAGCAGAGTACAGATAGGCTTAAATAATTTGAAAGCATTATCCTAAAATAGTACATAGAAAAAAAAATCTAAAATGTAAAATTCGCAAGCTTTGTCTTAATTGGTCAGGATTTTGAGAAAAACAGCACAATTTATAAATCAAAAATATAAGAGTTAAAAATATTGAACCTCCTTATTATATCAATCTCTTTCAACTTCTCCCAGAAAGCACCTATGAAACATATGATTTTTCTTCAGAGCTGTAGCCCATAAAATAATTGAACTTTCAGGAGGCAGCATGTCTATTTCTTGCTTAGCAGCAAATCCGAAGGTTCAAGGAGGTGATAAACATTCAACTGCTTCTTAAAGAGTTTATTTTTAAAACTTGTTTCCTCTCCTCTCCTTTCTTTTTATCAACCCCGAACACAAGATAAGCAAATCACATAAAAACCCCACAACAATAAAAATCAAATAATTATCATAAATGAGACACGCAGATATTACCCACTAACCTCACAAAACAATGTACTGTTTCTTTAAACTATTCATTTTACTATAGTCATTTTTATATTTGCCACTTTATTAAGCTGTTTGCATTCTGAAGAACCGGAGAAATTTTATTTTCCATACTTCACTTTCACAGCTTCGTAAAAGAAAAATAAAATTTGTCTTACCTTCCTCAGGAGAATTTTTTAAATACCATATTTGATATTTTAAGTGTGTTTTTGCCCAATCATGCATCACGGTTTTAGCCTCTTTACATCTGCGAACAGATCAGCTTTTTACCTGTCAAAGAGCCTAAACTATACTTTTTTAAAAAATGTTTTTTAAAAGATTTATTTATTTGAGAGAGAGAGAGAGAGAGAGAGAGAGGGCAAGTGCAGGAGCACAGGGAGGGGCACAGGGAGAGAGAAAATCCCAAGCAGACTCCCGGCTGAGCATGGAGCCCACTGCAGGGCTCCATCCCACAACCCCGAGATCATGACCTGAGCCAAAATCAAGAGTCGGATGCTTAACCAACTGAGCCACCCAGGTGCCCCCCAAACCATCCTTTTATATATGAACAACTTCATGGCTAGATAAATCATTATTTCAAGTTTACGTGTAACTTTGGTTTTTATTTAAGGGACAAGTTTGCTTCATAAAAAATGGCTATTCAGAACTGGTAGAGGTAATGAGTCCCAGAATTATGAAGCAAAGAATTCCAGACAAAAGCAAGCTTTCAAGGTATTGCAATTCAGTGATTCTTAAGATGTTTTGAATAACAGCCTCCTTTGAGAATCCGATTAAAAACTATGTTCTCTCTCCCAGAAAACCATGTAGGCCAACACATTTTTGCATGCAGTTCCAACACATTTGAAGCACACTCTGGAATTCTATTCACCAACCCCAGGTTGTAGAATTTGGGGTATTGGTCAAGTTCCTCATTTTATAGACAAAGGAACATCGTTCCTCACAGGTTAAATGGCTTTCCAAGGTTAAGCTGCTAGTCACAGTTAAAGGTGGGACACACACAGGTTTCCCGAAACCAGCACTTTTTCTATTATGCCCAATATTATAATGATAGTCGACTAGAAAGAAGCATTTACAATAATTAAACCCACTTTACAACTTTAGGTTGTATTCCATTATAATAAAGTACATCTAGTTTCATCACTGCATGTTTCATTACAAGAGATAATTGTGTAGAGATCCTGACTCCCCAGTGGGTTTAACCGCCCCTGATACAGGTGCTCTGTAAAGGTCTCTTGAATTTCAAATGAACGGACCTGCTTTGGCAGGACTGTTGGGAAACTGGCTCAGCCAGGTGTACTGCTACAGAAGATGATAGCTTCCCTGAGAAGTCAGCAGTTTCAAGAGTAAATCATATCAGGAAGTATTAAATAGGTATGAAGATGTTAGCTTATGGTCAAGAAAGCCTCCCCTCCATCAGATTAATTTTCTTCTTTGATATATCGATTCACAGAATTGTTGGAGACTACAGAGTAATATAATCCAAATTCATGTCCAGCGCGCTCTGAGAAATTCCATCCCATCTGAACCAATTCAGCAATGCGGGGTTAGGTCATGGAGAGATGGAGAGGTAACTTTGCCTCAGTACGTGATTTTGGTTAGAAAGTCCATTCTTATACTGAACAAGTATCATCTTTACTGCAGACTTCACTTACTTGCCTAAATTCTTCCACTGAGACCAAACATACAGAAATAATTCCTTTATTCTGTGTCTCTGCCTCCCTCTCTACTCTCTCTCTCTTACACACACACACACACACACACACACACAAAGCTATGGTATTTGGAATTATTCTGTGGCTCATTTTCCAAATTTATAGCAAGTTATTTTAAAATCTTACCTTCTTTGGACACAATTCAATGACTTTACCTCATGACTTTGCTTTTCTCAACTATGCTCCTAGGTTTGATTTTCTCTTTCTCCTCATCTCTTTTTATTTTTCCTTCCAGTTTCATTCTCATCCCGTCTTACTTTCGTAGACCCTCCACCCTTTCCCATCTCCTTCCTTTTTTTGCTATGTTGAAAAAAAAAAACAAGACTGGTGATCATTCATGAAATGAGATGGCAATTCTGATGTCTGCAGCTAGAATTATAAATTGAGTCGAATCCTTCAGAAGATCTTGAACAAAATGTGTGAGTGCTAATTTTCTTTGGGGGAAAAGAAAGAGGGAGAGAAGGAAGTCAGCAAAGTAAGTTTTTGAGCAAGTTATTGCTACAGGCACCTGAAGAACTTTGGAACACAATCCCACTGGACAACTCTGGAGACCGTGGAGACTATGTCTCAGTGTTATCCCCACTGAAGAACAAAGGAACTAGAATATTTATCCACAGTGCTGTCAGTCATTGATCAAAGCTGCTCCCCAGTGATACAAACTGCTGGCATTACTGTCTGCCCTTTTGATGAGCCAGATTCCTGGGCCAGAAAAGCTTTCAGAAAGAGTCTCAGGTGCTTCCAGTTGGAATGTACAGGAATGGTGTGTGCAGACGAGATATGAGAGGCAGCAACAGCACCTGCAACAAATTACTTCCTTACTATATTCTAGAACTTGTTTAATATGTAAGTGAAACCTTACCTCCAATGCAACATAGACTTTCATATCTTATTTCTATATTTACTGTTTCATTGAGGAAATCCCTTGGCCCCTCTGACTGGCTCTGATACATACACTGGTGGATCTAGTTATTTATAAGGAGGTCCAGTGGTCCTTGTGCCTAGTCAGGGGCATAACTGGCAAAACTCAGATGTGACATTTCTAGTTTTATCCTGGCCTGGAAACAATGTGCAAAGAATGGGTCTTGCAGTTGTACAGACCTAATTTTTCAGCTTAACTTTGGTTAATGATGGTGGACTCCAGTGCAATTTATTTAATTTCTTTCCAGCCTCAGTGTCCTCATCTTTTAGAAGGAGGTATTAATAGAACACACTTGTTTTTAGCACTAACAGAGACCAAGTAAAGCAATTTTGGTACTTAGTAGATGTTCAACTCCTGGTGGTTACTTCCATCAGCCCCACACCCCTCTACCCCAAATCACCAAGATTAGGATTTTACAACAGATAGAATTAAAATGGTAACATTTGGCTGTCACTTCTCTAAATTAAAAAAGGTCTCATTGTATTTTCTTCTATTATATGTGTTCTTATAATCTGAAATATGGATATAGACCTTAGTTGGATGTGAAGAATGGTGGATAGAAAATTAAAAAGAAATCACCCAGGTTTTTTATTTGTATGATAATGGCCACACTTCACTGATTTCTGCAACACTCCCCTCCTGAACTTCAATTTTTCCAGGTCACTCAAGTGTGTGGTATTTTATAACTTTAAAATTGTTGTAGTAAATTGCAATTGAGCCTAGGTTTCTTCTCCGGTATGACTATACATTGTAACAGGCCATATTGACTTACTGTCTTTTTACAGGAATGTAGAGAAACAGATCGCACAACATACAACAAGTCTATAGGTTTTATATTCAGCTGGATGTATATATAATAGCACAGGGTAAATCCCCAGTAGACATGAGTGTGGTCTTTTTCTCCATCACTGCATAACCTCTGCACACCTAAGGAGCAATCATATTCCCTATATTCTCTTTTTTCCTGAAACGTTTCTGGTTTCTCTGTTCTATTTAAGCCGCCTAGGTAGAAAAATTTTTACTAAGTTTCCTAATCAACTTTGTCCATGAACTTACAGGATCAGTGAATTTCATACTTTGCCAACACTTATATGCATTTCCTTAACTTCTAATTTAGGAAGCACATAAACACACCTTATGTAAAAATAAAGTCTTTCTATAAACTACCGCCCATAGCTTAATCAGTTATTAGTCAATTTACTTTTTTTACATCGTGACCATTTAAATATAGTTTTCAAAGAATCTCTAATTAGCAGGAAATAGAAGGTTAACTACAGTAAAAACAAAAAATTATACTAATGTATTGCTTTAAAATTAAATGGGATTTACAGGATATCATAATAAAAGCTTAAAATATATTTAAGTATACAAAAGGGAGACTAGCAACCGAGAAATAAGTGTTATTCCATGATGATAACAGAACAAAGGGTCTATTATCCAAAAAAAAAATTATAAAAGAAATGAATTATTTCTTTCTTTATAGTCAATGATTTTAGGAAAATATCTACTTTCTACTTGTTTCTTAGACATATAGGTTAGAGATCTAAAAATTATTAAGTAGAAAAATGTAAAAGGTAAACTGAATGGATCCATAAAGATCATCTAATCTATATTCATTTTTGGTCCAATATGATAGTCACAAACCACTATTACCACCAAGCATGTGTAATAGAGCTAGTTCAAACTGAGAGATTTTGTAAGTATAAAATATACTCTGAAGTTGGAAGACTTAATTTTAAAAAATCAAATATTCCACTAAATTTTTATATTGCTTTTATGTTCAAATGATAATATTTTATATATACTAAATTAAGTAAAATGTATTCATAAAATTAATTTTATCTTTACTCAGTTTTGAATGTGGCTACTAGAAATTTAAAATCACACATGTGACCTGCATTATACTTCTACTGGACTGTTGAATTTTAGTGTCTTCAAAATTTACAATGTAAGCCACATAACAAAGTAAGTATGAACGTCTCACGGAGACCTGATGGCAATTTTCTTAAAGTTTTTAAATAATTAAAGAAGGATATTGGGGAACTGTTGACCAAAATGTAAGCATCATTCTCAAGGAATAGCTGTCAGAGGTCTTTCGTTGTCAGAGTCCTCCTATGGCTACCATGATGTCGTCTGCTCATGAAAAGTCTTCTAGTGAAGACTGCAGGAATTATAGACAGAGGAGTCTCACTGGGACAGTGGAAACCTTAATAGTTGGTCGATACAACCAAGATGATGTGTCTTTGGAGGTCTGACACTTCTCATAAAGTTCTTTGAGGAAAAAAATACTATATAGGAAGGAAAAGTATATTGAAGCCAGGTAGCCTTTCTACAAGTCTCTTGATAGACTGTCATCATAGTGAGTCTCCTTGGTAGTGAGTGGGAGAGCAACAACACATAGGTAATTACTGGTTTAGATGCAAGAACGAAGAGTTTGCAGCAGAAAAGGACAGATGCCAGACATGTAAGTGGAAGAAAAATTGTCCCAGATATAAGTGATGGGTGATAATCTCATTTAACCTGAAACAACACTGAACAGTATCATTTAGGACATGAACTGAAGAAGGCACATCACAAAAAAAAAGTGAGTTTTACAAAACAATAAATTCTTCATTCAGATTAAGGAAAGGCCAAAGTAATGGAGAAATACTTACATATTTTTCTTTGTGTAAGGCAATGAAAGCAGGTAGGGGGGAAGGATGGGGTGGGGATGGTGTGATGTTTTAAAAGGGTGATCCAAGCAGGTCCCATCTTAAGCATCAGTCTCAAGTTAAAAGTCATGATGCTTTTTAGAAAATAGGAATAATCTCTAAAAAATATTTTTTTTTTAAAGATTTTTTTTTTTTAATTTATTTGACAGAGAGAGCGAGAGCAGGAACACAAGCAGGGGGAGTGGGAGAGGGGGAAGCAGGCTTCCCGCAGAGCAGGGAGCCCGATGTGGGGCTCGATCCCAGGACCCTGGGATCATGACCTGAGCCGAAGGCAGATGCTTAACGACTGAGCCACCCAGGCGCCCCTCTAAAAAATATTTTTTAAATCTCTTATCACTGTCTGTCTTGGAGTTCTCTTGGAGTTCTCCTTTGCTTATTTGCTTAAAAAATAATAATTAAGGCCTGGCAAAAAGAATGGAATACCGCATAAACTCTGGCCAGATTTCCTGAGAATACTCCTTGCTCTTTTATGTTCCTAAACCATTGGTAGTAGCTCTCTTTAATACTTCCTTTAAAATAAAAAAATAAGTTGAACATTCCCATTCCCCCCTCTTTTTTTAGGTTTCCAAAATGTTACTTATCTCAAGGGAAGTATCTTTTCATATTTTATTGTCTTTCTGACCTGAAAACTAATTTCGCCATTAACCCTGTGTGCACCAAGAAAGTCCAGGTTAGCTTATCAGAGAGAGGTTATATCATTCTATAACACTATGAATATAAATCACATATGTAATAATAGTAATAACTATTTTTATCAAGTAATTATCCTACCTACTAGGGACTCTTCCAGGCTCTTTTTAAAAATATATATATATAATTCTAATTTAACCTGCACAACACTATTAATCTTATTATTGTCAATTTAAAGATCAATAAATAATAGATTAAGTATTGTATCCCAGAACAGGCTGCAAACAAGAGATTTCGAAATGAGACTCCTAGCACATGAAGGATGGTTGCTCAGGAGATGCATCCAGTGAGCTTGCTTATTTACAAGATGGTCCAATTCTGACATTTGTGTTTGCAGCTATTACTCTAGAGAGCTCAGCATAAAGCTTGGAGCCCTTATCTGGTACAACAATGATGACCTCTTATTTTTGTGCAAGAAAGTGTTAAGCACATATTTGTCCCCCTGACTCATCTATGAATAAGAATACTCTTTCTATGTCATAACGAGCAGGGAACAGGGAAGTTTGAACAAATTCTCATAGTGAGACGTCTGAAAGGTGATTTTGCAAACAAGACTAGTTCTGTTTGGCCTGAGGACTGCACAGGTCTGCCTGAGATGCCAGGCAGGGCAGGTCGGCTTGAGCACAGGGCTATCTATGCTGAAGGCAGCGTGCATATGAAAACCACTGCCTTTGGGTAAAACCCACCTAAGTTTTATGAGACGGTGTAATTTAAGTCATGCGTTCTCTTGCCTAGTTTTACCGGCAGCCCTTCCCATTGAAGGGAGATACAGCATACAAAAGAGAAATTTCCACTATTACTCTGAAGCATCTATCTTAAACATATATAAGAAGTGTCCTTCATGGAAAATTGTAAAAATTAGAGTGCCATAGGATTCCTATTTCAGTAACCATGCATCTGCTTTCTTTCTCCTCAGATATTTCCAACAGTAGTCCTCAATTACTTCCATATCTGAAGGGGCCACAAATTTTAAGAAGTATTAGGTATTTTTTTCCCTTCCACAGCATTTCTACAAATAATGGAATAAAATATTTTTCCAATGAACGCCTTAGTGGTTTATTAAATTTTAAAGCAAAACACATAAACAGCTTTGCTTATAGATTCACAAGTATCATTTTAATACTCCTTAAAATCATTAAAAGTTTTATTGGCAATTCTGCTTCCATTTTTGATGCTCTTTTAGCTTGTTTTAAATTCCTGATTCAAATCCCAGAGGTTGGAACTTTCTCATTTGCATTAATATACTTTCTTCTTAAACATATAAGAGACTCACTAAATTAATGTGTAAACAGCATTGGGGCACCCGGGGCTCAAGGCAAGAACATAATTACTCTGGAGAGAGAACATTTTCAGAACATATTCTAATTCAAAATAGGTTTACCTGCTAATGTGCTAACAGATGACTAGCACCATTTCTAGGAGCACTACTTGACTTAATATGTTCAGAGACCAGACTTATGTTGAAAATAACTGAGACCTTTTAGGGTCTAGATTTGCAGGAATCAAGATTATTTTGGAAGGAGATACTAATTAGGAGGGAAATGAGACCATGTCTCAAAAACAGGATTTATAATATGGATGCAGTCTGAGATAATAATAGGATGTTGCAATCAAGTTAACTACCTTTACTAATGCTGAATTTACTGGGATTTTTTGCCCTTGACTCTGAAGCTGACAATATCTACCTAGAATATCACAGTCTTTTAAATCTTGCTATACCTTAGGCATCACCACACCTCACTCCAAAATCGAACACACAAATAGGCACAAGACAAAGCCAGGCTTCATATTTAGACACCCACACGTCCTCCGTACCTCTCAGACTTGAATCTTTTCTCCCCTGCCGCATCAAGTCTTCCAAAACTGCTCTACCTGGGCGCTCCCCATGTTCCAGATCTTTCCAATCTCTTGATTTCCTTATATATATATCCTTCCCCCCAACGACCTGCTTTCTGCTAGGAGACAATTAATCTGAAAATAAACCAATTTAAATGCGTGAATGGGTATGTAGAGTCCACATATTTCTATGTGTGTTAATTTAATAAGTATTATCTGAAGATGATATATTTTTCAGTAATCATAATTTTTTCTCAATTTTAGCAGTGCATAGGACCCACCTGAAGATCATAATTTAACAGGTATAGAACCTTTACTGGACATAAAAATCACCTGGAGGTCTTGTGAAGTCTCAGATTCCCAGGCTCCACCCCCAGAGTTTCTGATTTGCTAGGTCTGGGGCAAGGCCCACCTTTCTACAGTCCTAATATGTACTCAGATTGTGCTGTGGCCGCTGGTGGAGGAAAGCATGCTTTGAGAACCACTGGTCTGGAGTTAAATTTACGAGATCTTCAGCTGACTCCTATATTAGCCAGTATTATGATAAACTTTTCTAATCACATGTAGGAAGTCCTGTAGTGGGCATTCCTGAACTAAGCCATGTTAAATGTATTTGTTGTTGTTCTTAGGGACAGAAACTTTGTTTTTCTCAAAATGTAACATATATTACACACTCTACTTAGGGATAATTCTGTTCACTTGTACATATTTCTTTTTTTTTATAAGATTTATTTAATTGAGAAAGAGAGAGAGAGAGAGATTGAGAAAGCTCGCATGAGCGCAGGGGACAGGGGAGGGCAGAGGGAGACAGAGAATCTTAAGCAGTCTCCACACCCAGCAAGGAGCCTAACGTGGGGCTCGATCTCACAACCCTGAGATCATGACCAGAGCTGAAATCAAGAGTCAGCTGCTTAACCGACTGAGCCACCCAGGAGCCCCCACCTGAACATATTTCTTAACCAACTACTATTTTCTATTTTTTTTTTCGCTTTTTGCATTTTATTGGCTCAGGGGAGGGGCCTCCTCCATGTCACCAGGGGTGCTCACAAGTCCTTCAGCCACTCCAAGCTTGGGCCCTGGGGGTCCTGGAAGTGGCTGGGCATGTCGGGCATGTTCCCATCATCTTGGAGGGGCACTGGATAGTTGTAGGGCATGGCCTGGTTGATCATGGTGGCATATTTGGTGAAGGGGCTGAGGGTGGGCAGAATTAGAGCGAGGCCCCCAATGGTGAAGGACACAACCAGCACCAGCTTCTTGGCCCAGGCATCCTTGAGGAAGGTGGCGAGTCTCCCGGCCATCTTGGTCGCAGCGGCCCTATTTTCTATTTCTGGACAAACTTCTATACCATGACCAAAAAAATCTCTGATCTATAGAAGCCATATCATCTTAGGTATGTGAACAAAAATTATGTACTAGGCTTTCTTCAAAGAGCTCGAATGTTTTAATTTCATCACGAAATTGATGGCAAATAGATTGAAATTTAATTTTCAAATGCAGATTGTATGGATCCATAATCACAATATTCACAGTGGAATATTATGACATTATAATATCAGGGTAGCACATCAGGAATCTTATTTTCAGGATGACCCTTGGATCTTGTGAAAAAAATTGTGAAGTCCCATTTGTGAGTGAGAGACAATACCTCACAATCCCAAAACCGTCAAATGTGAATAAATGCTGCTTTAGCTATGGGGTAGGCCAAGTACAGGAAATGTATTCACCTTACCACAGAGAAGACAAAATAACACCAGCTGATCAGCAGAATAAAATGCATGTGAGGGGCACCTGGGTGGCTCAGTCGGTTAAGCCTTTGCCTTTAGCTCAGGTCATGATCCCAGGGTCCTGAGATCAAGTCTTGCATCGGGCTCCCTGCTCAGCAGGGGTGGTGGGGTATCTGCTCTTTCTTCTCCCTCTGCTCCTCCTGCTTGCTTGTGCTCTCTCTCTCTCTCAAATAAATAAATAAATAAATAAATAAATAAATCTTTAAAATAAAAATACAGGGGCGCCTGGGTGGCTCAGTCGTTAAGCGTCTGCCTTCGGCTCAGGTCATGATCCCAGGGTCCTGGGATCGAGTCCCGCATCGGGCTCCCTGCTCTGCGGGAAGCCTGCTTCTCCCTCTCCCACTCCCCCTGCTTGTGTTCCCTCTCTCGCTGTGTCTCTCTCTGTCAAATAAATAAAATCTTTAAAAATAAATAAATAAATAAATAAAATAAAAATACAAATAAAAAATGCATGTGAGTGTAGCACTAGATACTTTTTGATGAAGATCTCTGACCATGGAATGAAAAGCTAATCAGTGTGGTGAAGAGTGAGTCATATGAGGCTAAGGAAAAGTAAATGAGACTTTTGAGAATCAGTAATAACTCTGAATAACAGTGTCACAGTCTTTGATGGTTCCTAAATATGAGTAGTCTGGGGAAACAAGTTCTATAGCATATTTATTTTATTACAACTTTTTTCCCCATCTTAGTAACTTAATTTTAATTGAACAAAATTCTTTTTTTTGAAAGATTTTATTTATTTGAGAGAGAGAGAGAGAGATTGAGAGAATGAGTGGGAGGAGGGACAGAGGGAGAAGCAGACTCCCTGTGAATCAGGGAACCCGAGGTGGGACTCCATCCCAGGACTCTGGGATCATGACCTGAGCGGAAGGCAGACACTTAACCAACTGAGCCACCTAGGCACCCAACTAAAAAAAAAAAAAAACTTAAAAAGAAATAATTTTAATTATTTGTGCAAAAACCAGGCTACAATCTGACCATTTTAGGGGAAAGTTAAAAAGTATATATATTACAATTTGTTGAGAGAGTGGAAATTTAAAATGTAAAATCACCCATAGAAAAAAAAGGGCGGGGGAGAGGATTAATATTGAGAAATAAAGATATAAGTGGACATAGAGCTTATAAAATAAATTGGAAGGAATCAATAATTTACACTAAAAGCCTTTAAAAATACCCAATAGGTTAGAGGCAATGTTTGAGGGACAAATGAAAATAAGTGGCAGAAATTTTATTAGCACATGGCACGCTTGAGTGGCTCAGTCGGTTAAGCATCAGACTCTTGATTTTGGCTCAGGTCATAATCTCAGGGTCGTGAGACTGAGTCCCAGGTCGGGCTCCATGCCAAGCATGGAGCTTTTGCTTAAGATTCTCTCTCTCCCTCTCTTCCCTCTCCAACCCCCCTACACTCTATCTCTCTCTCTAAAAAAAAAAGAAATTTTAATAGCACAAAAAGACAATTTTTTATACTTATATCAATTATTTTGAGTAGTATATTCTATAAGAGAGATATGAGGAAAAATACTCGTCTCATGACTACCCAATTGTAGACCCAACAATACACTTCATTTTATACAAAGGAACAAACTTCACTGAAGCTTGTAATCTGTACTGTCATTATTAACTCAATGAAAAATTTTACTTTCTCTTGACCAGCTGACTCACACAGATTTTCATTCTAGGGAAGAGAATTAAACTTGTTTATTCACAGTTAATTCAAATGGATCTGTGTTATTAACTGCATTCATTCAACACATATCACATTAACATTAGATAATTCTTCTACAAAGAAATGCATAAGCATGTGCCCTGGCCTTAAAGAGTTTTGAACCTGGCAAAGGGAACGATATATTTGCACAAATACCTTCAGTAAGGCTGCATCGGATACCGATGATAAGGGACAGGAAGGAGAGAATCTATCCCACTGAAATGATCAAGAAATAGTTTACGATGGAGATGCCTTTTCAGCTTAACAGTAAAAGATGGAAAACATGAAGTGTAGGTCAACATAGCAATAACACTTAAATCTGGATACTATCCCAAGGGATTTTTAGGTTCTTTGAATGTTTCTGCATTTTCTGTTTTCTTTTTTTATTTTTTAAAGATTTTATTTATTTGACAGAGAGAGACACAGTGAGAGGGAACACAAGCAGGGGAAGTGGGAGAGAAAAGCAAGCTTCCCGCTGAGCAGGGAGCCTGATGTGGGGCTCGATCCCAGGACCCTGGGATCATGACCTGAGCCGAAGGCAGGCGCTTAACGACTGAGCCACCCAGGCACCCCAAGATCATATAACTTTTATATAAGTATTATCTATAATGATAAAGCACACATAAAATATAATACAAAGTTGAGAGGAAGAAGATTTGTAATATTACTCATTCTAATTATTCTAATTATCACTCATTTATATTTATAGGCAGAATACTACTAATTATATTAATAATAATTATACCAAAATAGTAAATGGTTGAATACCAACAATGCATTTAGCATTTTAGCAGATTTATAACTGCAATCAGGTCTGCTTCCAAAAATGTATATATAAATACCAATGCTCTAAGTAAATCAGAGATTTACATCGAAATTGATCCTAGGGAATAAAAAAAGCTGATGATATTACTGCTCTCCATATTTCACTTTTCTCAAGTCAATTTGAATATGTATGCTCAACATATATGTTGAGCATTAAACTAAATTCTATAGATTGATAAACTGTGGAAGAAGTCAGCTCACCTCTAAAACCTTTTTCAACAACATTCATGACAGATAATCACTGCCTTCTGCCTGATCACCAGCAGTAAGATCCCACCAACTATTTCACTATGCCAGTTTTTCAAGAATGCTCTTTTTAAAATCCAAGTTACATCTACCATACTTTGTCCCGAGTTCTTTTTGGGGGGTTTTAGTAATAATAGCAAAAATAATATTTAAGCATAATTACTATCATATATCTATCATATTGCAATCTTCAAAATATTTATGATAATCCCTCGTATCTCTCTAAGTTCTTGGCTCCACATTGAATATCTGTAGTTGATTTTTGCCATAACTTGGCCTTGAGACTCTTACCATCTTAGATTCCATTTTTGTGTATAACTCATAACTAGATTAAGGTCATTAGTATAATTTGGACACTGGGAAACACCACAAGGTGTCTAAAATTTTGGCCTTTGGAGTCAAATAGTTAGATCTGATCTAGGACAAGTCGCTTAACTTCTAAGTCCATGTCTTCACTGGTGACTTGGAAATAAAGTGATAATTAGTAGTACTACTAATGATTAATAATAATAATGATGATGATACCAGCCAACTGATAGTATTAGGGTATGGAACAAATACAATAATACATGAAGCACGCAGCAAAGTCCCTAACCATATAGAAGGATGAAAACAAATATAGAAATAAGACATGGTCCCTGCCTCCATGAAGCTTTCACATTAGAAAGGAGACAAAGTCATAACAAATAATAATGTAAAGTAGGATTACTGGAGGGAAGTTATAGCAGCATTTAAAAATTTATGTATTTTACTAAATAAGATTTACTTGTACATTTCTCTAAGTGCAGAGCCCCATGCTTGCATAGATATGTTTTAAGATTTAAGTTATACAATGTGGTTCTATTTTCTCAGACTTTTAATGCATTTGGAAATTGAAGACAGTGGCAAGATTACGTTGTCATATGAGAAAGACTAAGGAGACAGGGCATGGGGATCTAAAAGACTTCCAAGTTGGAATCACCCTTGTGATGTTTATAATATTCCTTAACTCTTTCATAATATTGTACAATCTTTAACACTTCAAACTTGAAAATTTTCATCTACACTCTCTCTTCCATATTATTTGGAACATAATGAACAAGACTCCTGCCAGGAATGATTCTTAATAGATCCTCTGTAACATTTCTTCACCTCCTGAAATAAATTGTTCTATCTTGTGTATTTCCTAATCAGTGAAATTTCAATTTTAACTACAGAGGGCAATATGTTTATTTAATATTTAACACTGGTATGACAAAAACTTTTGAAGTGGTGATTTGTCAACTGCAATGAGAATAAGAGATCCGTCTAATTAATCTCCTTTTCAATATCAAGTTAACTTTTTTTTTTTCTGGAAATGTAAATTGGAGATAATTGGAAGTCATGGTGTGAAAAATAGAAGCAGTGTCTCCTTGTGTTCTTTACTTTTGCTATCGTTGTATCCCTTGTTTCCCTCTGCACATACGGTGAACCCTTTGCAACATTTGGTGCTGTTGATCACCTACATATGCTTTAAACAACCTCCTCCCTCAACATCTAGGGTCTCATTAGTCTTCTTGCTTTCACATCTTTCCAGGGAATATAGTCAAAAGCTCATTCTTTGGATCTTAGTTCTTTTCCCTACATAACCACATATAATCTTAGATTCCTCTGTGCAAATTAATATAAACCTTTTTTTTTTTGCCTCCAACACAATTTCCATGCTGTGCGTATGACATATGTCATGCATAACACTTCAAATTCATTATTTCCTCCCCACTCCCAACAGTTTTGAAACCATTCTCTCCATCCCCCAAAATAAAACATTTGTCTTCACCTCCAAGTTTCTGTTGATTTTTGCTTTGAATGATTTGCATATCCATCTTAACTCTTTTTGTTTTCCATCTTGGCTCTGTCTTTAAAATTATAGTCACCACTTCACTGGCTACAACTTTAGTTCCTTTAATGCTTTGATCTTGGAATTTTGCTGTGTAAGGGATGAGATACATATAGAGGCAGTGGAATTTTCCTAACTTTCCACTTGCATTCACACTATTTCCTATGTATGCAGGTACCTTTCCATTTGTATTTGGGCATATTTCCATTCTGTTCCTTTGTACCAGTACCTTACTGTTTTATTCACGGAGTCTTGATCATATGTTTTAATAGCTTATAGAGCTAACCATCCTTCATTGTTCTCTTTAACAGAATTTCACTAATTATTCTTACAAACTTATTTTCCCATATGAGCTCTAAAATAAATATCTCTAGCTCAAAATCCCTATTGATTTGCTTTTTATTTCAGATTAATTTAAGGATGGATTAGTACAAGAAGAACTGGCATCTTTATAATATTGAGTCTTTCTATTTGCAACCATAAGATTAATCACAAATTAAGAGTGGTAAACAATTACATTTTTATTTTCATATTATTATTAGCAGTAGAATTTTATGAACTATTGTATTTTCAAATTCTGCCTAAATGTTTGGGTGATGAAATGACCATTGCAACTGTTTGCACAGAAATCACATAAATACTTTTTACATTTAAGCCAAAATCTATTTTTCATATATGTGATTTATCTGTTGTGTGATATTGCAGGATCTCAGAAAGGAGTAGTACCCACTTCCTAAGTTAAACTCATGTAAAGAGGATTCATGTTTTCCTCAGCTTAGGTTTAGACAAAGAATACAATAGCCACTTTGTGTTTATATTAATGCTTCTAATATTGGGGTGTTTGGGAAATCACGGGGAGAGATATAAAAAAAGGAAACATTGAGAAAATTAGTTTTTTCATATCTTAAACACTGTTAAAATAATTTGGGGAGGTAAATTTTAGTTTCTTAGAGAGCTGAATTTTGCTAATCAGTATTACAGCATCCCAAGAAGGGATTTAGTATTCAGATTGTTCTAAATGTGAAATCTCAGAATACTGTTCAGATATTGCATAATTAATATACCCCTACTAACACTTTGTAAGAAGCTGGCTTTCAGCATTAAAGATCAATGAGACATTTATTGACCAGATACTACATGTCAGGTACCAAGCTAGGTTTTGAAAATGCAGAAATTAATAAGGAAACGTGCACCATGTTTCCTTTCAGGGCTCACAGTATGTGGTAAAGATACATAATTTGTGATACAATATAGCAACACAACAACAGAAGTATGAAAAAGGTACCAAATACATAATACATATATATACATACATCCATGTGCAAATATGAACAAGATACTATAAACAAGTATTTTAGGGCTGATAACTTTTGTCATCTCATCTTTTAAAATTCTGACTGCATGTGCAAAAAATGAAAAAAATGGAAATAAAAGTAGTGTTTTGTGAAGTCAATCAGTTATATAACTAGTTTCTAAATTGAGTACTGATGAGAATGATAACTATGATTATTTAAATATATTTTTAAGTGGCAATACAATTTGGTCAAAATGCAAATCACATATTTACAGTATGAGAATTCTAATAAAAAGAAAATTTCCATATATCTGTTACTGAACATGGCCAGGTAATCATGAGTGCCCTAGAATTAGCAAGCATTTCCTCAAAATTGACTATATGGAATGTTGTTAATGAATAGTTGAGAATCACTTGGACATTTAAATACCTCTTTAATGCAAGTTGTGTGGGAGAAAGAAATGTGTCTAGGTTGCAGGCTTACAAAGAGAAAATGCTCTTAAAGACAAATGGTAGACCCCTTACATGTGCTTAAGGTCATTTTACTCCCCAGGGAAAAGTTTCTGAAAGCATAAGGAAATTAATGGGTAAATATAAATCTATATAAATCAGCATTTTACACATAGTTTTACAGAACATTGTCAATAGTATAGAGTACCAAGCAGTAAATAATTACTTGTTTAATTAACTCATTCACAAAATTATTTAGTGTCTATTAGATTCTGGACATTACTGTAACATGAGTAATTCGGCGGTAAATAAAACTAGTATCTAGGTCACTCAGTCTAAATTTTGTGTGGGACAGCTCACATAGTAATCAATAAATTGATCATAAGCCAGTGTTGTGAGTTCTGTGGAAAACATTAAAGCAAGGTAAAAGGTAGAAGGATCATGGGGTGGCAAAAAGGGAAGTCCACATTTTTATGTATAAGGTGATCAAGGAAATGGCCTGAATTGAGGAAATATTTGAGTAGATTGAAAAGGAGAGAAGCAGGAAGGCAGGTGGATAGTTCTAGGCAGAAGAAAGAGCAAGTTTGAGGTAGAACATGCCTACCAAAAGGGAGAATGGTAGACAATGAGATCAGAGAGAAAAGAGGGGAGCCAAACCATTTTGAAACATTGGGAGCCATCCTAAGACTTGTGGCTTTTATTCTGAATAAGACACTAAACAGTTGGAAGGTCTTGAGTAAATACATATGACTTATTATTATGGACATATTATTGTCTATGACTTATTAATAGGACTCATTATTGAAGGATCATTCTAGCTAATATATTGAGCATAGATTATCAGAGTAGAGGAAGGGTGGAAGCAAGAGAACAGTTAGCAAGTTCTTGTATTAATTTATAGTTGGGAGATGATGGCTGTCAGGCCAATGGTGTTAGTGCAAGAGTGGTAATAAGTAATTAGATTCTGGACATTTGAAGGGAAAGATGATGGGATTTTCTGATGTGTGATCTATGACATGTTGGAGAAAGTAAGAAGTCAAGAATGATTCCAAGATTTTTGATCAGAGCTAGAAGATTGCAGTTGTCAATGACTGTGATAGGGAACTTCTGAGGAAAAAGATTCTGGAGGACTGGAAGAATTTCCACTTTTGGCACATTCCATTTGAGAACTTTAACCATGAAATAGAGAAGATGTCATTTGGATCTGGAAGTGTGGAGTTCAGGAAAGAGTTCTCGGTAAAAGTATATACTTTATCCTCAGAGTATCTATGGTATCAACAGGCCATGATCCTGAAAGAGATCATCCATAGAAGGATTTAGAGAGAGGAGAGTCTGAGGATGGAATTCTGGGGCACTCTAGAATTTGGAGATACAGAAGTTATCTGTGCCTTCACTGGGAAGTGAAGTGGATGAGGAAGGGGTTCCAGAAGTCAAATGAAAGTATTCTAGGAAAGAGACTGGCAAGTGTGTCAAATATTGCTGATAGATCAATACAACAGCAATGTGAATTGACTGTTGGATTTAGCAGTGTGAAAATCTATTGGTAACCTTGACAAGATCTATTTTGGTAGATTAGTGAGGGCAACAGCTAAACTGGAGATGTTCAAAAAATAATTGAAGGAGATAAAGTATAGACAGTATAAATAACTCTCCAGGAGTTTTGCCCTAAAGAGGTGCAGAGAAAACGGCAGGAACTCAAACTCAAGTTGTCTGTCAAGTCAATGGGGCTTTCTAAAAAATCTTCTTTGACCGTATTTGAAAGGAAAAATGATAGCATGTTAGTATGGCAGTGGAAATGATAGAGTAGAAAGGCATAAATGGAGACCCAGGAAAGAGAAGAGGCAATTGCCATACTGATGTTTTGAGTGGGTGAGTGGGATGGGACCCAGTGCTAAGGGCCCATTTAAAATTAGTGGCTGTGAAACACAAGGAGACTAGTCATCAAAGATGTGTGTTTTTCTCCAAGATGGCTTAGTTGCCTGTAAGAAGGACCAGAGTAGTCAGAGATTGAATCTAATGTGAGTTGAGGTTTATCCAGGTGAGTGTGACAAAGTGAG
Organism: Leptonychotes weddellii; assembly: GCF_054177405.1. NCBI lineage: Eukaryota > Metazoa > Chordata > Mammalia > Carnivora > Phocidae > Leptonychotes > Leptonychotes weddellii. Next base: position 8,110,996 of record NC_138380.1, read on the forward strand.
AACACACCCATGACCAACAGCATGTGATTTGAGGGAAGGCAAACAATCATGCCTTAAGAAGGCTGCAGTGTCCTTCAAGGGAGAGCCAGGAGTCAGAGCTCAAAGATGAACAGAACATTAGGAGTAGAGGGGATTTTGTTCATGGCTATGATTTTAGCAATTTTGTGAGTGAATATTTCATAATTACTGCTACACTATTTATTATTTTATTCTATCAAGACTAATAAATAACAACAGCAATGTGAAATTAGCATAACAGGTTTCCTCAACATTTATCTATATTTTCCAACTTTATTTATATCTCAATTAAAAAGCAATATTCCTAGAAATGCCATTTTCAGAGTCAAAACTAGTTGTTCAGTTTTTAATTGTGAAATAATGTCTTTCAATTATTTGTGAGTCAGAATGTTCAGTATAAAGTGGAAAGACAAAGGACTAATGGAACAGTGCATGAATATTATGTAAAACCACCAACAAAAAGTAAAAATTGAATTGTAAATATGTGTGACAAAATAATTAATTTGTATAATTAAGGCTCATGGTTCTGCTAAATGTATTCATTTTTTAAAAATGGTCATTAGGTACTATCATGTATTTATTTCATTTCTATAGCTAATATTGAGATCATTTTCTGTGGATACGTAACCAGAGGCTACATGCTCATGAATATTACAGCAGGTGTTCCTTCATAAGAGAGGACACTAAATAATCCTTAAAATCTTATCCAAATCTATAATTCTATGATTATGATTTACTTTCAAAGCCACGCCCTCTGTGAAGTTCCATCAAGAATGTTTTGAGAGTTCCTTAATGAGAATAAAGCACTTCTCTGCTGGAGTAACATTTTGTCCTTCTCCCTCCAAAGGAAGGTAGGCCTTGTTTCATGGTTATTTTGAAAGTGTCTTTGGTATTAGCATGAGTTCATTCAACCTCAACATCTACTCGCTGCCACTTGCCAAACTATGGACTAGGCAGTAGGGTTGAGGATAGTAGTTGACTTTTTGGAACATTTTCATCATGTTAGACAGAGTGCCAAGGACTTTCTTTGCAATATTTCATTGAATCCTCATGGCATCTTTATGACATATTCCATTTTAATAAGCATGTTACGAATGAGGAAATAGAGACATAAGGAGGTTAAGTTACTTGCCCAAGGTCACACAAGTTGGTAAATGATACAGCTCATATGCAGATCCATACTGGCTAGCCCCTAAACCACTATGTTACAGTGATGAATAGGACCATCATGGCTCACATTAGCCCCCTCGTCAATTTCTTTTTCTTTTTCCCTCTCTTCTATGTTTTTTTTGATTGAATGTGGCCAAAAATTGTTTGGAAGAGCTCTTTTTGGGTTATAACTGCAGCCACATTTGTAAAAAGTGATGGTGTTTATAGCTTAGCCTCATCACCTCAGTCTATGTACTCTTTTTTTAATCATGATGCTTCTGATTGCTGATTACTTGCTCTTCTGCATGTTGCTGTTTCTCCTCATTATTACACAGCCTGGTGCATAGCCAGGCATTCTGCTCCCATGTGTCCTTGTAGCATTTCACCCCGTGTTAGCTTGTCATAAAACAGGTGGTTTCCTCTTACCATCCATCCACCTAATATGTCCTATGGAATTGTCTAACTAAGATTCTACACATATTGTTATATTCTACGTATAAAAAATCTGAAATCTGCATGGATATAGATTGAATACATGAATATACTGCAAAATTAATACTATCGTGGGCGCCTGGGTGGCTCAGTCGTTAAACGTCTGCCTTCAGCTCAGGTCATGATCTCAGGGTCCTGGGATCGAGCCCTGCATCGGGCTCCCTGCTCGGTGGGAAGCCTGCTTCTCCCTCTCCCACTCCCGCTGCTTGTGTTCCTGCTCTCGGTATCTCTGTCTCTGTCAAATAAATAAATAAAATCTTAAAAAAAATTAATACTATCGTGATTCTATAGACTGTTCTGGAGCATGACGCTACATTGGTACATGACCTCAAGGAGTTGAAGACATTGATCAACTACTTGGTTTACCCACAATCATCATAAATTTAAAATAATCCAATGAAAACTTTCAGTGCTACAATGCCAAAGAAAAGAAATGGTTTTAAAAAATGTATCAGTGATAGTAAATTTGCTTTGTATAAAGGCTTTAGCAACCACTAATCACACCTGATCAAGTTAAAAGTCTGACATAAATCAATATCCTGTAAAACAGCAAAGATCAACTACATCTGGAGAACGGCTGTTGAACCAGGTTATAGCCAGAGGTACGTCCAGAAACAAAGTTTTATGTATGTATATGAAATTAGGAAACCATTTTATTGAGTGGCATTAAAGGAAGATTTAATATACAGTTGACCTTTGAACAATGAGGGGGTTGGGGGCACTGATCTCCCCCCATGCAGTCAAAAATCCATGTTTAACTTTTAGCTCTCCCAAAACCCAACTGCTAATAGCCTACAGTTGCCTGGAAGCCTTACCAATAATATAAGCACAATTACCACGTATTTTGTATGTTATGTGTATTATAGCCTGTATTCTTCCAATACAGTAAACTAGAGGAAAGAAAATATTATTAAGAAAATCATAAGGAAAATACATTTATAGTACCATACAGTATCTATCCAAAAAAATCCCATGTATAAGTGGACCCGTGTAGTTCACACCCATGCTGTTCATCGAAAGACTAGGTTAAGTAAACAACTATTTTGGATGTCTTTGATGTTATGAGAATAGGTGGTAGTTTAGGGAATGCCTGGCAGGTATCCTGAATGTAGGCAGTTTTGTGGCTTAGTGAGTAGATTTCCACCTACAGTTTGCAGAAGTGCTCTTGCCAGAGGCTGTGAACAACCGCATAAAATATTTAATATATAAAGTACTATCATTTTGGTCTGTGGATTAGTGGCCATTGGGGGTATGAAATTAATTTACCCAAATCTTTCTGAAAGTTTAATATTTCTCTTAAAGAACAGTACTATTCTTGATCACCATAATTCCACGTATTAAACACTACTAGTGTTTAGATGTGCCTTCTTTGTATATACAACTTGATAACTAGATTGTTAATATGTTTGGATGATTATCTTGAGAGATTTTGATGATTCTCATAACATTTTTTTTTTTAAAGATTTTTATTTATTTTTTAGAGAGCGAGCGAGAGAGAAACAGCATGGGAGGGGCGAGGGTCAGAGGGAGAAGCAGGCTCCCCGCTGAGCCGGGAGCCCGATGTGGGACTCGATCCCAGGACCCTGGGATCATGACCTGAGCCGAAAGCAGACGCTTAACCATCTGAGCCACCCAGGCGCCCTCTCATAACATTTTAAAATAGAGATTTAAGAATAATACAATGAAATAAAATATCATATAGTATGTTTCTTGATAACATTGATCTATACTCAATTGATTTAAAAGACTTATTTATAAGTCAATTAGTAGTCTTGTTACATTCTTGAGGGTGATACTTGGTAGTGTGCTGGAGCCAACTCATATCAGTGATTGCGTGATGCTAAATTTTCAGGAATCCGCAAGCCAGGTGTTAAATGTATCCATCATTAGAAATTACATAGTACTTTTATGCATGTCCTTCAGCTTAATTACATCTATCATATCTCTGTGTGGAGATACCATGTGATGATGTGTCACCGAACATCTCTTCTCAGCCCCAGCATCAGTAAAATCACATTGGTAATTAGAAATCCGCCATGGTGGGAGTGTTCACACTATAGAAATCAGAAAACATTACAAAACGGCACTTTTAAATTTGGGGGGAAAGAGCCAGTTGTTAAACATTTACCAGAATACTATGGCCTTTTATGCATAACATATCCTCTCCTCATTTACTAGAATGGATAGATCAGAGGTGAAAACACCAAAATGCAGAGGATTCATTATTGAAGTTATTTTAAAGTATCTTGAACCACTAATGACTAGAAAAAAGTGGGTATAAAATTCTCTTCATAGCTAATTATTTCTATAAGAGGAACTCACTTTTTATATCCATTGTTTACAAAACAGCTTCTAGAATTCAGGTGATTTTTAAGTTGCTGAGACAAAAATGAAATAAAACAAAACAAAAAACAAGGTTAATGCATTACCTCCAGCATGTCGGTATGCCAATAATCGTGTGTGTGTATGTGTAAAATGCTAGTCAGAAAGTAAATTATAAAGGGGTGCCTCGGTGGCTCAGTCAGTTAACGGCAGGCTTTTGATTTCAGCTCAGGTCATGATCTTGGGGTCCTGGGGTCCAGGGGAGTCTGAAGATTCTCTCCCTCTCCTCCCCCACTTGCACACACTCTCTCACTTTCTAAAAATAAATAAATAAATCTTAAAAAAAAAAATTATATGATAGACAAATAGAGGTGCAAACTACGAACAGCTCTATGAAAGCCCAGAAGAATGGATTATGTATCCAGGTGAGGCTGGAAAAGCCAGGAAGACTTCGCATAAGAAGTGACACTTAAGATAGGTTGTTAGAATAAACAAAATTTCAAAAGGGGAAAAAAGAAGGGAAAGGCATTACAAATGAGAAATAGCATAAGCAGAGATACAGAGAAGAAGAAATGTAGAGGAACCAGTTGACTGTGGTTTTTTTCATTCAATCTAAAATTACTAAGCACCTACCACATGCAAGACATTGATCTTTGCGAGGAAATCAGGGAACCTGTACGCTGAGGTGGCCGAGGGGGTGGTAGTGAGGATTGGCAGATAAGGCTCTACATGTAGACTGAAGTCAGACTTTAAAAGGTGTTGAATATTACTCAGCCATAAAAAAGGATGAGATCATGCCATCTGAGATGACATGGGTGGACTTAGAGGATATTATGTTAAGTGAAATAAGTTAGACAGGGGAACGACAAATACCATATGATTCCATTCATAGAATCTAAACAAAACACATGAATAAACAAACAAAAAGCAGAATCAGAACCATAAATACAGAGAACAAATGGATGGTTGCCAGAGGGTAGGTGTTGGGGGGGGTTGGGCAAAATGTGTGCAGGGGAGGGAGACACAGCCTCCAGATATGGGATGAATAAGTCACTGGAATAAAAGGTGTAGCATAAGGAATATAGTCAATGATACGTAATGGAGATGTAATGAGACCATTGGTTACTATGCTTCTGCTGAACACAGCATAATGTATAAACTTGCCAAATCACTAAGTTGTATACCTAAAACTAATGTAACATTGTGTGTCAACTATACTCAAAAAAAAGGGGAGGAAGGGGGCAGTGCCTGGGTGTATCTGTCAGTTAATCGTCTTACTCTTGATTTCAGCTCAAGCCATGATCTGAGTCGTGAGATTGAGCCCTGAGTTGGGCTCCGTGCTGGGTGTGGAGCCTGCTTGGGATTCTCTCTCTCCCTCTGTCCCTCTCCTCACTCATGTTGGCTCTCTCTCTCTAAAGAAATAAAATCTTAAAAAAAAAAAAGGTGTTGAATACCATTGTTTTAAAAGCATAATAATAGAGCTTTGACTCAAAGAACAGAATCAGGTTTCTCCTTTCAGATGCAAAACTTACATTTAAATGTTTTTCTTCTTAATTCAACCCTACATTCTGACTCCTCCTCTCCATCCTTAACAAGGGAGCCCCAGAAACCTGAAGGGCTTATTCCATACTAACCAGATATGCAATGCAGCTGCTGACTTCCCAACTGCATTCTGGTTACTAATGGCCTGGCCTAATTTAGGGCTGTCCCCATGGATACATTTTTTTAAATTAATTGACTACAGATCAATGTCATCAAGACACACTGATATGCTATTAAGTTCATCAATATTATTTTGAAAACTCTGTTTTAAAGTGTTGTAAGAATCATCAAAATACGTCCAATCATCTAACTAAGAAGTTGTAGGAATGTACCAAGAAGGCACAAGTTCTCAGGGAGAAAGATTCTGAGGGCACCACCAGTCAGAGACCAACACCCAACACATCCACGTCCATGGGCACCAAATATGCCCATGCCAATGAGGGAGGAAGATGAAGCTGGAGGTTTTGATCTGCATCAGGCAGCAGTCCTGGTCTGGGTTGGAAAGGATATCTTTGTTCTAAATGGCAGACTGAGCCTTCTCACACAACTTGGGGGATTGGTTTTTGAGCTTGAGGTTGAAATCCCCCCTTGGTCCCTGTCCCCAACAAACTTTCTGCACCAGAATGTAGGACTTTGGAGGATTTTGTTCATTTTTAATTTTTTTTCATGTACTAGCAGTCATCTCTGGAATGGCTGAGTTCTTGGAAACTGGAGCAACACATGACTTGTGCATATGGTACCAAGACCCAGGCACACAACCGGCAAACACAGCAGCTCTTCTATAGACTCTGGCAGCCAGCAGGAAAGCAAATAGCCGTGCAGGACCTGGTACCACCTGGTCCAAAGACAGGAGTGCAAGCACTAACCAAATATCTATGGGGAAACTCTCCCATGCCAGCCCTGTCCAGATCTTCTGTGAGCCTCTTGTTTTTCTGTTTTCTGGAGACTATTCTCTCATGGATATTCTCTTCCTGGGCACCCATCTCATCCCAGCTGCTACAGGGATCCCCAGCCCAGAATGAACTTTCTCTGCAGGAACCTGGGAGGCATCCAAGCCACAAAGATTTTCCATCCTGCTGAATAACATTGGCACTGGCTTCCTTTTCCCATCCAGACTGCACAATAGCTGGGTTTGAGCTGGCACCATTGACCGAAGCAGGCACCGTGGGCTCAGAACCGGCCACTTCCTTCTCTCCACCATGGCAAATGTTGGGAGGAGATGAAAAATGATTCTATTTTTTTCTTCTTTTTTGGCTTCGACCACTGATGGATGGTGGTACCATGAATGAATGCCGAGACTACTGGAGGAGAAGGGTGAGTTTAATTTGGGGCAGATTAAGTCTCAGGTGGACTCAGAACCTCTACGAGCAAAGATTAGCAGAGAAAATGCAGACTTGGGACTGAAAAGAGAAGACAGGGCTGGAATTATGGATTGGGGCATTTTATTTATTGATGATAGGTTATGCTGTGAGATGTCATTGACATCACCCAAGGGCCAGCTGAAGAGTAAGAACACAAGGGGGCCTGTACCTGGGGGGCAGTTAGGCATCAATATGGCACTGCAAAAGAGGAGCCAATGAAGAAGTCCAAGGCAACACAGTCATAAATGTTGAAGAAAGATGGAAGCAGTGCTTCTTCTACCTAAGAAAGTAAATGTAAAAAGCACGCTAATGGTTCTCTATCCTACGCACCGACACTCATATGTGGCAGCCAAATAAGAGAGTCTGATGAAGATTTTACAAAGAGAATGCCAAAATACCACATCTGTTTTCACAGTTAGATATTCTCAGCCATCCTCTCAATTATTTTAGACATCTTGATAGCCAACGACATAGTTTAACCTACATATTCACAGCTTATTTTTAACCTTTAAAAGTCACAAAGAGTGGCTTTGAAGAATCTATAGTTTTGTTTCTGTGGTCAAGGCCTCAAAGCATGGGAGTACCATCCTTTGGAGTAAGATGGTGGAGTGTTATTGTATTCATTAATTAAACAAATACTTTCATATTCTAGGACCTTTGATAGGAACCGTGGTAAAATGAAAGGCAGACAGGCAACGTCATTACCATTAGGGGGCTTACAGACTAGTTGGGGAGATAAACATTTGTCAAATAATATTACAAATGTTACAAACTGTGTTTTATGAATAATAATGAGGCATCATAAGAGTGTAAAGCAGGCATCCCTGAAAAATAAGAAGTTCTAAATGAAAAACAGAAGTGAACTGGTGAAGTTAAAAACACTACTTGTAGAAGGAACAACCTGTGTTAGGACTCTGGACGGCCTTCTAGAGATTAAAGGAAAAAGAAAAAAAGGTCAATATAGCTAGAACACAGAATAAGAAGACATGGAGGTGAAGGGAGTCAGAGAGCCAGGCAGATGTCAAATCCCATAAGCACTGCTCTCCTTTCTTCCTGGCACACAGCTAAAATGAATTCCTCAGTCTTATTTGTGGTTAGACACAGCCCTGACATTGAGCTCTGGCCAAAGCAAAAATGGGTGAAAATGAGTGAAAATGGCACATGTTTCTTCTAGAATTGGCCCACACAAATCCTTTCTCATGTGATGTTCCATTCTTTACCTTCTTTATCTTCCACCTGGATACAAAGGAACTCAGAGAGAATTTTGGTTCCCCGTGTAGACCACGAACGCATATTCAAATTTCATTTGAGTGAGAAATAAACATGCATTGCATGTGTTCCATTATAGAACTTAGGACTTTTTTTTTTTTTTAATAGCAGCTAGTGTTGTCTTAATTGACATACCTGCTTTGTATGATGAGTATACCTCTATCCACTACCAATTGCATTTCTAGAGAAACAATGATTATATGGCTAAAAAAGAAAAGAAAAACATTCCAATGGCTTTATAAAAAGGAAATGGGAGGGCTTGAGAGTATATGAACTAAAGTAACAGGAGATACTGAAGAAAAGATTCTGTGGTAATCAAATAGGGATGCAGAGGAAGGAAGAAAGACATTGAATAAGGTGACCATCGTGATGGTTAATTGCATGTGTCACCTTGACTGGACTAAGGGTCCCCCAGATAGCTGGTAAAACATTATGTCTGGGTATGTCTGTGAGAGTGTTTCTGAGAGAGATTAGCATTAGAATCCATAGACTAAGTAAAAAAGATCCCCATCTCCAATGGGTGAGCATCAACTAATTCCTTGAGGGCCTGAAGAACACAAATGCAGAGGAAGAATGAATTTGCTCTCCCTGACTGAGACATTCATCTCCTGCTCTCAGACATTGGCACTCCTAGCTCTGCAGCCTTTGGATTCAGACAAGAACTTACACCTTTGGCTCCCTTTGTTTTCAGACTTTCAGGTTTTGATGGAAACTACATCACTGGCTCTTCCGGGCCTCAGGTTGCAGATGGCATATTGTAGGATTTCTCAGTCTCCAGAATCATGTGAGCCAATCCCCATAATACATTTCTTCCCAGATGTCACTATATACCCTTTTGGTTGTGTTTCTCTAGAGACTAATACACTGACCTCTAAGAATTATGGTGAAACGATATTTTATAATTGAACTATGAAGAGGTCAGTATTGTAGATAATTACAAATTCTTAAATCCAGCAACTAAAACATATGGCTTCATGTCAGTTTCTATAAAAAAACAAAACAAAACAAAACAAAAACCCTCACATTATTGTTGGTTCAAAATTACATAAAAATATATTTAAAAATTATATATCCACATACAGATGCATAGATACATGTACCTGTACTCATACATATAAATAAACACTTGTAGGAATTTTCTTTTGGTTAAAAATGTACTTCAGGGAATATATCTTGTAATGAATAAAAGGACAGTTTAAAATGTTTTTGTCTTTCTACTCATGAAGATGTAATTCTTGGTATTCCAAAACTCAAGTAGGGTAATTAAAAAAAAGTTCCAAACTTATAAAGTGTAGAATGAGTGTTGCACTCTTCTAATTACCTACTCTAAACTCATACATTTAAGATGTATGTGGTCTTTCCATACATCTTTAAAAATTTCAGAAAAATTCAGAAATATTTGAGTCCTTCCTTAATCAACCTGTAATAAATTATATAGGCACCCCAAAGTCTGCCTATCGAAAATATCTAGAGGTAGAGACAGTGTGTAGGTTATATCTGGGTCCCTAGAGCACTCTCTAGAGCACCTTAAACTAAGATTAGGCTTAAGATAAAGCAATTATTTTGTAATGCCATTAATAATTACATACATAGATATGGTATGTGTGTATATCTAATACATGTAATATTATATATAATTAGTGTTCTCCAGAGAAAGTTAACTAACATATATAGAGAGATAGAGAGAGAGAGAGCTATAGATATAGATATATAGATATACACATATCTGGTTGTTTTTACTTTCAAATACGTGCTTGTTAAATCACAGTACTAAAATGTTATTAGGGCAGTTAGCAAACTTCACACCTGATAGGTGATGATGTGGGGTTACTCAGGTATGGACAATCACATATAGCGGTAGTCCAACATGGGCTGTACATTAGGTCTCTAGAGATCACAGGGATGGTCCTCTCAGGGAGTCCCCATGCCTCAGCATTTCACTGAACTAGCAGGATTGCATTAGGTTAATAAAAGATATTTTGTGGGAGGTTGTAAAAATGCTTCATAAAATGCTATGTTAGCAGAGAAAAGGAAATTAGATCATGGGCAAAGCATGTATTTACAACACAAAATAGTGGTTTGGAAACCAGTGTTAAGTGCAGTTTGGTAACTTCAAGGACCTGTGATGAAAGATTGAGAAGCTGATGGCAGTTCATACATGGAAGAATGTCTCCTCTGACAATCAGATGAACTAATTAATCAGCATTTAACCCTGCTAGATCTTATCTAGCCTGACTGTTAATATGCGTTATTATTTTGCCAGCAAGGGCACGATCTCTTTAAAAATAATTGTCAGGGTTATTTTTGCTATGATCAAAGTCCTATTTTGACATATGATAGAATTTTTTTTTAAAGCAACAAGAAGAATGCCACAATCATTCTTAAATACATCCTATTGAATACATCCACAGTTTCGCTTTTTGTTTTGTTTTGTTTTGTTTTTTTGTAAACTCATTCACTGCTCTTTATTTAAAATTTTGTATTTTACACATGGTGAAAATTAACTGTTTCTTCCAGTTTGCTTTTTGCTGCCACAAGATTTGATGTCACCAAAAAAGGCGTGAATGACAGAATGCTCCATACCAACCACCCCTTTCCTGGCCCCTGTGTACACATCCTGCCTTTTTGTATACCACTTATCATATCATATGGAGATTAATCATTAGATATAAATATTTTCTACTAGGCTGTCAACTCTTTGGGGTAGAAAACTTATTTTTCTCCTTTCTATATTCCCATGCACACGCACACCCTCATGCACATGCACACGCTCACGTTCATGCTCGCCTTTCCTGTCTTTGCCAAAACACAGCATCATGTCTTAGGAGATGCTATTTTCTACTGGTACTCTGTATGTTAGATTAGTGGGTGGATGTGTAACTTGGTGGGGCACAATTTCCAGGCCTGTCTTTGATAATTTGTCAATTTCACCCCTCATTCTCAACTCTGAATTCCTAAAATAACTTGGCATTAGAAGAATAATGCATCCTCCGCGGGGAGCCTGCTTCTCCCTCTGCCTCTGCCTCTCTCTCTCTATCTCTCATGAATAAATAAATAAAATCTTTAAAAAAAAAAAAAGAAGAAGAATGCATCAAAGGCCTATCCATGGAATCAGTTTGCCTTTTTAGATAAACACCTTATTTAACATTGCATGTTTTAAAGCGTTTGCACAAATTCCTCATTTCATTCTTGTACCTCATTTAAGATTCAAGCATTAAAACATGTGGTTGAGGGTAGGGAAAAGACACTAAGATAGGTATTGGGCTAGGAATCTCATTATCACTGAAATATTTTGATCCAGTACGCAGACTAACATCAGGTCAGATGGGCCCTGTTCTCTGGCTTCACTTTTTGGTGGGAAAGATTTGCAACCCAAGATGAGGTGAATTCTAGTTATTAGATGTTTAATCAGTAGCCCACCATTCTTCCCAAATCAAATTCTGTTTTTTTCAGGGTCTTCCTTTCTTACACACAGTGATTCCAGGGCAAACCTCCAGCTCTAAAAGTGACCCCAATTAGACAAAGGCTAATCCCCTAAACTTTGCAATAATTTGTTTATGAACATTAGTCAGTGTTAAACCAGGGCTTTCCCCAACCAGAGAGATGGCTTCAGAAATGGGCATGTGACTATGGAAAACAATATGGATGATCCTCAAAAAAACAAAAATAGAACTACGATAGGATCCAGCAATTCCCCTTTGGGACTATATATTTTTTTTAAGTGAAGACACTAACTTGAAAAGATATCTGCACCCCCATGTTTACAGAAGCATTATTTATAATAGCCAAGACGTAGAAATGACCTAAGTGTCCATCAATAGATGAATGGATAAAGAAGTTGTGAAATACACGCACACACACATGTACACACACATGCACACACACATACACACTCACATACGCATAATAGATTATTCAGCCATAAAAAAATGAGAAAATCTTAATCCTGCCATTTGCCTTTTTGGAAGATGGATGGACCTTGAGGGCATTATACTAGGAGAAACAAGTCAAGACAGAGACAGACAAATACTGTATGATCTCACTGATGTATAGAATCTAAAAAAGAAAAAAAAAAAAAAATGAACAACTCCTAGAAAAAGAGATCAGATTTGTGGTTACCAGAGCTAGCAGGGGGATTGGAAGAAGGTAGTCAAAAGACACAAACCAGCAGTTACAAGATAACTAAGTACTAGGCGTGTAATGCACAGCATGATGATATGAGCTAACGCTGCTATGTCATCTAGATGAAACTTAAGAGAGTAAATCCTAAGAGTGCTCATCACAAGGGGAAAAGATTCTTTTTTATTTTGCTTTCTCTTTCTATCATACTGATATGAGATGATGCATGCTATCTAAACTAATTGTGGTGATCATTTCACCATATACTATATGTAAGTCAAACCATTATGCAATACACCTTAAACTTATAAAGTGATGTATGCCAATTCTGTCTCAATAACACTGGGGGAAAATGGGCATATGATCTAAATCAGGCCATTTAAACACAGAGAAGTCTGGGCGCAGGGACAGCTTCTAGCAAAAGAAGCTTCCTTATTACGACAGTAGTGCTTCTGCTCTCTATTCCGGATGAGGTGGTGTGAGGATGTGCGACCAGATTTCTGTTACTAGCCATTATGAAGGAGGCACCTGAAGACAAAGCCAGCACATGAAGGAATGTACCACTACAGGACAGGAAGCGGTATCCCCAGCCCCTCTTCCAAATGATGTGAGCAAATACATTCCCCAACTGTTTCAGCTAGACTTAATTGGGTTTTCTGTTACTTATAGCTGAAGGTACTTTTCTGCTATTTTTACTATGTGTCAGGTTCTCCACCAAGCATTGCCTAACTTAAATTTATTGCAACCCGATGAGTTTGATTATGTGTACTTTACAGATAAGAAGACTCAAGCTCAGGGGTGTTCTGTAACACGATCAGCGTTAACACCGAGGAACCATAATTTTGAACAAGTGTGTTTTTCTTCACTCCAAAGCATATGAGTGAAGCTGTTTCACTTTGAAAAATAAGAAAACAAAGCCTAACAAATTATTTCAGTCTTCCTCTATCAGTACTTTCATGGTTTATTAATCATTCTGAAATGTTATATCTTACAAAAATGGCTGTGAAAAGTTAGGCAGCTAGGACCAACATTAAACTTGCTCTCTAAGTACAGATTTCTAATCCACCTACAAATATATATATATGTATATATATATATAAGGGTCTTCCTACAAAACAGTTGCCTACAAACAGTTGCCTACAAAATAAGCAGAATACAAAAATGCACTCACAAAAAAGGGACCTCGGGCGCCTGGGTGGCTCAGTTGGTTAAGCGACTGCCTTCGGCTCAGGTCATGATCCTGGAGTCCCTGGATCGAGTCCCGCATCGGGCTCCCTGCTCGGCAGGGAGTCTGCTTCTCCCTCAGACCCTCCCCCCTCTCATGTGCTCTCTGACTCATTCTCTCTCTCTCAAAAAAAAAAACAAAAAAAACAAGGGACCTCAATTCCGAATCATTACTGTAAAACCAGATCTCTTGTACCAGGAAAACATTACACAATTGTACATAAATATAGCTCATGATACGTATTTTTCTAAATTTAATTTCCAAGGGTTATGTCATTCATAACAAAAAGCAAATATGAGTAAAGCATACGGGCTGAACTCATTCAAAAGTAACACTAAAGGAAATTGATGTTTATGTAAATTACATTATCCTTAAGAATGGAAAAATATGAACATAACAAGAACCGGATCAATCTTGTCACCTCAATATGAGAACCGATTAAAAATATGTATTTTTTCCTGTTACTTCATAAACATTCTCTTGTTCTGTGGTTTTAAAATAGTTACAGTCATTTGTTAAACAACAAAACCCAAACTTTCTGACGTACCGCCCCTCTGCATACAAGTAATCCGTGTCCTTTCTTTGCTTTCTTCCTAACTTCAGATTCTCATCCTTAACTTCATTCACTCAACACCCAGGCAGGTTACATATTCTCCTCAGGGCTCTAGAATGGCTTTCAGTACAGTGAAGTAATCTAACTGGTAATTCCAAACCATATATATGTCTTCCCTACCCGACTTCTCTTTCTTTTGTGAGATGTTCCTCCTTTTCTTCTGGGACCCCATGCTCTCCCAGGGTTCCCTCCGGCCACTGCTTCTTTTCTGTCTACTTTTTCGGATTGCTCTTTTGCCCATCTTTCAGTGACAGGTCCTCCTGGCTATATTCTTAATTTTCTTTAATTCTCATTTGACACGTTCCACCTGAGCAGGGATTCCATGCTTCAGTTATCACCTACATGCGGGTCACGTTACCCTGAGAGCTCCCACGTGGTGATCACATTTCAGCAACATACTACAAGGTAACTATGTCCCAGATATTCAAGAGACCCAGATCTCATGTGTCACTTAGTTATCTTGTAATGAGTATTCAATATATATCAAAAGGAGGATATATTTAGTTATTTAGAAAGTTAAAAAAAAAGGCAAGACGATCAATTCCTTTTTTTCTTTTTAGATATAGTAAAAGTTCATTCTGCATTATTCTCAGACCCAATTATATTATGTTTGGTAAAATCTGTGAAAAAAAGAAATGCATTCAGAACAATCTGGTCTCTGCAATGCTGGGGAAAATCTTAGCCCACATTATTTTCATACCTCTGTGCTGTTCCTCACTCTGGATAAGGTATTCTAGAGTTGCCCATGTAAGAAACACCTCGATCACAAATCAGCACCTGCAATTCCAAGTGTCTGCCCCTGTGACTTTCAAATCGAGGCTCATGTTATAAATCACTATTTACTTTCTTTCCCAGTAGCATCTTAATATCTATTGCACGTCTCTTATGATCAGCAGTTACAGCATTCTCCAGGATGATAACCTATGTCTTTGGGGTGTCTTCCAAGACTGCTCACAGTGAATTTAAATGATGACGTAACCTCTATTTTAAGTCAGGTCATCCCAAAGTGTCCTCTAGAGAAAACCGATCTGGTTGTCTTTGTGTAACTCAGCAACAGAGAGAAACTTAGGTTTATTTATATGGCATGCAAAAGACAAAAAAATGTCAAAATATAACCTCAAGATCTTTGGGAAGTTATAACTGATTTTGCTATGGCGAAATCTTTCCTTGAAGACACCCAATGTTAGATCCCTCATGACAGCAGAGGACTGATGCATTAGAGATCCAGGGAAGGCTTGTTTACCGGGGAAAGAAATCTTGTTTCCCTTAGTGCCAGACCATTCTTTCCTTAGTCACTGATGCCCTTGGCATCCTTGCATTACAGTTATGTATGCACACGAGTGTCCTTTTAGACTGTGAACGCCTCAAAGTCAGAAACAGTTTATATTACCAACTCTTGCCCATCATCTAGGTGCAAAAGTAAAGGAGGCACTGGAAAAAGAGATAGCAAGCTTGAACTGGCCTACTATTATTTGGCTATCTGCTTGGAGCCTTACTTCCTCTGTACCTTAGCATTCAATGACAACAAAATAATAATTACATTTAAAAAAACGTAAATATTCTCATTTTGAGTTTGAGAAAAAATACTGTCTCAGAGAAAAAAAATAAAATCAGAAAATTCATACAAATCATTTTCTCTACTAAAAGTAGCCATCAATTTTGCATTTACTGTGATACATCACATTCAACTTTGGCCCTTGAAAACTGTTTTTTAAAAGCTATGTTGGAATAATGCACTTGATTTTTTGTGACCTAAATTTTCTCCTTTCCTTCTCAACATGGATCACTTTCAATATTCTATCACCAGTTAAAATATCATTGTTGCCACAAAAATCCCAATTCTAAATCAGATTTATATAATCTTGAAAAAGTTCAGCTGTTGCTATTATAATTTGTCACTGTCTTGCTTTTGTTTGTTTTTTTATAACATTGAAACATTATATATTATTGCAATATAACAAAATAAAAGAAAATATCTTAGGGATGCCAATTACGCCAATGGTATTACCTAGTGGGAAAAGGCATAAAAGTTGCTTTCATTTCTTGTATATAAGAGTCTGTAAAAAAAAAAAAAAAAAAAAAAAGTTCTTTCTGTAAACCCACATTTTAGTCACTTAGTAATGAGGGTTTTATAATTCAAGGACAATTTACCATTCTGAAATGAGGCCATGTGATGTGTATATTTTGTAACATTGATCACACACAGAAGGTAACATTTGTCAGACAGCCTCTCCTTGGAAGCCTTGAGGTTGCTTACCTTCCAGAATATTACTGATAGTCGTGATTTAGTCATATTGTTCTGAATCAAGTCATATTTGACAGTTCCATCAGCTGAATTAATTTCTCAATTTTCTCTAATGGCCTTTTATTTCTTGGGGGTGATTTTTAGCATATTTTTTGAGGTAAGAGTGTCATTTGGTTGAATGTACACAAACATTCAATTTATTTAACATATATTACTGATTTCCTGCTATTATTCAGTCACTGATCTAGGTAATGGGACTAAAGCTATGTTTAAGCATACAGAATTTCTTGCCCTCACTGAGATTAATTACATTTTAATAAACCCATCATCACATAACTCTTCAGCAATTCTAAGTTTCCTAAGTATGACCTCAATAGATAAGCATCTTAGGTACTTCTCCATTACAGGTATTTAATAAACCAAACATTAAATATTAAGACAAAGCATAAACTGATGGGGGTACTGGGCAGCAAAGGGGAAAGAATAGAGTAGCAGATAATAGTTTGGGCTTTGCTCCCAGGAGAATTTGGGCTTGCATTCTAATTTTCTTCCTTACTTTGAGATCTTGCTGAGGTATTTACTAAAACTCTCAAGTCATTGGTTTTGTTTTTGCTCTTTATTTTAATAATCCACTTTTTTCAGAGGTGTTTTGGGGATCCTTTAATCATATGAACTATTTTAATTTTTATCATGTAGCAATTACTCGAGGTAATAAGGCTGGTAGAAAGATGGAGTCACCGCCTACTCCCCTCCAAAAACTTTAAAATCTAATTTGAGATGCAAAATTCAATTAAAAAAACCAAAACCACATGAAATTACTATGTTACTTTCTGGGTTTTTTTAGAGAGAGACTGTGTGTGTGAGCATGCGTGAATGGTGGAGCGAGGGGCAGGGAGGGGAGAGAGAATCTCAAGCAGGCTCCTTGCTCAGAGGAGAGCCCCACTCGGGGCTTCATCTCAGGATCCTGAAATCATGACTGAGGTGAAATCAGAGTTGGATGCTTAACTGACTGAGCCACCCAGGCGCTCCTATGTTACTTTCAACATAAAAATCACATAATTTTCATTTTCTAAGTGAAGCATGAAATCAAATGTTATGGATAAATTATCCCTTAAAAATTTTCACTGCTACAAAATTATCCCTATAGATTGATAAATCAGAAAAGCTAAACACTAGTATTTAGTATTTAAACATTAGTATTTAGCACTTTTTATTTTTTATTTATTTTTATTTTTTGTACCGAGCACTTTTTAAATCATTTTTTTTTTTAAAGATTTTATTTATTTATTTGAGACAGAGAGAATGAGAGAGAGAGAGCACATGAGAGGGGGGAGGGTCAGAGGGAGAAGCAGGCTCCCTGCCGAGCAGGGAGCCCGATGCGGGACTCGAGCCAGGGACTCCAGGATCATGACCTGAGCTGAAGGCAGTCGCTTAACCAACTGAGCCACCCAGGCGCCCACTTTTTAAATCATTTTAAAAGGAAACATGCCTCAAGGATAGGAAATTTAACTTTTATGAAGTTAAAGAGTGAGGGCCAAGATTGTGATTCTGGAGTCACTTTTGGACGTGCTGCCTTGGTTGGGTCTAAAATTGCAGGATTCTGAGCAGCTATAAACACCAAGTAAGAGCTGGGATACAGGATCAGAAAGAGGTTTGGCAGAACCTGGATTAACAATGAGGGTTATCCTCTGCAATATTACAGACTGAGAAACTTTAAAGCAGGTTGTCATTTTCATGCCAATAAATCCTTTCGCATCATGTAATAATGAAGTAACAGAAATTACATCTTATTTTCCACTCAATGCCATTCATTATTTTTTTTTTTTTGGATGCCTCTCAGATTCATGTGAGGGGATCGAATTAAACAGCTTGAGTGTACAGTAATTTTTAGCTTCTCCCTGGCACCAAATCTGTGAGATGATCAATGATGACCGGCGTGTCTTTCAATGAGCAAGTCCACAGCAGGTAGTTAACAGCAGCAAAGGGACCACCTGTTTGACTGATTTGAATGCTTAAGTGAAGGTTAAAGCGTCTGTTGAATTTGTGGAGCTTTCTGGTGGGTTGCAAACCTATTTACCAAAATGTTAACTTCCCAGTGGGCTGGTGTTTTGGCACACAGAAAGGTCTGAGGTGGTTCATGTTAAGACATTCTCATTAGTCAAGGGGACATGTGTAGGTTGCTAGCTTATCAATACAATCCACCCCTAAGATTTCTAGGAGCTGTTTGCTTATTTATAAATCCTATCATATCTTCCCTTATAGAGCTCAGCAGGGAATGAGATTTTGAGGAGTAGCTATTTGAAACCAGATACAAATAACCCTTGTTTAGAAAATGCATGAAAAATACAAAGTTCTGAGAGGAAATCAGGTGTTGACTATTTTCCCAAATGAAATATCTGAAGACCTGGAATTTCTCTGTTGGATCAAACATGCAATGAAATCATCTAGAAAAATCAATTTCATACCATCATAGCCAGTGTTTTTCAAAACCAGCTAGAATATGTATTTAGTAGGTAAGCAAATAAACTCCAAGTAAAACAGTTTAGCCATAATTTGGGGGACACAAATCTCAAGGGCAAGGTCACCTGCTATACATAGTTGAAGGTCATTTAAAGGGTTTTCCCACATGGAAAGTGGTATGAAACATCCTCTTGGAACTAGAAATGATTGAAAGGAGAGTTTAAGGAGAAAAGATAAAAAAAGAAAATCTGACTACATCTTGATTACTAGAGGTCTATAGTGAGAAGCAAAGCCACAGCTCGAAATATGCCGCACATTGCCGAGTATGAGTTTTGGAGTTTACATCTGTGTGCTTACCATTTAAGGGTTGCACGATACGGAGCATGATATTTCACTTCTCTAAATCTTAAAAATTCTTATTTATAAAGTGGAGATAAAAATGATATTTAGGGAATATCTGCGTAACAGAGCACATAAAATATGTCTAGCTGTAGTTAAGTATTCAATAACCAGGTAGTAATAGTAGAAACAAAATCTAAACACATTGAATACATTTCACCTCCTACAGAATTCCTTAAAAAGTAGCATGATACTACTTAAAATAATTAAGGACCTCATTTGCAAAATTAATCTTATATGGATTCTTATGCATCTTATTTAAGGTTGTGTTTTTCTGAGCAGAGGATAAACGACACACATTAGTCTAGGATGCAAGTGGGGGATCCCAGCAACAAATACCATATAATGAGAAATTAAATATTTAATACCTCAACTTTTCTCTGAACAAAAATTAATACAGACTCACTAATTAACACTTGGGAAGGTGGAGATTTAATAGCAGCTCCAGGCAAAACGATTTCACTCAATTAAGACCACACATCTTAAATTGCAATTGTTGGGCTTACTTGCTACGACCTGGAAAATATATTCTAACTTTGAAATATTACACAATGGACAAAAACGTTCTTTGTAACACTTTAAAATGATGCAAAGCATTCAATATTAGAGAAATCAGGTGCAAATAATTTAAAGTATTAAAATAATTAATAACCAGACATAAAAAATGAAAAGCACCATCCACAGAGAATAACCCTATGAGGACGCATGTGTAGCAGGAGCTCCGATCTGGCCTTTCCCCCAGCAGGTGCTGTTCCCATACGCAGCTCTGTGCACGGGTCCCCACCCTTCCCAAGCAGTCCTAAGCAAAACGCAAAAACATTATTGACCTTACTCTTTGCTTTCTGAAGCAGTGAAAAATGAATGCATTCGATATTTACTTGTATTCATTATAATTAAAAATGAAATTAAATATTACTGTGTTCAAACTTTTAGTGCATTTTAAATGAGCAAGGGAAATTGCTTGAGAAATATGGATCTTGTTTAGCCTCCATATAGTTATTCAACCATTTTATCCTTATATGCTAAACTTTTTCTGCATGTTACCCAGACAAAACTCTAGTCTTTTTTTTTAAGTTGAAAATTTTCTGATTTGCTGGGTTTATATTTTGTATTTTGTCAGGAAACAAGTTTTTTTTTTAATTTTTTTAAAGGATTTTATTCATTTATTTGACAGAGAGAGAGAGAAAGAGAGCAAGCACAAGCAGGGGGAGCAGCAGAGGGAGAGGGAGAAGCAGACTCCCTGCTTCCAGAGCAGAGAGCCCAACGTGGCTCAATCCCAGGATCCTGGGATCATGACCTGAGCTGAAGGCAGACGCTTAACTGACTGAGCCACCCAGGCACCCAGAAAACAAGTTTTAAAACCTCAATTAAATGAAAACTTTGACCTTGTGATAGAAACATTAGATTCTTCAAAATTACTGCCACCAGGATATTCTATAGTCACAGAAGTCCTTTAAATGTTTAACTTCTTAAAAAGTAGAAATTAAGTTTGCAAAGTCCAGCATACATATCTTTGAAGGCTGTGGTGTATGTTGCCAAATTTATGCAAATCTGTTCATGCAAGGAAGAAGCTCTAAATCTGATCTCTCAGCACAAAAGGTAAAACCTAACCACAGAGGAAGCAGAAGTCACAGCAGATATGCATCTCCTGTCTCCATTCAAATGGTAATAAGCTTCTGTTTTTAACTAGCAAGGGCATCACTGAATCCACTCTTCATTCCTCCCTTCATTAAATAAAAATGATATAGTGAGAATTTGTTAGTTTAGGGTGATCTAATTCATGTACCAAAGCTAAACAGAACTTGAAATATACAAAAATAGATGTTGCCAAATGACAAAATTATCAGATATCAGGTAACATTTTTCTGAAATTTGGGAATTCCAAATGAAAGCTTGATTGGAATGGTGTATCCTGTGTTCACGTGGAACCCTCATGATTTGTCATTCCTGCTAAGCTCTCCTTAGTATCTGGAGATTTTATCAATCATTTAAATATAGCATTTTTTTTTCTTCTCTTTCTTTCTTCCTCCCTCCCTCCCTCCCTCCTTCCCTCCCTCCTTTCTTTCTTTTTTTCCTTCCTTCCTTCCTTCCTTTCTTCAATCATTTAAATGTAGCATTTTTTCTTTTTTTCTATCTTTCTTCCTTTTCCTTCCTTCCTTCCTCCTTCCTTCCTTTTCTTTTATTTTTCTATCAAAATATAGTATTTTATTAAAAAATAATTGTAATGGAGGATTGTTATTTCATTAACTAAATATATGAAACTAGAAAAACTGCCATTATCCACACAGAGAAAAATATAAATGTACTATTTTACAAAGTTGCAATGGTCTGAATGCGTGTGTCCACCAAAAATTCATATGTAGAATCCTAAATGCCCAATGTGACAATCCTAATGCCCAAATATACTCTTAAGAGGTGGAGCCTTTGAGGGGTGCTTAGGTCAGGAGGGTAGAGCCCTCATGAATGGGATTAGTGGTCTTAAAATCTAGATCCCACAGAACTCCCTCACCTTGCAGAGACACAGCAGGAGTCAGAAGTCTGCAGCCCAGAAGGGGGCCCTCACCCGACCATGAAGGCACCCCAATCTCAGTCTTCCAGCTGACAGAACTGTAAGAAATAAATTTCTGTTGTTCATAAGTTGCCCAGTTTGTAGTACTTTGCTATAGCGGCCAGGATGGATTAAGGCACAATCCATCTCTAGAACTCCAGAATTTGGGGGCAAGCAAAAGGAGGAATCCTTGCAGGTAAATCCCTCAGAAAAATGCAGAAAAGGTAAGGAGAGATTGGGAGTGGGCCTTCCAAGGACCCAGTGTTCATCTCCCTTTTAAACCAAAATGTAGGAAAAAGTTTTCCCCAACTTCCTGGCCCTGGGGATGTTACAAAACTTACCAGCACTTCTGTCAGAAGGAAACATGGCAAAATGATGAATTACTGCCTAAAGTATCACAATCACAACCACAATCAAGGAGCACGGGCTCTAGGATGTGTAGAAGCAGAGATGAGGAATGCTGACAGACATGTCTGACCTGCCTTGGGGCTCAGAGCAAACACCGCTATGATTTCTGGTGCCCCTGGTTCTTCCTAATTTGGCCTGGCCATGGGCATTGGAAGTTACATTAATCTGAATAGTTTTAGGATATCCATATCATCTACAGAGAGCTTTGAACCCCTAAGGATGTGAAAAATGTTCCCTGGTTGGGAAAATTCTCTCTTTTAAACAGAGCTCTCCCTCCGAAAGCATTGTCTACTGTTTAAAGTCCATTAAATAATGGTTCAGAACGGAAACATAATGGCAACCTGGAAAGAAAACCCAGGGTATCTTATCACCTTATCACAAGGTAGTCACATGTCTCAAAGGATCCATTCATGATCTCTCCTCTGGGTCCTTTTAGTAACTTAACAAGGTTGTATATTCAGGGACGGTATCCAGTTCTTCACTGTCATCCTTTCCCACTGCAAATTACAAACAGATGTTTGTTGCTTTCAAGTCAGATGTCAGCACATCAGCAGGTGTTGAAGCCTATTTATTTGTACACAGAATGAGCGGCAGCCTTGCATCACAATTATGGTGTGTCTTCACCTTCCTCTCCTGCTCAATCCCTCAGTCTGCCTTTTTCTTTTCTTTTGTAAGCCATTTATAGAGAAGATTTAAACCATCCAGTCATTATTTGTGGGTTAAAATGGCACAAAACAAACAGAATTAACATCCATGTGGTTGCTAGAAAGTTGAAGTTTTATAATATCTTTCTACCAAGTTTAGAAAGTTTTTATTGCCTGAGAGACTTTGATCATAAAATTTCTCTATGTTCCATTCAAACTTTGTTCCCACTGATAACCTATTTCAGTTTCAAAAGTTGACAACCTGGCCTTTTCTACTAGTATTAAAATCCCCACTGATACCTCACTGCTTTGGATAACTTGAATAGATAAATAGGTTATTTTAAATGATATATACTTAAATATACTAAGATAATGATTAGATCAATCCTGTTATTTAATTCTTTAAAATCTTTCCAAATAATTATTAATTGATAATTACAAATAAGTATTTACTCAAATGAGTAGGCTTTAAAAAAATTCTTCTGAAATACTAAGGTTTAAATAAAATGTATTACCAAAGTCAAAAGTGAACAGTTTTTTTTTTTTTCTTGAGAGAATAATATTCGTTTTTTTATAAAGTTTTTATACAGGCTGAGGCTATTGGGGTTCTATCTTTTCATGCCAGTCACTGGCCTTTTGTCAAAACTCATCACTTTCTGAGGCAGGAATGGAGCATGAGAAGGAAACTGGAGGAAAACAATGGGGAAATGAGACAAAGACAGTTTGCAAATGTTCTTGGCACTCTAATGCTTCAAGATAAGTTTTTAGCCTAGAGGTAACAACCTCTGATACTGTGGAAAAGTTCACCAACTGGGTCAATAAGCACGTCATTATTTACTACTCCTATGGCTTTCAAAACAAACAAACAAACAAATAAATAATATAAATTAAATAAGATAAAGTAAAATAAAATTGGGGCATCTGGGTGGCTCAGTCGATTAAGGATGGGACTCTTGATTTCAGCTCAGGTCATGATCTCAGAGTCCTGGGTTGGAGCCCCGGGGCCTCTGACTCTGTGGGGAGTCTGTTTCAGGATTCTCTCTCTGCCTCTGCCCTTCTTTTTTTGCTCGCTCCATCCTTCATTTGCCCCTGGCACTAACTCCTATTAAAGAAACCATATTTTTGTAGAATATGGTTATGTTATTTTTACCCAAGGTCACATATACCATAGGAAATGAATCAAATGTATTATACCACAGGGAATTCACCACATAAAAGAGTGCCAACCTTTTTTTAACTACTTATGCGTGACTTTGCTTTTTCATTCTGTTTTATCTAAAGTATTTTATTATAGTCTTGACAACCATGATAGCAACATATTATATTTAAAAATTTTATCGAAAATTCCCCGTTTTTGGAGAAAGTGATCAGGTGCCCCTCCCACCATGCACTCTGTGTTCTTTGGGATTTCTGTTACCACAGATTCTCAGTGTCACTTCCTCTGGATGTCACTAGGGATTATCAACACAAAAACAACAGAACAAACAACAAACAAATAAAAAGCAGACTTGCTGCTCAAGTGAACTTGGGAAATTCTAGATTAAACAGGCCAGGCTTACACAAGCCTCTGGGCTTCTTGACTTCTCATAAACCATAATATGCTAATGTGAACTTGAATCTTTAAGATTCTAATAGAGCATTTAGTGTCTTTAAATTCAAATAACCACAGAATTCCAAGGGGTAAATGTTAAATGTACAAATTTATTATGGAAATCATCACCGTTTGTTAACTGAGAGATATACCTGCATCAATTGCCAGACACCTTGTAAAAATGTCTAGGTTTCAATATTGATTCTTTTTTCCTTAGTACAGAAAGAAAAAAAAAACCCAACCCCAAACAACTCTGAACGTAAGAAATGAAATGCCATAAACAGATACCCATTATTTAATATAAGATACGGCATTATCTCTACACTCCCCCCCCCTAAAAAATTAGAATTGCGAGGCCGAAAAGTTAAAAAATGCCTACTCACTGTAGTCTGTTCTATTTGAGAAAGTCAATTATTACACTAGCCAGTGACTGCTGGTCAGTCAATTATTCCTTGATAATTAAGGAGTAAAGAAGAGAGAGGTGCTGTGTCTACAGACCACTGCACTGAGGCCTCTGAAGATTCAAGATTCACGTGGAAATTTTCCCAGTAAGGAGCTGTGCCAATGTGCTTTCAGTGCTGAAACGGAGCAAGGAGACTAGGATAGCTAATCAGAGAGAAGTAAGGAAAACACAATGCTTCTCCTTGCAAAAGTCGGTGAGGTGACTTGCACACCTTGTTATGTCTTTGGAGGGGGAAGAAATATACATGTAGCCCCTGAAATGGGCCTTAGGAGCTCATGCATTTAATTACTGTCATATCCATAGAAAGCTACAGTGACTTTTCATAAAATATGCAAATATAGACTTGTGAGGCCATCTCATTAACAGATCTTGACACTGTCTTGTCAGATAGGAAAATTATAACAATGTAGATAAGGTGACACGTGACACGATCGTATAGGAAATTCATTTGGCCATCTGCTTACCTCAGCAGACATGGTGCTTTTCTTTTCTGTAGTATCACTCACAAGGAGCAGGAAAAAATGCTTTTTTGTGCTCATCTGTGACCCTGGAAATTGACCGTAAGCTCTGAGTTGTACTACCTGGAATAATACAGTTTCTACTGCATTTATGAAAATAAAAACCATCACATAATTTTCCAAAAAAGAATTACAAAGCCATAGATGTACTGAGCCAATAAGCAGGGTTCTGAGAAGGATTAATTAGTTTATACAATTGATTTTTATTTATTTATATATTTTTTAAATTTTATTTATTTATTTGAGAGAGAGAGAACACAAGCAGGCAGAGGGAGAAGCAGGATCCCCGCTGAGCAGAGACCCCGGCTGGATCCCAGGACCCTGGGATCACGACCTGAGCCAAAGGCAGACGCTTAACCATCTGAGCCACCCAGGTGCCCCAGGATTAATTATTTTACCAGGAAATGAACACTAAAATTTTCACAAGGGATTATCAATGAGCAATATATCAGAAATTGGTCTTCCTTTCTTTTGAAAAACTCAAAGCGTGCAAGTGTAAAACACACATAAGTGGGTATGAAATAGATAAACAGAAAAATCCCCACAGGGAACCTGGGGTAGAATACTGTTAGTCTAATGCTAGAAGTAAGGGGGTGGGGAGATAGCAGCTTGTTATCTACTTGACTTGGGGGCACTCCTAAGTAAATTATCTCATTTAATCCTAACGGCAACCCCTTGGAGTAAATATAACCACCATATTATCTCCATTTGGTTTAGTAAATTGTTAAGGTCACAGAGCTAGGAACTAGGGAACCAGAATTCTGATCCAAGTCTTTTCTTTTCTTTTTTCTTTCCTTCCTTCCTTTCTTTTCTTTCTTTCTTTCTTTTTCTTCCTTCCTTCCTTCCTTCCTTCCTCTCTCTCTTCTTTCTTTCTTTCTCTTCCTTCCTTCCTCTTTCTTTCTCTTTCTTTTCCTTCCTTCCTTTCTCTTTCTTTCTTTCCCTTCCTTCCTTTCTCTTTCTTTCCCTTCCTTCCTTTCTCTCTCTTTCTTTCTCTTCCTTCCTTCCTTTCTCTCTCTCTTTCATTCATTCTTTCTTTCTTTCCCTTCCTTCCTTCTCTTTCTTTCTTTCTTTCCCTTCCTTCCTTTCTTCCCTTCTTCCTTTCTTGAACCAGAATTCTGATTCTTTCTTTCTTTCTTAAAAATTTTATTTATTTATTTGAAAGAGAGAGAGAACTAGCGGCGGCGGCGGGGGGAGGTGTGGTGAGAGGGAGAAGGAGACACAGACTCCCTGCCAAGCAGGGAGCCCGATGTGGGGCTCGTTCCCAGGATCCTGATCATGATCTGAGCCAAAGGTAGACTCCCAACCTACTGAGCCACCCAGGCGCCCCTTGAAGCAAATCTTTCTGACTTCAAAACCCAGCCTCCTTCTTTTATAGTATTTGGAAGGCATTTTCCATGTAGTACACTGTCGAGGAGGTGGTCTCTTCCCACTAAAAATCAGGGGAATCTGTCAAACCTGTCTTTGAGGCAGAAGTAGCAAGATGATGATACTTTGAATCAAGAATTCCGAGGCAGCCTTCACAAGTATGTGGCATAAGGAGAAGGGGATCTGTAACCTCCAGAATTTAGAGCAGAACACAGGAAAGGATACTATTAGAGCTGCAGAAGCACAGCTGATGAAGAACTGTTTTTTGAAATCTGAATGCTGAGCAAGGAAAGACTGATAATCCCACACAATCCATGTATTACTGCCACCAGAAGAAAACTGGTAACTTGCATTCATCAAGAGGTGGACAAAAATGTCTACCCTCTGAAGGAAATTAGAGGAGAATAACAGAAAAAAGAATGAGGAGAATTGGACAAGAATCCAGCCAGAGATACTTCTTCGTCCCGGTCTGACCAAAGCTTTTATTACGACCCTAATTAGGAACTTTTAAGAGCGGATGATGCATGTTGTTCACTAGTATGTTTTCAGCATTTCATCAATCTTTTGTCATTTATTAGATCTTCTGAAAGCCCGAAGTTGAAGGAAACCATTTGTATCCACTTGGCATGGATGGATCTACCCAGTGACCTCTGCAGTGAAGATGCTGGTGCCCTGACTGATAGGACAATGTACTGTAGGTCAAAATCTAGGTGCAATTTAGATCCAAGAATGCATATAGTCCTTGAAATTAAATATCTGAAATTAATTTTACATTTCTATATTAGCAAACTTGAAAAATACTTCAGTGTCTGAAAATGTTCCACATTAAAATGCATACCCAACTTAATAAAGCTTCACTAAACAGCATTAATTTAACTATTTAAAACAGTGAAGGTAACAACTTAGTACATTTTCTGATATATCCCTGATAAGAATTAGACTAATCAGGAAAGGAAATATAATTGGGTAATTTAGTATAAAAATAAAGTTAAATTAAACTGAATTATCTCAAGGCATAATCCTACTTGAAAATTTCTTATTACCAAAAGCAATGAAAATAGTTCTTACCCTGTGGTCCAATGATTAAAACTATATATTTTTTTTACTGCTATGCTTTCAAATATAATTAAATTGGTTGATACTCGGTCTAAGTCTGTTTGTTTCAGAAATTTGCTCTGAACGTACTAAAGTGGTTATTAATTGTTTTTTTCTGACACTTTAAGATAAAAAGAAAAAGAAAAAGATATATAGTATTATGATTATGTGACTTCTTTTTAAAGAACTTTTGCTGAGGAAGAGCACAGTATGCCAAGAATGATACAGAATTGCTTCTTATATTGCTGGAAAATGTGGTCTAGATGACCAATAAAGTCCCTCACAGAGTCTTATTATCCCAGGATCTGCTATCACTCCTAAATCACTTGTTAAAGAAGTATGGGGGGGTGAGGTGGGGAGGGAGTGTCTTTTCTAAATTTCAGGTCTCTTTCACAATTGCATCGTCTACTGAGAACTGTATAGCATAACTACATCCCATCATTTAAATCAGGAGAGAAATATCTAATGTAGTTGTCTCTAGTTTACTGTTGGTTCCAAATCAGTTGCTTATAAAAGCAGAGAAAGAAGTAACTTTAAAAAGAAAAAATGAGAAAATGAACATCTTGCCATTTGCAACGACGTGGATGGAACTGGAGGGTATTATGCTGAATGAAATAAGTCAGTCAGAGAAAGACATGTATCATATGACCTCACTGATATGAGGAATTCTTTTCTTTTTTTTTTTTTAAAGATTTTATTTATTTATTTGAGAGAGAGAGTGAGAG
>NC_138380.1:8140066-8186892 GCF_054177405.1 Leptonychotes weddellii
GGGGGATGGGTTAGCCTGGTAATGGGTATTAAAGAGGGCTGTACTGAATGGAGCACTGGGTGTTATATGCAAACAATGAATCATGGAACACTACATCAAAAACTAATGATGTAATGTATGGTGATTAATATAACATAATAAAAAAAAAGAGAAAATGTAGAATAGGTAGTGTTGGGGAGTATTTTTTTTTTTAGCTTTGAACCCAGACACAGAAGTCCAAAAGCATCGTTATCCTGTGAAGAGCTTCCTAAGAACCCAGAAAAACAAATCTGCAAGGAGAAAATTATAATCCAGATTAGGCTACTTGAAAATTTTCTACTGTCAGTGGAATCCTTCAAGATAGAATCCCTTCTACCAAAAGTCTACAAATTCAAGGAATGAGTCTTAGAAAAATAATTACTAGGTGATGCATTTGATTCTCCTATAAAACAACAAAATACTTCCCCACTTGCTTCATGGAAAGCAAAAGATAAAATCTTCATTAAAAATATAAAAGGTCATCTCCCCTTAGGAGAAATCTACTTGCGAACTGGATAGAATTTATTGCTGGGTGCTTCCGTTCCTGATAAATATTGCACTACCTTCAGGAAGATGAAAGAAATTACGAGTGGAAGGACTGGAGCATCAAGCTGTCATCAAGTTCACATTGCCTGGAAGCCGATGTACGTGGTCTGTGAGCCTACATGGGTGACAGGCAGCTTGGCGGGTGCAGGTCTGTCCCGCAGGAGCTCAGTGATTTGCCAGTGAATATGCATGAGAAGCTAATTTGCAAGGATTCAGTGAAAAGTTAAGTGTTTTGATGAGGAAGACTGAAATAACAAGAAAGGAGGAGTGAGGAAATGGAATAAATATACCATAATCCTTGATTACTCGGCAAGTACACCAGGCATTGGAGTTTATCTTTTCCTTAAAGCTAGCAGTTTTATTTCCTTGCATATTTTAAGCATGACATGGGCCACAGAGGGAAGGGAATCAAAACCACTCACATAGTTTATTTTAAATGGAAAATGAAAATGTGCAGATTTCCTCTTAATGACTTCTAAAAGTAATTTAATGCCTACATTTTGAAGAGATCTAAAAGGTTTTTTCTTAGCAACAAACCTTCTAATTTACCTATAGACCACAAATGGTTTTCTACATCTAATCAGTCTTATTATTTGCTAGCTTTACCTTGATTCTTTATAAAAAAAAAAGAAAAAAGCTAAAAGTGAATGGCTTCAGAAATGGAATAAAAAAAGCACAACAATGTAAGCTTTTCTCCCCCATATCTTTATTATCCCTGAAACTGTAGTACTATTTAATTAACTCTGACATACAGTATACTTTCTTCTGGAAAGGAATCTGTTATTTAACATCAACAACTAAAAAAATGTCCATGAATACACCTTCGTAGGAACAGAATGAAATCCCTCAAGAGGATTTCTAGTTCTTTTTTCTTTTTAATTGAATTTCTCCAAATTGTATCAATGGTTTCAATTGAAAACATGTACTCAGCAAATGAATAAGCGGAACTATAGAACCTCTCACAAAAGATCTGCCTTGTACACGCTGTTCAGGAACCTTGGAACTGCACTTTGTGCCCTAAAGGATGTGTGTGTATGTGTGTGTGTGTGTGTTTAACCTCACAAATATCTAAGTCTAGTGTTGAAAAGGAAGAATAGACAATTAGAATTGAGTGAAAATAATAAGACTCAGACTAACTGGGAAAGGCAGAGGTGGAATATTGTGGTGCAAAAACCCCTGGATTAGGAATTAGATTTAAGTTTTAAAACTTGGGTCAGCCCTTAGTCACGTCACCTTGGGCCATCACTTCACCTTTCAGAGAGTCACTTTCTTATCTATAAATATGCATTATAATGACTGTTTTCCTTATGGGATTCTCAGGAGGAGAAGATCCCAGGATACAGATATATGTAAATGTATTTTTTTAACTACTAAGCACCATACACATTACCTGTTTCCTGTAAATTCACTTGATAGTCTTGTATCTGATAGTCTTGTCCTCCTATCTCAGTTTTCTCATCAGTAAAATCAAAGGAAGTCCCGGGATCAATGCTCTTTCAGCTTTGCTAGGAGATCTAAATGTAATTATTTTTAATACAAAACAGGTTATGGACTGAAGGCATGGGATAAGGCAGTTGTAAAGTCAAAGTATCAAAAATACAGAGGGGTGGAGAGCAGTGTCCTGGGGCTACCACTGTGTGTGTATATGGGTGGGTGTGGGGGGGTCATAATGAAGAGAGGAAGCCAAAATAAAGAAAAATGTATTAATTATGAGTTTGAAACAATGGGGTCAAGTCATAGTATTGCTTCCAGGTAGATAACAAATGCTATGTTATTAGATTTGGTCAATAAAATAATTCAGGAAGAAATATGACTGAATTTCGACTTTAAAATGGCCATGGTCATTGTCTGATGACCATCTGAGCCTTGGCCTCAGGACCTGTCAGGTTCCTTGTGTGTTTTTGATTGGCTTTTTAAGAGATTTAGACCTCTCTTTTCTCTCTCTTTTCCAACTTTATTAATTTTTTAAGGCAAATAAAGTTTCCAAATCCTACCATTTATCTTTATGTTCACAGATATGTGATACAAGAGAACCTGTCTTCACCTAGATGCCATTAATTGAGGCTTCTAGATTCTAAAATACATTCTGACATAAAGACATGAATTTGGAAGATCAATGGCTAGAAGAAGTCCATCCATTAAGAGGCTGTGTGGAAATCTACCAAGGATCTAGCACCCATTATGTTCTGGTAGGCCTTTTTTAAAAAAGTGGGTTAGTCAAACAAAATCAAAGCATGCTACTCCTCCCAAAATATTTATTAACTACTTATTATGTGTGATAAATTATTTATTTTAATTCTCTCAACAGATACAGAGAGGGAAATAAAGCCTTCGAGAAATGAATTACTTGAAGGTAATACTACTGGTAAAGAACAGAATGGGGGGTGCCTGGGTGGCTCAGTTGGTTAAGCGACTGCCTTCGGCTCAGGTCATGATCCTGGAGTCCCTGGATCGAGTCCCGCATCGGGCTCCCTGCTTGGCGGGGAGCCTGCTTCTCCCTCTGACCCTCCCCCCTCTCATGTGCTCTTTCAGTCTCTCTCTCTCAAATAAAAAAAAAAAAAAAAAAAAGAACAGAATGGGACTTCAGCCAAGCAGGCTTGCTTCTTACTCACTCAGCAATGTTGCCTTTCGGTGGCATCAAGAGGCAGCGTCCCATCTCCAGCCTCAGCTCTGCTCTGTGTAGCGGGGCCCTGTATCTTCCCAGAGTTTCTCCTCAGAGAAATTGTATTCTCTATTTCAAAATGTCAGTAGGACCTTCTTTTCCAATTAGTTGATTAGATACTTAACAAGAACTTGGCACTTAACAAGATAGTTGACAAACCTCATGCTTTGTCTCCTGGTTGATGTTTAGAATTCACAGAATAAGGGAATTTGACTTATCGATGAATGTAGGACATTCGAGGGGAAATATAAGAATCTGAGCCAACACCTCATAGTCTAAGAGGCTGTAAGACAGGCTCACCAGAAACCAGATGTTTCTCCGAGGACAAACATCTCTCTGCATAAATGTGTTTCCTTTATAGGCTCAATGTTAACCATCTTTCCTGAAAATCCATCCACAGCTGATGGAGGAAATTGAGAATACGGGTTTGAGGCGAGAATGAAAGATTTGTGATGTGGCAAGGAAGGTAACTTCTATACACTTTCTCAACATTAATTTCTTTGAACTGGTCTTAAGATATTGCATTGCCTGTTCCCATGATGCCAGCAGACATCTTGAGATCAAGAAGTTTACTTAAATTCTGTGAACCAAAGAGTTCTCTGGCTGTACTATATTATCCTATCACTCCAGGGAAGCCAAGGCTATTAAGAATGTTTCTAGGCACCAGCAACTGGCAGTAAATGAATATTGATTAGATAATTTCTTTTTATTTATTTCTTTTTAATTTTTTTAAAAGATTTTTTTATTTATTTGATGGAGAGAGACACAGCGAGAGAGGGAACACAAGCAGGGGGAGTGGGAGAGGGAGAAGCAGGCTTCCCGTGGAGCAGGGAGCCCGATGCGGGGCTCGATCCCAGGACCCTGGGATCATGACCTGAGCCGAAGGCAGACCCTTAACGACTGAGCCACCCAGGCGCCCCTGATTAGATAATTTCTATGTGGCAATTTCTTTCACATGTTCTCTGGTGGATACCGAGAAAGGAGGCACCATATTCTGTGTCTCAGGGATCTAATGATATCCAGTATTAATAACACCGTAAGATGAGTCTCAAAGTTTCTCAAGTGAACTCAAGGTGGGAGCTGTGAGTGTGCCATGGTTTGGAAGTGTTCTTTGAGCCTGTGTTCTCCCTTGGCCTTGAAGGATGGGTAAGATTTGAAGGACAGGAAAGAATGAGACCTTCCAGGTGTGAGGGACTCCAAGAATAAAGCTGCAGATTTGCCAACACCAGTCACATTAGGGGGACTGGATCAAAATAAACATCTAGCTGAACCAGAGGGTCTATAAGCAGAGGGTGCTCCTGAAAACTTCACTGAGCACTAACTCAATTAACTTGTCTGTATTCTTAGTCAAATCAACATGAAATTTAACCCTGTGTCTGCCACTAGTTGTGTATTCTCAAACAAGTTAACTTCCCTCAAACTCTGTTTTCTATCTGTCACGAAAGGATGCTCGCTCACAGAGCCTGAGAGTAAGTGTGATTCTATATAGAAGAAACCTAATACAGTGACTGGTGTGTAGGTTAGGCATTGATATGGTGTTTTAATGTAGGAATAATAAATGCAATAATAAGATTGGATTATATCCTCACTAAGTTAAATTTTAGTTTCAATAAATTGATTGAATTGTGAAATTTAAGTGTTCTACAGAAAGCCTAGAAATTTAAATTCAGTTTTAGCGACAGATTTAGTAAAAAATGAGCTTTTATCAACTGCACTTTTTGTTTCTTCATCACACAAATGAAAGATAATGGCCATAAAATTTGACTGAGGTTTCAAGGACATGCACGACAGCATTAAAAATAATTTAAATAATGCTAAATCATAGTCGTCATTAAGTGTTGAGACAAAGCCCCATCTTAATAAATTCTACCGATATTTCTAAGTCAGACTATTGCTAACACATATTAGCATTTATTACATATTTGTCTTTAAGCGTGTCACATTGTTCCTTGTTCAATTTAATTTTAGTTCTATTTATGAAGTACACATTTTATAAATTACCCTAACATGTACATTTTCTATATTTAGAATTTACAAATGAGGGGCAAGTCTTTTTAATCACTTGGAACAAACTTTAATTAATGAAAACCCTGATCCTCATTTTTAAAATTTAGCCCGTCCAAAACCCAAAAATACCTTCAAAATACAAATAAAACATATTTCATTAATATCATTTCCCCCTAAAGAAAAGTCATGCATATCGAAAAAAAAAAAAACCTACTATGATTTGAGAGTGTTTTGTATCGATCCTGTAAGAGCCAGAACCACATCATGCCCAATTCAAATCCTCTCTTGAAGTCGTCAGCAGAAAGAAGAGTAGTGATTTATAGATAAGTTAATGAGATGAAAGTAAGATTTGAATCTCCTTTTGGGGAGATAACTTTTATTAAAAAGCAAGTTGTAGGAATTTTTGCATCCATTGTTTTTACTGGTAGTCTATCGACCACTGTTACACAAGATGATGTTGTAGCGCTTCTCCAAGTACAGTGTTCCTTCTCTGACATGCATTCTGCACTTTCATTATGGTTCCTTTAGCTGGCACCTGCCAGGAAGGTACACTCTGCTTGCAAAGGTTAGGTATTGCCTTTGTGGAATTATCTAAAAAGCATCCCAACCCCTTCTTGACATATAGAGAGACAGTCCTCCTGTACTGTCTTCTACCGAAGTCCCTATTATTAAAGAAAATATAGAAGAGATATTTAGAAGGCACCATTACAACTCTCAAGGTAACCCGGAAGGGAGTAGGAGATTTATTTCTATATTTCGTGTTATAATGAAGATACACCTTTTAAGAGTTTTTGTTTATTTACAGTATATAATTTTCCCTGGGGTTGTAATCTCAAGAAATGGTCCACTTAATTCCATATTTAAAAAATGCCCACTATTTGCAAATTCCTCTGGTGATACAGCATGAATGAGAAAGTAAATTGAGGTCCCTTGAGTTGACACAGGGGAGGAAGAAACCAATACATAATCAAATAATGACAGCAAGTGTGTTGAAATGCTGGAACAGATATATGTATGAGGTTCTCTTGCAGTCCAGCTGTGGAAGTGGATGACGTTTTCTTAGGAAAAGACGAAGGGGAGGTCAGGAACTTCACTTTAACGATGTCAAATGTCACTCTCGTGATAGGACAACTGACACATGCCCACCTCTACTCAGTTGACATAAAGTTATCATTGCTTACTCTACGGCAGCAGGATTCTGAAAGGAATCATGAGATGACCAGCTGTAGTGGGGCTGGAGTTGAAGGCAGTGAATGATACCAGCAACAGCATCTCAGAATGAACCCCCCCAAACTGAAGAAATGCTTAGTCAGAGGAGAGATGCTTATAAAAAAAAAATGTGGAGGCAAATATATACACCATCTGGCTATATTACATAATAAATGACCTGAATTTTATTTTATTTATTTTTTTTTAAAGATTTTATTGATTTATTTGACAGAGAGAGAGAAAAAGAGAGAGAGCACACACAAGCAAGGGGAGTGGCAGGCAGAGGGAGAAGCAGGTGCTCTGTTCGGCAGGAAGCCCGACGCGGGACTTGATCCCAGGACCCTGGGATCATGACCTGAGCCGAAGGCAGACGCTTAACTGACTGAGCCACCCAGGCGCCCCAAACGACCTGCATTTTATTTATTTTTATTTATTTATTTATTTATTTTTAAAGATTTTATTTATTTATTTGAGAGAGAGAGACTGAGAGAGAGCACATGAGAGGGGGGAGGGTCAGAGGGAGAAGCAGACTCCCTGCTGAGCAGGGAGCCCGATGCGGGACTCGATCCAGGGACTCCAGGATCATGACCTGAGCCGAAGGCAGTCGCTTAACCGACTGAGCCACCCAGGCGCCCAAACGACCTGAATTTTGAAACCTCTAACTACTGAAAGTAATTTATACAATCCCATGTGTATGTGGCATGTGTATTTTCATTGGCATGGAAAAGAAGGCGTCAAGCACAATGGCTTATTTAATGCATTTTCCACCTGTGTACATCTTGACTCAATGGAAGCAAGACAGAATCAGATAACAATCTAATTACCCTGCAAAGGAATTTAGCAATTGACGATGGGATTAATATAATAATCGAATCCCAGCTGGAATTAACTGTAGTGTTTCCTACTGTTTTATTAGAAAATGCTAATGGTTTTGCAAGCAAATAAAGTGCTTTAAATGACGAAAGATAACAATTATTTTTTTTAATTCTAAAGAAAAGGACTCAAGTTATAATTTGTGAGAAAGTCTTAAATGACCAGGTGTGCAAAGGTGAAAGTATGTGTGGTTGTGCAGAGAGGAGAGGAGGTGTTTAAATGACATCTATTTAATAGAACTGTGTCATTCTTAGTATTGAATTTAGATGACAGCTTAACAGCATTCAACAACATACAAAACATATTTTATCCAAAGTAAGATGAAATGATCCTTAACATTGCATAATGGATGGCTGACAATAGGCTAAACTATACCCACAAATGGCTGAACTAGATATAAAAATTTATGATATTCAAGAGAATATAAATAAGCCACGGCCAGCAACAGAATGCCTTGGAAACAGGAAATAAAAGAATTAGATCTTCTTGGTTTGTTGTATTTCTAAACATAGTATTTCATATGCATTTCTGTTAGTTTTGGGGACAGTTAAGAGACATCTGAAAAACTCTAAGACAGCAAATGCACCCCATAACTCATTAGCATTTGAGAGACAAATCTGAGGCAAACACTCCAGATGTGATTATTATAATCCTTCAACTATGCTGATATCTAATAACCTTCAAAAGCTTCTTCATTATCATCCCGAGGAACAGCAATGATTTTTCATTAGTGAAATAAGTTTCATTAGTGAAGCAAGGAACGTGCGCTTGCTAAGATACCATGTAGGAACTCCTACCTTGCATGGAGAGCATTTGAGTCTCAGTGAACCTGGTCACCTCTACTCTTCATGGCTGAATCCCACCAGATCCCATGAGCAACCACTTCCAGAGGATGCTTTGGCCTGATTCCAACTAGATGGTAACTAAATCCTGCTAATAGAAAATTGCCATATCAATCTAAGTGAAACTTTCATGCATGGTGTTTGCAATGTACCCTAAAAGACAAAAGCCTGAGATTTCATTAAACTCTCAAGAGTACATTTTATGACTTGTTCCGCTTGATGGCTAAGAAGAGTGTGAATGTGTAGTAGAATCTGATTTGTATGATTTGCTCTCATTGTAACATGAGATGGTTTTATGATCGGGCGATAGAACTATAACTCCCACCTCTAACAAAAAAAATACCAAGAGATACTGAAAAGGAGGTTATCAACTGTGGACAACCAAACTGGCTTAGGTCAATCTGCAACATAAACACTCACACACACATAGAACATATGAATATCCAGATTTGTCTAACCAGTGAGTAAGGAAATGCTTAATTAGCTAATTAATTAATTAATAAAGAAGCATTGCAAAGTAGCAGGTCTCCTAGACTAAGTATTAAGACATTTGGGCCCCAGTCTTATTCTAGTCTGATTTGAGCCAAGTCAATGTCTCATAAAGCTTTCATTCCTGAGAATTCTGGATTGTATGACTTATTTGGCTACCTCCAACCCCAAAATGTACAAATTTTATAAAAAATGGAATGCATACTCCTAAACTGTACTCTGATAAAGAATAGGATTAATTATAAAGACACAAGGGGCGCCTGGATAGCTCAGCTGGTTAGGTGTCTGACTCTTGGTTTCTGCTCAGGTCATGATCTCAGGGTCCTGGGCTCTAGCCCTCGGTCGGGCTCCCACACAGCAGGGAGTCTGCTTCAGGATTCTCTCCCTCTGCCCCTCCCCCTACACTCTCTTCCTCTCCCTCTCTTTCTAAAATAAATAAATAAATCTTAAAAAAAAAAAAAAAAAGACAAGACTTTCCTGGAATGCCTTTCCAGAACACAGTGTGATTCACCTGCAACCATTCCTTCCCTTGATTCTAGCACCAGCACCAAAACATGGTCATTCTAATCTGTTTCAGAATAGTGTTTTAGCCTTCTTGCCTGGGAGGCTAACAACATAATACATACTATCCCTGCTTTCTTTTCTCCTGCTTGTTCTTCATTCTTTTCTTACCTTAAAAGTTTCTCTCCTTTCCTAACCTAAATACCTATTTCCTACAATTCCCTCCCCCTTACAGCTTTAATGGCATCATTGGGAGAAAAGTCAGAAAACATGCATATCGAACAAACAGGTCATTTGGAAAATAACGGTCACTATGTACAATCACATTAATTTAAAATTGTATGTTGCTTTAAAATATTTCATCCCATTTGTACAGATGCCCATACGCTTTGTCCAAAATCTTAATATTTATACAATTGTAGAAGGGCTATTTCCCCTGTTTGTTTAATCAGCCAGAATAATCTGAAAAGAACCTGGCCGTGTCGAGCGAGATCCCTCAAGTTTAATGCTCCCGTGTTTCTCTTTCATGTGGAATTATCTGTACTGGAAGCTAATCCTTTTCACTGAGGGAAGAGAGATTTACAGAATAGTGCCAGCTCACAAATGTCGGATTTCACAAACTCTCTTCATCTCTTTGCTGCCCTCTCTGCCCCTGTAAACATTATGCTTTGCTTCCTAAATAAATCGTGCAGCCGTTCTTATGAGGAATGTTTGTTTCGGGCAAACATCGGTTTCGGTGAAATGATTAGAATTTTCAACAAGCTTCTCTTCTCATGTGGATTTTTCTCACTGGATTTTCTTAAATGCTTCAGCATTTCTGCTGTGCTTTTGTTCCTGGAGGTGGTGTTTTAAGAGAGATAGTCATGGAGAAGTGAAAGAAAGAGAAGAAGGGAAATTAACCTTTATTAGGCATCTGTCCTAATACCGGCATTGTTTCTACCTTGTTTACATGGATTATTTTATTGCCTTTACTATCAACTATGGGGTAATTATGATTTTCTTATTCTATGAACGAGTGCAGTAAATCTAGGTAAGATGAAGTAATTTAGCCAGAGCCGCAAGCTAGTAAGGGTCGAGGTCAGAAGTCAAGACCACGTGTCGGGGATACATTCCTCTGTGTTCTCACCATGCCCTGCTGCCTCATCCATCTCCTTCTTGGAAATACTTCAAAGGAATAGAATATAGTTAGGTTATATTAGTTTTTTAAAGTAAGTTTTTAATTGCAACCTGAGCAAAAAGAAATCTGATGTTATACATTAGAAAAGATTTTAAAAGTGTTAAAATCCTGTTTCTTCATGCACTTGTTGAAAAAATAATCAACACTGCTGGCAGACTATTGGTATCTAATAAAGCCATTAGGCATTCCTATTTCATGTAGCTTAATAAGAATGACAGGTGTGGGAAAAAACATCTCTTTTTTGAGCGTATCATATGCTAGGCACTAAGCTTCAGCGTTATATACATTAATCATGAAGTCTTTGCAACACTTCTACATGTGTATTAGCACTCCTTTGTGCAAAAGTGAGTTGTGTGACTCAGAAACTATCCCTCATATGTCATACGATGTCCTCATACCACACAGTGTGGAAGATGATTAGATTATATATAATACACTTTTATACCCTTTTATTATTCTCTAAATTTTCATGTAGTATCTCTTCCTAAAGTCTACAATCTTCCTCATGGCTGCTTTTATCTGTGTCTGAATTAGGTGTTTAAAGACACTTGTTATATTGATGGGGTGCCTGGTGGTGCAGTTGGTCAAGCCTCGGATTCTTGGCTTTGGCTCAGGTTGTGATCTTGGGGTCCTGAGATGGAGCCCTACGTCAGGCCCTGCACTCAGCGTGGAGTCTGCTTGAGACTCCCTCTCCCTCTGCCCCCTCCCCACCTCTAAAATAAATAAATAAAATCTTTTAAAAAATAAATATAAAAAAATAAAAACACTTGCTATATTGAAAAAAATGATATATTTCAGGTAGATGGATAATAGAATAATTCTGTGTATAGTCCATTAACTTAAGTCATGTAAACCATAAACAAATAGCAAGGTTTGTTTTCCAGGTGGGGGTCAGCTCGGGTAGGAAGGTGTGTCCAGAATTGATCAGATTTAGCCTTAGCCACACATCTTTAGCGTCTCAGTTGATTTTACTGGTGCTCCTTGAAGGAGGAAGGACTTAGGAATGGAGCTCTCTCTACAGCTGAGGACACCAAGTCCCTGAGGGAAGAGTAGAAAAACCCCGTGGTGAGATGATTGAGCTCCGAGCCCTCACTCTACCTCCCTTTGGCAAATAAATTCACCTTTCTTAGCTCCCCACCACCCGTTTTCTGGGGGAAACCTCTGTAAGTAGATCCTTAATGAAAGAAGAAGTAAGTGAATTGCACTTTGTGAACACTCGGTGCTACATGAATTCATTTTCCCTCTTTTCAGCCTGGCTAACTTTTCTTTTGTCAAAAAGGCCTTGATGGCTTTTGCACTGACCTGCCTCGGGGACTCTGTGCCTGGCAGGCCACCTGTCTGGGCAGCTGTCTGTGGCCAGTGCCCCGCATGTCAAATTTAGCAAGAGCTGGTAGCAGGGCCGGCCTCCACGCTATGTCCACTGCTCTGCAGACAAACAAGGAAATGAAGCCCTCCCTAGAGAGCCAAAAGCCTTTAAAGCATTATACCCCTTTCACCCTGACACGCAAAATGAACCAACAAAATGAGAAAGAAGAGAAGGAACGGCAGGAAAAAAGTTTGTGGGTCTTCTGAGGAACTTGTAGGGGAAAAGAAAGACAAACATAATATAGACTTAAAAAAAGATCTATCTTAATTTTGTTAATATAAAGGATTACAAAAAGAAAATGATTTCCAATGAAACTACGTTGTGGGGGTTTTATTCGTTTTAGAGCAAAATCTCCTTTAAGAAAATGTCTTGCAAAATCAGCATGAACAATATCTAAGGCTCTGGGGGTGAAAAATTACTATTGTTAGGAACTGTAAGGTGAGTATTTGTTAGGGGCTTTAAATCTCACTATTTCACAGGAAGAGCACTGGCAAAGCTACATGCCACAACAGAAGGTCGAAGCTATTCAGCCGTCAGAGTGTAGCCTAAAATTGTTTGAGCAAGGCTCCAGTCATGGGCAGATGATGTCTGGCTTAGATTCAATCACCTTCATCAGCCTGAGAGAGAGGAACGGGTGTTGATACAGATATTTGACCACCAAATGGAAGGCCCCAAAAGGACAACTCTTTAACTGCTCTGTGTGTGTGTGTGTGCGCGTGCGTGCGTTCACACACGTCTTGCATTTATTTAAACCAAACAAGACAATAACCGTTTGTCAGTAAATGTGAATAGTTACTTTCATATTTACCTAATAAAAGCTGACGGTTCTGGAAACTTATGCAGATCACAAGAACATGGATGTTGGCAAGGTTCTCACTTTTATCACAGAAATGGTAAGAGCATATTTCAGTGACATAGAAGCCCATTTTTTAGAAATAGAGCCTCAGCATTTTCATAATGTTCCATTGAATGTTCACTGTGTGATACATCAACTTTTTTTTTCTTTTTTTAAAGTAGGTTCCATGTACCAATGTGGAGCCCAATGTGGGGCTTAAACTCACGACCCTGAGATCAAGACCTGAGCTGAGATCAAGAGTTGGATGCTTAACCGACTGAGCCGATCCATGCACCCTCATATTAACTTTTTAAATATTGTATTTCCTTAGTAACCTTTTTATAGTAACCAAAATTGTAATAACCTAAACTTTCTTTCAAAATTAAATAAAATCATTAGTCCAAATTTTATGAACACCAACTCCTTCCTTGAAGAGATACAAACTGGACTTTCATATCTAAAAATAGAAAAGCATTTGTGCATCTCATTAAATCCTTTCTAAATAGGAAATATTAATAAGTAAATAGATGCACAATAGAAAAATCATTTGCTTATCTATGCATTAAAACCTTTTCCCACAAAATATATCTAACACTAAATATTAAACGAAGAACATTTAAAATAAAATTGCTGATAGAAACTAACTGCGGTATTTATAACAACTGCGTAAATTTGGTCATCTCAGTACTCAAAAAACAATCGAATCATATAAAACGTGAGATAATAGTTTTTAATAGGCTTCCTACACGTTAAAGTCAGAAGATAAAGATAAATCTGTGTTCTAGGTTTCCAAAATAGATAGATGTCAAACAGTGCCAGACAAACTGTGGCCATCATTCCATGTGTCTGGGTAGTCAACAAATATGCATACATCAGTGCCGGGATGACAACAGTGAACACAAGGGACTAAACTTTATGTCTCATGCAGCTTTCTCTCTGGTGGGAAGAAGATAATAATACAGTAATATGGGCATTAAGAAAAAAATTTTGGAGGGGAGGGATGAAATTTTAGACAGTGTGGAGTAAGGATTTACTGGGAAGGGACATTCTAAGTTAAGATGTGCCAAGAGAGGGGAAGCCAGATGCATGTTCATTGGAGGAGAAGGTGTGGGGGTAGGGGTGGGGAATGCAGCACAAGGCCTGCAAGATGTGCATGTTTAGGACCCATGAAGGGGCCATATGGCTGGACCAGTGAAGGGCAGGAAGAGGAGAAGTCACAGAGATAACCAGAAGCACAGACCCCATGCGGCCTCATACATTCTATAAGGGACTCTTGATTTTTACTCTAAGTGAAGGGGAGCCATTAGAAGATTTTCTGGATCTTTATGGCTGCCATACTGTGGACAGGATCCAGCTAGAGCTCTAACAATCCAGGTGAGAAAAGCAAGTGGTGGTTTAAGTTGAAGTGATTAGAAGTGAACGAACCCAGAATACACTTTTGAAAGTAGAGTCAATGCGTAAGGTCTAAGAGAGAACGAGTAGGAGAAGGTCAAGGACAGCACCAAGATTTTCGATTAGCATAACTGAAAGCATGGAGATGCACTAACTGAGTCAGGGAAACTGAGGTAGGAGCTGTTGAAGGTCCGGGTGGGGGGCTTGGGCATATGAGAAATGTGACCCATGATTATCTCTAATTAAAACCAAAGGGATGGTATTTTCTCACTCATACGGGCACACATATTAAAATGATGACATACTAGCTGGATAACTCAGAGATGATCAATGCAGTTTCTTTCTCCGAAAGGATGAGAAAAATGGAAGGAA
The DNA here is from genome assembly GCF_054177405.1 of Leptonychotes weddellii. Lineage (NCBI taxonomy): Eukaryota > Metazoa > Chordata > Mammalia > Carnivora > Phocidae > Leptonychotes > Leptonychotes weddellii. Next base: position 8,154,356 of record NC_138380.1, read on the forward strand.
GCAATGGAGAGGGAAGGAGAAGAAGAAGAAGAAAGGCAAGCTTTGTTCATGCTCATATTAAAATGGTGACATACTAGCTGAATACTCAGAGATCATCAAAGCAGTCTCTTTCTCTGAAAGGGTGAGAAAAATGGAAGGAAACGATGGAGAAGAAGAAGAACGGCAAGCTTTGTTCATGCTCATATGCTGCCCATCCCCAAAACTATGCCCAAGGGCCCGACTGTGCACAAACACTGTGATATCCATCATAAGTAGACCAGAAAAGAAATAAAGCCTCTATGTGACAAAGAGAGAAAGCGTGGGGGCTCTTTCACTTGTACTGAAACTGGAATGAATCCAGTGTGAATGGCACATTCATGGCATCTGGCATAAACATCTAGTAGGGTTTCCTTATGCCAGTTTCTCTTGACTCCAAATGTATTCATTATGATCAGATGTACCTTACTAAAACATCACTTTTAACTTGTTATGCCCTGGTGAAGAATCTGGAATGGTTATGAGATCAATTTTAATTTGCGCCATTTATACATTTTCCCATAATCATGTCTATCAATTTGATATTGTTATTCTTTTCCTCCTGCTTATAACCCCTTCCTCCCTTTCTCTACCTTACTGGATTCTAGACCCCCTTACATGCTACTTCCTCCATAGAGCACCTGCTGCATGTTTCTTTAATGGCCTATAGAACATATTTTATTTTATTTTAATTTTATTTTTTCTTTTGGCCTGTAGAACATATTTTAAGCATTAAATTGTTCCTAAATAGCTTCTCTATGGATTGATTTATTGAGTACCTGCTATGGCCAAGCACAGTGCTGGTCCCTGGAAACAGAAAAAAAACAATAATAAGAGAGAGTAAAAACAAGTTTTTAAAAGAATTTCTCTGTCTAGTATCCAAAAATATTAATAGTCAGTTACAATCTGTCATAATACATGCATACATTCTGACTGTACACATTACATTTGTAACACAGAAGAGGAAGCTGTTGTTGGCATATTGGTGCAAGGAAGGAAAATGCACATGAGCACACATGGGCACACACACATCTTATTTAGGCAGAAATGTCTCAAATCAGGAATTCTATGTAATGTGTTTTCGAGAGCATAGTTTCCCAAGCCCCTGTATTATCAGTATCACCTGGCATGCTTTATAAGAAGAATACAGATTACTAAGAGTTGGACTCTGAGTTGCTGGCCCTGGAATCTACCCTTTAAAAGCTCCCATTTTGACGCTGACGATGAATTAGTCGGAGAGGGTCAAGGACAGCACCAGGAGAGCCCCAGGCCAACCGAGATGTGCTGGTCACCCTACTTGCAGGTTTCAGATTGCTGACCCCTGGATACCTAGGGGAGAGTCATTTCTATCAGCTACCCCAGTCGTTAACAAGTGCCGAGTACAGAGATGACCTCCGGAAGGACCGGTCCTCAAGAACTCCAGTGCTTTTCAAATAATCTCCTCTGGTGCCTCTTCACCCTGTTCCCCCTAGTATCATTAGCCTAATTTTAACTCCTTTAGTTTTTATGTTTGAACCTCAAAGCGATTGTCTTTGACCGGAGTCTGGTTAAGTTTCATGCCTTGCTTTTTCATGTTTACTTTATGTAAATTCAATTCTTTGAACCTTAGGACCTTGGGCTAACAGCAACATGGGGACTCCATCAACAGCACAGTGTTAAGGTCATCGTCAACCCGTCACAGGGTGGATCCTAGTGTTTGTGGGATGCCCCTGGCAGGGAGGGCGCGTGTGAGTGTGTTAACCTGCACTGACTCTGCCTCCCGGGGCAAGGGTTTCCAGCAAATGACTATTTTACTTATTGATGTTCTTCCAGTCCTTCACTCTACTCTTTCTTGTGAAAAGTTCAGTGAGCTGAGTCCCTAGATTAACAGGATAAAGTTAAATTAATAAGATTTGTCTGAATGTACTTCAAATTCACATGAACAGGAATTTATAGAAAGTAAGAGTCCTCTTCTGTGAAACTCGACATGGTTTTCAAGTAATCATTTCAGTCCCAGTCCTCAAGCAAGGGAGGTTAGAGATACATCCACCAGCTGATAGGCACAATCAGGACTCAAGTGACTTAGCGTACACTAGTCATCAAAATAATTGCTAAACTATTGTTTTAACCGTATTTCCCAATAATTTCTAAGGTTTCCAACAACTTGATTTAAGATCCCAAGCCACTGTGTTTTTCCTGACAGTACAAATATTTAAAACGCACAATCATATTTTTGTGTAAAGATTTCCTTTAATACCAATTCAATATAAATAAATGAAATGCATTTTGCTCTTTTAGATTTAAATCAAAACTGGAATGTATTTGTAAGTGAAGCACTAAAAACTGTAAAAGATCACAGTGGAAAGATCTTAGAACTTACTCTGGCATATGTTATCCATCTAGTGATTTAAACTTGTCTTAAGCATATGCTTTCCTCATAAAATACATAGTGTCTGAAATATATAGAATTTAATTCTCATTAAAATGGCTTGAAATGAAGAAATAAGAATAAGTATGATAAGAATTAAAGAAAAGTTTTGGGTCATATGAATTTACGTTTAAAAGCCATGGCTTAATTAAAGCTTCAAAATAATAGAAAATAAAATGATATAAGAATACTAGGTTCTTATGTTTTTATTTTTTATTATTTATTTATTTGTCAGAGAGAGAGAGAAAGCACAAGCAGGGGGAGTGACAGGCAGAGGGAGAAGCAGGCTCCCCACTGAACAAGGAGCCCGATGCAGGGCTCCCTCCCAGGACCCCAAGATCATGACCTGAGCCCAAGGCAGATGCTTAACCGACTGAGCCACACAGGCGTCCCGATGAATACTAGATTTTTATGTGAAACAAGTATGCCATTGGACCCTGGACAAGTACTGGTAAACCTCCAAATTCTCTGCACCCATGAAACTTGGCTTTGGACTATGGCTTAAAAGCCAAACTAAGTGCTTGTGACCTGAAGGGACCCATGCCTTTCTTCCTGCTCCTTGTAGATACACAAACGAAGTTACCCATTCATATTGGGATGACCTGGGTGTGACAAATTCTGGGACCACGTACTAGCTAAATGGTGCTCATCAGAAGAAGTAGAAGGGGAGCCGACTGCACCATAAGGTGGGGGCCTGAGCTGCAGGTGTTAACAGTGGACCCTTTTTTGATTTTAGGATGCCGTTAGTTCTGCAGTCTATTTAACCTTTAGATTTTCTATATTCTTTCTTCAGTGGCTTATCCAACAGGTCTTGCTGATACCACTCTGCATTCCAGAATACTCAAATATCACATGCAAATTATCCAAACATAGTATTTTCATCAGGCAATTCACCTGCTCAAAAATAGAGTCAGAAGGGTGCCTGGGTGGCTCAGTCGGTTAAGCTTCTGACTCTTGATTTCAGTTCAGGTCATGATCTCAGGGTTGTGAGATCGAACCCAGTGTCCTGCTCTGCTTTCGGTGTGGAGCCTGCTTAAGATTCTCTCTCTCCCTCTGCCCCTCCCCCCTCCCAACTCTCTCTTTCTCTCCCTCTAAAGAAAAAAGAGTCAGAAAATTTCTACCAAATCAATTTCAAGACTATTACCTCCTGTCATAAATATCAGACATACCTCAGAATCTTTCATACCTGTTTCCTCCTATAAACTACACACACACACACACACACACACACACACACAATCACTACCACAACCACCTCATATTCTTCAATGAGGAATGCTTCCCCCCAGTCTCATTTCCTGCAAGACCATGTTCCCTTTCTTACATAAAATCTACTCTGAATGCCCAACCTCCCCAAAGCTCAATTTTTTCCAGAATTCTGGTAATCCACATTGGAATATATCATGGTCCACTGCTTTCATGGTGTTTTACATCTTAATTTGCTCCACTTACCCACCAAAGAATCCCCTTAAAACAACTGAATAAATCAGTTCATGTTTTCTTTGATCTGAAGGGAACTTAGGACAGTTCACAGAAGCTAGTACTGCAATCCTCTCATTGCACACCTCCCCCAAAATATTTTGATAACTCCCACCACCTCAGGGCAGAAACAAAATCACTTTCAACAAAATGCACGGCCTCAGGATTCTGGCCCCTACCTCCTCCGCAGCCCCTTTTGCTTCTAATCCCAGAATTTCCTCCTTCCCATATCCCCACTCATGTGAACGTCTTTGGCCACGATAAACCACCCCAAAGATACCTTGCATCTATGCTCTTTCTATCTGTGTATTTTCCTCTGCCTTAATGCTCAAATCAATCCTTTTCCTTTTGCTTACACATACTGGTTCTTCAGATCTCCCTAAGTTCTGGAAGTTTACAAATAGCATTCTCTAATGCTAATGGTGAGACTCCCAGTCTATGCTGCTCCTAAGTTACCGCAGTCCCCTGTGGTCATTCCTACCCTATCCAGGGACTTGTCAGTCTCCGTCACTAGTTTGCAATATTCTTAGGCAAGAGCACCACTTTTTTTTTTTTTTTTTTTTTTACTGTCATTTGACTAGAACTCTTACCTACTCAGTAGCCAGGCCCAAAAGGTAAAACCTGCTTCATATTGACTACTGCAAGTACTCTGATCCTTGTAAAGGCTATCTTTTCCTTGTTCTTTTAATACAGACTCTAATTTCCCATTAAATTTTAAGTCTTAATCAACTGGGGACCTAGATCTCTTTAGTCCTGCAGATGAGGAAAACTTCCCAGAAAGCAAAGGAAAATATAGGCATTCCTTCTTTCTATGGCAGGAAAAGAAAATGAGAAGAAAAGCAAAACTGTTAGATTTCCAACTAAAATCGTGTGATCATTCATATCCTGTAACTCAGGGAAACACAATTATCTTAGCCTGAATATAATACGGTAAGATGTAGTGAAAAATGTGCTTCTGAAGGTAAGAGGCCTTACATGCCTGTCTAAAAAATTTAGAATTCATCTTAAAAGACTAGGATCAAAAGTAAAATGCCTTTAAAGGCCAAGAAGGTGACATTGATGAGGGAAGTGTGCCTGCTCGGGGCCACAGTGTCAGAAGGACAATAAGGGGGTGGGGGAGCCGTGATGGGGTTGGGGGGACAGCTTCAATTCCAAGTGATTGCAGCCACAGGGAAGTGAGAGCTCAGTATTACTGTTCTTTTTTTTTTTTTTTTTTTTAAGCCAGAATACTCAATTGTCACAGGGAATCACCTCAGTTTTAAATATTAGCGACTAAATTTTAAAGTAATTTTGTGAGAAACAGAAGATACTACTGTGGTTGCTTTTATTCAGCAGCCCATATATTTATAGCCCCTGACGATTAAAAAATCCATGAAGGCTTTGTAATCAGAACTGTGTTTTACAAAGATAAAGTTGGGAGCTGAATGAAAAAGAAAGGTCATTGGACTGTGAACTCTTGAGGGGTGTTTGATCATTTGCTGAATGAATGAATGAGAATCTAAAGGCAAAGAAACAAGTTAGGAAATTTATTCAATGGTTTAGGTGAGGATTTGGGGGGGCTCGAACCAAGGTGGTGGTAGCAGCCATTCTGGTTTGAAGATATTTTGAAGTTTCTAGTTTGGTTGATATTTATAAAGATGTTTATCAATGATACAAGAAATATCAATGAAAAGGGATTAAAAGATAATGAATGTGATCCCCGTTACGCCACTAAATTGTGTGATCTTGAGTCACTTATCCAAGGGCTTCAGTCTCAACTGGAAAACTGAGGAATTATAGTGAACTATATCTGAAGAGCTATTCAAAGCTGAAGCCCCGTCATTCTAGGCTGACATCTCCTGATCGACGTCAGTCATTTTAACAACCTCCCCAGTGTGTGATTTCACTTACGTGGAATTCAAGACCAGGCGAAACTCATCCATGGTGCGGGAAGAAGAACAATGCCTGTCTAAGAGAGGGGGTTGCCTGGAAAAGGGCACGAGAGATCATTCCTGGGTGTGAAAGATAACATCTTGATTAAGATGACAGTTACCTGATATTTAATATGTCAAAGTACCCTGAACAGTACACTCCCTATGGGTCTATGTCTTTTATTACATGTAAATTAAACCTCATTAAGAAATACTGGGGGGGTCATGTCTTTCACCCACTTGTTCTCATGCCATTGTGATTTCGTTTTCTTTTTCGAAGATTTTATTTATTTATTTTGAGAGAGAGAGAGAACGAGCAGAGGCAGAGGGAGCAGCAGACTCCCCGCTCAGCAGGGGGCCCATTGTGGGACTCCATCCCAGGACCCTGGGCAGACGTTTAACCAACTGAGCCACCCAGTCTCCCTGTCCATTGTGATTTCTATTTCAATTCACCCTTAAAGCCTAGTTGCCAGCCAGCATGTTTTCCCCTTTAACACATTAAACTAACAGAACTCAAACATTTGCCAGAGCTCCTATCAAAACTAATTTCCAGAAGAACTAAACAAGAAGACACCAGAATAGAGAAGCCAAATGGATTTAATTTCCTTGAGAGACCCTGCCCGGCTTTCTCTGGCTTGCCGCCATTTTCTGGTAAGTACACTTTACCTGCACTTCACTTTTTAAGGACTCAAGTCACACGAGGAAATGTTTATTTTCATGGCTAGATTAAAAAAATGATTTCCACCCTGAGGTGACTATAATTTTCAACCTTACTCAAGGATAGTTTTCCTGTTAATATTCAATTAGCAATATGGGAAATTCAATAATATCCTAGCAATAAATTATTTTGGGATAGCACACCCACAGCAGGGCGAGTGAGGGATTTTCTGGCGAAAAGGTTATTTGGAAGATTCCTGTTGTCTTGATGGCATTATGTGCCTCTTTTCCTCACCATTGGCAAAAAGGCAAACATCATCTTGAATGTCTGCCTCTGTGACAGGTGCATCTTGCCCAGATATTCACCTTTTACAAATGTCCATCATTCTACATGTTGTTACTGTTAATAACCCTCGCTCCCCGGGTCCCCAAAAGATGCAGTACTGAAGGAGGAACAGCTCAAAACGGGAAAACATCATTATGAAAATGAAAGCCTATGATGTAAGGAATATTCCTTTAGAGGCAGAATGGAGTAGCGGAGGCTGCCTGCGAACTCCTGTCATACATCGCATTTTGATTGAATGAGAGACCTTTCCGGCTGTATTTAATGATTCCAAAATATAATGAAGCTCCCCCAGAGATCCTCCTTTCACCACGGCTGTGAACATCAAATCATCACATTGCACACCTTAAATATCTTAAAATTTTATTTGTCAATTATACCTCAATAAGCTGGGAGGAAAAAAAAAAGTAAATGATCTTAATACCAAAGCCAGAGTCACTGATAGATGTCTTCTCATTAGATCTGAAATAGGAAATGCGGGATGAGGTATTTTTTATTCAGTGGGGAGATCAACAAACACACGGCTTAGGAAATCCTCTGTGAGATTTGTATTATATTGTGATTTCAGAATACTTCCCTCACCAAAACTCTTGACAGGGCAATTACTGGATCTACTGTTTCTCTCTCCTGACAGAAGCAATTTTATATTCATTCCTTTTTAGTTCTGAAGTACAGGAGGAAGAAAAGGAGCAGGATGAGGTAGAGGCAGAGGTAATGAATTATTTCTGTCTCTGTATGTTCCCAAAAATGGGTACTAAAGGGATTATTGTAGAGTTATCTTAGCATGATTATGCTTTACAGGTTTCGTAGACTCAGAGGAATTGCCATCAGAAACCTAAATGACAGAGACAAGTTTTATATTTGATGGCATATTTGGAATGCGAAGCTTGACAACTGAGCTCTCCCCGGTTCAAATGAGAACTTGCAAATTATTCAACCATAGGATATTCATAACAAAACACACTTTCCATAGTGGAACCATTTCCCAAAATACAGTAAACAAATTTCTAACAGCAAGTATAAGGGACATTTCTTAGAAACTGGAGAGACAGGGGTGCTCACGGGTCTTACTCCTGGTCCCCTCACTGTCTTTGGCCCCAAAGTGCAGTATTGAATGTTGCACTGTTTGAGGCATTTCTCTCTCTTCGTATCCCAGAAACTTGGGTAATGCCCAGTTTCTAAACAACGTGGGCAGACTGTGATTGCATCCTCTCTTTGGAGCACAGATCTTGCCACATTTTGGGACTTACAGGAGGCCAGAAGAGAGAGAAATGATAGTTCTGGGGTCCAGGAAAGCAGAGGAAGGAGTCCCTCCAGCTAGGCAGAGCTTCAGTCTTTGGTCCTCTCTAGATGACAGGCTTATTGCGGTATTTCCCACTATTATCGACCTTCTATTGTTTATAATACAGTTCCAGTTTCAGCATTCTCTCTTTTCCTTTCTTCTTTTTTAAAGCTGCTTTTACTTTTGCTTTTATTGAGTTTTATTTAGATATTGTAATTCACATGTCATACGATTCACTAATTGGAAGTCTGCAATTCAATGGTTTTGAGTTTTATCATTTCTTGATGTCATGTCTGGCAGAGAATGAGACCAGAGAAACCTTACTCATCTGGGAAGTCTGGAACATGGAGCAGATTCTTCCAAAATGTCACAGAATACGTAAATTCTCAAGTAAGTCCTGAAACCAATATAGTTCTCTGACTCTGTGTGAAAGAACCCTAAGACCAATAAAGATGATTTAACTGCTTGCTCCTCAAGATCAGGTCATGAACCAGCTCAACAGCTTACTTGTCAAGACTAAGACCTTGTTCATCCAATTGTTTTAAGACTCTTGCCTCATGATGCTCACTGACCCAAAGCTATTAGGTCATGGGCTCTGCCCAGTCCTAACCAGGGCTCATCATGGAAGACCTGCCTTGAAATCACTCAGCCCAGACCCTATGGCTCCATAAATATTCTCTCTTCGACTTGCCCTTCCAAGGCACTGCTTTGAGGAGGTAATGCTCTCCTTGACTGCAATGCGTCTAGTAACCTTAGCTTTGCCTCATCAACAGTTCTGCATTTATTTATTTACTTTTAAGGAAATTAACAGTCAACACAACAAACATGTCTTGAGTCACACCACTGGTGACTTTGGGACCCTTTTATTCTCAAATGAGATTCAAAGGAAATCTTGGGCGGAAATTCAATACAAAAAAAAACAACAGAAAAGAATTACTCTTCAGTACAGAACTCTCAGATTTACTCGGGATGTCTGTGAAACTGAAAGAATACCTTCATAATTCCATAGAATTATTTTTTGTGAAAATTATGCTTGTACATTACTAGCACCTGCTGGAACTTTCATAGACGTCTAATCTGTCAGCATGTAGTATAAATTAAAATGGTTAATAATAAGTTCTTTTTTAAAGAAGTTGTGCAAATCCCTACGATTTTCTACTCATAAAATTGTAATACTACTTTCTGATATCCTCTTATAATAATTAATAATAAAAAATTATATTACTGTGAAAAAAATTGCTCCCTGTTTGCAACAGAAAGAGATGAGGGACTGATCCCCCTCTCCTTTCGATCATACCTATATGTGGGGTTGGCAGACATCTTGGTAGAAATCCAGTTTAACAACACATGCATGCACGCACTTGCACACACACACACACACACACTGCTCCATGAGATACACAATTTAGTCTTCTTTCTTTTCTCCCTGGCCAGCTGTTCCATAAGATATATATATATATATATATATTATAAGTATATAATATATAATATATATCCCAAATATATATATATATACTCATGTTCCTTCTATAGCTTTGTGTCTCTGAGTAATCATGAATGACTACTTAACCATTTTACCAACATTTGCAGCCTAGCAAAGGTTGAATTCCATTGAACTGGCAGATTGCTTTTTAATTTTCTGCTTGGATGGCTTGTTGTTTTGTCTTGTACTTTCCAAAATATTTTATGAGTCCTGATGGAGAGGCTAAAATGCTTGCGAATTTTGCTGATCTCTGCCAGAAGCTGATTAACCCTCCCTCCTTCTTGAGGAAGCCATGTACCAGCAGGCTCAGGTGATGTAAGAAACATGATACACAGCTGTGCAACAGTACTTTCACAAGCGTTGCAAAATGCTACTTCCACACAAGGGGTAAGTGTGTTGATAATTATTCTGTGTAGATGTTATCCTGGTTTTCTGTTTCTGTAATTGAGGGAAATATTTATGACTCTTAGACATGTAAAGTACAAGACAGATTGAATATCACCAACCCTTAATGCAGGTGACAATCTGTGAATAGTAATTTTTTATATGACTTTGAAATGGGTTACCACTAAGGATACAGATATTTTCATAACCTCGTGCTAACTGCTCTGAACTGTGCAGTTATTTCATTTCAAATCATGACTTGGCACCTTGATGACCTCGTGCCATTTGTATAATTGATCAGATACCCAGAATAATTTCTATTTTCTCTATAGCATAATAGATTGCTTAAATAACATTTAAAATCACTGAAATATCACATCACAACGTGAGTTTGTTATTGTCGATTTTTTTGGTATATTTTTCAGTTCATTCCACCTATATCATCTTCTCCTTCTCAGTGAACAGCAACTCTTTTTCCAGTTGCTCAGGCCAAAAAGCCTTAATTTCTCTCTCAGCCTGCAATCAGGTAGATTGTATTATGGATGCCAATTTCTTTGCTCCCTTCTCTGTCAAGTAGAGAGAGCTGAGGGACCTCCTCGTAGGAGGTGTACATGCATGGGCTTGGCACTGTTGCTTTGTGTAATGGAATGTGAGCAGACATGATTTGCACCTTGTCTCCACACAAGTTTTAAGAAGAGTGCCCACTTTAAAGAAGACTACAAATTCCCTGATTGAAACTGCTTCCACAGCCTGGATTCTGGAATTCATGGACAACATGAGAAAGGGCCAAGCAAGGCCAGGCACAGCCGCAGGGGAGCAGAAGTACAAATGCTGGTACGTAACTGGAGCAAGGAATCAATGCTTATTGTGAACCACTGAGATTAGGGGGATGATGGGAGACTGTCTGAACTGCAACTTAAAGTTGACAAAGACAGCCCATATCCAAGACACTGGCTAATCCTAATACCTCTTCTTCCAAACACTGCCAACACCGGACCACTTCTCGCTTCTGCTGCTATCACCGAGGTGGAGACCACCAAGCTCTCTCCTGTGATGACTGTAATAGCCTCCCAAGAGGGTGTTCTTTCCCTCATCATGTGACTCACCATCTGTTTTCAACAAGGGACCAGAATAATCCTTTTAAAATGCAAATCAGATTGTATCACTCCTGTGCACACATCCCTTCAATAGCTTCCCACATCACCGAGATAACAGCCAAAATCTTATAATGGCTCACACAGCCATTGGAAGCTCATGCAAAATGCCTACCCCTAGGCGCGCACTCCCCAGCACCTACTCCTACTAACCTCCCCCATATTCCCTCCACCCAAGCCATCCTGCCTCATCATTATATCTCAGCCTGGCCAGGAGGTGCATCCTTCGGGCAACTGCATTTACTCTTGACATGCTCTCTGTCCCATGGGGACAAAAGGGCTTAGTACTTCAAAGCCTTTGGTTCTTCGTTCCAATATCATCTACTCAGTGACATCTTCCCATCTTCCCAGAACTTCCTTGCTCTCTTCGTATGCTGGCTCCCGGGCACTGACACCATCTTACATAATATCATTTACTTACTTATTTACAGACTGTCTAATTCGACTAGGTTGTAAGCTTCATGATGCCTAGGGTTTTTTTGTTTTGTTTTTTGTTTGTTTGCTTTTACTGTTTTGTTTATTGCTGAGGTCTGTGGCCTGGACAAGAACTTAGTTAATAAATGAATTTGTTGGATGGATGAAGAAAGAAATTACATCTTTAGGAGACAGATGAAGTACTATATTATTTTAGTTTTTTGTTCTGTGCTTTCTCTGAGATAACTTTTTTCCCACTTATTTTCAAAATACATTTTTTAATTTAACATTTATAATTGTAGATGGCAATTCTGTGTCCAGTTTATCTCCTAAATAACTTTTATCCCTCTAAATATAACACATTAATGAGGTTGATAGGATATTAGATGTTTCAAGCACACTTCAGAATCCAGCAAAATTTCTCTTCTGTTGAAACTTCCTGCTGTATCACTGTAGATGTACCTAGCACTATATATCGTTAATTTTCTCCCGGAAGCCATGCTTTAAATTATTAAATACTATGGGACTTGGGACAATAACCCTAACTTCCAAAATATCAATGCTTTCCCAACTTAGATAAGATTCACTATTGAGAAACAATGAATCTCATATTTGGAATTATTTTAGTGGCTAAGTTCAAGTTGAATTATTTGATAAAAATATTATGCTATTCGAGGGACCCCTGGGTGGTTCAGTCATTAAGCGTCTGCCTTCGGCTCAGGTCATGATCCCAGGGTCCTGGGATCGAGTCCCACACATTGGGCTCCCTGCTCAGCGGGGAGTCTGCTTCTCTCTCTCTCTCTCTCTCGCTCTGTTGCCGCTCGCGCTCTCTGTGTCAAATAAATAAATATTTTAAAAAATATTATGCTATTCGAGTAGTTACAAATAAAGAGGTACCTAAAATTAATGAGTGATTGTTGTTTTTCACATGCTTACTAGTATGCTGGAGAAATTTATTGTCATCCGTGGTAAATATTTACAGTAACAGTGTCTAATGAACCATACTTCCCTATGTCCTTGCCCCTTTGAAATGTGACTGTGGATGTCTTAGGATACTTCATAACACAGCAAAAGGTAATGGATATAAGTACAGTATTATTTTTTTCTGCTTTAAATGCATTAGTTTCTCCCTTATAAATGATGAACCTATGAGAATGATGAAGGGATCAGGTGGTGAAAAAGCTGGGCAGGCAGTGAGTTGTCGGTATATTAATCAGTGTGGTTTTTCTCATCCTTCCTTATTGTTCTTCCACCCATTTCTCTGCTTCCCTACCCACTTAACCTTCCTCCAATGCACCATGAAAACTGCAGAGGGAAATGTGCTCAAAGAACTCCCTGACTCTTCTTCCTTTGGACCAAAATACTTAAATCTCAAACATAAATCCCCAGTTGGAAAGGAAACTTATTATTAATACTCATATTGAACCACATGCAATCAACTTCTACTCCTAATTTCTATTTTATATGTATATAAGCTGTGACAGGCATTGCTTCTAACCAGTAAATAATTGCAGAAAGGAAAGATGTTTAGATTGAAAGATACAGATTGCACTGAATGGTGCATAATTTTGAATGCAACTCACTGGCCTACTGGTAAACATGGTTCAAAATCACAGTCTTTCATCAGGTGGCTGAACTTCAAACTGGAATAGGATCCATACCTATCTGCTTTTTGTCCATTGTTACAGAAGGAGAGGAGGAGAAAAATAAATATGGTCATCTCAGGATTGCAGACAGATGCCATACCTTACTTATTTCACTGAAGGTCCTGATGAAGGAGGTACCTTTTTTCTTTTAGCCTTAATTTTTATCATAGCTCTTTATGGGAATAATTAAATTCCACTTAAAATAAGCACCCCATCCATCTATACCGGATGCCTTCCATGGTGGCAACACAATCCCCGTGAGATGCATTTTTTTAAAGTGTGCTTTTAATGAATAAACAAACTATAAATACAGAGAACAAACTGACGGTCACCAAAGGGGAGGGAGAGTGGGGTTCAGGCAAAATGGGCAAAGGGAAGAGGGGGATACGGGCTTCCAATCACGGAATGAGTAACTAATGGGAATAGAAAGCAGAGCATAAGGAATATGGTCAATGATACTGTAATGGTGATGTGATGGGACAGATGGTAGTTACAGTAGTGGTGAGGCTAGAGTAATTTATAAAAACTTGTTAAATCACTAAATTGTACCTCTGAAACTAGTGTAACATTGTGTGGCAACTATACTCAACTGAAAATAAACAAATAAAAATGTGTGCTTTTAAAGGATTTTAGTGTCATGCTTACTGTACCATGGCTGTATATACAGAAGTACTCCTGAGTAATAGCCAGGGGACCACTTTTATTTTTTAATTAAAATAATAATAATTATTTTTTTACAAAGTAACTGAACTAAAAAGATGGATATAAGGTGCCTAAGTGTGTGTGTACCACTTATTTAGATGTACAATTTACACAAAATATTTCATTACATTACTTCTCAAAATTTTGCCTAATCACGGAGTTAAATATTGTTGTTTATGTGCTACAGAAGAAAAAAAAACAAACAAACTGAAATGCTGATTGCCTAGGACCACCAAGGAAGTAAATGGCTCAGCTCAGATTTGAACCCAAGTCTTGAGTGTAAACCATGCGATATGGCCAGACAGGAGGTGTTGATTTTGTAGGATGGAATGTAATAGACTTCTATTGGTAAGGTCTCAATTTGCTTACGTTGAGCCAAGGCCTGAAAGCAAGGTTTATTATTACTGTAGATCCTTTATCCCTGCACTCTGTAATATACGAAGCCAGTTTTCCTCAGCCAGCTATCTCTGTGGTCAGGAAAGATTAGACACATGTTGCTCTTATTTCCCTTTGATTACTGAGCATATTGTTTAGATAAACAAAACTCTTCCATATACAGGTCTTTTTATCTGGACCAAACACATTTCTACTACACTCCTTGACAAATTGCTGGCTATATACATAGTACATTTGCAATTGATAAATGCAGAGACTGTCATAAATAAAAGGCAGTCATATTGCATTACTGTTATTTCTACGTCAACCAAGTCTACTTCCATGACAGGTATCCCTGCAGCCCCCGGGGTCTGGAAATTTCTGTGGCCGTCTTTGTCCCTTAGCATATTTTACTTCCTTTAACTGTACTACAAAAGAATGGTCTCCAGAGTGTGAGAAAGGATCCACAGGAAAAAAAAAAAATCAAGTTCATTTTTATCCTGAATCCTAGTTTTTACTTTCTACCAGAAATGCCTCCATCCCCTAAATCTTCTTTTGTCGGTCTTAGCACCAGAGGTCCTTCAAATGCAGCATCAGCTATGTGATCATCTTCTAAAAAAAAATGCATATATTCACACATGTATACACTCTTGGTCATGGACATAGTATAAGTTAGCTCATGATATGGCATCTAAGATGACAGATGATGCATGAGTAGGACCTTATTTTAGGCCAGTCTTTTTCCAATAAGGTTAGCATTTTGCATGAACTAGTTTTTGTCTTTGTTTTTGTTTTAGTTGTTTTTTTTTTTAATTAAACCATATTCCTAACTCCATGTTAACCCTACGTCCCTTTTTATTTATGTTATTGCCAGCAATGTCTATACATGATCTGTAATTAATAGCTATTTGTGGAGGAAAACAGTTGGCAATTTGGGGCTGAGAAAGGGTAGAGAGGGAAAACTTTATGGTGTACAAGACTGTTCTGTTTACATGTACAGTAGCCTAGTGGAAAGAACAAAGACCATGGAGACAAACAAACAAAAGTGGATCCTGCATACAAGCTGACCCAATAAAAAGCCAAGAAGGGAGTTTCCCATTCACTTAGAATCAATGGCAGGGTGCACCTGAGGTGGGGTCAAGAAGGGAAGTCACCCAGGTAGGATGAGAGGACCCTGCCAAGCCACTGGGATTATTCTGTGTTGTTTTTTTTTTTCAGGACTGGCTCTGGAACAAGAGTGAATATGATGAGTCATGGGATACAAATCTAATCTTATTTTCTAGCCAGTGGCCATATTCATAAGACTGTGTACTTTGCAATAAATTACTGTCCTACCAGGAACAATTGCTTTTTCTTTAAGACTGTAATTCTCCCCTCAGCCACATACAAAATGGACATTTTCAATAATGTTGGATATAAATTTGTTTAACAACCTATAATGTTTACATTTCCAGCGTTGTCCCTTTGATCCTGGGAGGATATCAATAGACATAAGATAATAAAAAAACAACTTTTTTTCTTTCTACTCATTTGCTTTTCATTATTGACAATAGCAGCAGTTTACAAGAACACAAGTTATAATACGTAATATAGAGATTTAAATTTCCCTAATGAGAATTTTGATTAAGAAAAGCTATCCTGGACGCTGTTACCTTTAAATGATTCAATTTTACTCCTATGGAAATAAGACTTCAACATTTCAATTTCAAATGATTTAATCACACTTAAAAATACTGAATATGCAGTTTGAATATTCCATTAATTAGCCACGTGTCTAATATTATGCTCTTGTGATTTGATGTTAACACCGAAATAAAGGAATGATAAAAATTCAACTATTTTTATTTCATTATTTCCTTTATGGGATTCTGATGCATAAACTTTCAAGAGATAATTCATTCTTGACATAAGTGAAATTCAATGCTCAACTGTGACAATCAGAAAGTTAAGGTGAATTCATCACTTTCCAAATTCGCCTTATTTTTGTGGTCTATAGACAGCACCTATAAATACCATCTGTGTACAGATGAATTCTAGACATATGACACTGAGTCCGATATCTACATGGTTCTCTTGCTTATTTTCTGTCTCATGCATGTCAGCCAGAACCCTGTCTACTGCTTTCCTCTGCACTTGCAGAAAATGAGAAAGTGCCAATATAATAGGTATTTAATAAAAATTTATTGACCAAGAGAACAAATCCTGCTTTCAGAGTCAGAATCTACTAGAAAGTAGGCAGGTGATTATGAATGCTTCTATAAATTCTCAGTGGTCTTTCTTGGTGGTCTTTGTGTTATGTTAAGGCATGTAGAGAATATTATTCATTATATTTTTCCAATTGTGGTGCTTTTGCGCTTATATAGATGATGTTAGTAACTAAAGCTTAACAGAAGCAAATAATTACATATTTCGTAAAGGAGTAGAGGCAGTTTTTTCCCTAAAAAAATGTTGTGAGAGGAGTTTTCCATAATTAAAACAACTATATTTATGGCTACAATGTAAATTGATATAATTTTTTTCTCAAGCAATCTGTAAATGTATGTAATGAGTGTGAAAATGTTTAAATGTCAATACACCCCACTTCTGGAAATTTAACTTGAGGAAATATCACGGGATGTTTGAATGATTCAGACTGTCTACTACAAAATTACTTACAATATCAAAGAATTGAGAATAACTAGATAGCCAACATTTACGCGAAGGTTTAAACTAGTGTACATCATTAAGAATACCATTCATACCCATTCATTCATCCATATACATGCCTATCAGACAGGAAGAGTCTTATGTAGTCAAAATTTCAGCAATAGCTTTTTTCAGGTGGTGAAGCTGTGGATCCCTTTATCAATTCATACATTTTTTTAGTCTTCTTTATATTCCTGATTTTCTACTCTAACATATATTTCTTTTCAAACAAGGAAAAATAAAATCCTTCACCCAATTAGAAGTCTTGTGTTTGCGATCTATTTATATCCTTGCTGTCCCTTAATGACTACTTCCCCTAGTTACCCCACCCATGTGGCTGGCATCTACTCCATGAGTCCAGGGACCAATCTCAGCAAGGAAAACATGCCCACCGGATTTGTTTCTCAGGAACAGAAAACCAACATTCTCCCACACAAGAGCTGCAGTGATGAGGTAAAGGAGCTGATATTGCAAGAGAACAAATGTGAAGTAATAACAACTCTTATAAAGCTGATAGTTCTCTCAGCTTTCATGCCAGGCTCATCCTCCCATCCCACAGATGCCTCAGAGGTGGCCTGTGGGAGACCCTAAGGCGACATCTGTGGGCGAAAGAAATGACACTGAAAACCAATTTTCTTTTATGTAGTAATCTGATGCCTACCACAATAAAGTTAATTGATAGGAAGATAGATAGACATATGGATAGATAACTAGAAGAAAAAAGAAGCAAAGAATCATTTTTTACTCCCTTTTAATACCATTTCTTCTCACTGGCTTAGCTACACACCCATCCTCCTTTTTTTATTTTTTTTCCTCTTTTTTACACTTTCTGCAGAGTCATGTTGAGTTTGGTTCAGAAACCCATTTTTAACAATTACGTTCTTGGTCTTTTCCCCCAATAATTCTCCAAAGTAAACATGGTAAAATGAAATTATGAAGTGGCACTGTTACTAAATACTGTCTTTTGTAAAGAGACAAGGACAAAAAGCTTCATTTCTTTCTTTGAAAATCAGTGATTTTATGATTGGTTAAGTGAGAACCAGGAGCTTTAAACTGTGTGTGTATTAATAATAACACCAAATTAACAGGGATATGCCCCAGCAATTCCATTTTATGGAATGATGATTAAATTATAATCTACTTACCCATGATCAACTTTTCCGATTACTTTTTTTCCTCAGCTAAACCAATCTCCAGGATTCACTGGCCTGTACACTCTTACTCTTGAAAATAGTGGAAATTTTTAGTTGTTTCTCAGTTGCTCTGCTTTTCAGAATGAAAGGTTCCCAATTACAAGGCAGGCGAGGGACTCCAATAAAATTAGTTTTTATTTTTTATTTTTTTAAAAGATTTTAATTTCTTTGACAAAGAGAGAGAGATAGTGAGAGAGGGGACACAAGCAGGGGGAGTGGGAGAGGGAAAGGCAGGCTTCCTGCGGAGCAGGGAGCCCCATGTGGGGCTCGATCCCAGGACCCTGGGACCATGACCTGAGCCGAAGGCAGACGCTTAACGACTGAGCCACCCAGGCGCCCCTGATAAAATAGTTTTTAAAACTAGAAAATCTAGGAGTCTTCTGAATGCTTACTCAGAAGCTGAGAGAGCTCTTGAAAAGGGTCTCCTCAACTGAAATAATTTTTGTAGAAGAAATGATAATATAGTATTAAGGAAATTCTATTTCCTGTGATTTTTTCCAATTGATTTTAGGGTGTCACAACTCCAAGTTCTGCATCCTGTATTTTACCATTCTCTAACATCTCCTGAAGAATCCTGTCGTTCAAATAACATGAGATGTAATATAAGGTCCCCAGTGACACACCTAGCCTTCTGCTGCATTCCCACGCAATGGAGTGGGGAAGAGGCTGTTCCTCAACAGGAGACCAGCACAAGAGGGTAAGTATTTTATGTTGAGTGACATAAATTGTTAGGGAAAAAAGAACAGAAGAAAAGGTCAGATGCAATTGTGTTCTGTTGGCACCCACCAAAATCTTCTCCTGTTCTGTGACAAGACAGCAAATTGCAGTGAGTAACGAAGACCCTTCAATATGTTATCATGCAAATAGGCTACTATGACACAAGGGCATAGACATGTAAAGAATGAAATATGGTCACTATGATTTCTACCTTGAGACTCCTATGAATGAGGACAGATGATCTCAGATATCTGTCACCCATTTTTAAATTCTCTAATAGGACTTTGAGGGAAGATAGATAGCAGATATTTTACCACAGATAAGGAAAAATGATGGGATTACAGATTCATAGCAACTTTTTAAGTGCTCTGAATTTTCTTTATGGGCCTCATATGGGCCATAGACATAGTGAGTCTATGTTTCAACGAAGCATTTGACAGACTCGCATGACACTCTTGTGAGCAGAATGGCAAAAAGTCTGGTAGAGTTTTATCAGGTTTAATAAGAGTAGACTGAGCTATTGACTAATGCTTGATGTCCACGTGGAGTTCAGCTTACTGGGAATGTGTCACAGAATCGCTTGAACTTTTTCTGATTAGATTTGTAATCAATGATTTGAATGAAGACCCAGGCTGAACAAGCAAAAATAAATGTAACAGAAAAAAAATGTAAAGTCCTATATTTAGATTATATCAGCTATGCAATATGGAATCCGGAGGACTAATGGCTCAATAATTCCTCAATTTAAAAACAAATAACTGAAGATTTAATTGAAAAAGATGAGTATCAGCCAATAATTTGACAAGGATGCTATTAAAGCTTTTGTGATCTAAGGATTTATCAATGAGCATTAACTATTTAGGTCAAAGACATAGTAGCACATTTTTGCATCCTCACACTCCACTTGTATTATTCTATTTACTTTGTGTGCAATTTTTAAGAAAGACTTTGATTAAAAGAAAAAGTGCACATCTAAAACTCTAATGACAAAAAGAAATTGTAAACCTTGTAGTAAGAAAAATCATTAAAAGAGGCTGGAAAGGTCATTCTAGACAAGAGATGTTTGGAGAGTGGTGACAGCAACTCATTTCAGTTAAATATTCTAAGAGCTAGTGATGAGAAGGAAATAGACACTTTCTGATACAATAATGAATACACAGATCCAAGGACTAAAAATCACAAGAGGTCACATTTTGTCTTAATAAAAGCATTAAAAATAATTATAACGATAGAGTGCTCCCCACTCCTGGGAATTTCTTTTTTCCTTAAGAGACTTACCAACATATAACATAAAGGTGTTCAAGAATTGAGAATTAGACTGAATTTATTCATAAACTAATGGTTATTATTTGTAAACTAGTGATTTATAAATATTTAGTCATCTACATTTATATACTAGCCATTACATTTAAAATAGTAAATTATTTTGCACAAAATAATTTTCCTGGACCTAAGTCAGTTTCTAACAATATGGACTAATTTCCTTTCCTTATTTTTTTCCTCCTCGTACTGCAATATCTAAACTGCTTTTCTTGAATTTCAATATTTGATTGTAACGTGAAAATTATTACTTGACTTCAAGATTTCAATATCTATTTGTGTTCTGAGGCTGGGCTGCTCAAAAATGCTATTATCTGAAACACAGAAGAGTTGCTTTCAATGAGCATTTCTGCTAGTTCCTTTGAGGTCGTATGATGCAGTTAACACAAACACTAGACATGTGCCAAATCATGACACCTGCTATGGTAATGAAATTTAGAGCTCTGACACATTGCAGTTCACTATTTCTATTTGGAAATCTAAGGCCTGACTTGAGATAACTAAATTTTAATAAAATTTGATAGTTTTGTCTCCAGTATGACATTTTATGAACAACAGGTGCTTCCATAATCCATCTGTATAGGAATTCATGATCTCAGAAAACATTGTTCTATGTCATCTCTTAAGAAAAGAAATACTGAAACATTAAATTTGGTAGTTTTAACTATTGCAAGCATCTCATTAAATTGCCATTTGCTTTTAAGGAAGAACACCAACTTTTAAAGTATGAGAAGAGGCTAGAATTAAAATCAGAAAATACTGGGAAAAAAAGAGAGAGCACAGTTGTTTTATAGTATGCTCTAATAAAAAAAAATGACTATGGGAGTTGCATTGATTTACTATGCATAGATTTAGTATCACTAAAAACAGTGAGAATTATCATCATTTGCATGTTTTACCATTACTGAGAATGGCCCGCATTGTAAAATTCTTTGGTAATTCTTTGGTATGAAGCTATGGAGAGAATTAAAGGCTTTGAATGTGTTTTAGAATTTTTTAATCTAATATTTTCATAGCTCAGGATTTGAAAGCAGATGATCAAGCTTCAAATCTTAAATTTGCTACTTCCTATTTGGGGGATCTATTTTTTCTTTCTAAATCTGAATGCCCTCAGTTGGGAAATAGTGGAGAGTTATAACGATTAGATTAAGTATTTGTTTCATCTAAATGTGACTAGTGCTCTTTAAGTCCTGATAGTTCGGCTGTTGTCTATAGAAACACAGTAATTCCAGTGTTTAATATGGTTAGCAGCATATTTTCCTACTATCAGATAATGCCTGTTTAGTATTGGCAATTCCCTTTTGGGACCTGCCTCTTTATTTCATGCAGTAGTTAATGTAGTCCAGCTTCTTTTAGAGATTTCATAGTAGAATAAATAATGGGAGGGGGAGCAGATCACTCGAAGTTGATTTTGGAAATTCCTGGCAGAAAAAAATAGGCTGAGAGAAAGATCTTTTGTATGCCAAACTCAAAGTTTATGCATAAACTTAGAGTCCACAAACTACATCCTGCAGACCAAATTCAGGCCACCACCTGTTTTGTATATAAAGTGTTCCGGGAATATAGCCACACTCATTCATTTACATATTGTGTATGATTACTCTCAGGATACAATGGCACAGCTGAGGAGTTCTGTCAGAGACTTTATATCCTGAGAAGCCTAACACACTTACTATTTGGCCCTTTATAGGAGATGTTTGCCAGCTTCTGTCACAAACCACAGATCAGGTAAGAAATAATTTTTGGGTAAGAGCCTGGGGCGCTGTTCTTTCTCTGTCACCCCACCTCCCTACTTGTTCCTAAACTAGGGAGAAACAAGGGTTCACAAAAGTCAAGTTTTATAAAACATAGTTAATACTCCAGATAAATTTTGGGGACCATCAGGAATGAGGGTATTTGTGCCAGAATCCTATTGGAACATAAGAAGCCAGACGCCTTCAGGAAGTTCCCCATAGCAACATACTGGCATTCCGGGGCCAGGCTTCAGGGGGCATAGAGAGGATGTGTGGTGCCAGGGGTACAGAACAGCCTCAAGGGAGCTTGCTAAAGTAGCTAGCATTACATTAAATACATTTTTTTTCTTTTTTAAGAATATAGGTAGGTAACAACACCAGATAGTCATTCCAGAAGGCCTAAATGTAAGGAAGGGTAACTCCCAAGATGTTCAGAAGAGAGAGAGGTCACTATGGCTGAGACAATCCCTGCAGCCTTGAAAGAGAAGGTAGGAAAGGAAGAGTCTTACATGGAGCGAGGAGTCAGAAGTTTTCTAGGTGGGACATGGCATGAGCCAAAGGAAAGAGATAGGGTTGGGTGCCTGGGTGGCTCAGTTGGTTAAGCTTCTGCCTTCGGCTCAGGTCATGATCCCAGAGTCCTGGGATCCAGTCCCACATTGGGCTCTCTGCTCTGCGGGGAGCCTGCTTCTCCCTCTCCCTCTGCCTGCCACTCCCCCTACTTGTGCTCTCTCTCTCTGTCAAATAAATAAATAAAATCTTAAAAAAGAGAGAGAGAGAGAGATAGGGCACGCAGAAAATGGAAATAAACCAAATAGTAGGTACAGAAGATTATTCAGATAGCGCTACTGTGGTTTTAAAATTTTGAAAATTAATTAGAACCAAATTGTGAAGAAATGAATATAAGGATAGATTTTATCCCTATAAGAATTTAGAGGCCATGGGTTTTTTAGCTTTTGTTACGGCAAGCATATGATTTAATTACACTGAGTAGAGGCAAGAAAAATGAAGGGAACTAAATAAATAGTTAAAAAATAATAGCAAATAGAGCTATCAGAATAGTCCTAACATGAGGCGGTGAGCAAATCTATAGGACCCTGGTGCCAATGACTAAATTTTACATATTGTTGTGCCCTCAGCATGTGGCACAGTGCTTAGCAGGGAGAAGTCCCCCAGTAAATAGCTATTTTACATATAGATGGCTGGCTGTGTGACCAGAAGGGTCAATATATAAGACATAATTTGAAAAAAAAAAATAGTGATAGAATTTGGTTATTGACAGATTATAGAGAGAAAAAAAAGTCTCTGAGGAGCCCCAGACTTTAATTCTGCCTGACCAATATAGGAAAGTCTGGAGAGAGACCTATTTTGTTGGCTAAAAGGTAGAGTTGTGTCAATTTCTGGTATAAATATCATCACTGCATATAAAAACTTTTTGATTTATTAGGTATTATTTCATTGCTCCATTGAAGTAGAGAATCAACTCTAGATATTGCAATTCTACTAATTTTTTCTCTTACATACCTTGATTTTCTCAAAATGGAAACCATCTATTAATTTTTTTTAATTTATTCATTTCAGACACAGAGATACAGAGAGAGAGAAAGAGAGAGCATGAGCAGGGGGAGAGGCAGAGGGAGAGAGAGAAGCAGGCTCCCCGCTGAGCCAGGAGCCCAATGCAGGGCTCCATCCCAGGACCCTGGGATCATGACCTGAGCTGAAGGCAGACGCTTAACCATCTGAGCCACCCAGGCACCCAGCAATGTCTACTTCTTAAACTAATTTAGTAAGGCAACAGTGTAACACAATCTCTTCTTGGAGATAATCAAAACAGAATTTACATTTTTTTTTTTTTTTATTGAAGCCTTTTCCAAACTCCACCAATGGTTAACAGGTAACAGATTGTGTTACATTTTACATGTATTCATTTTGTAATATACTGTATCTCTTTACTTAATTGTGAAAGGAACCAATAGAATTGTAAGTACCAGAGTTGATTCTGGGATTAAAAGTCTAGTTCCCACATCTGACATATAAGGAAGACTTAGGAAGAAGCAATTGCACTACAAAAATAGATTAGTCTTTGCTCATCAACAGAGAATCTAGTTTATAAAAGATATTGTGGTTCGGAACAGTTCATTACACTGCCTTATTTTCCTCACATAATTTTCTATTTTGTGCAGCTTCCTTGCTTACAGTCTCACTGTCTATTTAGAAAAGGCTACATTCATTCAATTTAATTCAGCATGCATGTGTAAATACCTACTATTGTTATCTCTCCCCATGGTGATGGATGCCATTTTTATTGCCTGAGGTGTGTGTCTTAATTTTAAAAGTTGCATCCATATTACCTTAAGATATGTCTGTACATATAACAATGTTCAAATATTAAGTTATATACATAGGAAAGATGAAAATCAATAGATTTTGCCTAAGTTGATAATATTATTTCCAACTTTATGTAATCATTTTGCTTTTTTCCCCCTTCATTGGAGGTTTCAAGCTACTGTAGAAATTGGCAAGATGAAAAATTATACTCAGGCTTGCTTGCATTTCTATGGCTAATTATTGGGTAGAGGGGATTAACAGCCATTTGATATTCTGAAAGTATCTGAGAAAAAGAGCCTGTATATTTAATATACTTTATTCACTCATTCTGTATAAATTTTATATAAATTTTAGGAGCTTCAAGTTTTAAGATTTTTTTTTCCCAATAAAAGTCCTTGAATTCCTTAGAGAAGCTACAAAGGTAACGATACAAAATATTAATGAAGATATAGTCTGTAATGTTGATGCTTAAATCATGGGGTTTCATGATTACTGAATTTATAAACCAAAGAACTGATTGCATATGCTATTCAAAGGCTAGCTTCAGATTTTCAAGTATCCTCAGTGAGGTATTTCAGTAAAATCCCCTGTGTATTTATTTACTGCTTGGTTTTAAGTCCTTGTCTTTACCATATTTCTACATTTCTTCCACATTTCAATTCACTAAACATAAACATCAGCAGATTCGCAACAATGAACTCAAAATGGATTCTCAAAAAGCAAAGAAAACTCTCTAACCTCTTCCTGTAACATGTTATGAATAGTTGACTGGATGTGAAGAATACCTCAATCCAGTAATTCTGTTGTGTTACACAGACTTTACTGTTTTACTCTTAGATCACCAAGTAATGGAGCTAAACATAATAGACCTACTTTAAAATTCCAACTTTGAAATGTATAACCATAGATCAATAGAGCTGAAAATCTCTTAAAGACTTCCCCAATCCATCCTCCCTCCCCCAACTACCTGCTCTCCTCAACCTGATTTATTGTAGAGCCAAGTGAAGCCTTAATGGTTAATGATTTGCCTGTAAGATTGTAGTTCTATGAGTAGGCCTAGAGATTCTTGTGATCTCTTCTTCTTTAGAAATGCAAATTCCCCCAAACAATTCTGATCAGCACCAGATATTTAGAACACATGATAAACTGCCTTGTATTAGTCAGTTATCAGCAATCCATACTGAGTACGCCCTACGGTGTTTCAGAAACTATGGTGGGCACATGGGACACAGTCATTTTCCTGAAGAACCTCATGGTCTTACACAGCCTCAGACATGCACACCCAAACAAGTATGAATAACAAGGATTTGAATCAATTTTGTTTGATGTGGAAAGAAAAGCTTCACAGATGTGACTGGTAAATTGAAAGATAATTAGTGATTGTGTGGCCAACAAGGTAAAAACAGTCATTCCACACAAAAGGAATAACTTATACCAAGTCACGAAAACATCTATGTGTGGCCTTGTATCCCCAACTAGATTATAAATATACTGTGAACAAGAATTGTGCATGGTGTTGTTTGAAAATTATCCCCCTCTCACCCTCTTGTTCCCTATCTCAGTAAATTAGAGAGAACTGATTGAATCCTGACCAGCAAATAAGTTGCTATTACTCATTCCTTTTGAGTTCCATACATCTAAGGTTTTCTTCCAACCATGTGTGATGTATTCCTTTTATAACTCTATTCATGACCCAAATGTTTGAATTTTTAGGCACATAAATAATTTCCCCTAATATTTTCCTCTCTCTCACAAAAAAAAAAAAATGGCTTTATGCAAAAGTAAGCAGTTTCCCCAAATTAAGCATCTGCCAAGTTATTTTCCACATGCAGAGCTCATGGAAGATTTAGGCAATTCAAGATAAAGTTTAACATTTTATTGAATATAATGAAAGTTAATAATAAGCATAAAAATGAACTGCCTATTGAAAAATTTACTGGATGCATAACTTTTCATTTTAAGTTGAGCTCTGAATTACATAGCCAAAGTTTTTATCGGTTTATTTAAATTATTTGCATTCTCCTGAGTTTAATTTTGAATTAGAGCCAGAGTGGTTTAATTGTCAGGTAGCTTTGATTCCTGCAGGTATTCCCACACTTCTTCAAGTCTAACCTACAGACATCTAAAAATGAAAATCACAAAATGGTAACATTAAATTCTATGGCAACATTAATATGTATTTGAATATATAAAATGATCTTCATACATTATATTAATTATTTGAAAAACTGAGATTGTACTGTTACAGGATAATAGTTTAAAAACGTAGGATGAATAAAATATCATTCTTTAGTGCAGTAAGGGTTCTACCTTATTCCTTTAAATGGATATTCACAGGGTATAAATGCTGTAAAGGAAGGCAATTCGGGGAATAGGAACTTAATAGTAGATCTCAAAATAATGCACTGATTTCTTGGATTTCAAATTACTCCTTCTGATGTTTAAATAAGTTACGGTACATCCATATAATGGGCTGTTAGGCAGCTGCTAACTAGTATCCAAATCACTTTGGATATGCTCCAAAATAGTCTAAATCAGGCCAGTTTTCTCCATCTCCACTACTGCTATCCTCCTCCCTGCTGGCATGTTCTTACTGGAACCAAGTCCAGAGCCTCAGGAGTTGCCTCTGCTTCTGTTCTTGTCCATCAACCAGTCTTGTCTCTACAGAGCTGCCAAAGTGAACTTGTAAAACACAGATCAAATGATATCACCCAGCTGCCTATATCTCCAATGGCTTCCATGTAGAATTAAATCTAACCCTGTTCCTGAGTCCCTCATGCTATGTGTCATTCCTACCCTCCAACCCCACTTCCTGTCCATCCCACAACAGAGTCACATCAGACTTTTTTTGACACTAAATTTATTTCCACCTTCCTACTTGATGTTTCATCTTCCTAGATCACTCTTCTCTAAGATCAATACCTAGCTAAGTGCTATGCAAGTTTCAGCTGAAATATCTTCTTCAGAGAAGCCTCCTATTAACTTTCATGTTGTTCCTCTTCTCCAAGTCTCTACCACATCATAAAAAAAATAATAGTTTAATAATATGTATCGCTCTCTGAAAAAGAGGATAAATAACATTGTTCATACAGTGGTTTTCATTACAAGTGGGAGTTTGAAAAGGAATTTCTCTTTAGGTATTGTTCGAATTTTATTTACAGCTAACAAATACTGTCAGAAAAGCAAAGAAGATTAGTAAGAGGAAGGAAGAAGGGGCATGCAGACAAAAAAGATGATTAAATCTAGTACCCTTTTTGGCCACGTTTTCACAATCTACTATGTGCATTCCTGAGTATTTTGGATTCAGGCAGAAAACTATTTGGGGGGTGGGTGGGAGAACAGTTGCAGAGTCGAGAGAAAAATCACTTTGGATAACTATAACTACAGGCACAGATTGATAGGGAGATGAACTAGCACTTCCCAAAACTATGATGCACTTACATGCTACATCCCTGTACCATATTAAAATTAAATATCCCCACAAAATCCAGTCTGCTATAGAATATTCAATAACTTAGAAATTCCTTATGAGGGGGGCGCCTGGGTGGCTCAGTCGTTAAGCATCTGCCTTCGGCTCAGGTCATGATCCCAGGGTCCTGGGATCAAGCCCCGCATCAGGCTCCTTGCTCCGCGGGAAGCCTGCTTCTCCCTCTCCCACTCCCCCTGTTTGTGTTCCCTCTCTATTTCTTTCTGTCAAATTAAATAAATAAAATCTTAAAAAAAAAAAAAAACTTCCATATGAGGAAAATGCCCTTTTATATAACTAAGGTAGACATACTACTTTTCTCATTTAACAAGGACAGACAATTAAAAGCACTGAAATGGCTGCCAATTTCTGGAGTTCTAACCCAGAAATCTGGGTACCAATGCATAAATAAACAAAAAAAAATGGATGACTCCCCTTCCCAGTGTGAATGTTTGACAAAATTTGGACTATGTGATTTTTCTTCTCATAACTGATCATGTTGAGCCCTGTACATCTAATTTCTACTGATGACAATAAAAGGCTCTTGAAACTGCTTTGTCTGTTCCTCCAGCCAGAATACAGGCTGCCATGATTTTTCCCCCCATGCTGAAGCTGGAGCAAAAATGATAGTTGTCAAACCAAAAGACACCTGCAAACAACATGGCGGTAAGATTACTACAATTTACTTCAGCTATCATAGAAAATGATTCATGTTACCAAAGATTATTACTTACTTACATTTGCATGGTAGTTGGAAAAGTACCAGTATAGCAATTTTGGTGACATAACGAGATAGGAATTCATAGTGACCAACAGTGTTGCAGCAAATGGACTTGTCCAAAAGTGACTGCAAAAGTTCATTCCGGGTTGCACGGACAACGAACCAGCTGGGACTGCCCTCACTTCACACCTCACCAGGTGGAGGATCTACACCCAAATCCAGTTTCCCATAGGGCCAGTGGCTTTCTTGCCTTGGCAATAGACACAAGAAATCCCCATAGAGCCCAGGGTCTTTAGTTATTGGGCATCTGAAAGACCCATTTTGTCTAGCAATCAAGAATGTCTGTGCTCTTCAATATTCTAGGTTGCTCTTGAGGTATCCTTTATAATTAGGGAGGACAACAAAAGGATCAGGGGACTCTTCTTCCAGTCTGCCTCTCTCTGGAAAGTCAGGATGATCAGGGGACTTGTGCCCTCTTCTGCTGACCTTCGGTTTGTACATTCTTCCCACAGCCAATCCCTTAGCTCTTGCTGTGGGATGTCACAGTACTTATTCCAAGTTTGATGCCTGACAATCCATCAATTACATATAAGCAGGTGGTTTATGTCATATGACAAATCAATTACAAACCTTAAAAACAGTTGGTTAGGTATTGAGTTTCTGGTACTTTAAACATGATGAAAAGTTTCCTATGCTATAAAATTAAGAGGAAAACACCTATTTTCCATAAAATATAGAAAAATAGTCAATTTTAAAAAATCATTATATTTTTTTCCAAGCATGGCCTGTCTTCTGTCTTTGTCTTTTTCTTACTGTCTTTATTTCCCTAAGTATTAGTAATGATTTTGGAACCATTCTCAAGTAGAAGATAAAATCAGATTTAATCATGGCCAAATCCTTTCCTGCGTCATCATTAATTAGCGTAGCCAATATTTATTTGAAGACTGTTCCTAAAATACCCTAAATTCATAGTTCCCATTTGGATGATGATCCCTTCTTAGTTCTCTTTTAAAAACAGTTGCAAGGAGTATGACTCATTCACTACTCATTTTGGTTAGGCTGCACCATGCGGGGAAGAGGGAGAAAAAAAAAGGAGCCTGATATTGATCACCAGTCCTTGAAAGCTACAGATGCTGTGTAGGAACCACTTAGCATATTAAATTGCAGTGGTTTCAACTCTGGGAAATAAAATGAGGAAAGGGCTGGGAATGTATGGTGTTATCTTATTTTCCTATAATGTGCAATAATGAGATAATTTGAACTGCGCTAGGACAAGACTAATCAACTTGAATTTCCACCTGATTTAGCAAGGCAGAATCTGACATCATTTCCTATTCTGCAAAGATTTCGTTCTTCTCTCATTTAGTTGCATATATAATACTTAGCTTTACTCTTTGTGGTATTTACATTGGGGCTTAATTAGTGCTGAGATGCTATAAGATTGTTTGTCATAACTCTTAACAAAAAACTCCCCTTTAGCATCTGTAAACAGCATAATACAAACAAGAGATTTCAGAAAATAGAGATTAAAACAAATTCAGTTTTTGTTATAGCCAATCATCTTACAATGGCTATTCCAGCAATATATGGCCCAGACTGATGCCCAAAGTCATTGTTCATTGTGTTTATAGAAACAGATGATTGACTTCTATGCCTTTCTTTCCTGATAGACTGAAAGTTTACTGAGGAAAAGGACCACATTTCATTTCATTTTATATCCTCTGTGCCAAATCCAGTATTTGCCACAAGGTTGATGATCAAAAAGTGCACGTTGAATGCTTTTCTGTAAAACAGTATCTGTAAATAGGTTTAAAGAATAAGAGTACTGAGAACTGTACTTTTGGGTTAAAATCTTGGTTATGGGCAAATATACATAGATTTTGTGATTTTGAAAACATCACTTAAATCAGATTCTTATTGCTTTATTATTCTCTAAGTCAATACAAGATCATCTTTATAACTGATATAATACTGGACTAAAATGTAATTATATTACTTCTTATCTTCCTCAAAAATTATAACTTCAATCTGATTCAATTCGAGAGTGCAATTATGTTTAGTTGAATGTCACAATGACTAGATCATGTGGAGAAGAGCTCTGGAGTAGCAGAGATGCATTTGTTCTGAACAATAAAAGCCTACCCAGTGTCTTTCCTCTTCTCTGAACTCTGGTTAGGTGCTGAACTGATAAATAATGGCTAAAAAGTCTCCCACTTTTTAAAATACTGTGTTTCTCCAGAGCCTTAAAAATATAATATAAAGTTGTTGGCTAATTGAACATAATTAAAAAAAATTTAAAATAATATAAAGGATGTATAGAGGTTTTCTTAAAGGATGTATAGTTTTAGCCATTAATATAAAGGCTTCTGTTACAGCTATCTATACTGAATGCTGAATGAATTTAATAAAAATATGTGTATTCGGGGCGCCTGGGTGGCTCAGTCGTTAAGCGCCTGCCTTCGGCTCAGGTCATGATCCCAGGGTCCTGGGATCGAACCCCACATCGGGCTTCCTGCTCGGCGGGAGGCCTGCTTCTCCCTCTCCCTCTGACCCTGCTTGTGTTCCCTCTCTCACTGTGTCTCTGTCAAATAAATAAATAAAATCTTAAAAAAAAAAGAAAAATATGTGTATTCAATTTGATGTCCTGGAGCAAAAAGGTATCACTCATATCTAAGTTGGCAATTTTCTAAGTATTTACTGTTGCTTTAATAAGGGAATATTACATACTAAAAGTCAGAGTAAATATATACACTTAACATTTTTATGCTTAAAGAAAACTGAAAAAATGAAACAGGAAGTTGCAAAGCAATGAGTAGTTGGAAATAAATCTGAAGATCAAGAGATTTAAGCAAAAGACTTTTTAAAAACCTATGCTTGTCAATGCCTTACAGTCATTAAGAAAAGAATGATTCGTCACATTTAAGATCTGAATGAAACCACAGAGATCACAACACAATGCCATCACTTTCTAGATGATACCAACAAGGACAGGCTGACTTAAGAGCTGGGAGGCCACACTGCTAATTGGTGGCTCACTGAGAACCTGTTAAAAACTTGTCTCCTTTCCTTTCATACTTCCCAAATGGCAGTACAAAGATCTTTGGAAATCTACTCCTCCATAAACACAAGAGGAAGACTGGCAAAGAAAAAATCAAATCAAATCAAATAAGAATAAAATAAAGTGAAAATCAACATTTTCAGTACCTTAAAAATGACACAAGTATTACAGCAATTCAAAGAGAAAAATGGTTGAATTATGGCAAGAACGATAAACCTTGTGACATTTTAGCTTGCCATATCTCCATCAACACCCCAAACCCTGTTCCACAGAAGACTCAAAACCAATAGCCTCATAATCATGTAGCCTTGAAAACCAGCAACCTATCAACCACTAGAGGGGTAGAAATGGTTTGGAGATCCTCAAAAGCCCCATCCCCAGAGAACTGCCACTATTTGACCCATTTGGCAATTCCCTGGAAAACTGCAATCTCAGGATTTTTTTTTCACTTGATCTGAGAGCCCCCTTTGTACAAACATCACTGTTCCAAGGGCATTTGTCATAAACAATCAATGGTGATTGGTTAACATCTCATACGGCCTGGGCAGTGATTCCAGTGGGGCTAATAAGAGACTGATCAAAACATTTACAAGGAAAATGAGATGTCCACAGAAGGCTTTGAAAAGCTCTGACATATTCCTGGGAGTCGAGAGGTCTACACACGTGTAGGACTGTGGGTGGGCCCAGAAAAGATGCGAAATGACCCTAATTTCTCACCACTGGCTAACCATGAGGCTCTGCACAAGTAGAAAGTGAAACTGGCAGAATTATAAACTGCATGCAGGCACTTTGAAGGCATGCTCCAATACATATAGGGCCGCTCAGCAAAGGCCTGGAGACTTACCGTTTCAAAGAAGTTAAGGAGGGGGGCGGAGCAAGATGGCGGAGGAGTAGGAGACCTGGATTTCCTCTGGTCCCAGGAATACAGCTGGATAGGGATCAAACCATTCCGAACACCTACGAACTCAACAGGAGATCGAAGAAAAGGATAGCAACAACTCTCTGAACAGAAAAGCGACCACTTTCTGGAAGGTAAGACTGTGGAGAAGTGAACCCGAGGCGATATTC
>NC_138380.1:8187392-8244312 GCF_054177405.1 Leptonychotes weddellii
AAAAAAAAAATAAAATAAAGGGTCTTAGCTTTAAAAAGATGTGGTATTTTCATTGTTGATACAAACACTGTGCTATTTTGAGATTGATTTATGATTTACGGTTCATAGAAGGTCAATAATGAATCATTTAGCAATAACAGAGCATTGTTAATGATCCAGGAACGATAACAGCAGAGAATGTCATCTTCCTCGAGTGCTAAAGTCCCCACCATGCAGAAAAATACGGCACCCTCCCTCTCCTGTGGGGAATGTATGTATGTATATATACACACACATACACAAATAATTTATTTGGAAAAGCAGCCTAATGAATTGGGTTGTGCCCTCTTCCAAAAGCAAATATCCACAGTGCAAAATAAATACAATAAGATGAATACAAATACACATTGAAACTGGAACAATAGTTACACGGAAGCCCCCAAATATCTTGAAATACTTTATGCAAAAACATTGATTTAATACCCAGAATCTTCAAATATTCCATTTCCATATTTATCTGAATCATGGAATCTATCCCAACTCAGGTCTCCGTACTGTCAATGGTGTTAAAATAGTCTCGGCCATTCCCCTGGTCAGCTAGGTCAGATTCTGATTGACAGATGGCGCTTAGTAAAAATAAATGCTAGTACTGGTACTATGGATACAATCCTCAAATCCTTTCTCTACAACACGGGAGAAACCATAATGTAAGTATGAGTTTTAAAGTTGCTAATGCTGGAAACAAACATATGGGTCTCAGGAGGATGGATCTCATTGTGAATGACTGAATTGAACAGAACAATGAAAAGCAGAAGTCCAAAAAAATATTTAGAGATACAGTGTAACGGAAAAATGATTAAATGCTTTGGATTTGAATGGTTTTAAATAGAGGTTAGATCATGATTAAAAATAGTTTAAAATCAAGGGGGAATTTACTGAGAAGAATCTCAAGAAAACCACAGTATCCATGAAAGAAAGATCAGAAGACTATTGTCTGCCAGGCAATCAAGAGAATGTTGAGAATAAAAAATATAACCAAAACATCCAATGAAGTATTTGGGTTCTTGAGGGAGCAGAGAAGATAGAAGAGAAGAGGTGTACATTTCAAGTCTTTATATTAGAAGGAAAACACAGAAGGAAGAAGGCAGGGAAGGAAGAAAAAAGCCACACAACACAATGAAATGATGCAAGGACCTCTGGCTTTTTTATACAGTCTCCGTAGAAATCACCTAAGAAGACAAGGCCCTGGGTGTTAACTGAAAGGAATTAAAGCCTTTTTTTCCTACCTAGCCA
This sequence comes from Leptonychotes weddellii, assembly GCF_054177405.1. Lineage (NCBI taxonomy): Eukaryota > Metazoa > Chordata > Mammalia > Carnivora > Phocidae > Leptonychotes > Leptonychotes weddellii. The sequence continues at coordinate 8,188,665 of NC_138380.1, forward strand.
AAGCGATCTCTCTCCACAGAGTGTGTAGACTTTCTTTCAGAGATTCTAGATCATGGACAACTGCCAGGGAAGGCTCAAGGTGTGCTCTCAGCATACCTCTTAGTCAAGATACTTTCTAACCTCCTATTCACTCTGCCTTACCTCTTGCTGGCCACTTTTCCTAGAATGGCACCCAACTATGATGAGCTCTCCTCTCATTTAATTATAATAGTACTTTGTACCATGGCTTTGGAACAAATTCCATATTTATGTCTAAGCAGAAATCTAAAGAATAGGATAGGAGATTATTGTAGGCAAATCATAGGCCCGATGTCAGCAGACAGGATTTTGTTTTGAGAAACTGCTAGAAATTCAGTTCAACTGTAAAATACCATGAGGCCAAGGAGCAGGATTGGGCCGGAGGTGAAGGACAGGTGCTATGAGGGGCCATCAAGACACAATGTCAAGGAGTTGATGACGTCTTTCCGCTAGGGATTTGAGTAATAAGATCTGAACTCTAACTTTGAAGATGCACATGGAGAACTGATTGAAACAGCACAGGAAAGTGGTGCTTGAGCCCAAGCTTCTCCTTGTCTCCACTACAACTTCAAGAGAAGGCCTATGTGTATGGCAACTAGGTTTGTATTTAAAATTTCTTTAAATCTCAGATTTTGAAAATTCATGCTAATTATATATGCATTTCTCTCAGTATGAATATCATTCCTCCCTATCCTCTCTAAAGGATACTGTGCAAATAACACTGGGGAGATGTGTTATGTTGATTATTGATTGATAAATAGATCATTTATCTATTGGCTTATTGCCAATGTCAACAGGGTACACTGTTACCCATTTAAAATAAAAGGGTGTAAAATGCTGATATATAAAACAATGATACAATATATTAAAAGGGGCTCTAAGTTCAAGGAGTAGAATTACAACTACCTTTGGTTGCTGAAGTATGATCTACTCAAACCAATCAGATTCTCAGCTAGGCTTATTGACTTTTTAAAATATCAACTAAGTGATAAAGAAGAGGGAATATCTTCTTTTTTTTGTAAAAAAATTTTTTTTAATTCAAGAAAGATATAAGAGGAAATATTTGAACTTGTTTGGAAATAATCTATATTGTTTTAAGGTTTGGATATGTATTATATATACATATATACATATATATATGTAATGTTCCCCATCTATTGTTACATAACTATTTTACTTTCCAATATTTATACTAATTTATACTATGGTATATATAAGTAATGGGTCATAATACATCCTAATACATTTTTAGATTAATGGTGAACAAATGGTCTGAAACAAAATCGATCCGAATGGTTATCCAAGTGCAGAGTAGGAGTGTTGCTTTAACTTTGAGGCTGCATATTACGTTTGGTTTAGAAATCAGTTATATACTTAGAAAGCAATTTTCTACAGCAGAAAAGATGTGATTTTTCTTTAAAACATGGAACATAATAGGTGTAATTATTTGGATGCAGGATATACAAAACTTCACTGTAAATGGTGCATAAACCTGGCCTCATTTTGTATTGATTTATGAGCCATACATAGCACAGGCCTCCATATCCCCTGCATCAGGGATAAATATATTGATGTGGAACTGAATAGTCATATCTACCCATTGTGAAATGGAATTACCTGAAACAGTACAGAACAGTGGCCTATGTAACGGTGCCTTTACACAATGACAATAATGTAGGGATGGTAAATTGAGCTATATAAAATGTTTATAATATTTCTCCAAACCAGGACACCCATGAGAGCTTTTATTTTCACTCCTTTGGGGTCATTTTCATTGAAATCAGCAAGTCCATTTCAGCTTCTTAAAGAAATCTGGGCAACTGACAAAATCTTTTGAGATTTTATTTATTCAATGACGAAACTTGGTCCCCATTTCCCACAATAACTGATTCATGGACCTTAATTTCTGATCATTTGCTCTCCACAGAATCCCTGCAATTCTCAATTATAGGTAATAGCCACACCTCACTCACAGGAATTAAAAGTCAATTCTCTGGATAATTAGAAATGTGCCTAAGCTGTCGCAACAGCTCTTGTAAAAAGAATTTATGTTAAATATATTTGCTTGCAATGACACACATGCAATTTCAAACATACAATTTATCTTACAGAGATTTCATTTGAGTATTCATTGTTGATGGACTTGACAACCATACCTTGAAAGACAACTATGTACAGGGCATTATGCTAGTGTAAGCCCATGTGGAAATGAACAGCAAGGAGGGTATCACAGCACATGGAAGGAACTCTACTTTTTCATCATCAGAAAAAGAATTTCGGCTCTGACGAAACCCAGTCACTCTTCCTCTACTACTGATAAACAGCTGTAATGCTTCTGAGCACAGAAGTAGAGAAGTGAGTGCTCCAAGACCTACAGAAACACACGGCTTACAGGCCAAGAGAGAGAACTTTAATCTGGATAGGAAAACAAGACTTGCCTGAAACTCTAATTCAGAGGAGCAACAACCTCCATGTTGTGGGCTATGTGGAAGATACAGAGGAAGATCAATAGACAATGCAGACAACCAGGAGCTCCCCCAGATATGGTTTCACCAAATTCTCTAGTAAAGAGGGATTAAATTATTGATCAGATCTCCTCAGTATTGTATTTGTAGTTTGTTTTCAATATAATTTAAGATTCATCTAACTCTGTGGGAAATTCTATGCTATTCTTATTCCATTCTTATTTTGTGGGCTTTATGATTTGTTAATTAACCCAGATTCATTGCAAACAGAAAAACGGTATTTGGTTCCAAGATTCTGAAAGCCAGGGTAGAGAGACCTTTTACAGAATTCTGCCTCAGCAAGGCTTATTCCAATCTGGTTGTATTATTTACTAAAATAGATACCTGGGATTAAGGTAATAAAATAAAATATGGCAGTTGGGGATATAGCAAGAAACTCAACCAAGGAGAATTAGGAAGAATCATTGAGGCAAGAAAAGATGATATTTAGGCAAGGTTTCTGCCAAGTAGAGAAAGGAGGGAGAGACAAATCAGGCAGTGGGAATAGTGTGCACTAAGACTTTTTCAAGTGTAAGTTTTTCTCTCTCTGCCCTTCATTAGTAAAGCTTAATTCTTCAATTGTCTTATTATTTTGTATTGTGAGCTCGTCTTTTATTTCCTTGAAACTTTATATGCCTTGGTGACAAAAACAAAATGAAGAGTAATATAACAGACTACTTCTATGTATATGAATTTCAAAAATGCACGAAAGAAAACATCGTGTTTACACATACAAATATGTGATTAAATCCATAAAAGAAAAGAAGAGGATGGTAAATTCTAAAGCCGTTTAAGAGAGTGGTTATTACCTCTGAGATGAGTGGCAATGATTTGATATTTAGAAATATGCATGGGGCTTCAAAGGAAATGGTTGTATTTTAATTCTTAAATTGGTGAGTGGTATAATTTTTTATACTGTAAACATCATCTCAGGGTGGATTCTTTGGGAAGCAGACTCTGAGATGGAGTTAGCATGCAGGACATCGACTGGAATTTCCCTTTGGGATCAATGCCTGGGAAAAGGGAGGGAGGGGAAGCAGGATTGTGCAGAGGGAAAAAGCTGGCTGGGATGCCCACCTTCAGCCTAACTCATGGGGGGCTCCAGAGCTGAATTGGCAGAGTTGTCTCATGGTAGCCAGAAATGGCTTGACCTTAACATCCTGCTTCATCAGTCATCAGAGGTGAGCAATCCCCAGAATGGCATGATCCCATGCAGCTGAGGCTATCCTTGAAGAGGCTGACAGTGAGAGGCTATCCACTGATAGCAATTCCTGCAGCTGGGACAGCAGGTCCTTCCTTGAAGGGCAATTTGGATGGAACATATGACTTTTTAACAACACAGTGCTTTATAAAATATAAAAACATAAAATGTGTATGGAACCACAAAAGACTCTGAATAGCCAAAGCAATCTTGAAAAAGAAGAACAAAGTTGAGGTATCACAATCCCAGATTTCAAGATACACTACAAAGCTGTAGTAATCAAAACAGTATGGTATTGGCACAAATAGACACCTAGATGAGTGGAACAGAACAGAGAGTCCAGAAATAAACTCATGCTTATATGGTCAATTAATCTACAACAAAGGAGGCAAAAATATGCAATGGGAAAAAGATATTCTCTTCAACAAATGGTTGGGAAAACTGGACAGCTACATGCAAAAGAATGAAAGTGGACCACTTAGGCCATACACAAAAATAAACTAAAATTGATTAAAGACCTAAATGTGAGACCTGAAACCATAAAATTCCTATAAGAAAACGTAGGCAGTAATTTCTTTGGCATTCTAGGTATGTCTCCTCAGGCAAGGGAAACAAGAGCAAAATTAATCTATTGGAACTACACCAAAATGAAAAGCTTTTTCACAGAAAAGGAAACCACCAACACAACAAAAAAGCAGTTTACTGAATGGGATAAAATATTTGCAAATTTTAATATCTAACATATATAAAGAACTAATATAACTCAATGTAAAAAAAAAAAACCCATAAATAATCTTATTAAAAAATGGTCAGAGAACCTTAACAGACATTTTTCCAAAGAAGACATACAGATGTCCAACAAACACATAAAAAGATGCTCAACATCACTAATCATCAGGGAAATGCAAATCAAAATGACAATCAGATATCACCTTATGCTGTCAGAATGGCTAAAATAAAAAACACAAGAAATAACAAGTTTTGCCAAGGATGTGGAGAAAAACTAACTCTCATGCACTATTGATGGGAATGCAAATTGATGCTGCCACTATGGGAAACAGTATGGAGTTTCCTCAAAAAATTAAAAATAGAAATATATTATCCAGTAAATCCACTACTGGGTATTTACCCAAAGAAAACAAAAACACAAGTTTGCAAAGATATATGCACCCCTGTGTTTACTGCAGCTTTACAATAGCCAAGATATGGAAGCAACACAAGTGCCCATCCATAGATGAATGGGTAAAGAAGATGTAGTATCTGTATACAAGAGAATACTACTCAGCCATAAAAAAGAACAAAATCTTGCCATTTGCAACAACTGGATGGAACTGGAGGATATAATGGTAAGTGGAGTAAGTTAGAGAAAGACAAATACCATAATTCCCCTCATATGTGGAACTTAAGACACAAAGCAAACAAACAAAAAGACAAACAAAAGAACAGACTCTTAAATGCAGAGAACAAACTGGTAGATACCAGAGGGGGGTGGTGGGGGGGGTGGGTGAAATAGACAAAGGGGATTAAGGGTACACTTATCATGATGAGCACTGACTAATGTACAGAATTGTTGAATCACTATACTGTACATCTGAAACTAATATAACACTGTATGTTCATTATAATTCAATTAAAAAACAATAAAGTACTTTCCTACATTATCCGGAATTTTTCATGAATGTTAATGTTAATGGTTAAATGATAAACCATCATATGGCTATATCTTATGTTCTATATCTTTGTCTCTTTTTTGGACATTTTGATTGTTTCCTTTGTTCCGTTTTTCTCCTAAACAATCCACAATGACACTCTCTGTGTAAATCTTGGTCCACATTTTAATTTTTATTTATTGTTTAAAAAAGACTTATTGTTTTAGAGAGAGAGAGAGCATGAGTGGGAGGGGCAGAGGGAGAGGGTGAGAGAATCTCAAGCAATCTTCACACTGAGCGGGGAGCCCAACATAGTGCTCGATCTCATCACCCTAAGATCATGACCTGAGCCGAAACCAGGAGTTGGGCACTCAACCAACTGTGCCACCCAGGTGCCCTGGTCCACATTTAAAATTTTCCTATTAGGATTGCAAATATGGGTACACACACACACACACACACACACACACATGCTTTAAGCTCAACTTACTAATCTATTGTCTTTAGGGTCTAATCATTTGTTTTATTTGAAATCAAAGAAAATGTATGTTCTCCACAGTTTTTCAGTGACAACACAATTTCAAGTTCTTGCAGTACACCCTGGGACATGTTGTCAGGTTCTAGAGACTAATCTCATTTGGTTGGCTGTGCGCTCCCATATATTTTGCTTCACCGATTTCAGCCTGGAATTTCCATCTTGCAGTGCTGTTTAAACTTTTTCCAGTTTCCCAACCATTTCTTCTCATGGAAGAAGATGGAAGCAAAAGATGGATCTGCTTTTGCCCTTTTATTTTCAGTTGTAATTAGCTTCTCACCAACTCTCCCAAGCAGTAGCCTTACTTCTTCCTTGCTTTTCTGTTTTTAAACACTAAGTATGTGTTTAGAATTTTTTCATGAGCCTCAGCACAACAGCGTGACTAATTCCTACTTAAATTTATCAGATTCAGCTCAATCTTATGGTTTCTTGGCACTTCCTAGATACTCATTAGACTGGGTTATACACCCTTCCCTAGATCCTCAACACTATCTGTGTGGCTCCTATCATGGTCTTTATCATATTGTGCTATTATCATCAGCTTTCTTCTTTATCTGTATGTGACACTGAGATTATTCTGATGTCTTCTATTTTATCCTAAATGTCTATTCCTACTCTTCCCCTTGCCTGTAAAATCTCTTTCAATGCCTTCAATTAAATTTCTTCTTTTTCTTTAGTATCTTTTAAAAGAATCCTATTATTCAATTAGAAAACACAAATGCCCATTTGTCATGAAATTGTTTATCTCAAATATTTTTCCCTGAAATAAAAATGTCTAGTTAAGTCTATCACTGTGTGTGTGTATATATATATATACATACATATACATATATATATAAATCAATTGTTATCACATCGAACAGCATTTCTGCCACACTGCTCTGAAGTATTCTTCAACACTTCAATAATATGAAGATTTTATAAATTTGTGCTAAATAACTAATAACTTGATCTAGCAAATAGAAATGTAGAGCTATGGGAAAAACAGATTCTCATGGATCAAAATTATTTGAATTAATTGCATCTCCCTGGAGATTCAAAGAACTTGCATGATGTTTACTTGGGGTTTATTTAAATACTTATTTCCCAAGGAAACTGAATAATTATAAAACAGGAAATTAACACCCTTTGAAATATATTCTTATGCATCTTGGCAGGAAATAAAAACACTCCAAATCCATTTAATCTAAAGATACACTTTCTTTAAAATTGCCCAAATTATTTTCTGTAGAGCTTATTGAACAGGCTGTTCCATGAGATGGATGGACAGTCTGGGAAAGATGCAGAATGATCAATTGAAAAGACAACCACATTTAACTTTATCAGAAATGACCTGAAAACCCATTTACCACAGTCATCTTTTGCATCAGCCTGTGTAATAGTGCTTTTAATGAAAGAGACAAGCATAACTTAACTAATTACTTAGAGACGCTGAAATCAGTCATGTCAATGACTCCATCACACAAAGTCCCTTGGTTTTTGTACTAGTTTTTCTTAAAGACTAATTATCAGAAAATACTACATGTTAAAAAATAGCAGGCCAGGTGGTAGTAACAAAAAAAAATGTATGCTTAAAACTTATCTAAATTAGGGGCACCTGGGTGGCTCAGTCATTAAGCGTCTGCTTTCGGGTCAGGTCATAATCCCAGGGTCCTGGGATCAAGCCTGGCATCGGGTTCCCTGCTCCGCGGGAAACCTGTTCTCCTTCTCCCACTCCCCTGCTTGTGTTCCCTCTCTCGCTGTGTCTCTTTTCGTCAAATAAATAAATAAAATCTTAAAAAAAAACTTATCTAAATTAATACAGTAGTTTTCATATATGGTGGAGTTCAGAAATTGTTTAAGACTAGTTTAAGCTACTTGAAGTCTGCAAGTCTTTCATGTGTTGTCACTGGGAAGCACTGAATTATTAACTATCCATTATTTTCCCCACGACAGGAAGAGAGGGACAACAATGGGTTGAAAGAAATTTAAATGTATGAAAAATTCCTAATAGTTATAGGTAAGCCATATTAATTTTTATAAATATCAACATAATCATAAAAACCATAGCTGTCTTCAAAGATCCAATAGTGTTCTAAGTACAGAAAATGTTAAGCAGAGGGGCACCTGGGTGGCTCAGTTGGTTAAGCGTCTACCTTCAGCTCAGGTCATGATCCCAGGATCCTGGGATTGAGCCCTGCATCAGGCTCCCTGCTCAGCGGGGAGTCTGCTTCTCCCTCTCCCTCTGCCTGCCACTCCCCCGCTCCTGCTCTCTCTTGCGTGCATGCTCTCTCTGCCCCCCACCTCTCTCAAATAAATAAATAAAATCTTAAAAAAAAAGAAAATGTTAAGTAGAGATGTTTAGCTCTGAACCCTCAAGTTTTAGGATTTGTTAGTTGTCTGTCAATAATTTAGCAATAGATCTAATCAAAAGGTCAAGCCTAATCAAGACTTCTCAATGACTAAAATAATTAAAATATGATGAGTAATTTCAGGCACAGATTATGCTTAAAATGGTTACCCTTTTATTACGCTTAAGATTACAGATTACTTCAAAAATCAGCATTTTCTACTGGGATCCAGAAAAAACACTGGTGAAGGAAGCCACCTGTGGAGATGAAGGAGAAGAGATCCTGAACCAAAGTTGAGAAGATTACATTTACTTAATTATCTGTGATCACAGTCCTTGAGTTAGTTCATATTGGGAAAAATTTAATAGAGGGACAAATGTGGAAAACAACTGGCTATGGACAAACATCAGTTCAGCACTGTTAAAGTCCAAGTTCAGGTCTGCGTTGCCACATTCTTCGCTCCATGTGCATTGCTGAGATCACGGAACATCAGCATGTGAACAGCTTCCACTGGGAAGGAAGGAAAGCTGAAAGATACTAACCCACTCCCATGGTATGTTGCTTCTTTGCTTCTTTGCTGGATGGATGAAAGGAAAGCAACTTTACGCACCATCATTTAATCACCATTTCATCTAGTCTTTGGAACAAAGCTAACTTTTACGGTCCAGCCTAGCTTAAACATTCAAAACCAGACTACAGGTCTAGGCAGAGGTCTCTAACTCAAATGCCTACTTCTCATGTAAGTAGCAGATAAATAACAAACATTGTCACTTAAGACAATATGTGACAAAAGAGCAAAGGAAACAATATCTGACTCCCCATTAATAGAGCTCTGCATAGTCTTATATATCATGATAACTCCAGATGAAATTTAATTACTGGAGTTGAGGCTTAATATCTTAGCCAAATTATATAAAAAGGACAACAAAATAAACAAATGAATTCCCACTCTCTGAACTATGAAAATATTTTCATATGTTAACCTGTCCACTGGTGTCTAGTTCTCTGACATTAAAAAAGGTCTGAAGATAGATAGCATATTGCAGAGTCTCAGAACACCCAACCTTTAAATGACCCTGCAGACGCTGTAGGAACATTTAGGCATCTTCTTTAAAGGGAACTGATTGTGCTATATATACAGGGAATGTACAGGATAAGCTCTATGATTTGATATTTGAAGACACTGGGGAACAATCTACCCAATACTTCTCTACGAACTAGTCCTGGAATTTCAATTTACCGTGTACACATCAGTAAAACTCACATTGAGTAATTAGGACTAGAAATGTTAATGGCTCTGACCTTGGATGAAAGAAGAAAATGGCCTGTAGCCAGGTAGGTTTCCAACTGTTCTAGGTTGTAGACTTGCATCCTAATGCTTTGTTCAGGCTCACTGCACCCTGGGAGCTTTGTGCTATCCTCCCCTATTCTAACCTCTTTAGACAACAAACAAGCTTGGCAATCTCTGCATCATATGGAAAGGAAAATCCGGCTAGCTACCATTGCTCTTTCCAGTTTCTGAGTATTTGGACTCAAGACTGAAACATCTTGCACTAGAAAGCCCATCCTTGAAGGAAGATTTCCTTTAGACAAGTGAGAGATGCTTTAACTGGAGACACCATGCTGGGAAGTGTTTCTGTCCTTCTAAACAGTTCAGAGATAATTGAACAAATCACAAAAGGAGGCCAATTAAAGCAGAAGCCAGGCAAGGTCCAAAAACTGAGTGATCATGGACTGTAAAAAATGCAGCCCCCAAACTGAAGTCAGGTTGATGAGGTCTAAGCACTGAGACAGGCTAAGAAGTCATTAAAATCCAGGAGAACACTAGGGACCAGAAAGCCACAGCACAACACAGCACAACTCCCAAACTCATTCCTGCTTGCCCAACCAGTTTGAAACCAATGGATCCTTAACATTTTTTAAATTACATTACAGTTGGCTTACAAAGTTATATTAATTTCAGGTATACAACACAATGATTTGACAATCCTACACATTGTGCAGTGCTCACCACAATGAGTGTGGTTACCATCTGCCATCATACAAAATTATTACAATATTATTAACTGTATTCCCTATGCTGTACTTTTCCTTCCCATGACTTGTTTATTTTATAACTGGAAATCTGTGTTTCTTAATTCCCATCACCCTATTTTTTCCAAGTCCCCACACCCTTGCCTTCTGGGAACCACCAGTTTTGTTCTCTGTGTTTATGAGTCAAATCCTTAACTTTTTGTGACCAAAGTTGTTCATGAGATTTTCCAACATATTGTACTAAGTGTGCTGCTAGGCTTCTCATTTATCTGCTAGACAAATAAGAACAGTCTAGAAAGTTGAGGCATTCAATATTAGAATGCATGATGGATCACTTCAGAAGAACATTTTTAGTATTAAAAGTGATAAGATGGCAATTGCATGAGGTATTAGTGGTGGAAATGGAGGAGGAGGAGGAGGAGAAAAAGAGAAGATGCACCTACGTGTTTGCACACTTGTTTCTTCAAAAAGGATCTCTCCCATCTAGGTAATGGGCTTTATGGATTATTTTTAATTAGCTAAGGTTTCCAATTTCCACAAAGGAGATTGGTTAGCAAATAAGAGGTTTTCTTCTGTTCTATGATATAATTCATTTTAGAAAAATACATTCGATATATCTTATTTTGCAGATTTCATCTGTCATCACTGAAATTATTTCCTTCCACAACTAACATCCTTTTTTCAATATTCTGATAGGGAGGGAGAGAGGCTATAAATCTGCCTTAAGAATTTTACCCGGAATGACAGGGCTCTTGCAGTTGTTGGTTGGTTGGATTTTTAGAGGAAGAGAGGGAAGAACGGCAAAATAAAGCTTTAGGAACAGAGGGAAGGTATAAGGTTAAAGAAAAAATGTATTTGCTAAAGATGGCTTAAAAATGAACTGGGTTTTTTTGTTTGTTTATTTTACAGAGGGGGGAAGGGCAGGAGGGGGGGGAGAGGGACAAGCAGAATCTGTGCTGAGTGTGGAGCCAGCAAGGGGCTTGATCCCAGGACGCTGAGATCACGACATGAGCCAAAACCAAGAGTCGGATGCTCAGCTGACTGAGCCACCCAGGGGCCCCTCAATGAACTGTTTTTTAGTGATCAAAAATTATTTGCAAAATGCACTGTGACCAAGATGAATATAAGAAAAGGAGTGGGATACTATTTAAAATAATGGCAGAATTATATCCATGATTCCTGACCTGCTCTCAAACTCAGACGCTTTAAAGCACTGCTTCCCAAATCCTCCTCCCGGAGGCCATGTAAGACAGCATTCCATGCCCTATGAATGATGTCAACTTTTTTCTATTTTGGTTCAGAAAAAATAAGTGAATTTTGTGTCAGTCTCAGCCTACTGATAACCAGTGTTGTGACTGGACTGGCCCTTGTGGAATTACTATGATCGCAAGACACCCTCAGCCATAACCATCAGGAAACTTTGAAGAAAAAAATAAAAAGGTCTATTATTCACAGGTCCTGAAAATTACATGGGACACCTGGGCCACACAGTGAGGTCAAGGGGAGACAGAGCAAGCAAGCGGAAATCAACCAAGATCTCTAAAACAAAGAGGGGAATGTGGCACGGCCTGGACCTTTATTTAGTTGTGGGGCTGGTGATGTGTTTCTTTGAAATCACCATCTTGAAGTGCTGCGTCTTTGAAAGTGGATGTCAGCAATCCAAGCTGAAGATGGGCACTTGCATTGCAAAAAGTAAAGCCAACAGTCAAGGCTTGTACTGCGTGAATGGATTGCATTTAAAAAATTTTTACATTTCTCCCATTTTTTCTGAAATTTTAGCACCTGTTAACTCATATCTATATTAGAATCTAGTATTGATGGGCAATTGTTTTCCTCTAAATAAAATTCTAAGTTACTTTATTAGGCCAGGTTTTTTTTTTTTATTCTTTTTTATTCTTATGTTAATCCCCATACATTACATCATTAGTCTTAGATGATATTAGGCCAGGTTTTAGGTATTAAATAAATACTGGAACATCTAGTTATCACAATCACGTCTGAGCATATTTGTGACCTGTGGTTGCCGACGGGGCTATAAAGTAATTTAACACTTTGATTCCATGGTTTTTTGGGAAAAGCAGCTTTTCCATACTGAAGGGGAGATGATCTTTGCCTTGGATTTGGGGGCAGGAGGGGAGAAAAAGGAGGTAGAGAGGAAGAGACGGAAGAATAAAAGGAGGCACATAAATGGAGACCACAGCAAAATCATAATGCTGGTAGTACTCAGGACAACAAAGCCTTTGAGAAAGCTGGCAGGGGATCATTAGGCAGATGGGACTTCTTCTAGATTCTTCTTCCTCCGCCTTTTTGGTTTTCAATTTTTATTTCCCCCCCATTTCTTTCCACTTATCCTTTAATATTTTCTCCTCTATCCAGCATCTTTTTTTCTTTGACTCCTGCTGGACTCCCTCTCCTTGTCCACGGAGAACTGGGGGTCTTGGCCTGTGTCACTTGAGGGGAGGAAGCGCAGTGTCTGATGGGTAGCATTCTTTCCTTTTCCATCCATCTGGTTACTTGCCTCTAAGGAAGACTCCGGGAAACAGTGGGCCTGATACTGAGTAATCTGGAGAACTCTCAGACATATGACTCATTTCTGAACTATTCAGAAAGAGATGACGAGATACCCAAACTGTGGTTGGCGATCAATGATGCGATCCAAAATGCTATTAAGTCAACAAATTGCCACACAGTGAGCAAAATAAGTTTTCCCCAATGTCAACAGCCTCGTGTGGGCCTCACGGATATTTTATCTAGTGCTAATGACAGATTTTGACTACAAAATCCCCTTCTCTGATATTCTGGAACATATCCTATTTTCTGCATTGTATTCTATCTTGCTCTGATAAGAAATATTCTAAAATGAAATATATTAATGGAGCACATCTCATCATGAGGCGAGATGCCACTTTCACAAGAAGACCAACTTGTGATGAGCATTCTCAGATGCTCTGAAAGGAAAACTTCAAGGTCAGAAGTGAAAATGAGAGTCTGGTTATAATAGGCCCCCGTCATCCCCCACATTAGAAGGGAGGAAAAGGCTGTGTAAGGAACAGAAGGATCATCTGTTTTCCTTATCAGGCCTCTGCAAAAGAGTCAGAGCTGGTAAACAGACTTATTCTCATTCAGATCTCCTCTTGAAGAAAGGCAAGGCAAATTGTAAAGGAGCAACCAAGAAGAAAAGAGAACTGATAAATTATACAACATAGTAAGACTGGGCTTTGTAGTTTAAGTGTAAATGAAATGGTTTGCTATAGTTGAGAGGTGTTATTGATGAACCCAGGTAGGGACATCCGCTGTTACTCTTTCCGGGCTTAACTATTGTCCAGATTATATCCGTTACTTTTGGAAGCTCTTCTAACTCATTCAGCTCTCAGAGAATAAGCCTTCATTGTACTAAATTAGAAGTACCTTAATTGAAAAACTATAAGGAAAAAAATTAGGATCTTTTAAATGGTGTTTGCACTGTGTTTCAGAAATAAAAAATGTGTGGAGGAGTAAAGAGGCTCCTTAGAGAACAATAGAAGAATTTGATCTTTTCCACTTCTGGTTCATTTTTAGCAATGACAGATCACATTAGCATAAAAAGAGTCCAGCCCCCATTGATTTTACTTTTTTCCACAACATTGGCCTACAAATGATTATATGCAAGGATTATGTGTATTTTCAATGCTCTCTAGCTGTGTGGCTTACAGTTATCTACCCTCAGTACAATCACTGAACCGTTCTTTTCATGTATTCCCCACCTCACATAGTGTACAGTCAAAACACAAGGGCCTGAGTTCTGAGTTTATCGCTTACTAGGTCTGATTTTAGACAATTTACCTATGTTTATCCTAACACCCCCAGCCACAGTTTCCTAACTCCCTCACAGAATTTTTTTAAATGAGAATCACATTAAAAAAATTAGGAGGTGTTTGCAAAGCAATAAGCAGTAATAAAAATCATTATTATATACTATATAAAATTATTACTATATTCTTACTAATTTCTTATTGAAACAAGTAATTTGCTGAACTACTTTCACTGAGAATGTAGACTTGATTCTTCTCACAATTCCAAAATATTGTATATAAACTATCACAGGTCCTGCCTACATCCTCTTAAGATGGGCCCACTTTAGTAATCTGGTCTTGTTCCAATATTTCTAGATCCCATGCCTAGCCTCCATGTTGATGTTAAACTTCCTTTTTTGCCCGCCTTTCATAAGCATCCAGTTGTCTCTGTTTTAAAATCTCCTACTGGACTTTTTTTTTTTTTAAGATTTTATTTATTTATTTGACAAGGAGAGAGAGAGAGAGAGAACAAACAGGAGGAGCGGGAAGGGGAGAAACAGGCTCCCCACTGAGCAGGGAGCCCGATGTGGGGCTTGAACCCAGGACCCTGAGATCATGAAGGTAGATGCTTAACTGACTGAGCCACCCAGGCACCCTCCTACTGGAATTTTAGAACTCCTTCCCTTTCCTCATCTCATAATAACTAGAGAACCAAACGCTCATAACAAATATCATTTTCAGCAAGTATTTTACTCTCTGACCCTCCAAAACTTTACTAGCTTCAGTAAAGTTGAAAGGAAAAGCCAGTTCCTCTGAGGCAGAGAGAGGAACAGAAACAGTGACCTGAGCCAAATTCAGTTTATGCTGTGATGTTGATGTTACAACTAGGTCTGATCCTGAGTCTTGGCTATATCACTATCAGAACCTGAACTAGCTAAGGTGGTAAGGTGTAGAGTCTGCTTAGCCAGCATCTCATGGGAGGTGCTAAAAGCATGTGAAAGTTCATGTTCATAATTGCACACACATATGACTATATTAATTATTCATGCTTTCCCTTCTTTGGCAAAGAGTGGGAAAAGTCAGCACCCATGGGGGAAAAATTCAACCCTAATACTTATTCTGAGAAAATCAATTTTATTGGTAGTATAGAGACTAAGTACAGATGACAAATGAAGCAGACTTGGTTTCTCCATTACATTTTAGGAATTAAAAGGAGAATTCAGTAAACTATGACATTTGAATGAAAATTAATCGTGTTGCTTTTTTGATGGTCAACTAACTTCAGGTGCCTGGAGAGGTCTTGATATCCAAGGGTGTATTCATTACCACCAAGAAGTAACATATTTTGTGAGTATCATATTAGTCAGGGTTTTTCAGAGAAACAGAACAAATAAGATGTCCATGTGTGTAGAAGAAATTTACTATAAGGAATTAGCTCATGGAATTATGGAGGCTGGCAAGTCCAAAATCTTGAGTGAGCCAGTAGACTGGAGGCCCAGGAGAGCCAATAGTACAGTTCCAGGCCAAAAGATGGCAGGCTGGATACTCAAAAGGGCCTCTGTTCCATGTCAAGACAAAGTCAGTCTGTTGTAGAACTAAAATGAGCCAATGTTGCAGATGAAGTCTGAAGCCCATCTGCTAGAGAACTGTCTCTTGCTCCTCAGGGAGGCAGATTTTTTAGTTTTAGTCAGGCCTTCAACTGATTGGATGAGGCCCACCCACAATCTGCTTTACTTATAGTCCACTGATTTAAATATTAATCTCATCCAAAAACACCCAGAATCATGTTTGACCATATATCTGAATACCCCATGGCTAGCCAAGTTGGCCCATGACATTAAATATCACAGGTATTTTATATCTATATTAAGTAATATATAGATATATATTTAAAACATAGGTGTATTATATATTATATAATTATATATATATGTATATATAATGTTCCATAAAACCAAAGATATTCTCTAATATTCAAATATGCACCGTAAACCAAAATTCAAGAAAAAAGTGCATGTGAGGGTGACTAGAACTTTGACTTTGTTATTGTCATTTCTGGCTTGATTTTTTTATTGGATGGGATTTTTTTAAGTAGTCTTCAAAAAATGCATGACATTATCTCACCAATGAATGGTGATCACATCTTAGTGTCTCTTAAAAATAATTTCTTTCACATATTAAAAATGAAAATACATTATATTGATTCATTTATACCTTTAAAAATTAGGTATTATCATAAATCTTTGGAACATCCTTTCTGATTAATTTTCTAGTCATTAGTTTTATTCATCATGTAGTCCCTTGATGATATGCATTTTGCTTCAGCTTCTGAAACAATCATAACTCTCTATACTTTATCTACCTCATATGTTCATTACTTCCTGCAAATATCGCAGAAGTGTTGACAATATGAGATCTAATTCAACACTTCTAAAAATACATCTGTGATTGCAGAGTTGTCTTTAAGGGATTTATCTTAAAGTACGGCTTGACATCACTTTTAGTGAATGACAAATGATGCTTCTAATCCTCTTGGGCCTCATTCCATAGTGCTTTCCACATCAAAATTGGTCAAATCTGAATGAGGTCAGCAAAATAAAGACCAAAGCATAAATTTAAATAACAGATAATTTATGTAAAGTGTTTTCTATGAACAAATCATGTTCTATGAACAAAGTTGTCTTTGATACCTTGAGCGTTAAATAATCTCCAAGAATGTTTCCAGGTGGCTTTATCCCAAAAATTAAAATTAAATTTAAATTAAAACATGATTAAAATAAATAAATAATGAGATCCATTATATCTGATTTTGGACAACTCTTTCCCCCTGGCTTTTGCAAGCTTCCAAAAAAAAAAAAATCACACTTAATCAGTCACTATTCAAGAATATTCCCATTATGGAGATCAGTGAGAAATTCCATGTTTTCATTGCACAAGTAAACTGAAATATAAATTTCTGTTTTTTAAGAAAAAAAATTCTCTTATTCAAAGATTTGGGATATATATACATGTGCTCAGAGTTCACATTGTTTATGGTTTATATCCAAGATGGTGTAACTTTATAAACATACCACCTAGAATAAATGGTTCATGTGTTTTCTATAGTTCACCTTTTAAGTGATTTTTATTAAGGTTACTAGTGTCTGATGTTTTTATTATTGATTTTCCTCCCATTGGCAGTTTTCTTGGATGAAAATACAAAAACCTATTTTCTTCTACAAGAGCTTAAACTCAATGTGAAAGCTATTAAAACATGCACTTATCTAACTATCCTATTTTGCTTTTGCTCCAGAAAAACAAGCTGGAAACACTTTTTTCCACTCTAAATTGAGTTTTCATTTTCTTTTCCACTCAGTGGTGTGTCCCTTTTCTACATTAAGACCCTATGAATTTAAAAATCATGCCAATTCTGTGTGGAATAAGAAACAGTCTTCCGGGAACTAATAAGCAAACAAGATGGGGATGCCTCTGTCTCTTTAACCAGATACCGGTCCCCATTTTCATTTCTAATTGCCTGTAAAAAGTGCAGATGTTTGTTCCAAACTGATACTCTTGTCCTGACATCAGGCCCACATTTGTTTATTGACTTGGCCTCATCCAGAAGAGGCTGTGAATGGATATTTTACAAGTGAAAAAGAAATACAGATATTTAGCATGGGGGAGAGTAAAATGATGTGTAGTAGAAACATAGACGTAAGGATGCATTAGTAAGGAAAGGCAAGTCTAAGATGAGTTTTTGAAGCCAAGAATCAAGTCATCTTTTAGAAAGATTTTTTAAACATAATTGCTTTGCGTATGCCTTTACAAACCAATAGTTCTCTGCAAGGATCTTTAATATGATTGATTTACATGTAAAGTTGCTTTTATCTGCTCATTTACATGCAATGCCTCAATGCTAAGGAGGATATACAGATAAAGATATTAAAGAATAACAAAGCTTAACCTGATATCTCAGACTGACAGGAGCCCTAGAATCCTCCAGATGGTAGTAATAGACACAGTTCTAAAAGAGGCCACATTTGGGGAACAAAGAGAGAAGAATTATAACATGAACATAGACTGTACAGCTATATGAGGACTGTCTTGTGTCTTGTGCAGGTTGGTTTCAGACTAAGAAAGGAACTTTGAGGGAACAGTATAATATAGTCCCTTCATTAATGGATCTCATTTATCCATCTCAATCTATTCCCCCCAATTTTTAAATCTATGTATCTATGTCTATAAATATGTATCTATATGTGTGTCTATGAATGTATGTATGTTTCGATCATCTCTCTCTCTGTCATCTATCTATATATCAACTATATATTTTGGTTTGACATCATTTTGAGAGTTCAGCAATTCACTCATTATAGCTATTCTGTGAAAATAGTACTTCACTTTAACTGACCTAAACATGTATTGGTTAACCAATTAGTGCCCCCTTCTTACTGTGTTCCAAAATTAAGTACATAGATCCACACTGCTTAGCTAGGTTTCTTAATATGTAAGTTAAATTTTGGGGGTGCCTGCGTGGCTCAGTCATTAAGCATCTGCCTTCGGCTCAGGTCATGATCCCAGGGTCCTGGGTTCGAGCCCCGCATCGGGCTCCCTGCTCGGCGGGAAGCCTGCTTCTCCCTCTCCCGCTCCCCCTGCTTGTGTTCCCTCTCTCACTGTGTCTCTCTCTGTCAAATAAATAAATAAATAAATAAAATCTTTAAAAAAATATGTAAGTTAAATTTTTAAAAGGTGAGATACCTAGTTGAAAATCAACTAGAATATGATCCTATTGAAAGTAAGATTTCCTTTTGCAAAATCTCTTACTTTTGCATAAAGAAATTCAGCTAAAAGTAAAACTTGCCATGCAAAATCCTTTGCCTTGTTAAACTATACTCCTATAAAATATGTAGAGGAATAAGAAATACTTCTAAGAAATAGTCAAATGGTAGAATGACCTTCTGAGGTTTAAAAAATGATCATACCAAGAAATGATTCTGATTTTATAAAATTAATCTATGAATCTACAGAGTAAGAAGCAATTGTATATCTCCACATGAACTATGTTCAATAATACCTGAGAAATGTCCCTTTGAGCATGACCTCAAAGAGCTGAAGATTTCATGTTTATCTTTAGTTTGAAACAATTTGATTGTAATGTACTTTATTGCGGCTTTCTCCATTGTTTCTTCTAGTTGGAGTTTGTTGAACTTCTAATATTTTTTAATTTATGGTTTTCATCAAATTTGAACTTTTTTGGTCATTGTTTCTTTGCCATTGCATCCTTTTAGGACCCTGAGCTGGCCCACAGCTCAATGGTGCACTGTTCATTTTTTTCAGTCTCTTTTCTCCTTTGTGCTTCATTTTAAATGATTTCTATTTGCTGGAAGGTTCAGCCATCTTCTACAACGTCTTAGCTAACATTAATTGCATCTCATGTATTTTTTAATCTCTACAGGTTCAACTTGGATCTCTTCAATATCTTCCACATCTGTAATTATCATGCTCAATCTTTCCCCTAGTTTTTTTTTTTAAGATTTTATTGATTTATTTGACACAGAGATAAAGACAGCTAGAGAGGAAACACAAGCAGGGGGAGCGGGAGAAGCAGGCTCCCGGCTGAGCAGGGAGCCCGATGCAGGGCTCGATCCCAGGACCCTGGGATCATGACCTGAGCCGAAGGCAGACGCTTAACGACTGAGCCACCCAGGTTCCCCTTTCCCCTAGTTTCTTGAACATATGGGACAACAACAGTAACAACTGTTTTATGTCCTTCTTTACTAATTCTATTATCTGTGTTATTCCTTGGCCTGTATTGCTTTCTTTTTCCTCATTATGGGTTACATTTTCCAGCTAATTTCCAAGTCTAGCAATATTTGATTAGGTAGCAGACATTGTCAATTTCACCTTGTTGCATCTGGGCATTTACATACTCTTATAAATATTCCAGCTTTTGTTTTATGACTCAGTTATTTGGAAATATTTTCATCATTTTGGGTCTTGCTTTAGAGCTTTGTTAGGTGGGGCCAGAGGAGCATTTAGACTAGGGCTAATTTCGTCCCACTACTAAGGCAAACATTTGTGAGGGCTCTAGCTCATGAATTACGAGGTTTTCCTCTCTGGCTGGTGAGAACAGGCACGGCTTCCAACCCTGTGTGAGCTTCAAGTATTGTTCCCTTTATTCATTTATAGTAGTTCTTTCTCCAGCTTCAGGTAGTTTTCCTCACACATATGCCTGAATCAGTACCCTCCTGAAGATTCCAGAGGGATCCTTTTCAGAACTCTGGAGCATCCTTTCTTTACAGCTGTCTCCTCTCTAACACCCTACCCTGAGAACTCTAGCTATCTCGGTGTCTGCAGACTCAGCTCTGTCTCCTCAACCCAGGAGAAAGCTAAGCTTCTGTTACCCCTGCACTGCTGCCTGGAACCTAGCCTGGCTCTGGAAATGCTCTCCAGGCAGTAAGCTGGGACACTGTAGGTCTCTTCTTTGTTTCCAATCTCTCAGAGATCACTGTACAGGACTGGCTCTCGTCCAATGTCTTGAAAATCACTATTTCATATGTTTTCTATGGTTCTGTGGTATTTCAGGTGGGAGGATAAATTTGATCCCTGCTACTCCATCTTGGCCAGAACCAGAAGCCTTTCTGGGAACTTAGGATCTTGCTGTGGATGAGTTTGCAAAAATGAATTAAAGAAAACATACAGAATAACATATCAGTATGTGTTAAACTGTGTGCATGACTCTTATTGCTCTGGGAAATTAAGTTTAAAGGAAAAATTCAGTTCAAGTAATAACTGTCTGAAGTTTATTGAATATCTGATAACAGAGTATGTTTTATATTTCCAATAAAGAACAAATGGGAGGATTGGACAAAAATTGTAACTGGGTTGTTTGGGTAGAGATAAGAAGTGAACACTGTTAGCAAACTAATTTATCTGGTGTTGAAATCTGTAGTGTCTGCTCTTACTATTTTAAAGACAAAGACACAAACTACATTGTACTCATCTATTCATTTGTTCTTTGATTCAATCAAATATTTATTGAATTTTATCATACATTCCATAGACTATACACTGGGAAATTGCTATGTGTAATAATGAATGAGGTAAGCTTTTTAAGCCCAACTCATGCAGGAGAAATGTATACAAATATTCATAAAAAAACAATTACTATAATACAAGTTTATGCCAAATGGCATGGAACCAAGATATATACAGAAAAGAGCCATTTATTCCCTCTGCAGGTAGGGGTAGGAAATCGGGATAATTTTCAGAGGCAAGGTGATATTTAAGCTGCATTTTGAAGAGTATTTGAAAACTTGCCAGGTAGAATACTGTGAGAATAAGAACACTCATTCTAAACATTAAAATAAGACTGGCTCACAATTTGTGGGACCCAGTGCAAAATGAAAATGCACTCCTCTTGTTCAAAACTTGTTGAGAATTTCAAAACAGAGATGGCAGAGAATTAAATCAAGTGTGGGACCTCTTTGAATGCAGGGCTCTGGGACTGCATAGGTCACAGGCCCCTGCAGCTGCTGTTTATGTCTAGAGCATAGATTGTATAGTAGTGGAAAACTCAGAGATGAGCCTGGAAAGAAGTACAACACAGGGAGGGGTGGGGTGGTTCGACTGAGACTGTGCCAGAGGAAAGGGAAATTGATGGAAAATCCTTAAAAATTTCTTTTGAAAAAACAACTGCTCTTAGTTTAGTGGATCTTTTCTACTGTTTTTCTGGTTTCTGTTTCATCTCTTTCTTGCTAATCTTTATAATTTGCTTCCTTCTGCTAAGTGTGGTCTTAGCTTGTCCTTCTTTCCCTAGTGCCTTGAGGTATAAAGTTAGATTGTATATTTGAGATCTTCCTTTTATAGACAAATTATAATTATGTAGAAATAAACAATTTTACTACTAACCTCACAGCATCTCTGCTGCAAGTTACAAAATAAACAGTTCCACCCAGTAAGTCTACATGGCATAGTATTTCAAAAGGTGATCACAAAACAGTATCTTTCATTCCACATGCCTTTTGCAATGGAACTTGATCTCTCCTCTCATCAAGAAATGGTCTTTTCCTCCTTCTCTTGAATATAGGCTGTCTTAGCCATTAGGTTTGACCAATAAAATGTGACAGAACTGATGATGTATGGCTTCATTTAAGAGGACTTGTAGATTCCATTTTGTGCTCTTGGAACACACCCTTGGAACTCTGTCTAGTACCTTCAGGAAGACCAAGTTAACCATGGGGATAAGCTTCACGGAAAAAAGAGAGGTGCCAGATACGTAAATAAAGCCTTATTAGACCTCCCATCCCAGCTACCCTGAATGCAAATGAATGAGGAAACCCAGCCCATACTGGGCTGAGAAAGCACCCACCTGATTCCAGGCAGAATTCCAGTCTCATTGGCTTATGAGAAATAATAAATTATTGTTGCTTTGAGCCATTTTGGGGGGTGATTAATTATATAGCAATAGATAAGTGAAACAGAAATCTGCCCGGGGATATGAAACATGAAATATCATTACATTTAAACTTCCCATGTTTTCTTCAAAAAGCAATAGATTTTAAAACATTATTAATTACTTTTAGAATGTTACTAATTATTATAAGGAATAATAACTATTACTTGTTTTGCTGTTCTTTTTAGATCAGCTTCTAACTTTTTTAGAAAAAACACAAAACATAAGTAGTATTGGTAAACACCTCGAATAAGACCATATTTAATAATGAGAACACAAACTGAGGAATAACAGGAATGAAACTGCTGTATATGGAATTGTTGACTGTTCACTATAACTAGGCAGACTGTATATCAGTGTTCCACAGAAGTCAACTGGTGTGAACATCACTGACAGGTGATCTTTATTCACCTAAATACAATGAACATGGCTTAGCGCTGACAGGATAGTGCAGTTTCTCAATCACCACTGATTACAACCTGTAATCTGAGAGATTTTACATCACTGTCAACTAAAGCATCATCGTTTTAAAAGGCATATCAGCCAGCTTAATATTAGGGACATTTGTGTAATGTGCAAAAATCTGTCTATGGTGTCACCTTAAACATCTTTCACTGTCCACCACCTAGGTCTTCCAGTTCCAGACCAAGATGGAGTTGACACACATCCCATTTATGCTGCTGAGTACAACTCAAATCCTTGATATTCTAAATGAAACACATGTAAAAGACTGAAAATTAGAGAGGAGACAAACTGGCTGGAGACAGTGAGATTTGAGGAACATGGCAGGGAATTCCATAGGTTTTCTTTCTGCCTCACATACCCCAGACTGGGTGCCGGAGAAGCCAGCAACCCAGAAACACCAATGGACACAAGCAAAAAAAAAAATGTCCCAAAAAGTCAACTTTCTATAGTAAACATCTGTTCTAGCAAAATGCTGCAAAAGAAATTCATTCCCACCCCATCAAATGGGAAGCCTGTACTCCTACCTGCACCAGGCTCTTAACAGCCATGTCCAGCCTTTCCCCACCCACCGTAGAATGGTGTTGGAGAAAAGTAGGGATCCTGGACTCCCGTACCATCCCAATGTAATGAAGTACCTCTCTCCCTGCCCCCCAGGATAGGATCAGCAGAAGCTTAATAGGGAGCCTAAAATCCCACCTCAATCAAGCAGTAGCAGAGTAACCCTCCCCCACAGTATGGTGTCAAAGGAGGCTGAAGAAGAAACCTGGACATTCACCCCAACCTGACAGTAACAAGGCAGTGGGTGTGAGAGAGCTGCTAAAACAGAAAATTAAGAGAATGTTCAGAGTCTCATAACAATATCCCAAAATGTCTAGGATAATATCACAATCATTCATTACAACAAGAACCAGGGAGATTTCTACTTAAATAATACAACTGACAGTTGCCAACACTAAAATGATACCTAACTGGGAACTGTGTGACAAAGATTTCAAAGTAGTTATCATAAAGATGATTCAGTAAGTAATTATGAACATTCTTGAAGCAAACAAAAGAACAGAAAATCTCAGCAAATAAACAGAAGATCTAAAGAAACAAACAGAAGGCTTAGAACGAAAAAGTACCATAGAGGAAGCTAAAAATTCAAAGGATGAACTCAAGAGCAGAACATAAAGGACAGAGGAAAGCGTCTGTGAATTAGAAGACTGAATAATAAAAATGACCCAACCTGGATAACAGAGAGAAAATGGACTAGCAAAAAAGGAAACGAACACAGTCTCAGGGACTCTTGAGACTATAACAAAAGATCTACCATGCATGTCATCAGAGTCCTAGAAAAAGAGATGAAAGAGGGTAGAGCTAAAAGATCATTTTTAAAAAATGTCTGAAAAGGACTTCGAGGGACTTACAATTTCTACTTCCAATAGACTGCCATAGTTACTATGTATATGGCTGAGGAGTACTGGTCTCTTCGACCATAAAAGGCAGCTAAGGGCAATGTTTGTGGTGACAGAATAATTCTGGTGGTTACATGCATGCACACATGTGGAAGATATTGCACACATTGTATCAATGCCAATTTATTGTACTGTTGTTCTGTAAGACATAGCCATTGGCAGAAACTAGTTGAAAGGTACATGGGGACTCTTTGTATGATCTTTGCAACTTTCTGTGGATTTATAATTAAAAATACAAGGATCCTGGGTTCTCTGTCCCTCTCCTGAGACTGTAGTAGAGTATAGGGAAAATAATTTTGAGCTGGAAGTCAGAAGACCCAGTTGCAGTTGCCACTGTGTGGGATATTATCCTGGAAAAGTATATCATTTTGGAAAAGTGCCATGACTATCTTTGCTTTGTTCCCTTAACTGTGAATAAAGGGACAAGATGAAGTTTCTGACACCTCTAATTTTATGACTTGAAAAACTGGTCAAAGTTAACAGTCATACTGTATGATCTCACTATGATCACTAAATATATGTAGGTAGCATTACGAATTTGCCTACTTCGTAATCACTATTTTAAGACACTTCACAGGAACCTGTAGGTTAAGTTAAGGATATATAGGGAGCTTCCTGCCCACAAAGTTATTTAGACTCTGAGAGACTCTTGAATTATCATTCAATTTTGGATGCCGACACTATTTCAAAAAAAAAAAAAATCACAAGTCTATGGCCCTATTTTTACTTAGATGTGTGTATTAGGACGTAAATTCAAAACTCCAAGAATTTAGAAAAGACAGGAAAAAATGCATGAGGAACTTGAAAGACAGAACTGGTTTTCTGATATGATTCAATTGAAATCTCCAGGATAACTCTAACAGTCTTCTGCTTGGCATTTGAAACTATTAAAAGAAACACTCCTGTGATTATTGCAATCTGAAATATTACTTTGTCAAACTGCTAACCCTGAATTTATAGCACAGGTGTAAATGAGGCATGAAAACTTTTCCAACCTGATTTGCAGTTGCAAGATTTTCATATTTTATAGCAGTGCAATTTTTTCTTAAGTTTACATAGTGCCAAAGTAAAGAACATGTCTTTTCCAGTATATACTCTGTACTAGATCATCAAAATAATAACGATTCAGGGGATGATTTGGAAATAGTAAATTGGTTCTAGAATAAATAGAACACAATAGGGAAAGCTAAAGTCTTGTGATCTCTAAAGGGCTTTTCATAATTGGCAAAAATGAATGCGGTTGCTAATATCCAACCTCAGGAATGCACATCCGTTTCCCTAAAATGAACTAAGAATAGAGTCAGCCTTTGAGACAATAAAATATCTTTTCTCCTTCACTGAAGCTATATTCCTGGCATAATGTGCTGTGGCATATATTCTCAATTAAGCAATAAAAGTTAAGCCCACAGCAACATTTAAAATCATGTTAACACATTTGTTCCCAAATTTTAGATTCAGCATAAATCTAACAGAGCATATTATTTAAAATCTGACTTGAATATCATAATAAAACCAATTTTCTTAGCCAAGTTCACAAGTCCATTTATAAAATATTATCTTTATCTCTTTAAAATATATGGCTTTTGAAGCTGAATCAAAAATAAAATAGGGGCACCTGGATGGCTCAGTCAGTTAAGCATCTGCCTTTGGCTCAGGTCATGATCCCAGGGTCTCCCACATCAGGCTCTCTGCTCAGTGGGGAGCCTTCTTCTCCCTCTCCTCCTGCCTCTCCCCCCAACTCATATTCTTGCTCACTCTGCTCTCTATCTCTCTCAAATAAATAGATAAAAAAATCTTTAAAAAAGTAAATTAAAAAATAAAAACGTGATCTTTATATACAGTGGAACTATAGTTAATGTAAATTACTACTTTGTGAACACTTGAAAAAAATCACGTGCCTAACGTTAATATGCTATATACATTACTGAACTTGGGTAAAATTTTGTAAGCCATCTACTTCCATAGTCAGAATCTCCTGGGCTTTTCCAAGGTATAAAACAATAAAAGTGATGAGATGTTTTGTTGAGCTAGGGCAAGACTCATGGGTGAGTATACTGTGTATTTCAATTGGATTTCTCTGCAGACATCTAAATCAGAACCTTCAAAGGTTGCTCAAGTATTCTGTGTATTACTAAATATTCACAGTTAAAAATAAATCTGCATGTGATAAAACCCACTTGAGAGCTGCTTTCACCAACTTCTCACTGTTTCAATGTCTCACATGCTTTGTTTCATTTTTTCCCCCTACCAATTGGCCTTTTCCTTAGCTCAGTGACCACTGAGGCAAAGAATAATAGGGATTTGTTTTTAAGAGTAAATATTAACTGATGTGAATCTGACACCGTCATGTTCTCAAGAAACCACAAATGTGCTTGCAAATATAATTTCTTCTTTTCTGCCACACCCTCAACCTTGTGCATTGGAGGAAAGGGTTTCTAGACTGTAGCTTACACAGGAGATTTCTCTAGATAATTTTGACTGAGTGAAATATTAAAATGTTCACAGCCACCATCCTCTCTGAATTTAGCCCTTGATAATAACTTAGCGATTGCCACCAAGACCACATTCCAGTTTCCAACATGCTTACCTTGTACTGTACCATAATTACCATGATTATTACTAAACCATAATATTTTTATTTAAACAAAAGCACTCTATATCCATGTAACCTCATGATTCCAAGCTGAATTCTTTGGGGGCAATCTTGCCTTTGGCAATCTTTCTCAATTTACATGCAAGATCAATTAATTTAATAAGTAAGATCTATGACTCTTTCCTGCTCTCGAGTCAAAGTGATTCTTGTTTTTCACAATGCACCCAATCAGCAAGAAGCAACTTGGTCATTTTACCAAACTTGATCCCATTACCCGAAGGGTATTTTAGACAATATATCTCCTAGAGGCTCCCAACAATAAATTTCCTACACAAGACACTAGAATTCTATTTAAAAAGAAAAGCAGCAACAGATCCTTCTTATAACTTCAAGTTAACCTAGCATTTATAAAAAACTCTTGCTATCATTCCTGCTATAAAGTGGGCTTTTAGTAAATGTTATTTCCAGACTAGTTTGTTTTTTCTTCTTTCCTCCCTCCTCTGCCTTCCTCTATTACACACTGTCTTTATTTAACACAGATTTCAGAAATGCTGCTAACGTGAAAATAGAATATTCAAAAATTTGCCAGATAATGTGAACACATAAACAACAAGAAAGGAAATTTTCAGAGATCAACACATGCACATACATGTATGCACACCCCCGCTCTTCAGTTATTTGATTCCCTAATGGGAAAAAGATTTCTTATCTTGAACAATTAAAAAACTCTCCATCCTGTACTTTAGTTTGCCAGTGATCTGGAAAACCTTCCTGGGAATTCATTTGTTCCTCAAAAACAACTGTTTACTCTTGGTTTATATTATATATTCTATTTCAATAATTAAAATGTTATCATGTCTCAACGGGAAGCAAGCATTTCTTCACATCGAAAGGCATTTTGGTCTCAATCACATTTCTCTTTGTCAAATTTATCATGTATACAATAGGTACTCAATATATGATTACTTGATTTTGCTCAATTTACAGTTGAAAACATTTGACATTAGGCATGAGGTTACAATATTTATTTCAATATTTATTACAATAATCTCAATTATACTTACGCCACATGGAGAGGGGTAAGTTTAGCATGGCCTATGATCTATTTCTCCCCCAGGGGAAAAAACTGGTCACTCCACTATAAAATCTGACCCTTTCCGGTAAATTTACTAATATTTTCCTAAAGGAAGTTCTTTATTTATGAAATTATTTTAGCAGACTGTCCCTGGTATAGGATTGCTATGGTAAATACATTTAGAATCTACAGATTTATGAGGCATAGGTCCTTGGAAAATGTCATATAATCCCTGAATGACTGCAGTGTAGAATGCAGGTGTTTGATAGCACTTCTCACTATGTGAGGTGACCAGAAATCCTCACTCAGACAGATCATCTATTACTTTGGTCCAGGAAATGTGTCCAATGTAGAGAAGAAGGACCTGGAATCCATAGGGGATGTCCCAAATCACTGTGTTTCACCTGCGTCTCTGTATTGCTTGTATCCTTTAAATTCTTAGTAAAGCTTGCTACTAGATAACTTTCTGATGCATGTAAGTCTGGTTCATTTTACTGAGTGAAAAAAAATAGGAAAAATACCAAATAATCAGACAGCACTAAGGACAGTATTTTCTATTGAAAAATAGGATATGGATTTTTTTTCCACAAATTGAAATTCAACAAACATTTACTAAACACCAACATGGTGGATGATATTAGGCATATTCACATGCATTATTGGTTTAATTCAGCTACATCCTCAAAACAACTATGAAATGGCTTCTATATTCTCAATTAACAAATGAGAAAATTGAGGCACAAAGAAGTTATATGGCTTATGGAAGGACACACTGTTGACAGAGCTGGTATGCCAACTTCTTTTACCTTCAAGGCCAAATGTTTTGGTTTTTCAAAAACAATTGTGAATCAGACAAACCTGATTATAAAACATGCCTATGTTACTTACTAAATTTAGGGGTTTGTTAATTTTCCAAACAATACTGCTTTTGTTTGTAAAGAGGCAATATTACTAATATTGTTAATGTTATATACTAATTTTTAGATGGATTAAATGAGTTAATATTTTAAAAAGATCAAATCTGGGGCTCATAGAAATTATTACATTGTTTTCCTTATTTCTCTTATTTCTCACTCTGAATCTCAGTAGCAGTCCTGAACATTTCTAAACAGGGAGGCCTAAGCATAGTGATTTGAGTGGAAAGGGGGAGGGGAGAGCAGGGGCACTGCTTGAAACTGCTGTTTTGTTTTGTTTTCCTAAACAAGGTTATGAAATTCCCATTGAACCCTACCGGGGGAAATTTGGTGGTAAAATATATTCATCTTTTGTTAAGGCAGCAGGGGAAGATGGTGGTAGGATATAAACATTCAACTCAGCATCCCCCCAAAATGACTAACTTCTTATTTTTAATGAAAACAAACTATCAAAAGGACAAGCCACGGATTAGGAGAGCACACTGGAAAATGCTTTGAACTCCGGATCCGGAAAGGAAGAATGCTGAAAGCTCACACTCACCTCTGCGGTCCATTGGCCCCAAGTGTAACTGCTGGAACACTGGAGGTTACATCCAGTCAGCACGTCAGATCAGAGAGGGGTAGGTGTGGGGCACTGGGATAGTATAACACCACAGAATGGTGGGTGGGGTAGGCAGGGACTAAAGGAGAAATCATGCTCACAGGCTATTTCCATTCTATTGCTCATCGGCTATTTGTATATATCCTCCCCCTGATCAAGATGAACCACCCACTTGAGTTGGGGGTGAGATGCCTTGAAGAGGTTAACAATTCAACACAGGAAGCTTTTGGCCTGTCGTACTTTGTTGTGAGGCAAAGGGCTTGTAGGGTCAAGGTTCTGAAGAAGGTGTTTCACACATACACACATGCACATGCACACGGATACGCACACGCACGCACACACACACACACACCCCAAATGGATTCTGAGGACTTCCGCTAGTTTCCTCTATCCCATTCACACCTCTCTCACAACTAACACACAGAATAGGTGGAATTAAAACCTACTCTTAGATGCATCATACAAAATTCTAAGTAAACAAGATGGAAACATTCTAAAGGCTCTCAGAAACATTGAGCAAAGGAACACGAAGATCACAAGGACATTAGATGTCTTGAATGCAAGAAGATAAAGGATTAATCCTTCTAAATGCAAAGGGAAAAGAACTTGTGGCCTATAATTTTACATGTAGTTATTTCATCACTTAAAAATAAGGATAGCATTAATATATTTGTAGGCATCTAAGATTTCAAAAGTTTTGCTATACACAGATATATATACAAATAGTATTTGTAAATACCCTCAGAGAAAGTACTATGGCAAGAGGAGAAATTATTCCAGAAGAATGAGTAAGAAGGCACAATACATGATGGATATGCAAATATATTAAGATGTTTGTTATGTTTTGAGGGAATATGATGTACTATCAATTTTACAACAAAGATGGGAAATATTAACATCATTACCTTCTCCTTTGTTTCTTCTATAACTCCTCCTGGAAAGGAGGTGTTACAGTGAAAACCAATAAATCTCTGATAATCTCTGCTTTTTCTGTTTCCTTTTCTTTTCGCTGGAGACAAAGAAGTGAGGGAAGCAGACACAAGTCTCAGCGACAAGAGAGTAGCCAGAATTGCTCTGTGCCTCCTTCTCAGGTAGGGTCTTTGAGAAGTGGCAAAAATTCAAAGAGGGTTGGGAGATTAAAGAGCCAGGAGGATCTTCTTCAATAGATGCCAGGGAGTCAGCAAGACCTCAGAGAGAGATGATTGCTGGCTTTATCTTGTAGATACTCACATCCATTGTTAGGGAAACCAGAGGATGGTGTCCATGTCCACACATGTAATCATCAGCCGAGAGCACCATGATAAATGCGGACAGGAAGGAAAGTCTATGAGAGTATCTGCAATTGAAGATCATATAGATTGATGGACCTTTCAGGGGACACTTAGAGAGATGACTTGATGACAACAAGGATATTAATTGTCCAACAATGTGTAAGTCCTCTGAGACTCAGTAACAATCCCAAGAAAAACACTTATTTTGCCAACCCAGAAGAATAGGGCTTGAGATAGTTCTTAAGTTGACTTCTAGATAAGAGTTCTTCCATAGCTGTTTCTTTTAACTGAAAAGTATACCTGTTACATATGGTTATAGTTTTAAAGTTTTTATACCAACAAGGTTTAAATAAAGGTCTAAAACATTATTGAATGTATCTTAAGATCACTTCTTTGCTCGCTACAAATTATGCACTGTATGGGTAAGTGAAATACACCTAAATTTCTGGCCCTTATTTTAGAAGTCCAGGACAAGTTGTCAATGTAACCTTTTGATTTATATTCAGTGGGAACTAAAATGAATTGTGTGACATTCCAAGTGTGCAAAGAACTGCCACCTTAGATATTTGATAATGAAGATGATGCTTTACTGAACTGGCATCTCCCTGTCTCAAATTCTAAAACTGAGTTTTTCAGTTAACTGGACAAGCAATTGATATGAAAATAGTCATGATAACAAAATAAAAAATATGTGTCTACTTAAATTACTGTAAATGAGGGGTAGACTCTTCAGGATTGTTACTATTTTGAAAGATTTGATAATAAGTCTGGTATTAAATATTAAATTTGGTACTAAGTAGCTTTAACTCTCTCACCAGTAAGCTTTAAACAATGTGAAATTGTGAAGTATTTATAGAAATACTGTTTTGGTGGGAAGCTAAGTACTAATGTTCCCCAGAGATTCTGATGCAAGATGAACATACACACACAGACCTTTTTTTTTTCTTAAGATTTTATTTATTTTTTTGACAGAGAGAGACACAGTGAGAGAGGGAACACAAGCAGGGGGACTGGTAGAGGGAGAAACAGGCTTCCCACGGAGCAGGGAGCCCGATGTGGGGCTCGATCCCAGGACCCTGGGATCATGACCTGAGCTGAAGGCAGACGCTTAACAACTGAGCCACCCAGGTGCCCCCACACACAGACCATTTAACCAGTGTTAATTTCAATCCCTACATCTTCTCTTCAGGTAAGAGACATGCCCATCCACTTCATTAAATGTCACCCTATATTATTATTCCACAGTCATTGTCTTAAGGGCTTTCATTACATCCTCTAGATTTTAAATTGAATGTCAAATAGATTTTGGGTAAGAGAAATAAAAGATTTAGAGTTTCTTGTGAGAAAAGTTCACGGATAAGTTTCATACTTCTCATATAGTTTATTAAATGTTAGGTTTAATAAATTTTAACTGGCCACACTTTAAAATGAAAAAACAAAAAGTCACCTTTACATTTATTTTTACTCCACCAAGCTTCTTACTACTAAGGTCCATGTTTTCAAAATCAATCCAAACAGTGAGGCAACTGGTCGGGCAAATTCTAATATAGCTATGTTAACAATAGGACAGAGTATTTGAATGTGGGATTATCTCATAAATCCAGAACACATGCTTAGTATCCATGCAATACCAGGAAAGATGATTTTTTAAATAACCCCTCCAAAGCAGATAAGTAAGTTGGAACCTACATGACTAGGAAAATAGTCATACTGCTTTTAAATAAATGAAAGGAAAAAGGATATTCCCCTTTGTGGTAAGCTGCAGAATGTGTAAGCTTTGAACATGAAGACACAGATATACTGGTAGATGCTGCTGGAGTTATGTTTGGAAGCACTTGGAGATGTGGGGTGAGTTAATGAAATTAGGTCTGGACTGGACATGTGATTTTCAAATCATCTACTTGGAAGTAATGTGGGAAGGTAAGGGCGCAGATGTGACATGTGAGGGAGAGAAAACAAAACAAAAGGCAAACAAGTTCCTTGATGAATATCTATACTTAAAGGAAGGAGTAAAGCCTGACATTGGCTCTAAAACTGGTATGAGAATGAAAGATTAAGCAAGTTTTATTTTTGTATCAAGGAAATCAGTGATGCCTACATCAAAAGGTAATCCACTAAATACTTTAGCAAGCATAATATATTGAAGAAAAGATAGCATAATACTGGTGTATGGCCTTGAAATTAAAGAGAAAGTTTTTAAAACATTAATTACCTTAAGCACTGGAAATGTAAGGAAGGGATAAATATTCCCTTCTCTAAGCAGAAATGTGTTCCCTAGTAAAAAAAAAAAAGATGTATCAATGGCAGGTACTTCAGTCATGAGAGTTGGTGCTGTATTACTTTGAATAAATGATCCAAAAATATAATGAAATACCAAAGATTATAGGTTATCTTACATTATTTTTGAAAACACAATGTCAAGCTAGGAACAAAGGAATAAATAAACCAGAGGAACAGCTTGTCAGTATATGTGAACAGACTGAAGAACAGTAATAATTTTAGAGGAATAGGAAGACCACGCTTCAGATGATAGACTATGGTCAACAAATTTCTACCCAAAAGAGGGGACACAGGAAGCAAAATGAACTCCTATTTTTCTAGTGTTCTCTAGTGTCCAGTCCAAATTTAGGGATATAAACAAAAGCCCAACAGAAAAATGTATCTTACTCCTTTATAAAACATACTGTAAAACATTTGTTAAAAAAAAAAAAAAAGCCTTTTGTACACGAATTATCGGAAAACTCAGGACAACCCAGAAAAGAACAACTAAATCCATCAAAGACTTAGACCACTACAAGAGGGTCTTTTGTTATTACTGTTGTTATTTCAAGGAGAATAACCTACACTCTCTGGAAAGATGAAAGATGAGACAAGATGTGTTTACAATGCCCAGTAAGAAAAGAAACATAAACATGGCCACGAATTTCCCATTCACTATAAATATGTATCCCCAAACCCTGAAAGTAGTATTTGGCAAACAAAAGAAAATGCTTCACTCTCTTATCCTGTGGATAGTAAACCTTCAAAGTGCTTGATCCCATACTGCTAAACAAGATGATAACATAAGTATGATGAAGAAGCCTTTAAAATCAGTGTTTCACAAACTGTGCTCCACAGAACCAGAGCAAAGGGATATGGGTAGATTCTGGGGGAAAAATAGGTTTCTATAGTCAAATAAGTTTGGGATATAACAGAGAAACAGTTCAAGAGTTCCCTTTACTATAGGGCTTCTAAGAGCTTTTATTATATAACATGCATTTTATGTTCGATGTAAGCTAGGTCAATATAGGTCAATATATGCTAGATTATACTCTGATAACAAACCCTGAACTCTCGTGGCTCCACACAATAAATGGTAATTTACAATTGACACTACATGCCCATCAAGCATGCCCACAGAATAGCAGTGATGCCCAGTCCACAAAAACCCCCGACCAGTGGAGTCACCACCATCTTGTGCAACCTGTACATGGGGCTTCCTCCATTAACACAGTAAGAAAAGGGAAACAAACAACAACAAAACAAAACAGAGATTGACACCTAGCTCACAAGTCTTCCAATGTCTTACTGTGAAATTTAACTCAATCTGCTCACACTTTATTGGTTATAACTGGTCACACATGCCAGTACCCTGTGGGACTGGAAAATATAAAGAAGCAAAAGCTTATGTTTGGTGAGCATTAATATCTTTGCCCCAGTGTCCAAGAAGGAATTTTAAAATGCAGCATTTCCCCAACTCATTTGAGTATAGAATTGGTTTTTTAGTGTTGTATTTTATAGAATTAAGTGTCAATGAAACACAATTTGGGAAATACCAACTTAAGTAAGCTTTTGCTTGATAAGAAGGAATTTAAGCAATGTACTTAATTCAACCATGGTATTTTGATATAAACACATTGAAGAATCATAAAAAAAAGGATACCAAAATTAAAGATAAAATACTGGGAACCATAAAATATAGTTTTGACTCAATATGGCAGTTGTTATAATATTCTGTGTTAGTATATAACTCATGCATACACACACGAGCTGTTTCTACATCTCTGAAGGAGTAGTTTTGTTGTTTGGAAGTTTAATAAAGGGATTGTTTTTCTTCTGATATTTCTACAATGTTAGTGTTAACAAGGCCAGCCTTTGATTTTTCTTGTCAAAAGGGAAGTCAGCTTATCCCCTTGTTGCATTATATTTCCATTCTTTAATAGCACTGAATAACATGCATATATTTAATGCTCCATAGAGCTCATATGCCAAGCACTTTATAATGCACTGTTCAAGAAATTCCATAAACTACTTTATAGTGCATATTTCAAAGTCAAAGTTGGATTCTGAAAAATATCTATTTTTGGAAATTTCCATTTTCAGTCCACTTGTGTTTTATGTTTTCTCTAAAGTGGCTGTTTTGGGGGAATTTTTGTTTGTTTGTTTGTTTGTTTTTAGCATCCCTGTAGAGATTTTTCATTTTGCTTTTTGTCATCCATTGAGTTGTAGTAAGTATTCTGAGTTATTTTTAATTGGAATGATTTTCTTTTAATCTGTTTATTCTGATTATTTAGGTTCTTATTTCTCTTTAAAATAAAATTCTTACCTTATATATTAAATTTGGAATATATATCAACACAAAACTATTCAGAATAGATGTGCTGCTTCCAAATACACCACGTCAAGAACTATGAATCCACAATTTTATCGTCACTGGTGCAACTTACATAGTCTTATCTTATCATTGTTAGTAATTAACTAATTATTACTCAAATTCTCTGCATATATGTTCCAAATAATATCAACAGTATAAGAGCCTATCTATTTTTCAGACGTTGTTTAATACGTAAACTAACTCAAGAATTACCAGTTAGCAAAAAGGACTAAAGAAATTTTACTCACTCTCTCACCAGAAACATAAAACCTCCAAAGTATTATTTTGATTTAGACTGGTTTATTCCATGCAAGATTCTACTTGTGAGAGGGATACAGGAGATTATCGGTATCTTCCATACTATAAATTCAGAATGTTCTAGACATTCCCTAAGCTGTCATAGCTTCTCTGAGTAACTCATCTGCAGCATAGGGAAATGGGTTCAATAACTGGTTTGTTTGCAAATAGCATATTATGGTGATTTTAACAAGTTTAGGCCTTAGATTCAGCCAAATCTTGGTCAAGACTTACCAAATATATTATTTACTAGCTATTGACCTTGGGTTTGACCAAAACCACTTACTGAAGATACGCTTGTATTGCTACTTGCCCCTATTTCCCAAATCAACTCTTTTAAATATATGATGCCAGGCCTAAATCTTTATGCGAGAACAGGAAATGACTGTCTGCAACATACCTTCAAATAAAAACAGTAAATAAATAGGCTTGGAATACATATTTGTAAATACAGTAGTTCTCCCTTATCCACCATTTTGGTTTTCATGGTTTCAGTTACCTGCAGTCAAAGGCGGTGAGAAGCACCTGATCCTCCTTCAGACGTGTTGTTAGTAGGTCAGTACGGTGCCTACCTCATCCAGCCCACTTCGTCTCATCACACAGGTATTCCATGCCCTCAGGCCACCACCACAAGAAGGGTGAGGACAGTCCAATGTTATTTTGAGAGAGACAGACCACATGCACATAATTTTCTTACACTATATCGTTATAATTGGTCTCTTGTATCGTTAGTTTTTGTTGTTAATCTCTTACTGTATCCAACTAATGAATTGAACTTTATCATAGGTCTGTATATATAAGAAAAAATGTAGCATATACAGGGTTGGGTACCCTCTATGGTTTCAGGCAGCCATTGGGGATCTTGTAATGTATCTCCCACGAATAAAGGAGAATTACTATGTGATTAACACACATGACATACACACATATTTATTGAGTCTCTCAGAAGCAGAGTGCAGGTAATACTTCAATCATCTGAAACACAGTTATTAGCAATCCCCCCCCTCCAAGAACTTGAGGTTAAAAAGTTCAACTAGATATTTTCAGAGCTTTATAAACAGTGGATAGAGGTGAGATGAGATGTCAAGTCTAACTGTTGCCACATCATGTGCTCTTAAAAACTGCCCTCACAAAGGCATAAGATTATTTCAACTAAAAGTCACAAGAAGCACAACTAAAATAAAAACTAATAAAATGCTAGAGTGTATGTTTTTCAGCAGAATCTGGAAGCAGCTGGCACTAGCGTATTACCACATAGTCTCTCACAACGGTGGAGGGGGTTTTTTAAAGACAATTTATAAAAAGTTATTACCAAAAACATATTCTTGGTACAAAGATTTGGCTTAAGAGAAATCAGTGCAATATGATGCTAGTAACACTTAATTTTAAGTTAGAATACCTCAATTCCAGATATTATATACTCTTCTCATTATCTATACTGACCAAAGGCAAGTTAATTAACCCCATGACCATGAGATTCTTTGTTATATAAAATAAAGTCTACACTCTTATGCCAGAAATTCCTCAAAAGCATAAACTTCATTTTACATACCCTTTGATTTCCTGCACCACACACGGAGCCTTAAGGGTTACTGACTCACAGGATGCACTGGGAAGACCATTCACACCATAGACTCTTTGGCACCCTTTGGACAGGGGCGGTCCTGAGTTTGCAGTGACCCTGAGCACATGGTACCTTTTAGGGATTCAGTTCACTGTGAATGGCCACCAGTATTTCCAGGAATTAAGTAAAAAACAACAAATATTAAATTGTTATCTTACTGCAAATGACATGCCAATTACTCTTTTATGATTTCTACTGGTCCTCTCCCTCACATTGTTTGACTACACTGCCGAGATAGTTAAGTGGAAACCACATCATTATGCCACCACTATTAACAATATCATCTTCTCTTTTTTTTTCATCTAAATGGTTTCATTCAAAATTTGTTTTAGATGTTCTTCCCTACCTGCTCAAAAAATTGTGCTCACCCCTTTTCTGAAGCATACCTTGCATTCAAGCCCTGTTGCCCAACATGTTTTATAAAGAAACAATTAACATAAATTTTGAGAATTATGGAATTATAAGAAGCTAAAAGGTAAAAGTAATTTTAAACCATTCTTGAAAGTTTAGGATTGTTGTAAAAACTAGCTCACGAGTCCAGCATATCTTTTTTTTTTTTTTAAAGATTTTATTTATTTATTTGACAGAGAGAGAGGCAGCGAGAGAGGGAACACAAGCAAGGGGAGTGTGAGAAGGAGAAGCAGGCTTCCCGCAGAGCAGGGAGCCCGATGCGGGGCTCGATCCCAGGACCCTGGGATCATGACCTGAGCTGAAGGCAGACGCTTAACAACTGAGCCACCCAGGCGCCCCAGAGTCCAGCATATCTTCTGACATCATGTATTCATGATGGTGTAAAATCTGTGAAAATACCATTAAAGCTTTAGTCTCATTAATAAATAAGAAAACTAATAGGATTGCCTCTCAAAAATTCTGCTGAACTTTGGCTCCTATTTTTATGTCACTTTATTGAGTAGAGCCAATCCAAATGTAACCTCACAGGGTAATTCTCTTGTGAATAGCTCCTGCAGATTTAGATTAAAATGGTATCTGGCTGTAAAAAAAAAAAAAAAAAAAAAAAAAGCAGTTTGGCTACAGTGAACACCATTCACTAATCCTCATGTATGCAGAGTATGTGTGGCAAACATAAATGTCCTTTGCCTTTAAACACTCAATGAAGATGGAGTCTGAAAATCATACCCAGGACTTGGCTGCTTCTGGGGAAGAAAACAACTGGAATGGTCAAGACAATTATGTTGATTCCAGCCAACAAATGCAAAATAAGCTTCTTCAAGAATTTTTTTTTTTTTAAGGGAGTTTTAAAATGTGGTAGCTGTGGTTGAGTTTGCTGCTCCTATTTGTAAGACTGGGCTACTTCTACAGCGATCACATTTTGCTGTGTATATTCAACATATCTTGACTGAGTTCTCTTCCCTGTCAGGCACAGTGTGGCAAGAGATACGAGGCTCAGCAGCCCTGGAGATTTTTACCATTGTCCATATCACACTCCTCAACACAGAGGGCAGAGGGGACCATCTGTACAGAGAAGCATTTCATAACCTTTTTTGAACTCTTGGCTTCTTACTTGCTTTTTCACTCCATCTTCTGCATTCCTCCACCAGGAAGGTTAAAAAAAAAAAAAAAACCCACAAAA
Organism: Leptonychotes weddellii; assembly: GCF_054177405.1. Classification (NCBI taxonomy): domain Eukaryota; kingdom Metazoa; phylum Chordata; class Mammalia; order Carnivora; family Phocidae; genus Leptonychotes; species Leptonychotes weddellii. Next base: position 8,227,664 of record NC_138380.1, read on the forward strand.
CTGCATATTTTTTAGTTTATTTTATGGAAAAAAAAAAAAAAAGTACAAGACTGCTTTTTCAGACTACATCCCCAGCTGCACCCCACCCCAGAATTTTCCCCACTGCAGGTTTTATTGTGTTTAAGGAAGTTTGTCTTCTTACCCTTTCCACTCTCCATTCCCGGAGCACCCTGACTCTAGGGGTAGTAAAGTGAGTTTTGAATGACAAGGTGCGGACTTAAGCCTGAGCAAATTAAGTTAGAAGTGACCACCAGGTAGCTTATGTTTTTAATTATTAATTTGCTCTGTGTATACACAGGCCAGAGTGATCACTTGTACAAATATACTAAATTCAATTTGGCAGAGAGCATACAGATATTGAGATCATTAATCACCCTGCGTTCTACACCAGCTAAGTACTTTGTAGTCAAAACAAAAGCAATTACAATAGAGTACTGACGTTTGGTCAGGCAAAATGCATCTTAATATAAGAGAAAGAAAAATCAACCATTCCAGACACAATTGTTAGGGGTATTAGTTGATTTTTTCATTAGCTCCTGTCTCTGCAAAAAGATGGTCTGGCTCATGGAATGATACTGTGTTAATAAGTCCACCCACATATCAGGGCTCCAAAGTCAACCGGTGTGGCCAGACTTAGATTCTTATCAACCCAACACCAACTCTGTGAACTATATGAAAGAGACTATAACTAATTAAATGTTTTTTTTTTTCTGTTATTTTGGTTTTACTCTTCACACTTTTCAAAAGAAAGGTAACAACCAAATGTATCTAACAACGCAACTTAAGAACTAAATGGGACCCCACTCCTTCATTTTACCAACTGTGGAAAGAGGTAAATTGGTGTCCGCTTTTATATAAAACTGTTGTTTTTTTAACTCTCTGACCAGTATTGCTTCCACTCTAACAGATATTCTCAAAATTACTTGAAAGAGATTTTTTTTGATCACCTAGGAACATCCTATATAATTTTTGGTTCTGTGACTTCTACATTTACAGTGTTTTATAATGAGGATTTACATTTAGAAGAAGATAAAGAATAGTAGAATTCTGAATGATCAACACATGCAAAATTCATTTATTCTACTGAACTTACTGAAGCAAGAAAGAAAAAGAGCGCCTTGAGCTTCTCAGTGTAAAAATAGTAAACATGACTCAAGATGATAATTCATAGCAAGATGTTCTCAGAAAAACTACAAAAGCAACTTTCTCTATTTAATCATTATTTAACAGAAAACACCCCCATCTCTTGATCTTCTGATTTAATTTTTTTCCTTGAATATACATTTTTCCCAAGTCAGTGAGTAGGCAGAATCGTGTGAGTTTGGCTTTCCCACGAGACTGTTGAGAATTTATTTTGTTCAAGACTAATGTCTGTATTTTGATTACTTTTTAATAGGGTCACTGAACAAGACTTCCTGTTCTTAATGACTCTTCAATACAACCACAAAGTAAGAAAGGACTATCGTGGCCATCGTTAATGATTGGGCATTTATGGTTGTCCTGTGCACAAGACACTATAGAGTAAGGAAAGAGAATAATAAGTACATTTCTCAGATCCTAGGAGAGCTACTCATAAAGAATTCAGAATCACTGCAATATGGCATCTATTGACCAAGGATTTAATAAGGCATAAAAAGAAATGTATTAGTCTAGGGGTTAGTAGCTCAGGCCTTGGAGCAAGACTGTTTGGATTTAAATCCTGGTTCCTCACTAACCAGCTATGTGACTATTACAGGTAGTAAACCTTTCTCTGGCTCACTATTTGTGTGACTTTGTAGAGCTATTTAACCTTATGATAATGCAGTTTCTTCATGATGAAATGGAAATAATAATAGAACCTACCTCATGGCTCATTATGAAAATTACATTATTGATACACATAAAGCACACAGAATTGTTTCTGGCTAATAGTATGCACTTAATAAACGTTAGCTATAATTATTATGGTAAGAAACATGGAAATCATATCTTAGGAAGAACAGTTGCAGCAACTTTTATATACAAGAGAAGGCAGATCTGACCAGAGTCACTCCAAAAAGCAGAGCTAAAAATAACAGAGGTTTCAGGACCACAGACTTAGATGGGACCCAAGGAAATACTTTCTAATAACTAGAACTGTCAAAACGTGAGCTCCTGATACACTGAAGATACTTAAGAAGAGGATGAATGACTTTTAGACATATTAGAGCATATTTCTATCCAAATTGCTACTAGATAAGCATAATAAATGTATTCCCAGTCCTGAGGATCTATGAGATTCTATGAGCAAAACGGAGGGAATCTTACTAGAACATACGTGTTGCCTGATTCGGCGTTTCTCTGGCTACAGGCGCTGTCAGATCCAACTCCTGCCAAGCCCATTCAGTGACCACCATCCCTCCTCCCAGGGGAAATATTTTTCTTAAGTTTCATCCAGAACCAAGCATTATACTATTATTCTACTAACGTAGAAAAGTGTAACAATTATAGACATTCTGACTCGGTAGTCTATACAAATAGACACGGGAACCTGCGCCTTAGTTTTAATATTTCAAAGAGCCTAACGGAATGCTTACTATTTCCCATAATGAGAATGAATGGATTAACTATTCAGTTCCTTTATTTTGAACGGAATTATGTTGATTGAATTATGTTATCTCAGGTTCTTGATCATATGAAGCTCTAAATGTTTTCATTATTATTAACCAGAAAAATTAATCATTAGTTTATATACTTTAGTGTTTAGGAAATTTCTTTTTTTTAAAGATTTTATTAATTTGAGAGAGAGAGAGAGAGCATGAGCAGGGGGAGGGGCAGAGGGAGCCCCACATGGGGCTTGATCCCAAAACCCCGGGATCGCTACCTGAGCTGAAGGCACATATTTAACCCACTGAGCCACCCAGGTGCTCCAAAGTTGAGGAATTTTCAAAACATGCAGGCCTTTGGTTAAAAGATAATTACAGTAGTAAGAGTTTCAAATAGATTGGTAACCATTCTATAGGTTTGTTAAAACAGGCAACTAAATGTTAGCAGTTTTAGAAGATAAGATGTCATGCAGTCAGAAGAACTGGGGCATAACAAGGTATTGCTGGTTAATTGTTTTGAGACCTTGGGTAAATTATATAACCTCACTGAATATCAGTTACCACCTCCTTAAAATGAGGATAATGTCTGCATTTGCTTATTTACTGATTTGGTCATGCCCTGCCTACTTCTATGAAATATTTTATATATATCATCAAATAAAATATAGATTAAATTACAGATGGGATATATTTAAAAAAACTGGTTTACCTTAGAAAATATTTTTATTGCTGTCAACATATTTTAGTCCCAGAAAAAATATTTTGAATGAAATTACAAATTTGTTAGTAATACATAGACATAGTGTCTGTGATTATCACTGAGCATGTGGTTTGGTTGTAGGCTTCCTACATTCATTGGCAGTTCTGAGTGAACTAAGACATGGGTTAGACTAGAAAACAATGAGTATATGAGGTTTACAATGTCAGTTTCATATTTTGTGATCAAAATCTGTAACTGAAAGAAAACAACAACAACAACGACAAAACCTCAGCAGGATGAAGCAATCCGGGTCTGGCTCTTGGGCAAAATCCTGGCCACTGCCTGGATTTGACCTAAGAATAGTTTCTATGTTTTTTAATGGTTAGAAACAATCAAGAGTAGAATAAAATTTTGTGACACGTGAAAACTATATGAAATTCAAATTTTAGCATCCATAAATGAAAGTTTATTGGAACACAGCCTCACTAATTTATTACAGCCTTATTTATGTATTTATTTATTCCATATTTTCTACAATGGCAGTGTTGGGCAACTGTGACGGGACTGAATGGCCTCTAAAGCCTAAAATGTATTTATTTTCTCTCGGACCAGTTACCAAAAATGTTTGCCCCCTGATCTAGACGGCACTGAACTGAACCATTTCCACTGAAGACTATCTTAATGGTGTAGTTCCAATTCACAAAATAAATATGAATTTGGAAGTGAAAACTTACAAAATACATACTTAAAGATGCATATATAGGTAATCTTTTTAATCATGGTGAGTTTGTAGTCTTCCTGAAAAACAGTATTATCCTTTCAGATATATGGAAGCACTTACCTAGAATGTTGCTTTTTGTTTTGTTTCTATTTTAGGGATGAAATGAGAAACTGCTAGACAAATAGTATAACATAATTAAGCAGTTATTGAAATGCCAAGGCAATACATTTTGGATTAAAATGGATTTAATTGACTATTGCTTTTAAAAATTTTTAAGTATTTTTAAAATGTTTAAGATATATATTTTGGGGGCGCCTGGGTGGCTCAGATGGTTAGGTGTCTGCCTTCGGCTCAGGTCATGATCCCAGGGTCCTGGGATCGAGTCCCGCATCAGGCTCCCTGCTCCTTGGGAGCCTGCTTCTCCCTCTGCCTCTCTCTCTCTCTCTGTCTCTCATGAATGGATAAATAAAATCTTTAAAAAAAAAAAGATATATATTTTGGTATAAAATATATACATATATCTACATACATATATGTAATGAAATATATATATATACATATATACACACACACACACATATATATAATGAAATACACACACACATAGATATAGCCACACACAGATTTTATACACACACATACACACACACACAGAAACACATTTTATCCCCCTGCCTAACCCAGAAGCACACATAAGAACACTGAGGCAAAAGTCAATAGAACACCCCATTCTCAGTGCTAGTGTGTGATCCTACACTGCTCCTCCAAGAAATGATGGAGGGGAATTAAGCTGCCCTTTGCCTAAGTTTCTTTGTCCTTGAAATGTGAGAGACAATAATTATGATAATAAGTACCTCCATCACAGAGTTCACTTAGAGAATGAAATGACATTATACACATAGTGCACTTAAAGCAGAGAGGGGCACATAGTAAGCCCTCAACAGTATTAGTCAACAATTATTCTCATGGTTGCTCTGGCCATTGTGATTTCCTGGTCCCCACCATTCAGAAGGGTCTACAGATACACGACAATATCTTCAGGGACATGTCATCTGTCTTAGCAGCTGAGGAAAGAAAGGCACCCATTAACCTGAATATCTCATTCTGTAAAAATAATAATTTTTGTCACATAAGGTATGGATGGGGTGGAAAGGACCCCAGCTGCAAAGATTCTTCCCTTTCTCTCATCTTTAGCAATGCTGATTGCCCAGAAAGTTCATTACTCGTGCTTATTGGAAGGAAGCTTTTGTAAGAAGGAAGGAGAAAAGAACTCTGAGCATTTTCCACTTTCTTGTAGGGATCCTGGCAATAGGTAAAGAAGGCTCATCTTCTCTTCAGGCAAAACTTGTTTCTCATTCATCAAAAAATGTACATAGTATAATAGTAGACTATAAAAAAAAAACAGTATCAGGAAAGATTTAGAAAAAGGAGGAGTACATTCCAAAAGCCCAACAAAATACACAAAGAATTTGCGATTCATAAATTTTGCTTCTGAAAATTTAAAAAAGGGAAAAAACATATTTTTGGAGAAAAGATGGTTTTTGTTTTGTTTCTCATTTGTTTTGTTTGGATCTTTTATCTAGTGCTTGTGTTAATGCATTCAATATTAGATCTATCACATTTTCCCTGCTGTATTAGATTGTTTGCCAGTGATGAATAATAAAATGTAAGGAAGTTGTGAATGTATTAGACTGTGAACCACTGATAATTATAAAGTTTGGTTTGTAATACTATTTTTCAACCTATGTCTGAAAAGTTTATGGTAATTGTTTGTAGACTATATTGTAATGTCTGTGTAGGGAAGAATTACTCTTTGAATGATGGATTTACTGTTCATGTTGGTTCTTCACTACTTGAATCTTTTCCCAAAGTGCTTTACTGCTACCTATGCAGAAACAAGTTAACCGATAGGCTTGAGACTGCTAGCCTTTCAGAGGGCTGCTTGCAAGGTCCGCACTCGGCTGGTGTCCAGGAACATGAATGGTAAACAGGTCCCTCCACTAAGTAAAAATTTCCCTAAATGACAAGAGTAGTCCACTGTGCCTAAACTGTTTGGGCAAACCAAATGGTTTACACTGAATACCTGCTTTCGTTCTGGGAGACTGAATTTGTTATAGTCAGACAGAAGGTGCCTACTGACCTCACAAAAACCGTAGACTTCTCGTGTCCGGCCAGCTTCCCTAGTAGGTAACATTTCGCATGTGCTGTCACGACTCACTCCTGGAGGAATTACGTGTCTTCTGTGTGACTCCAGAAGGAGACAATTCTTGGAAGCTTACACCTAGTTTTCTTTGGATTTCACCCCACTGTCTTTTCTCTTTGCTTTGTACCCTTTTGGTGTAGTAAATCATAGCCATGAGTATGCGTAGGACTGTATTCTGAGTCCTGTGAGTCCTAGTGAATCACAGGAATGGGGGTGATGGGCGGAGGGAGAATAGAGGGTGGTCTAGGAGATCCAAACATACTACTTCATTTGGTGATATTGAGAATCTGGTGAAGATGAATCTCCTGAAGTATAGTTATTTTATAACTTTAGATTAACTCTGTTGTTGAACTTCTTAAACTGACTACCATGGACTGCAAGAACTTCTTGCAATTTCCCCCAAGTTCTTGAGGAAAGTATGAGAGGGACTGACATTCACTGAATATTCTGAGGGATTCAGACATATCATGGTGATGTATTTAACAGCTTTCTTCTCTAAGTTTAAGCTAAGGTTTGCCTGATATTAAAGCCCATGCTCTTAATGTTATGGTGTACAAAATCTCTGAAAATAGCAGAGAGAAGAGCTGCCTTCTATTTTACTCTAAAAAATATTTGTTATAAGTGTTCACAGATTTAAGTGCTGCCAAGCATAATGAATACTTAGTGTGCAGAAAAGTCATGCCCAGGAGAACGGTGTGGGCATAAGGAGGCCGATCGGCATGACCTAGAGCATTTGGATAACAGTTTTGGTCATTCCTCATGTGGGTCACTTCACTCGGTTTCCCCTCTGAAAGGGTGCAAATTGTGTGGTTGCTAAGAGATTAGAACACAAATATCCTTGATTTCTAAGTGGGGTGCTCAAAAATGGGAGAGTAGGGCTTACTTGTTTATCTCTCCAGCCCTCCTCCCTTATACACTGACCCTAAAACTTCTGGCATTTCCCCCCACGCCTTTCAACCCTACTACCTTTCCCCACAGAGTTCACTAATGACAATAATATAACCATTAATCACAAAATGCTTGTGGGCAAGGACCGTACCATTCATTTTTCAAAGAAATAAATAGCAGCAAAGTAGCTAAGGAAACAAGAATCCACTCGTAGAGTTTTGTCTCTACTGTAATTAAAATATGCACTAAATATTTAAAGGGTGCAGGGCTCAAAATATTATTTCATATATATGATTGTTCTTCCTTCCCAAGAGGGAATAAAGAAAGAAATTAAAATGTGAACTGTAATAAGAAAAGTTGCCCTAGAGATGAGGAACTCAAAAGGAAAGGATATAAAGTAATATGAGAATGGAACGTACGTATTAAAAGGTTTTAACAAGTATTAGATAAGGAACATTAGATACATTTTGAAGGATGCTAAAAAATAATTCTAGTAGTTCCATGACAGTAGTTTCTTCACATAAAACATAGAGTTAAAGACAAAATTTCTAAAGTAAATTTGATTTATATTTTATCTCTTTATCTTATAATAAGCTACATATAATGCAGACAAAGTATATTTTAAGAAATTATTTACTAAGATCTGAAAAAACCAACTTCTTTTTGAATGAGCAAAGTATGTCTAGCTTGGAAAAAAAAAAATTCATACTAATGAACGTTTTGTGTTATATGCTGCAAGGCAATTTACTCTTACAAACTGCCTTGCCCAAAGCACTTGGTAAAGAGCCTCTCAGAGAGAGAGAGAGTGTCAAATGGGAAAAATAAAGCACGGTCTTTCGGGAAACAAAAGGAAGAATCTAAGGAATATAAAAAAGCCAAAAAAGCACAACAAACTCCTCTATGAGGTTGAGAATAAAGCCTGGCACATAGCTATGACTTAAGTGTCTCCCTTTTTCACATATTTTAACACAAAAATGAAAAAAATAGATGTATAAGAATGTTCACTGCAATATTTTTTGTAACAAACATCATATAAAATTTTCCCCATAGGGAAATGATACATCGATACCACTTCTACTGAAAAGAATAAAGTAGACTTCTGCGTGCTAATATGAAAATATCTCCAAGTTGCACTATTCAGTGAAATAAGCATCTATACAGAAAGGCCCATTGTGTATAGAAATCTATCTATATACTCATGTCACTATATAGATAATTGGGAAAGAGAAACAAAAGAAAGGGATGATACATGGAATCTATGATCCAATGGAAGGAGATGGTGTCTGAGATAGGAAGACTCACTATACTTTGTCTTGTATACATGTTCAAAATATCTGAAGTCTTCTATAGTTCTAGTATGGTTCTTGATATATTTTATATCTATATTGTATAAATGGTAGTTTTACTTTTAGTACATTTAGGTAATTGTTACAATATTCTGAAAAATTCTGAAGATTGCTCATTATTTAAAATTTTACAAATATTTAGATCATTAACTAAGTGACTCAAAATATTTAAATGGGTCATATTTAAATGACTATTTAAAATAATGAGATGATTATTTTCTGAATATTAGACCTTAGTTACATTTTTTATCTGTTGTAAAATTCAATTTTAATTTGAAATTGTTTACCAGGAAAACTTTTGTATATATACACATTAATATTATTCTAACTGATCATTATGACAGATCAATGGATTAGAAGCTAGTCAACCAAGAACCATGGGATTTTTGTTTAAATTTTTCATGTCTGGTAGTATGCTTCATTATTCCTCTATACCTATTTAATAATATACTGATAACCAAATTTTGTTATTGGGATAGTTTATTCTAATTTTATGTCAATAACATGCTATACATACTTGGGAAAAGAGAAATGTAGTTAATATCAAGATAGATTCCATTATAAGGTTTCATCATTTTAGAAGTAGATATAACAAATGGCCCATCTTATAGTGTTCTATAAAATCAAAATTCTTTTTCTCATTTTTACTCCTCTTGACATGATGGCTTTTTCTACCCTATACCTGCGACTACCCTTTCATATTGAAGCCCATTTATCCCCCCAAATCCTTCACATAAATACAGAAAATCTTTGCACAATACGAGTCAATATATGTTGTCATAAACAGAAAATAATTAGCAGGGCATTCTGAACATATCAGTGCAAAAGCTTGCCTAACTTTTCTTCATTCATTAATCTCCAGTAATACCTGAGAGCCCACAAAGTTCTAATAATGTCATTTAACCAAAAACACAACAATGAAAATCAGTGACAGTGCCTATGTTCATGTTTCCTCTTATGTAAATCAATACAATTATTCTAATATTATGACTAAATTCCATAGTTTTGAGGTGCTGTAAAATGGCCAGGCAATTTTATGAGCTCCCTATCAACTGGGGCATTCAATGGAAATGGACAACCACCCATAAAGACTGTCATAAAGGGGACTTCTGTTTGGGGTGAGACAGTTGGACAACTATGGCCACATCCGGCTGTGATAGTATTCTGTTTGCAGGCACACTGCCATTTTTAGTTTTCTGCCTAAAAATTAATATTGCTAGAAAACTCTTATTAAAAATATTCTTACCTCAACTATGGAATATTAAAAGTCAGATTGAGAAAAATTATCTCCCCTTTTTGAATACAAATTCATTATTGTAACATTCTTCAGTGATCTAGTGAAGATGGATAAGACAGGACTTTGTTCATTAAAAGAGACACTTGCAAAGGCAAATTAAGTCCTTGGCATTAATTCCTTCTGAAGTTCGTTCAGGACCCTCAAACTTGAAGGTGAGATTCCAATAGCAAGCTCCAGACAAGTTGTTTAGAATTTTTCACCGACTAAAAGGGAGTTGTGAAACTGGAAAGGAGAAATCTTTCCAGTCTCTGTGGGCCTTTTAAAATCACAGATCATAAAATTTCAACAGAACCTTAGATCTCATGTAATCTAGTACTCTCATATTATAGATCCAGTAAGTGAAACTCAGGAAACTTAAGTGCCTAGCTTGATAACTTTTCCATTACCATGTTTCTTTGGTTATTTAGTATCTTCTTGCCTTAAAAATTTTCCATGGTTCTTTATGTCTCCAAATAGTAAGGGATCATATTTTCTAAATCTGCACTGAAAAATTGGCCTTGCCTAAAAAGGTTAGGCCTCTGCCCTTGGGAGGTAATCTGTGTCATACCTGAAAGGATAATCTTTGTTTAGAGTGAGGATTCGCAAATACCCAACAGTCTGCCCAAGTCAGAAAGGGTGGGGGCTGCCCCAGTGAGAAAGACCAGTCATGTGATTTAGGCTGGGGGTTTTGGATCATGAGGTATCAGTTGACCTGCAGAATGAATTCAACCATGAGGGCAATCGTCCAATCAATTTACCTACGTAAACCCCAGTAAATACTCTGGACACTGAGTTCAGGTGAGTATCCCATGGTTGGCAATACTCCGTGCATATTGTCATACATCATAGCTGGGAAGAGGTAATACTACCCATGACTCACAACTCAATGGGGGAGAGGATAACCACAGAAGCTCTGTATTAGGACCCCTCCCAGATTCTGCCCCTGTGTGTCTCTTCCTTTGGCTGACTTTATTCTACATCCCTTCTCTACAATATTCAACAATCATGAATATAATAAACTTTCTGTGAGTCCCTTGAGTCCTTCTAGCAAATTAATGGAACTGAGGGTGGTTTGGGGACTCCTTCACTACCAGCAATTGGTGTCAGAAGTCAGGGAAGTTTTATAGGGATGTTTTCCTCAAATTTGGCAATTTGGCTAATTTTGTATGCTAACTTCAATAGTCACATTTAAAGTTTTCTTAAAAGTTACATTACCTCATTTTTGGATCTGATAATATGAAGTTACAAGAATAAATATTCCCTATAGAAAGGCGCTATGATGGTTAATTTTGTATGTCAACTTGGCTAGGTCACAGTACCCAGATATTTGGCCATGTTTCTGTGAAGGTATTTTTTAGATGACATTAATTTTTTTTTTTTAAGTAGATTCCACATGGGACTTGAACTCACCACCCTGAGATCAAGACCTGGATGCTTAACTGACCTAGCCACCCAGGCACCCCTAGATGACATTAACATTTAAATCAGACTTTCAGTAAAGCAGATTACCCTCTCTGATGTGGATGGGCTCCATCCAATCAGTTGAATGCCTTATTAGAAGAAAGACTGACCTCTCCCAAGGAAGAGAGAATTCTGCTAGCCTAGTGTCTTTGGATTGGAATTACAATATCAATTTTCCCCTGGGTCTCCAGTCTTCCAGCCTATCCTGCAGATTTGGGACTCATCCACTTAACAATCATGTAAGCCAATTCCTTAAAATCAATCAATCAATTAATCTCTCTCTCTGTATTTGTATGGACTTCCTATTGATTCTGTTTCTCAGAAGAGCAGTGACCAACACAGAGGCACTGAGTTTTTACCTATAGATAGCCCCAGTAGGCACTCTAAAGCTTAGACATTTGAAAGCTCAGAAATCCCAAAGGATAACATGAAATTTATTGTAGTGGGATTTCTAAGTGTTTTCTTACACTGTGACATCAACAACTCCAGAGTTCATAAAACACTAAAGTAATATGTTATAGAACACAATATTAACAAATTAAAGTCCTCTCATACTGAATAGCAGTGACTCGGTCTGGCACTAATCTACATGAAGACTAATACAAACAAGAAGTAAAACAGAAAGTTAAAATCAGCACAAGGGAAAAAGTGCTGACAACTGTATCATTTCCCTTCTCCTCATTGCTACAAATATCTCTTGAAATACCTCTGTGCTACAGAAAGCTACAAAAAATTTATTTGATAGAGCTCTACTTCCTTTTTTTCCACAACATTCCTAGAGGGTGGCCTGGAGGAAAACAGTTCTGTCAATAAAAACTCCTTTTTATGAAGAACCTTTTGTGGAACCTCATCTGTCTATACATGGTGTGAAAGAAGTTCTTACACAGTGACTTCATTCTCAGCTTTTCTGGGAACACGATGCAACCCGTAACAATGAACAATAGCAACAACTCAATCATGACAGTATCTTATAGAAAACAGTGTATTATATTATTTCATATAACATTGGTTTCCCAGGAGTTGCAGATGAAGGGAAGAAAGACACTGAAGAAGGATTTTCATCTGTGTATTTTAGAATATTATAATGGATATATGTGAAATATATTTATTACATTATTTATGTATTCTATGATACACATTATATATATTTTACATATACATGTGAATTATTTACCTTTTTAAGAAAACCAATAAGCAAAAAAAATTGCAGATTACTGTATTTTCTGACCCAATTTCTGGGGGAAAGAAAGGAAGTTATTTATACAACTATGTAGAATATATAGAGAAAAATGCAAAACCAACAGTTGCTAGTAATTACCTCTGGGGAGGGAAACAGGTTGTAAAGGAAGCGTGCAGGGATTTCATCTTTTTATTTTTCTTCCCTTTCTATTTAAAAAATGTTTATGATTTAATTTTATACTTTAAAAATTCTTTTAAAGACTCCCATCGGGAGTCTTTAAAGCAGTTGAAGTAAGTGCTGGGATGTGTCCTGCCATGCGGCAGTCTCCGGCAGTGACACAGAGCTCTGCGGGTCAGAGCTCCTGAGGGGAGCTCCTGGGATCAGCACCCACGCACAGAGCTCGCTTGCCTGGACCCTCGCTGAAAGTGGTGAGTTCAATTTTATTGTCCTGTGAAAGAAGCAAGTCACATATTCTAATTCCCTTTCCCAGATGAGGTAGAATGTCTGAGAAGTAAAATGACCATGAAAAGTAGGACTGTGAGGTGTCTGGGTGGCTCAGTCGGTTAAGTGTCTGCTTTCAGCTCAGCTCAGGATCTCAGGGTCCTGGGATGGAGCCCCGCCTCAGGCTCCCTGTTCTGTGGGAAGTCGGCTTCTCCCTCTGTTGCTCCCAACTGCTCATGCCCACTCACACTCACTCTCTCTCTCTCTCAAATAAAGAAATAAAATCTTTAAAAAAAGAAAGAAAGAAAGAAAATAAAAGTAGGACTGAAATCTGCATCTACCTGTCCATGAGTGTCCATGACTTCATACCATCTGGTTCTCCAGCTTTTTATTTGTGCCTTTCTCTCTCCCCCCACTAGAAGGTAAACACTTCAAGAACAGTACCCCTATGTGTGCTTTCTTTGTACCCCGCACCTGACAGCCTAAAGTGGTGCCTGTGCTTAGTACACTCAGCATATCTGGGTCAAATGAAGAAATGAATGAGAAATTCAAGCAAAGACGCTTTTGATTTATCTGGCCAGAATGGCCTGTATCCAATGAATAATTCCATGGTATATATAAGTATGTATAACTTCATATACTGTCTCCTGAAGCGCCTTTGAAACACCAGATCTTATCATTGGAACTAATCATGAATTTTAAATACATACTTTTCATGAGAACGCCAAAACACACAAAATTTCTAAACCATGAAGTTAGCATAAGGAAGATCATGAAAAAGGGTGACAGCGTATGGGGCTAATAGCTGCCTCTCAAAGGAAAAACCCAGAAAAAGAGAACTCTGATGATAAGTAAACAATCCATATCTGACTTAAGACAAAGATCTAAAGTTGTCTTCATGTTTAACTTGGGTCTGCTTTAGAATTCCAATTTAAACACAAATGGTAGCATAAACATGCTGTCTTTGAGAGCTTCTCTTAGCAAACAGGCACTTAGCATGCAAATCTATAACATAAATTTCATTTACAAATGGCATTGCAGGAAGATCCCTGCTACTTCTCATTCTCTAGTCACAATAGATGTGAAAAAGATAACTAGTTAGAGAAATAACTATAATTCAAGTGGAAAACTGACATCAAGTCCCATAAGCTTCTCCAAGTAGCTTTACTTTTTGACAGTACAGAGTTCTTTACACAGATAGATCTTTTGGTTCGGTGACAGTTTTACTAGAATAAAAGATGGACAAGAATTAAAGTGCCATAGGGCAGTTAAGTACGGGCAGACATGGTTCAGAATTCTTTCTCTTCCGTTGTCCCGTAATCCTCATCAAATGTCAAACCTATTGTATACCGGTGAGAGGGGGTCCATTGCATAATATTTTAGGATAGAATCCAAGCTGTCTTTATTTGGCTGCTCTAAAATCAAGGGACAGAATGCCACATAATATTTTAAGAAATAATCTTCTCATCTGGAAGATTCTGAGAGTTGTGCTCTATTGTATTATTTATTTATTTATTTAGTGCTTAGGTGCACAATTTAAATGAGATGAAGGCGTTGGGCAATGGATTCATCCTTGTCTTCATATCAAAAATACAAGTGGTGGACCTAATGGGACAGAACTTAATGTGGGAAGTATTTGAAATACATAGAAAGAGAGTCTTTTTTGAATGAAAAAGCTCTGATCAACAGAGATATACAATTAACCACAAGAGGGTAAACACAAAGCTCCAGGGAGTCTTATCACCTTATAACATTTTATAGTTATAAGCTGAGTGGCTCCTGAGGATTTTTTTTTTTTGGTGTTTATTTTTATTTTATTTTTAGATAATAAATTGTATAGACATCTCTACAGTTAAATTAGAAATAAAATATATACATATGTTCCTAATATTTTAATGGTCCAATGCAATAATTGTATAGAATTCTAAACTTGGACAATGCTGTGAGATCAAAAGATCTCAATTCTCATTTTACATGTCATGAAATGAATGCCAGTTAAAATGTTATATATGAGAAGATATGAAATTACCAATTTTTCAAGCAGTAATAAATATAAATAACTTAATGGATATTCTTTTAGTGCTACTTTGTAACTAACTCAAATGTCTTTATGCGATTTTTGAATAGAATTCTTTTAATTTTATAGATTATCACAAAATGCCTATTCTCTAAGATAGAACTTGGTAAGTCTTGAAATTGTGAAATTATTTACTGAGTTGAATAGATAGGCATTATCATCATCAACTGAAAGACAATTTAAACTGACTTCTTAACAAGAAAAATTTAATTTTAGGGGCGCCTGGGTGGCTCAGTCGTTAAGTGTCTGCCTTCGGCTCAGGTCATGGTCCCAGGGTCTTGGGATTGAGCCCCACATCAGGCTCCCTGCTCCGTGGGAAGCCTGCTTCTCCCTCTCCCACTCCCCCTGCTTGTGTTCCCTCTCTCACTGTCTCTCTCTCTGTCAAACAAATAAAATCTTAAAAAAAAAAGAAAAATTTAATTTTGTAAGTTTAGAGAATTTTACTGCACTCCAGATATATAAATATTTGTAGTTTTTCTTTTTAATGAAAATGCAAAAACGTACTAAGAATCAACACAAGTCTGTGGTGGCAAAAATACTTTTACACAGTCCTCTTAACTTATAAAAAAAATAAAATGTAGAGATTTTCCTGTGATTCTAAAGGGGTGGGCTCTCAGTTACAGGGGTGTTAAATCACATGGTTCAAAAAACAACAGGTACATTTAATGGAAATCAGAATTAGTTGCATTAAGTAACAGTTAACAATTTTCAAAAAATTCATTGAGCATTACATTTAATTTTTCTTTTGGCAATAAAAACCGTTAGAGTTTCATTTTATTGGCTGTAATATTTTGTAAATGCAAATAAAGAAATTTTACTTAAAGTGTACCCGTCCAATTATTTTGAGGTAAAAACAATGTGCTTGAAACTGATTCCTATTATTGTAAAAAAGAAAAAATGGTGTAATCAAAATGAGGACATTTATAGTTGGAAATACCAGAGAAGCACAAATAAGAAGAATTAATTTGAAAATCCACCACCTTTTCCTCCAGTGAAGCACTCGTGTTTTTCTGAAGCTGGGTGCTCACGGGGCAGTTAATTTCTCCGTGGATTCTGGCGCTTTGTTCCTTATGAACCGACACCATCAACTGTGATTTTTCCACTTGAAGCACTATTAAATAAACTAACATGCTCCGCTAGGCACACAGAACTTGCAATATACACCAGGCCACATTCTACCCTCTGCTGCCAACGGGGCCTCTAAGTTACTTTTGCAAGTATTATTCATTACAGACTAATCTCCAATATTTCCACATAATGCTCCTTTCCTTCCACCTTACTCCCTCAAAATGGATCTTATTTTATTTTATTGCAAATTATATTTACGTGAAAAAGTGGATGGAAAGCCTACATTAATCTGTTTTGGAAAAGCGGGAAAGGATATTTTCTTCAGGATATTGCTGATATTCAGCAGAATAAGAGCTTTTAAAAGTGTCCCCCTCTACAAAATAGGACCAACACTTCAGGCTGTTGCCCTGTTCCCAGGTGCTGAAAAGTTCTTGTGGCTGGATCCCGGGGCCCACCTACTTCCAGACCCAGCCCTTTGCCAGGTTCTCTGGAAACCCTTGCCCCATCCCATTCTCTTTCCATCTCCTTTCACTCATCCCTTTCTGATCTATGAGTTAGCAACTCAAATTACTACAGGGTGAGGCCAGGAAGCAAATGAGCTAAGCTCAGGGTTCAGACAACAGGCGGGTGCCAGGACGGTGAGAAATGGAGGGTGGCCCTGACTCCAGCTGGTGGCAGCAGTCACCTCCCAAGCAATGGCACGGGGGTGGGGGTGGGGGTATCC
>NC_138380.1:8244812-8270463 GCF_054177405.1 Leptonychotes weddellii
TCTGTTTCCAAGATGCCTCTTCTGACACTCTCTAAAATTTGCTCTTGCCCCAAATCCCTCAGGAGGATTCTCCACGGCTTTTAGGCACTGTACTCCCCTAATCTATGGATGGTTTCTCGTGAATGAAGGACATCAGACTTGGTACTACATTACATTATTGTTCGCATTTGGTAATGTACACATAGATACAGAGAGAGTCAGTCCTGCTGCTGCAGACATTTACAGAAATGGAAAGGCAGGGAAGTTTGGCAGTTATTGTTATAGTTAATATGTCTGGCTTTGGTCTGAACAAACAACTGAGTTTCGTGTATTCAGTTAAAAAAAGTTTACAAACTGTAGGGGCTGCAGAATATCTGGTCTTTGAGGTCACTGATGCCGACAGGGGTGAACACAGCTTCCCCAGGAATGAGCTTTTAAACTCCAAAAACAAGGAAAGAAGGCTCAGTAAACATTGCTTTCCTTTTCCAAGGCTAATGTTGGAAGTTCGTCACCCCTGGGGAAGAAGAGGACTGTAATTCATCTGAGTGGTTAAAGTCTCTTATGCAATGGATATGCAGAAAGAGAGAAGAACAACAAAAACATGAAAATGTGACAAGATGAGATCACCCAAAGGAGACACTGTGAAATTCCTACAAGGCTGAAGATATTTTCAACCTGCCCAGCTGATCTAGAGCTTTGTTTATAGTGTTCTTTCTCCATAAATAGAAAATAACCTGCTTCCAACAATGTGTAATGAGCCTTTACTCAGCTTATTTTGCTCAGAAATACTGAAACTTCTTTCTTTATTTCTTTTTTTGGGATTTTGGGAAATGCACAAGAATACCTCCACACCAAATTCCAAGAGGAAAGTATGACCCTGAAGAAGGGGAATATGGTCCCAAAGAGCATTAAGCAATGGTCCCTCTTTATGATGCCAAGTCGTGACTTTGACCACTTCCTCTCCTGTGTGTTTCTCGGGTATTGGGTACAATCACCAGCCTGAGGGCCTTTTATATTCTACATACTAAAAAAGTCCCATTTCTTTACCATTAAATGGCTACATTTTCTGCTGTTTTCAATACTTCCTGAATAAAATTACTTGTGTTTATTTGTCCAAAACCCAGTCTGTGTTACTGTAATAATGACCTGATTCTTCAACAACCAACTGTTTTGTGGTCTCTCCAGAGGCAAGGGCTCTCCCTTTTCATGTGGTTAGGATCTAAAAGCTAGTGTATCTGACTAGAGATAGAAAATGTATCCATTTCCATGAGGCACAGGTAAGAAGGAAGGCATTTATCCCAGGATTTTTGGGTTTACTGTATGACTAAACTAAAATCCTTCACCATCAGCTTTAAGATTTCACAGTAATATTTGAGGAGCTACAGAAAATTGACCAGCTTTATAAACTGGCAAACTCAACTTCTGTATCAGTTGGCTGTAAGTAGTGAATTAATTCTAAGCAAGACATTGTGGGGACTTACAGCTCCATCTCATAGATAAGGCACTACTACTTTAATATGCAACTAAACAAAATTGCTGCAGTAACTTTAAACTTCCCCACCACGCATCTTCAGCACTTTGGAGGGAAGAATGCTATGTAAATCTCACAAATGCTAGGATGAGCCCATGGCCGGAGTAGGTATTATTCACCGTGAAAAGGCTGCCTGCGTGGGCCCTGAAGAAATCTAAGTCTTGTCTAGATACCTTGTCCTGATTTGACTGAATTATCAAACAACGGATTTCTCTTCCTGACACTCTTCCTCAGTCTTTAGCCCCAAATTGATAGAAGAATAGCAAAGCACTTTCACAAACCCAATCTTTGCTCCATTGGAACGGGTTCCCAGGCATAAAGTGCACGAACGTTTTCTCAGATTTATAGATACAAAACCTGCCACTGTGAACCCTGGAGTGACTTAGGATCCCCGTTAGAGCCTGGTCAGCATGCATGGACCTGCAGGGCTCCAGGGGGAGGGAAGATAGCTGCTCCGGGCTCCTCTTCACCAACAGCCTCAAAATAACCATGTTGCGGGTGTTCAAAATACATAATGACAGGCCAATCTTCTTCAAGCCGATTTTATATCCTACCACCTCCGTATGTGGTCATTTATAACTTCCGTTAATGGAAAAAGTTGCAAATCTGGGCACCACATGATTGAAACTGTTTTTGCAAAAATCAGTATTATACAGAGACACTGGACTTCCAATAATATGCACCTAGCAGATTAATGGGGTTTACGTGCATTCCTCTAGGGCAGAGAAGTCAGCAAAGTCTGTAAATAGCCAGATAGTAAATACCTGGGGCTTTGTGGCCAGTGAGTCCCCACAGTGACAACAAATTTACAGCAAGAAAGCTGCCAGAGAAGACAGGAAGCAATGGGTGTGGCTGTGTCCCAATACAAGTTACTCACAAATAGGGACGGTTGCAAGGACTGGTATTGGCTTGCCCACACTTGCCTTAGCGAATGGCATTTTGTGAGGACTCCAGGATCCCTTAATATTTGGCATCCCAAATAAGGAAAAGTCCACGTAGCAGACAAGAGATAAAAGCAAGGGTGGAGGGGATGAACACTCTTCTGAAAACATAAAACTACCTTGATTTGGAGGTCCTTTCCAGCTCCCGTATTCTCACTTACGGGATTACTAGCGAATCATTACAGAGTCCTTGGGAGAAACACGGGCTGCTCACAGAAGGACAGAGTCAGAAGGACACTGAAACTCCTCTCATCCATTCCCTTGCCCTCTTTGGATATTACTGAGAGCTTGAAACGTTAAGTGTCAAGTGTGTAAAGAAAGTAGAACCACAATTCCTGGTCCATTAATATAAATTTCTGCTCTTTCTCCTTATCCAGGTAACTGCCCAAGAGTGGTTCTTGATGAAGAAGACAGTGGCTTTGAAAGAGCAACGAGAAGCACTGGTGGGGGGTGAGAAGCCTTTGGGGAGGAAGATGTACTGATGAATTTTGAATATTTTCTATTTTACTTCTTGAGTAAATTGACTTCTAAATTTTGTTTAGAATTCTAAATTATAAAATTTGTTTACTACTAAAATTCTATGAGAAAGTTGTATTTTCTTTTTAAGTGATTTCAAGTGACTTGTTTTAAGCAATTGCTTTTTTATCATCAACAGCATATAACTACATTTGCCTCTCAGAACACCTAAATTCTTTAGATTTTTTTTTAATATGGTATTCATTTTCTGGAGGAAAATCACTAATTGGTTCAAAATTCAAATAGCCTTTTAAACTACCTCATGAAATTTACTTAACATCCCAAGATAAAGTTGCGATATACAGTATCATTTACTTACCATAAGTGACAAAAGAGAATGTAAAATAGAACAAAAATTTGCTAAACACTTAGTCTAGCTTTCAGAATTGTTGCAAGGATTAAATGAGATAACCATATAGTCATCATTTTTGCCACTCTACCAATGAGGAAGCTCAGTCTGAAGCTAAGTGGCCAATGGCAGCGTGTTCACTTGGGTGTGGATTTGAATCCAGGCTGACTTGGTTGAAAGGATCCCCCTCCTTCCTTAACTCCGTTTGTTGTTTACCATCAAGGAGATTTCCAAATTACTTTATGTATCTGATTTAAAGAGGCCTCTGAGATAGTTCCAGTTTTTTGAAGAATGCAGAATCTGTTTCTCTGTGCTTATTTTGCCTCTTCTTTTAGTAAATAACCTTTGACTGGAGGGGGGGTAAAGTCCTATTTTTAGAATGTATTCGGTCAATAGATATTCTCTATAAAGAGAAATGGACTACTTATTTGTAATGGTTAATTTTGCTTGAATAAATGAATGCTATTCACTGTTTTCTCATCTTTTTTTAGATTTATGAGACTTTGTATATATTATTTAATGTTCAGTGACCAGGTTACCCTAGGTGAGTATTTTCCAGCTTTGGATTATTTATACACTTTATTCCAAAATACATGACCATTGACGGTTTACAGAATTCTCAAATGTGTTTCATGTCTGTAAACGAATCAGAGGAAAAGTGGCAGAGTGGTCTATTTGAACTCTTATTCAAGAAAATCACATTTCTAAGCTTCTCAGAAGAGCTAGTTGTAAATGGTCATAAGGTAAATGATGTATACATGTCCATGACAATCCCCGAAGCTTCCTGGAGGATGTTACCTTTACTGATTTGCTGTGCCAGTTGAGCTCATTTTCTGCAATTGTCTCCTCAAAGTTTGCACTACACCCTAGAACTTCAAAATAATTTCGCAAAGTTATAATTCCCAACATAAACAGCAATATACTAGAATGGGGTGGATTAAATGTGTCAAGTCTTGACATGCTTTATGCTTTACTTGGGGTTGGTACAGTAATGCTTCACTTCATAGACGAATGTTTGTTCAATATGGAGAACATACAAGAACAACAACAGAACCCCACAGAGGAAATTGTTTAATGACGTTTATCACTATACTAATCTCTATACCTTTTATTAGTTCACTATCCTAACTGATTACACTTTTTTTTCCACATGGCCCCAAACCATGTGAAATCAGGTCTTACAAGAAACATTTTTTGGTATTCCTGGAAAGAACAAAACTTTTTTTCCTGATATTTTATAAGGAAATCCATACCAATATAAGTAAAGCACAAACTTTATTCTGGGTCCATTATTTCTTCTTTGTACATCCTTTCCCACTACTGATGTCCTCTGCCATGAGGTACCCAAGAACCTCTCGTGGCAGCCAACACAGGCCCATAAGACATCAAAACTACCATCCCCTCATCTATCAGTGTTTTTAGTTAGAAAGTAATCTATGAAAATAAACCTTTGTGAGAACTTTTTTTCAAACACTCGTGACCCTAGATGATGGGTTGGAAAACATACACCGGAATTTTCAGAACCTTTTTAAGATCTCTTCACCTGAAAATTATAAGCCACCGTACCTTCTGTGGCTCCTAGGCATATGTGGGCACCATCCTTCAGACCTTAGTTTGCTAGCCCTTAACAATCATGGAAGTTGCTCCGGCTTCCTACGCACCTTACTCTAATACGAAAGGTTCTGCAACTCTGATTCATGACAGTCTCAGGAGGATGACTCACATCCCCACCTGTTTTGACACTCTTTCAGCCCAACGCTGACACTCGCTTGTGCTCCTGGATGCTTTCTCAACCTAACGTCCTCAAGGTTCACTTACGCTGTCATTTGTGATAGGATTTCCTTCTTTTTTTTTTTTTTTAAAGATTTTATTTATTTATTTGACAGAGAGAGAGAGAGCACAGGTAGGCAGAACAGCAGGCAGAGGGAAAGGGAGAAGCAGACTCCCCGCTGAGCAAGGAGCCCGATGTGGGGCTCCATCCCAGGACCCTGGGATCATGACCTGAGCCGAAGGCAGACGCTTAACGACTGAGCCACCCAGGCGCCCCAGGATTTCCTTCTTTTTTAAGACTGAATAAATATTCCATTGTATATACACACACCACATTTTCTTTATCCATTCATCTGTCAATGCACATTTAAAAGATTGCTTTCAACTTTTTTTTTTTTTAATGAAGAAGGGAATACATTTTTAAACAGTATGGAAAAAAAAAGGAAATACACTTCTTTTTGAAGAGATGCTGGCTGGACAGGCCAGTAACTCTTTACTCAGAAAGAATATTACTTAATCATTAATAAGTATCTAATTACCAAATGCAGTAATGTGCAGGGCACCTCGAGAGCTATCAGAGGAGATGGGGAACAAATCTGGACCATCAGGGAAGACTTCCCAGGGGAACTGAGGTGTGATGAGATGAGGAGGAAACTAAATGAGTCAGGCAGAGAGGGCAGGGAGCCTTCCCAGCACAGGCAAACTCCAGCTGCAGGCCATGCACAGTGAGGATAGGAGAGAAGTTGCTGTCCTGCAGGGTAGAGCAGCAATATGAGGCTGGGGCGATGCGCAGGGGGCGATGCCCAGGGGGTGATGTGCAGAGGCCAATCCTGCTGGGCCCTGCAGTTACTCTAGGGACTGTGGTCTTTTTCTAAGAGCAGTGTACAACTACTGGGACAAAATGTCACAAGCTGATTTGCATTTCAAAAATATCACTCTGGCTGATGCACAAAACTGGATTAGAGGAGGAAAAAGTGCTGTGGAGAGAGTTAGGAGGTTGTTAAGAGTCCTCCTGGTAAGAGACTGAGCTGGAATTTGGGAGACAACACTGGGAACGTGGCTGGCGACACCGCATCTGCTACAAGAGACAATTTAGCAGGATGCATATCAGATTTATTCATCCCACCCCCTGCTGTGATCTGTTGCTCAAAGTCACGCAGTGTAACGTGGGTCTGCCTATCTGCTACAGGCTTCTCTTTATTCTCACCAAAACTTGTGGCACACTGACTCTGCGTATCTTCAGGAGAAAGACAGACCTCTGCATTTTTATTCTGCTTAATTCCATTTTATGAAAACCAGGAGGATATGTTCTTTGTTCTTGAATTAACTTGGAAATTCAAAGAACTGTGTATTTAGCACAGAATAAACTCCAGAAATTTACAACTGTCTCAGTGGAGAGAGTGGTAGTCTTCATTCCACTCCTATGTTTGGGAACAATTTTTTAAAAGTTTTCTTCTGCGCAACAGTGTTATTCAAGTTGGAGAATGTTAAGTAGAGCTTAGAGAAACTAGATTTAAACGGTTCTTGCTTAGGTTCTTACCATGTGAAGGTTTTTGGTTAGTGGTGGGTATTTTTGTGATTTTAAGATAACATCTGTTTTCAAAAATATATTTAATTAGGGCTAAAAATAACATTTCAGCTCCCCCACCAAAGTAAACATTAATTAGAAACTGATCAAAATTTAAAATAGTGAACTTATATGATCTGAAATAGTGTCTTTTGAAGTCTTATTACAAACTGACAAAATAGCCACAAGAACTAAACTTTAAAATATTATACAAGTTCTATACATTGTTAACAATTCTCATGTAATTGTAATAAAATAAAAAGAAGCCAGCCATTTGTCAAGTGGCTAAAATTTTGTTTGAGATATAATTATTTCATCTGAGTATGTTGGTAAATACCCACTGATAATTACTGAATTATCACTCAAATTATTTTGTGAATGTCATAGTTGATAATGCTTAAAAGATTATAATTAATTTTTCAAAAATTCTACGTGTACTATGGATAAAACCTTAATGTAAATTGACTAAACTCTCTAGTCAGCCCTTAACAAAAAAAATGACATACATATAAAGTAAAAATGACAAGTGTAAAAATGACAAGTGTGTCAACTGACATCCATTCAAAGCTCAAAATTGTTCAAGTATGGATGACTCTTGTAAGACATACAAATATACAAGAACGAACTACCAATTTATTAATCATATTGTACAGTAGAATAATTATTAAGAATTACTTTGGTAATTCAAATGAAGCAAAAGTAGAAAATAAAGTTAGAGAAATATAAACTATAATTCTAAAATTCAGAGCAGCATTTGGTTATGTTACTTGAATTCAAGGATATGAATCTGTGAAGTATTCAAAAATGTATATTAACAAAACAAAAAAATTAAAAAGCAAAAAAGTTATTTGAATTCATTTGTAAACTCTCCAAGGTTTAAAAATTTTCACAGTCAGCAAGTTCAATTATTTTATATCTTAAAATGTCTTTCCCTCATTTTCAAGTTCCTATATATTGATATACAAAAGCCCAGCTGTATGTAAGAAGTCTTTTCAAGACTGACAGTACATTACACCCAAACAGTATATAGACTTACCACATTGTGTTATAATTACTTGTCTATTTGCCTCTTCTTAGAGGTAGATACAGGTGTAATGTGAATGGACATAACTTGTGTGGATGAATTTATCTATAACATGATTAACCTATCCTTGTGATTTTATATCTTATTTTAAAACAAGAAAAAGAACAATGGCTATATTTGATTCTGGATAGAACCTTCTGACCGTCTGGTTCCTGGACTCATGCCCAAGCACGGGAGATTCTCTCTGACCCCCCTTGGTATTGAGAAAAAAAAAGTGAATTTAACAATTCACATGCAAAATTTAGATTGTAACTTTAGCTCAAATATGCAGGAAACAGCTGAAGCACAGTTTTAAAATTCATATGTTGGTGGTGCTCTATAAAACACAACATCAATAAAATAGTTGGTAATTCAAAAGTTTATTGCAGATATTAACAATATGAAATGAATACATACTCCTCTATTAACATGTGTTATAGCTGCCTAATGTAAATGATATAAAAGATAACTATATAGGAACATATTTTATGTGGCAGATCTTCAACTTCTGAGGAAAATTCATCTGTAGATATAATATTTATAATAGCAATACATATATATCATGCCCTTAGTTGAAAATAAAACAGATTTTCATCTTTTAGATTTTATGCTTTTAATATTACGGCTGTAAATATGAGAAATATATTTTCTAAATACCAACTTTACACTGTGAGCAATTACAGTATGAAATATTTTTTTGCATAAAACAGTATTGGGGATGGGATATATATATATATATACACACATATATATGACAGAGATGTAAAATTTTGTTGGGGAAATTTTTGAGAAAAATAGCTAGTAAATTATGCTACTTTGCCTAAATAGCTTTTTGCTGAGTAGAAATTTAAAGAAATCTAAAGGAGAGAAAACACTACAAAATTTCATGGAATGGAACCGAAGAAAATGTGAAAGATGTAAGTTAGATGTAAATCATTCATCAAGATAAATAAAATATCAGAATGTAAACTGCAAAGATGCTATTAGAACACAGTATGCATATGTGTGAGACATTAAGTATATGTTTTTCTACAAAAGCAACCAAACTATGAGTGTGCCAAGGAACAGATTTATGGGGTACCAAATAAATGTCTAATCACAGAATATTGTGCCAGGAAAACATGAGGGAACATATTTCTGCCTGTCAAGTTCACTGATCCCCTCTAGCTCCTCACGTTCTTTTCTACTTCTTACTTTACTTTTTTTAAAAGATTTTATTTATTTATTTGAGAGAGAGAGAATGAGAGAGAGAGAACACCTGAGAGGGGATAGGGTCAGAGGACGAAGCAGACTCCCCGCCGAGCAGGAAGCCCGATGCAGGACTCGATTCTGGGACTCCAGGATCATGACCTGAGCCGAAGGCAGTCGCTTAACCGACTGAGCCACCCAGGTGCCCTAGTTTACTTATTTTTTAAAAAGATTTTATTTATTCATTTGAGAGAGAGAAAGCGCGTGAGTGTACACATGCACACATGAGCTGGGGGGAGGGGGAAGGGAGAGGGAAAGCAGACTCCCCGCTGAGCACTGAGCGAGGAGCCAGACTGGGGGCGTTGCTCAATCCCAGGACCCTGGGATCATAACCTGAGCCAAAAGCAGACGTTCAACCAACTGAGCCACCCAGGCGCCCCTTAGTTCACTTATTTTTATTTTTCTCTGCTGTCAGCTCTGTTACTTGCCTGGTCTCTGCCCATATCAACTGAAAAATGAGATGTGCTTTTAGCTCCTGTCTGCCCTACTGTCTAAGAAATGAATACAACCCTCTCTCCTTTTTTATTTTCAGCTTTATTGAGGTATAACTGACAAATATGATTGTAAGATATATGGAACTTACATCGTGGTGATGAGATATATGTACAGATTGTGAAAGGATTGCCCCCATCAAGTTCATCAACATATCCATCACCAGTTCCCATTTTGCCTGTGTGAAAGAACATTTAAGTTCTACTCTCTTAGCAAATTTCAATTATATAATACAGTGTTATCAACTCCAGTTACCATGTTATACATTAGACTCTTAGACCTTATTCATCTTACAGCTGAAAATTTGTACACTTTTACCAGCCTGTCCCTATCTCCCCTACCCTGCCCACTGACAATCACTTTTGCACTGTATTTATCAATACCTTCTCCTTTTATTTTATAAAGTGAGTTCTAGCTGCTATCCCAGTAGCAGGTGGAATGTACATGTGACATTAGGACAGTTATATAGACTCAAGAAACTGCAAAGTGGCATTATTTGAAGTCATCCCAGGTGTGCAGTGGAATTTAAATGGTACTGTTTGTTCTTCATCTGTATCTTTCTTCCTGACTTCTCTTAAATGTTTCTTTGGAAGACTTTCTGGTCTGTTTGTTTGTTACCAATTATCCTCAAATGATACCAAGACACTGAAACTATTGCACAGATTTTGGTTAGTGTAGGTTCACTGCTGGTTCAAATAGGATTCTCAGTTTTTCAGAATCTGCTGGTCACCCTTTGTGAAGAGAGGATTTCCTTACCAATCCAAGAGTTTTCAGTCCAGTCCTGCAAAGTTACACAGATTCTTGCGCCTAAAATCTCCAAAGTCTTCAGCCCTTCGAACTCCTTATACATCTTAAGCCTATTTTTCCATGCTCTATTAGGGTTTCTGAGGGTGAGATCAAGAAGAATTTGTTAAAACTGGTTCTACCCATATATGATATTCACATCATTTCCTTATGATTCAAGCTTATTATGTCACAGATCTTGAAAGAAACAATCCCAGAATCCCACTCTGTATATGTTTCATTTGAACCTTTACTGACTGTTCTCAGATGCTTTGCAGAACTGGAAAATTCCTTTGCAAAAATTATACCTCTGTTAGATCTCATACTAAATTTCCCTTGATAGAGATGTGATAAGCCTTAGTTCTAACTCACTGAGACAAGCAACATTTAAAACAACTTAAATATATGAATATCCAAGCCTTCTTTTGCATCAAGTTATCATGTCTGTCTACTTACTCCAGCCAAATGTGCTTTACTAACGCAGAAACAATGGGCAAGAAGAATGCCTACCATTGAAAAAAAAGGTAATTCAGGAAAAAATATTAATAGTTCATCTACTGACTCCCAACATCCTCTTCATTCATATTTTTTACTAGAACAGTTTTTCTCTAATTACTTTACTAGGCAAATGCAGGAAACTCTGCTTCCATTTGCCTTCTGGAAGTTCTATTCTAGTGAATAGCTGAGAGAGAGTTGTGGCAAAAGGGGCCAGTTCAGACTGAGGAAATGATTGGTTCACTGTGGTATAGGGAGGAAGGTTTGCCTTAGGAACCAGACCTGGCCCAGGGAAGATATAAAGGAAGAGAGCTCTCCTGCTAGAACTAGAATTTTCTCTTCTAAGCTCTCCTAGAACAGCAGCTGATTGACCACCAGTGGTTTCCTCAGAAAGTCAACATGAGTGTTCTGACCTCACGCTATTTAAACAACAATAGTATAATAAAGAGATACCATATTTCTCTTCTTAGTTAAGTGAATCTGAAATAGAAAGAAGAAAATTGGAAGGAAAATGTACTCTGTCACACACAAAAATAACAACCAATGAACAAGTGACTAGAAAATGTATATTTAGAGGAAAAAAATATTGAAGGAATTCTATCTATCTATGTAACTGTGATACTATAGAAAATAGAAATCCTGGGGTGCCTGAATGGCTCAGTCAGTTAAGCATCTGCCTTCGGTTCAGGTCATGATCCTGGAGTCCCGGGATCGAGTCCCATGTCAGGCTCCCAGCTCAGTGGGGAATCTGCTTCTTCCTCTCCCTCTGCCCCTCTCTGTTTGTGTTCTCTCTCTCTCTCTCAAATAAATGAATAAAATCTTAAAAAAAGAAAATAGAAATCCTATATCTTTTAGATTAAATCATAATGCAAATATTTTAAGAAGAAATATTTTCTAAGATTTTGAATTCATGAGGAAAGAACTATTTCCAGCCTCCCTCCATCCTGGTTGGCTCCAAAGTCTCAGAAGTTTAAAAAAGCCAAATGTTCTTTCAAAGTAACCACGTTGACTTTTTATAGAGAGTCCCAACTAACTTATTCTCTGGAGAGACAGGCGTAAATGTTCAGAAAATACAAAATGTGTTTAGACCCAGCTTCACCTCCCTCCAGAGATAAGAGATATTTCTCCCCTGTGGACTCTTTATCAAAGCATGTTTAAGCTTCAGCTTTTAGATTCAGAGAAAAATGCAATGTAAGATTCTAGTGTGTTAAAAAACAAGCATATGAAATTATTCTTGGCATTCTGCTTGATAAAATGTCTATGTTATTCCAATCTGCCCTCCAATTTTGTTGTTTTTCACTTTTGTGACTTGTTTTCTATAGCAGTGGATTATTTCTATTTATATACGGACAGGGCTAGTATAATACTTCCTTATACTGATACTGGATATTAACGAGGAAGGGGGGTATATGTCCAGATATTTTGAAAATATTAGTTTCACAATTACTCAAGAAATTGGGAACACGGGGAGTGTAGATACTCACAACAACAAATGATTCCGCCTGCACAGCTTGGTCATTAGTAGCAAGCTCTTTCCTCATCATTTTTCAAGACAGTTCTCACAAGTAGCTAACTTTCATTTGAACCTGACTCATACTGTGGCCCTGTTGGGTTAATTGACCTTAATGTTTCAGATTCTTATACATTAAAATAACAAATAGCCTTTTGAATGACATCTAGGCGGTAGGAGTGACAGGCAATCAACAATATCCTCCGGAATGACACGGAACTACAGTATGTGAAATACCCAAGGATCATTGCTGTCAGGAGTAAATGTTGTAAATGTTGCCTCTAGGAAATATATTTATGTAAATCTGCGAAAAAATCTATTGACAAGGAGCAGAAGAGTCAAGGCCTGACTATGACATGTGGAAGTGCGCACATCAGTCAAGAGGAAATGGATCCAAAATCCGTGTCAAATCTTATTAAAGCCATGGGGTCTAAATTTTCAGAGAATGAATCCACTTTGCAGTCAGCTTCAAGTCATATTCCATCTATTTATTATAATTGGAAAGTGAAATCTTAAAGGTCAAATAAAAGTTCAAAGGTCAATATTATTTAAAGTCCATTATAAATTGTGAGAAATAATGTACTACATGAATCAAAAAGGCCGCAATAAATAAACTTCTAAAAAGTAGATTGCTATGTTTCTTAGATAAGAATTAGAAAACTTATTTTCTTACTTATTAATGTATCCAAGGAATAATATGAAATTTAAAATGTTATCACTTTCAGACAAATAAATACCTTTATTTTCTGTTTAATACTCATAAACGCTAGTTGTCTAACAAATGTTTAAAGAGTATATATTTTTTCTGCCAGTACAGAATCATTTCCAGAATTTAAGATAGAAATGTTTTTGCAATAATTATGCTACCTATATTTCTACAGCATTGCTATCAACACATTAGTTCCACAAAACATTTTAACTGATTCCATTGTTCACACAGAAAAAAAAGTTCATTTTCTTGTAATTGCCTAATCAGGTAAACTCTAATTGCAATATTCTGTGAGTACCTTTGATAATGCTTTATAATTCTAACCTGGAATTAATTATTTGGTAGTACTAATTAAACTTAGAAAATAAAACTACATGGTTCAAAAGAACAACAACAACAACAACTTAACAACAGATGCTGTGTTTTCTTGCTTAATATCTTATTTTAAAATATATAATTAAACTTCAAATGTTGACTTATATGAAACACTGGAAAAATGAAGTATGTAATTCAGGAAAATTGTTCAAATGCTGCAATTAAAATATTAAATAAGATATATAGAGAGAGAGATAAAGGAGAAACATGATATTTTATGAAATACTTTTTTTAAAGTCAACAAGATAAGGAAACTGACTAGACAGGCATTATTTTCTCAGAAAATTGAACAGTAGAAATATCATTTAACATCCTATAGGCTATATAGCATGTAGGAAGAAATGATCTATCAGATGCCAGGTTAAGTATGGAAGGAAGGAAGTATATTAATTGAAGAAGATTAAGCCATTTACACTGTGCAAAGAACATTCAGGAATATTAACTCATCTAAATTTGCAACCATTCTAGACATGAAAATATTCTCCATTTACAGACTAACAACTTAAAATCTCCTACGAAGATTTCCCTGACTAATGCACTCTAAATTTTCCTTTCTCAGATATTCATTTTTGCCCTTTGCTTGTAGATAAAGCTTTCTATCCATTCATCTATCTATCTGTCTGGCTAGCTAGCTATTATCTTTTCTTTCTCTTCTGCTACGTGGACCATTTATGGCTGTTATGCTATTTTCGATTTTATCAATGAAAGTACTTACACTGAACACAGCATTTAGCTGTATTGATATTTATTTTTATCAATCTAATCTGATTTAGAATGTTAGCTCTGAAAGTAAGGACACTGTTCAATTCATTTTCTATAACAATACTTTCAAACTGTGATCTGTTAAATATTTAGTGCCTATCTGTAGGACTGACAAATACGAGGAAGAAATTATTAGGCTCTTCCTGCCCCTTACCCTCCAACAGGAAGCTATAAGAAGAGACTACTCAGCATGATCATGCTTTGAACATATACTGGGTACAAAACAATGCCTTCCAACTCGGGTATATATGACATAAAGCATAACAAAACCCTTGCCCTTCCCTCTGCATGTGATGAGGTAAAGACTCTCGTGTTGGACCCCTTGGGTTTGAATGTCGTCTCTCCCACTTGCTAGCCTTGTGCCTCAGATTTCCTGTTGTAAAATAGAGGTAATACAAGTATCTACCTCCAGAGGTCACCGTGTGGTAGAACCACACCTCTTTGTAGGTGTGTAAAATGCTAGAAGAATTCCCGACATATAACGGAGAGTACTTTAACTGTTGATAAGGAGATGATATATCAATATAAATTACAAGTTACAAGAAATAAACTTTAACTTTAAATACTCTTAGTTTACCTCTTTCAGCCACACATTCACTAAACCTTTCATGAAAGCATATATTAAGCATCTTTCTGTGCCAGGCCCAAGTCATGAACTGGACTTGCAAAGAGTAATAAAGCAAGATTCATTTTATCAAAGATTTCAGCCTCCAGAAAAGACTCTCTAACTATATTTGTAGAATGTGGGAATTAGTCTTGCTCTGGGTTGAACAATAAAGGATAGATTGAGATTCTTCTCCACATTCCAATCCAATTACCATTATTGCTAACAAGCTCTCAGGACTCGTCATATCCTCCATATATCTTTTAGTCTAGTGTAACATTATT
The DNA here is from genome assembly GCF_054177405.1 of Leptonychotes weddellii. Taxonomy (NCBI): domain Eukaryota; kingdom Metazoa; phylum Chordata; class Mammalia; order Carnivora; family Phocidae; genus Leptonychotes; species Leptonychotes weddellii. The sequence goes on from NC_138380.1 coordinate 8,259,791, forward strand.
TAAAAACTAGCATTTAGTTACCTGCTCCCCCCAGTACTTCTTTATTCCATGACTATTTTCATAGCAAATCTCTGCTTTTCTTTCCTTTACTTAGGTAATCAAGGTGCAACTTAAGATAAGTTTATGTACACCTGACTAATCTAAGAAATGCCATCCAAATGCCCATGGCAATCCACATGCAGGATTGACCATGGCAGTAAATCTCATTCCTCCAAACACAAATTGCCATGGGTCAGCCAGATTGACTCAAGCACATCTATCAACTCTTTTGAAAAAAAGCAACAATAACCAGGCTTTGAAAAGATCTGAAAGAAGAGTCACTTATTGACAACTGTATCATAGAGTACTTGTTAACAATAAAATTTGCTCCTCTGTAAGCAAATGTAACTTTAAAAGGAGACTGCCACTGAATGTACATATATCTTTGTATAAAAACTAGAGACTTAATGTACATAAACAGGTTTATGACTCTTCTTAATTGTTCTGTCTTTAAATGTTTATATTTTATTTAGTAAATATTCATGTATTAGTCATCCAAAAATTTTGTTTTTCATATAAGGCTAACCAGAAAACAAAACAAAACAAAACATTAGGTAACATTGCCAATCAGCCACATCTATGCAGAAATATTCTAGAGAATTGGGCAAGAATCCATAGATAAACTAAACTCATGGGACCCCTGCATGTGTCTTTCAGCCCCATGGGGATACCTAGCCACCACAGGCTGAATTGTGGTAGGACGGCTCCAATAGGGAATCCCAAAGTAAAGCAGATGCTTTTCCAGGTCTGGATCAGCAAATTAGGCATGAAATGGCATTAAGGACAATCCTGACTCCTTCCCATTGACTGGCCCTATTATCTTTCAAAACCTAAAAAAGAAGACACCTTCAGGTTATACTGAGATTTGGTTTACCAAGATCTCTAACACCAAAGAAAAAATCTCCCAAATCAGTATAAATGTCTCTCACAGGTAGATTTATTCATTCATTTATTTTGCTACTCCAAGTTGGAATGAAGCATCTATTATATCATAACTAACACTTGTCAGGGAGTGAAGACGATAAATAAGTCATTATGTTTCCAAATGTGAAGATATTAAAGAACTTTGCACTGGAAAAGCACTTCAGTAGCAAATTTATAAGCACCTGAATACATCTGCTTAGTATAAGTACTGTTATCCTACATCTTTGACATGAGCCTTTGTGTGGAAAAATCCAACAGTATAGACATGTTATCGGACGGAATTTGCAAAAAGCAATTTTTTTTTCCTTGCTTAATTTAAGCTCTGCCCTTTGGATGTTTTGAAGGTGAGCCAAACACCTGCTTGTCATTTCTTTGGGTACCATGCTTGCCAGCAGCACTGGACTCTTTTTCTCTCCTTTTCTTCAACTAAATCTCAAATAGTTTTGCAAAACCCTGCCCGAGTACAAGTAATTACTCAGCAGTTGCCTTCTTTCAAAAGAAGACTTGAAGATGATTGGAAATCCTAGCTCGAGGGAGTTTTTAAAGATCCTTTGGATAGAGGCACAATTAGTTTATCCCAATACCTAAATGTTTTCCAAAGTCATTCCTTCTTTAGTGGATAATGCCAGTACTGAAAATCACACTTCTAGTGACTATTAAAAAAAAAAAGGTCTAAAATCAGAGAGAAAAGCAGGGCGAAAACCCCCATCATTATATGATATTTTGAGCTTTATTAGAAAAAGAAATATTAAACATATAAGAAGGTTTGACTATTCAGAATGAACACTCAGAGTAATCCAAGTTGACACAAATCTCTAACATTTTGTCAAGTATCTGAAATTCCTAATTTCTATCTCTGTGCTTTCTTTTTTTTTTTTAAAGATTTTATTTATTTATTTGACAGAGAGAGAGACAGCAAGAGAGGGAACACAAGCAGGGGGAGTGGGAGAGGGAGAGGGAGAAGCAGGCCTCCCGCTGAGCAGGGAGCCCCATGCAGGACTCGATCCCAGGACCCTGGGATCATGACCTGAGCTGAAGGCAGACGTTTAACAACTGAGTCACCCAGGTGCCCCGTATCTCTGTGCTTTCAACTCAAAATGGAGCAGCTTTTATCAGAGGGGTAAACACAGATTTAGTTTTGGTCCAAGCTTTAGAGGATATTTGTAATTTATCTTGATTGTCTTTTTTAATACTTTATATCATGATAATATACACTCCAGCTTTCTTGATTTTGTTTGTTTTTTGTTTGTGAACCATCTCTCCTTTCTTATACTTCTCAATGATGTGATAATGATGAAAACAATAACCAAAAAAAAAAAAATGGGCAGAGGAGCTGAACAGACATTTCTCCAAAGAGGACATCCAGATGGCCAACAGACACATGAAAAGATGCTCAGCATCACTCATCATACAGGGAAATGAAAATCAAAACCACAATAAGTATTACCTTACAGCTGTCAGAATGGCTAAAATCGAAAAGACAAGAAACAAGCATTGGCTAGGATATGGAGAAAAAGGAATCCTCACATACTGTTGGTGGGAATGCAAACTGATGCAGCCAAAACAGTGTGAAGGGTCTCTAAAAAATTAAAAATAGATTTACCATATGATCCAGTAATTACACTCCTTTACCCAAAGAAAATGAAAACACTAATTCAAAAAGATATATGCGTGCCTATGTTTATTTTGCACCATTATTTACAATAGCTAAGATATGCAAGCAGCCTAGAGTCCCATAAATGAACAGATAAAGAAGAAAGAAGAAGTTGTGTGTCTACACACACACACACACACACACAGGAATATTAATCGGCCATAAAAAAAAGAAAGAATGACACCTTGCCATCTGCAAAAACTGGATGGACCTGGAGGGTGAATTAAATCAGTCAGAGAAAGGGAATACCATATGATTTTACTCATATGTGTAATTTAATAAACAAGTGCAGAAACAGAAAAAAAGATACAAACCAAAAAACAGACTCTTAAATACAGAGAACAAACTGGTGGATGCCAGAGGGGAAATGGGTGGGGGGTGGTGGGTGAAAGAGATGAAGGGGATTAAGAATATACTTATCCTGATGAGCCCTGAGAAATGCACAGATTTGCTGAATCATTATATTGTATATCTGAAACTAATATAAAACTGTATGTTAATAATACTTCAATAAAAATAATAACAAAATAATAATACCAAAGGTAAACACTAAAATGATATTAAATGATTAACATGTATTCTTTGATTCTCACTATAATGCTATAAAACACACCCAATTATCATTGTCATTTAAAAGTTGAGAATATTGAAGCTCAGGAGTATACACTAATGTAGATTTTAACCCCAATATTCAATTTTAGGTTTTTCTAACTTACCTGTACCCAAGTATCTACCCACTATAGTATAAATGCATATGATTTCTCACGACTACAGTTTTTTTTCTGCCTATTTGAGATTTACAGACTATAAAACAGAAAATATTCATCTTCCAGTTATTTTATCCATTTAAATTAATTAACAGCAATTAAATGGTCAGGGATTTTAAAAATGTATTGACAACTATTTGAACATTTGACTAGAAATTAGAATTATTTTAAATATATGATTAATGCATATGGTACATGATCAAATTTGGGCATATAGAAAATAAGCTATCTCCTTTAAAAAGTTGTGGACTTCCACTTATTAAGGCTTATCGAACATAAGTATATATCTCTTCTCCTTCCTGAAATCCCATAAAATTATAATGAGAATACAGTATCATGAACACACAAGTAAAAATATAAGGGAGACTACAGTAGATGAGACATGACAAGGCATTTTTTAGATGATAAAAAGCAGATGGATGAGTGGCCAAAAAACTCAAAATATCCAAGTCCTAATGATGTTTGTCAGGTTGTGTGGGGCAAGCATCACAAAAGCAAGTCTTTCTTCCTGAAGAGCTACAGTGGACTGTAAGACACAAGAAAGAAACTTTGTATGAGGGTTAGTTACACACACTAGAAACTGTTCCTCACCCCATATTTTTCTAAGATCAATAAAGAAGTGCACATTTCATTTACTCATCATGTCTTCTTTTTTCTTATTCTTTTCTTTTCTTTTCTTTATTTTTTAAGTAGACTCCATGCCCAGCAGGGAGCCCAATGCAGGGCTTGAACTCAAGACCCTGAGATCAAGACCTGAGCTGAGATCAAGAGTCAGACACTTAACCGTCTGAGCCACCCAGGCATCCCTGTCTTGTCTTCTTAATTCTAGAACAGGCCCAGTCCACCTAAATATTTTTTTAATTTCATAACTGACATATTTGAAGATTCTGGCCAGCTGTTTTGTAGAATTTGCCAAAATCTGCATGTGTCTGATTATTTCTTCGTTGTAAGATCTAGGTCACACACTGATGCTTTGTAAATCCTCACTGGGTCTCACAGAGGGTGTGTCCTCTCAGGGTGCTCTATTATTTATTGGTGATGATTGCTCAGTTAATGTGGCAACTTACTTTCTTATGCATTATACTTACAACTAAACTAAAAATGAATAGGAAATGCAGGTGTATAATGTGAAAGACAGAGACCAAAACAAAAGGAAAAAAGCACAGAAAAAAATACAAAGATCATAAAATATTTAGGCCTTTAATAATCAGAGAAATTGAAAAAACACTACATCTATGAAAATCAAACAGATGCTATAAAAAGAAAGAACAAATAAGAAAACATTCTTATACTAAACTGAAAATTATAACATTTGAAATTAAAAATAAAAAGTTGAGATGAACCAGATAAGAAATTTGAGGAATATTTCCAGAAAAGAAAGCAGAAAGATACAGATAGAAAACTGGACAGAAAAGATAATTGAGTTGAGTATTGATTCAGGAATTCTAAACAGAGAGAATTAAAAGGATGATGTTATATAGAAAAAGCAAAAAAAAAAAAAGGATAATGAGCATGACATTGGCATGAAAACAATAATTCAAAACATTTACTAGAACTGAAAAACATCAACTTCTAGGATTGAAGCAAAAAAGAGATACGGCCTTGCTTCCAATGATTGTTTCATATTCACAGACAGAAACACACACACACAGATAAACCTAAAATAATAGGGTTTTCCTAATTGGTTCTTGAATATTTCCCATACCTTGATCCCTAATGAAAATAGTGTTGCACCTGATATTTGCTACACTGTTGTCTGGAAACAAATTAGCCCCTTTGTGAATATGATAATCATGTGAGAAAGTTGCTGTTTTTCTACCATGGGCAGAGGAATTTAACCTAGTAATCTGGATATTTCACATGTTTGTTGTTGTTGTTTGTTTTGTCTTTTAAAACATGTTTTTTGGCGGTGCCTGGCTGGCTTTGGGGTGGAGCATGTGACTCTTGGTCTCCGAGTTGTAGGTTTGAGCCCCATGTTGGAGAGTACTTAAAAATAAAACCTCTAAAACATGTTTTTTTCTATTTGGCAAGACACTTATGAAATCTGACTCCCCTGAACTCTATGTAACTTCTTTCCTTGCTGAAATACTTGTCTCTGTGTCTCCTTTCAACAACAGATTGACAAGAGCCATATCAATATATACAATCACATAATTTTAAAAACCATAAATCCAAAGAAGATATTGGAAGCTTTCAGATAACTCAGAAACATATACACAAGTAACATAACAGGATCAGAAATCAAAGTGGAATAGGACATCTCAAAAATAAGATGCTAGAAGACTGCAGAATACCTTTAGTATTCTGAGGGAAAAGTATATTCCCCCTGGACATCTAATTAGTCAAATTAACTGAGAATACAGGTAAACTAAGGACATTATTGATAGACAAGTCTCATAATTTTCCCCCTATATAGTCTTTCTCAGGAAGCTCACAAGGTACTCTACCAAAATGAGAAATTAAAAGAACCAGAAACAGGTGCCCAGACACAGGAGATCTCATATAAGCACAAGGAAAAGAAAGCTCACAGCCTGATGGAAAAATTAAGTCCTGTCAATTGTGCTGTAAGCTTGGGAACAACCAGTCAATTTTTTAACACACTGCATAAGAATTCAGGAGTCTTATCTTCAAGAAGTAAGGAAGAAACCAACAAGAAAATGGATTATTTCAAGAATCTGACCATTTATCCTAGAAAAATGATATATTATTAGGAATACTAGCATCCCCTTCCAAGGCTTACCCACCCAGAGGAGCCAGAGAAGAAACAAAAGAAGATTAAAAACAAAGACGGCAAACAAATGGTGAAAACCTCCCGAGGTCAAGGGCTGTTCTAAGCTTGTTTCCTGAGTCCCATGGGGCAGGAGACAGCTGACCGGGCAGTGAGAGAACAAGAATCTTGTCTGCTCATGTCTTCCTAATTGTTTTGGGCAGAAGAGTTCTGCTGTAACTATGACCTCCGGGGCAGGTGTCCTGGGAATAAGATCAGGGAAGCCCCAAAGCCCCAGAAACCTCCTTTCAAGAAAGTGAGGAAAACACGCGGGGGTTACTCACTCTTTATCTTTCTCAAGGATCAAGGGCTGGTGACTTACAACTGAAGGCATGTTCCCTTCCAATTCTGCTTTCCTAAAAAGCAAAGGGTGAATGAAGTCTTGACTTAGAAGTGCTTTGGTGGGTCTCTTGGTTCTCCACCTGGGGTCTCTGGGTTCTCCACCTTAAGGACATTCATCCTCCAGATGGTGAGTTCTTGAAGATAAACAGGGACCTGGGTCTGGACATCTTGCTCTCCCAAACCTGACCTAGCAGCCCCTCACTGCAGGGGGCAAGCATATGACATGGGAAGGGCACACTATTTCAAAAGGAAATAACAAAATGGGTCACAGACGTCCTGAATTTGATCATTCTCAGAACTAGTTTATGATTTTCTTGGAAATTTTGGAAAAGAACTAACGACACATAGAGAATAAAGCAAATGTGAAAATGAGACAATAAACACTACAGAATAAGTTATAAAAGTTATAATAACTATAATAATTAACACTACAGAAACAGTTATACAAGACGAAACAAAATTACAGTACTCTGTGTGGTTCAACTTTAGATAATATAGCTATGTAATCAAAATAATGTGAGCACTGAAAACTGATTTAACCAAAACTTTTGACATATTCTAGGATGGGATAAAGGGGGCACAAGATGGATGAATGTGTGTGAGAACAGACTGTGGGGCAGAAAGTAAATATATATGTAAACTGTATATATTGAGCAATACTAGTAAAACTATTCCATTTATTAACGTAAGAGTAAACTCCAGAAAAAAAAAAAAAACAGCTAAGAAAGTGAAAGCTATTCCTGGGGGAGCAGGATATAGGTTACAGGGAAAGATGAGGTGGGAAGTCTGTTATTTTCTACTATAAACCTTGTTGTAGTACTACTTGATTTTTAAACTACCTATATGTGATATGTTGATAAAAATAAAAATTCAATAAAAATATAGCAATAGTTCATTTACTCCCTGGAAAGTGGTTCATTTTAATTTTAATTTTTTTTTTTTTGGTCTTTAGTAGCTAAGATACAGTGACAGCTTACTGTAGAGATTCCATCCAAAGAAGCCCAGAGTTGCAAAAGAAGAGAAAAAACCCATTGTTGTGTTTTAGAAAATAAACAGAGAGAATGCATTTAGAAAATGCAACAGAGAGAAAACTACTTTAACTCTTATATGACAAAAAAAAAAAAAAAAGGCTGCTCTGAGACCCCAAGGAATTAGTAACTAGTGGAACTTCTACACTTTTGGCTCTCAGCTAACTAGAAAGCAGAAAATCAAGAGCATCCCAGTTTTAAGCACAGAAGAATAGTCCAAATAAATCTCACCCATCTTAAGCCAGAGAAAAGACTACTAGGCTTGAGTTTCAACTGTCTTTTAATTTTCTTTCATATTTTGAGATGACTGTACTTAAGCATGAGATACGATGTGAACAGACTGTCCGTAGATGAGTTATAAACAAACATTCATATATGTAACTTTAGTGGCATATTTGTTTCCTAGGTTTTTTAGTTATTAGTTTTAAAAGTAAGATGAGACCAAGATCATTTCCTGGGGCAGCATTACCCAAGCACCTAACTCTCTACATGCAGAAATAACGTAGGGAAAGAAGTTTGAAACTAAGAATAATTGAAATTGATAGAATTAAGGAATTTTAAAGCTAGAAAGAACATGAGAGATGGAAGAATGGAATGGAAATGGAAAAAGGGATTTGATGTAACATTAGGGTATAATATTAATAGTCTCAATGAAATTAGAGTTGAGTTCCGTTTAACAAGCATATATTGAACAATGTCCATATTACAGGCTTTGTTCTAGAGACTGCGGGAACAAACTCTTACTCACCAAACATACTGAAGGCCAGCTATGTGTCTGGCTCACTCCAAACAGTGGGGATAAAACAGTGAACCAAATAAGTGTACTTCCTCCCTCCAGTGATTATTATGGTCAATCAGGCAAGTAAACAAACTAACAAAGTATGATGGGATTATAGTAGGGGAAGGAAAATTTGCTCTGTGAGTGCACTGAAAAGAGCTTAATGCAATCAAGGCATCAGGGAACTCTCAGAGGAAGCAACCTGAAGGTTGGATGGCATTGACCCTGCTTTTGAGCAATTCCTGGGTTAATCTTTGGTCCAACTAGGTTGTTTCCTGAGGAATTAATATATGTGTAATTTTTTTACCATTCAAGTTGGCTGTCTCCAGCAGCATCTTGCTTAATAATAAAGAAACTAAAAGGAAACAACTTTATCTACATAAGATTATGCTAGGACAGTGGATTCTAAAGAACACAGGGAATCAAGACCTCTTGGCTCATGTGCAAAGTTTCATCTACAGAGTACATTTCACACCTATAGGGGGAAAAGTAGCTCAAAATGAAATTTGAAGGAATTATTTAATAAACCACAACTTACAACTCCATTTATAAGTACTTATTGTCTTACAGTACTTATGACTAGGAAAGGGGAAAAGCACCATATACCTTCAGCTTGGTTTATGCTTCTCATTTCATGACATACTGCATGTCTTCACTGCTTGATTAAATGTTTCAAGCTGGGAGTCTCGTGCTCCATTGAGCTTTATATTTCAATAGGCAGAAATAATTTTTGTATGGCGAGAGTTCTAACAATAAGAGTAGATTTAGAATGGCTTTAACTTTGCGAATTATTGAGAAAGAGAGCACACAATTAACTTTATACATCATATTGCATTGTTTCTTCTTTTTTTTTCTGATGTATTTCCTTGGATATTTTTGTTAGAGAAGTGTTTGTTGCTTTTTCTGCAGGAAACTTTGGATGCTCAGAGTCTTGCTTTGGCCCATCTGGTGCAAGCCATTTGAGAGTGAGCCAGAGTTTTCTATGAAATCAATGATGCTCCTTTCCATTACAGCTAACAAACAGGCTGGAGATGAAGTTTGTCCATTCTTTAAGAAAGAAAAAAACTGAATTCATTGATACCTTCATCAATGCAACCCAAAATCTTGCTGAGGCTAAGAGATAATAGAAGCCATGGATTATGACTCTAGATATAGCTCTTCCTGAAAGCTTCATAAAACATGAATTTAACATAAATAAAACAAAGCTATTCCCCAAATGCTGTATGAGCTTTAATCCAGAATGTCTAAGGTCAGAATTTATCAAAGGCAATGGAATTTATAAAAAGAAAAAAAAATGGAGACAATGAGTAGCACACCAATTTAATTTCTTAGTACTAAACAATGGGAAATTCATAATAAGAGTGAAACTAATCATTTGATAGACCAGGTCCATTTATGTCACACTCAAAAGTGAATCTTCATTAAAAAACATCCTACACTTTAGGAAGTATGGAGTACTTAGAGATCATGTAAGTCAGATTTTTTAACAGCTCATACTTTTAATATATATATAATCTGATGAGTCTGTCATATGCATACACCCATGATACCATCACCACAATCAAGGTAATAAACATATCCGTCATCCCCAAAAGTTTCTTTGTATATGTGTTAAGAACCCTTAACATGAGATCTACCTTCTCAAAAAAGCCAGCCACATGATTCCTACTTCAATGATCTTTTCAATATGTCATACTGCTTCTTAAATGATAAATGTGAAACTTCACCAAAAAGCTAATGTTAAATAGCTATACAAATCTAGTTTATAATTTTTGATTAACTGAATTAAAATTGATTGGATGAACACATTTTAGCAACTCAAAGCTACCCAAAATTAATCAATCTATGTCAGCTACCAATGTTGTCTTTAAAATTGACATGCTTGTGTGATATATGATTTTTAAATTCCAGAATAAAGTGCATCAGCTTCTCCTACAACGTGAAATATTTCACACCCATCCTCATTGTTTCCATGACAATAAATAATCAATGAGTTCACTGAAAACACTAGCTAAACAAGATGCCCTTTTAGCTATAGTGGGATTTCAAAAGATAAAATAGATTTCTGCGGAAAATTATCAGTGAAGGGGAAAACGATATTTTTAAACCAAAAGGAAAATCCTATTTTATATTAGAGACAAATTTCAAAGATTTTATATAGTTGTTTCAAGTTCTTTATCTATGCCTTGGCACAAATACTTTATTTTATTTTATTTTTTTATTTTTTTTTATTCTTATGTTAATCCCCATACATTACATCATTAGTTTTAGATGAAGTGTTCCATGATTCATTGTTTGTGCATAACACCCAGTGCTCCATGCAGAATGTGCCCTCCTCAATACCCACCACCAGGCTAACCCATCCTCCCACCCC
>NC_138380.1:8270963-8376771 GCF_054177405.1 Leptonychotes weddellii
ATAATACATTATATGTTTAAAAAAAGAAGAAGAAGAAGATAGCAGGAGGTGAAGAATGAAGAGGGGGAAATTGGAGGGGGAGACGAACCATGAGAGACGATGGACTCTGAGAAACAAACTGAAAGTTCTAGAGGGGAGGGGGGTGGGAGGATGGGTTAGCCTGGTGATGGGTATTAAAGAGGGCACGTTCTGCATGGAGCACTGGGTATTATACGCAAACAATGAATCATGGAACACTACATCAAAAACTAATGATGTAATGTATGGTGATTAACGTAACATAATTAAAAAATACTTTTTTTATGAAAAAAAGTAAATGAGGGAAATGAAATTGCTATAGGAAGTTTTCTGGTTCTGTTAAGTGTATTTTTAAAAGGCAATATGAACAAATACAATGTGTGTCTCTTTTTTGAGTTCTATCAGTAGAACTGATAATAATATACGAAACGACTTTTGACATATGTTCCCTGGAGCCAGGCACTTTCAAGCTAGCAGATCAGCACAAATATCTGATAATAAGTGTTCGTAAGATGTAAAATAATTTCTGGAGTTGAACATTCACACTCAATTGTATATTCCATTTACAATGTCATAATATTGTTGAAAAGACCCTTAAACCCAAACCACAAATATTGAAGTCTTAGCTGCTTTACTACGTATGGATGGAATGGCTCACAAACAGATTTCAAAATATGATAGTTTGATAGTTTTTATATGCTTTAGGAAAAAGTAAAGCACGTTATTTAATTTCCCACATCCCTAATGAGGAGCCCAGCATATTTGCTTTTATTGTAAAGCATCAGTTAAAAAGGTTCGGGTCACATCAGCTACACATTTATTCAACTACATCAAAGGCCTCATACTAAGGATGTGTTTTTCCCTTATATCCTTTCTGCAACTAAAGTGAATTTTTAATGATAATGCATCTTCTTTTGACTATCTTTCTTTTCATCCCATTCTCAACTATTTTAGTGTATTTGTGTATGTATAAGGATAATCTTTTAGCAACAAGCAGATACAACAGATTTAGTGAAGAGACATTACATACTTCTCTGGCTATTGAGATTGCTAATATTTATGAATTGAGCTCTGGTAAAATCTATGCATTGCAGATATACTTTAAATTTGGAGGCTATTTACCATTTGTGGTTGTAGACATTTCTATTTAACTCCTTGTTCAAAATTTAAACTCTTAAAGTAAATTTTATTTTTTTCATAGTTGTGCACAAAGCTTTAGATGTCAAATTTGATTGAAAGCATAAACAAAAGCAAACCCTAGTTCTTTACCTCTCCTTGATTTTTCCATTCTGCTACCCAGAAGAAACCACACCAGATCTTTTGTTTTTCTCTTTCTGGTTTACATTACCTTTTTGATGAAGTACATCCTCAGACAAGCAAAAGTGTGTGATTAAAAAATCATACAAATTTCAATGTGTACCATTGAAAACATATTTAATATATTCTCATATCTATTTGATAAGGATACTGAAAATGATTTTCCTTCTAAATTTTAAAACTTTACTCGCATCCAGTTTTCAGGATGGTGATTCTGATGCAATCCCGGATCATTTACATGGGACTTTATTTTATTTCAGTAAGCTTTTTTTTTTTTAAATGTAAGAAGGCTCCACCCCAGTATGGAGCCCAACACAGGGCTTAAACTCAGGATCCTGAGATCAAGACATGAGCTGAGATCAAGAGCCAGACACTTAACCAACTGAGCCACCCAGGCGCCCCTCTGAAAGCTTTTTTGGGTCTTCTCTTTATTCTCTAATCATATGAAACTTCTCAGTGATGTTTTAGAACTGGAGACTCATGTCTTTCAGTTCTGGGTATTTTCTTTATTATATTTTTTATAATTTCTCACCACCATTATTTTCTTTTTCTTAAATTATTGCTTAGATTTTAGACTTTTTGTATCTCCAAGTCTTCTCTTTTCTTCATGCAGTCCATCTCTATATTTTTGATTGATTTTATGGGAGATTGCTACAACTGTTCTTTCTAACCTATCTTTGATGTTTGAATTTATGAACTTTGCATATAGCACAATCAATATCACATATCATCATAATACACCACCACATTACCTCCTGAAGAATAAATTTGGTTTCTTTGATGCCTGATCTTCCTGCCTAAATTGTGTGCGTGTGTGTGTGTGTTTAAGTTCCTTTTTCTTAGTGTTTATAGATTCTGTGTCTCCTTTTATGTCCAAGGGTTTCTTCAAATGCCTAAGGATAGTGGGGATCTGTTTCTGGTTTAGGGCGAGGCAGTAAATAGCTAAATAGAAATTCTGTGATACACAAGAGGGTCCTGCTGACTTCATGGTTTCACTGTTGTGCATTCAGTTCACTATTTATATTTTTGTGGAAGATCCCCAAATGTCTGTAGTGAAATGTCTTTTCTCTAGGGTAGATCTAATTACCCTGTGAATGTAATCCATGTTTGTGAGGTAAGTGGAGTGAGCCTTTATATTTTTATTTTCTTCTGCATGTCTTACCTTCCTCTTTATCTTATGCCCCCTCTTCCAGAGCCTGTCACTTGGTTTCCTCAGATCATATGTGACCTGCCTCAGAGACAGCTGGAAGAAGGGTGGCCACCTACTCAACCAGGTTAATAATGAGAACCTAGGAGTCTATTGCCTCCTATACAAATGTGGAAAAGAAAACAAAACAAAAAACAAAAACCTTTATGCTTCACTGCTACCAACAAATCACCTTCTTTTTGGTGCCTCCTATCCCTTGGCCTTTTTTCAAATGATCTCTTACACTTGTCTTTATGCGGAAAATCCTAAAATTGGGATTCCACTTTCAGCCATTCTGAGTCTTCATTTCAAATTTAGAGTTATAGCTTTCTTCCAGGTTTATCTCGGCTGCAGTCTGTATTTCTGTTTTTTATTCTTATTCTCTTAATTTGGGGTGATTGTTGGAGAAAATAAAAATGACCTTACTCTGCTGAAACTAAAAATTGGATTCAGATACTTTTAAAATGTGCGATGAATTTTTATTTGCTCATGTAAATAAAGAAATGGTAATGAAGGTAACCGAATAAATAAAAAGTAGGTAAATCCTTAGAACATTTTTATCCAAAACTTTCAAGTGTTTTGCTTATCTGGTTTTGATTTGTTTCCTTTTTGTTTGTTTCCATATAAGTGTTCGACAATCTGCTATTCTGTAGCCATTTACAATATGTAGTAAAACCATTCCATGACACTGGCTGAGAAGGAAGGAGGAACCTATGAAGTTTCTTTTATATATATACATATATATGGTTTTCTACTCGTTACTTACTCAGGATAAAGATATGTTAATGTAAAAATGGGTATTGAGACCATTAGAAATGGACCTTTACCGTTCCTCCTAATAGAGATGGTTTTCAAAATTGGTTCTTTGCACTCATTCTGTCCTCAATCACCCTCTCCATTGGTCCTGTAAATACAGGTTCTTTTCAATTACTTTTACTTCTCTCTGGCTTCTCTAATTAGGGTAATATTAAAATTTTTATGTATACAAAATTTCGTTTCAAAAAAGTAAAAGAATTAGACATATACAACATTGCAAAATAACTTAATACAAGTTAAAAAAGGATATTTGGGTTCATCTATGTATATAAAAAGTTATATTTTAACATTGTTTTTAGACAAAGTAGCAAAAGCATTCCTATGAAAAGTCCACCATCACCACTATTATTACATATTTTGCGATAGGTAGTAAATGGTGCATATAAGCAAAAGGATAAAACAGCAGATGCACACAGAAAATGGAAGAAGCAGAATTATACAATTATAATAATTATAGTATGATCACCTACTCAGGAAATTCAAGAGAAGTAGACATCATCATTACATCTTATGAGAGAGTTCAGTACAATGCTCAGTATAAAATTAAAATTTCAGAAATTGTTAGCTATCATATACAAATTATATTCAGTACTGCAATATAGTTAAGGAAAAATACGGTTTACAAGATAGCTATCAAGTTTTTAAAATCTATAAGAAATGTATGAAATTTGTGTAAAAATACTTTAAAACTTTACTGAGGTACACATAAAAAAGTCTTGAAAAATGTGCAAAAGTCAACTTTGGATTCAATATGATAGAGTAACATTTATCACCAAATTATTCTATGAACTTACACTTTCCCATACAAACTTCGGACAGTTTTATTGTTTGTTTGTTTTTTTAATTTTATTTTGGAACCAGGCAAACTGACATTAAAATTCACATGGAGGGGCGCCTGGGTGGTTCAGTCACTTACGCGTCTGCCTTCGGTTCAGGTCATGATCCAGGGGTCCTGGGATCGAGCCCTGAGTCAGGCTCTCTGCTCAGCGGGGAGCCAGGTAGAATGCTTCTCCCTCTCCTTCTGCTCGTCACCCCTGCTCATGCTCTCTCTACCTCTCTCTTTCAAATAAATAAATAAATCTTTAAAAATAAAAAAAATAAAATTCACATGGATAATTTAACATTTAAAAAAAAGGAAAAAGACTGAAAATTGGTAATTGCCTCTACTTAATATTTAAGCACGTGTTAAGACTGTACTAATTCACAGTGTCTGAATTAGACAAATAGAGATGATATAAAATACAAAGTTCTAAAGTATGGTAAATGCATAAATATTTACTTAATGAATAATAAAGATGACACTTAAAATCATCAAGAGAAAATGAGTTTCTCAATACATGGTTTTATGCAACTGGAAGGCATCTAGATGAAAAATAACAACAACAAAACAAAATAAAAGCAAAGTTAGAGCTATCACTTCTTACTCCAGAATAAATCCCAGATCTAACAAAGATTTAGACATGACAATAAATAAAAATACACAAAAGTCTTCATTTAGGAAATATTTTCTAAGCCTCGCCACAAATCCAGAGTTAGTCTGATAAAGAGAATAAATATTAGCAATCTGTGGTTGTCAAAACGTTGCAAACAAAAGTCAAAGATAAACAGCAACTTGTGATGGATGTGCTGTATTACAAAAAAAATTTTTTTTACAAGGAAAGGACTTCAAAATCAGTAAAACGAACAAACAAAATAACCATCAATAAAGAGAATGAGTAAATAATGGACTATAGATAAAGAAACGGAAGTGGCTTTTAGACCTATGCCCTATGTTTCACTATGCTCCTAGGAAGATAAGTAGTAATTTAAAACATAACATTGTTTTTCAGCATTCAGAAGCGTAAACATCAAAAAGTTCCTTTCCGTTAGAATGTGTAGAAACACAATCTCGATTGATTTTGTACATTCATTTGCAAGATGTGTCCTAAGGTATCATAAAAGCCTAAGAGAGATTATTTTTGGGGTCTGGGGTTGCTCAAAAACTTTTCCATATAAATTAATGGCAATTGCTTCTTACAAAAAGTTTCATAGGAATGCTCTGATTTCAGATAGCGGGGGGAACCTTATTCCTCTTTCTGGCTGTTTGATGTTTGACCAAGTGCCTATATGACCCATTAAAATACACACACACACAGTCACACATATACTCTCTCTCTCTCTCTCGCACGCACACACGCACACACACACACACACACAACACATATACATGCACACTAAATATAATGCTGGTAAAGGAAAATGATCCAAAGGGAAAGTACAGTATGGAAAGTATGCTAAGATTAAGAATGAGACTGATTCAGAAAATGGATGAAAATTTATTCTATGAAGTCGGTACATTTGCAAGAGGTGGGACACAAATATGCCTTTTACATGATAAGGACATGGCCATTTACACAAATCAGTGATGATTAGATTTAAAAACAATTTCTGAAAGAAGCACAACTATTTGTGATGCTGAGACCTTCCCGTTGAAGTGGATGGTGTGTAACAGACTTAACGTGACCCTTACATTACAAAGTGAAACAATTTACAGAAAGCTCCGTTTTTATATAATCTAACTTTACATATTATATAACTTCGTCATTCCAAATTTTATCTAAGAGAATTTTTAAAAATGTATTTTATTGGGGACTAGTATGATGGGTTTCAGGCTTCCTGACTGGATGGCCTAATTCAGTAATACAAATTAGGAATTTTAGAAGTTTGACAGAATGGCTTATCATTCAGATAAACATGCATGGGTATTATTTTTCATACTGATGAGCTGAGCAGCAGTGAATTGGATATTATATCCCTGACAATTACTTGGAATTTAGCAATTCTGTGTTCTAGGTAAATGGGGAGTGCACAAATCAGCAAAACTAAGGATAAGAAAATGATCTGTTTGTGAAAACTGAAGCGTCACTAGGACATTTATCTCAATGAAAGGCAATGCCATCTCATATTTGTATCAGGCAAGGTCTATGCAGTTTGTAAAGCTTCTAGCAGAAATGGGCTTTTTTTTTTTTTTTTTTGATTGGAGCAGCAACTTCAAGTAGCAGAGGAAGCTATTATTATGGATGAAGAAACTGATGTTGTGTGATTTGGTCAATATTAAATTAAACGCACAGCCAGCTCTAAATGCTAGACTTTGACACCACATGTGGGCTCTTTCCTCATATCTAATTCATTGACCTTATAATATATATTTATTCTCTGCCCCCCTATATCCCTGGGATATATTATTTTGCTGTGTATTTTTTCCTACTTTAAATCTAATTCATAACTTATGCTTTCTAGGAATTTTTTTTCCTTTGATACAAAGAAAGCTATGGCAGGAAAGGAACACGGGGCCAAGAGAGAATATACACACACGCACGCACGCACACACATGAGCCCAACCACGTGTAAACACAGAGCCTATATGACTACAGATGAGGGAAAGGAAGTGATTGGAGATTAAGAAGAGACAACCGGGGTGCCTGGGTGGCTCATTTGGTTAAGTGTCCCACTCTTGATTTTGGCCCAGGTCATGATCTCAGGGTCATCGGATCAAGCCCCATATCAGGCTCCTCGCTCAGTGGGGAGTCTGCTTGAGATTCTCTCTCTCCCTCTGCCCCTCCCCCCACTCACTTTCTCTCTCTCTCTCCCAAATAAATAAATCTTTAAAAAAAGAAGAGAAAATGGTATCTAATATATAGACATACCTGAGAACACAAAGCAAGAGAGAATTCAGAGAAGAAATGGGAGGTATAGCCTTTAAGGAAGAAGAGACCTTTCTTACTCATCATATGACAGAAAAGAAGGTGGGAGAGAATGGAGGTAGGGGACTTTGGCCAGGAGGTCCCTACTCTGCTCTCTTTAAAGGCCAGCGCTAAGCCAATGTTTAGATAATACTGAATTGTAAGCTTATGGAAAATGTATTTTATTCATCATATGATGAATGTTGAAATAATCATTTTTATATATTCATATGTATTATATATAAACTTGCATTAGTACTAAGAAGGAACATGTAATCAAAATGTCTTAGTCTTAAAGTTTTAATGGATTTCTGAGAGGGCTAAGAAGGCAATGGAGCCATGTACAGAAGAGACTGAGGCATATAGATAGCTTAGTGATGAAAACGTTTGATAGAATGAAATAAAATTAAAAGGCTTGAAAGAACTGTGCAAACTGTTTAGCCTCTACAGATATGAATAGTTTTATTATGGACACGTGTGTGCTTGCTTTATCCCCACTAGTAAATTGCAAGCTTCCTAAGACTGAAGACCTTCTTATCCATCTCTCTATCTTCCACCATACATTGCTTCATCTACGATCCGTGTCATGTACAGCCTTTTAAGTTCTTACATTAAAGAGTTTTTTAGTATATAAATATACCAAAGGCTTACATGTTTGTTCATTTTCTACATCATACAGGCATGGAATGAAATGTTTAACCACACTGGCTCTGCCACTTCCAAATTAAGTGAGTAGGTTACTTAACCTAAAATAGGTTTAATAATAATCATCCATGGCATTTTCCCAAAGACTAAGTTAGATAATTCATGTAGCACAATGTCTGACATATGGCAAACACCATAAATGTGAGCAACTGCTACTAGTCGTCATTGCCAATTGATCTCCTCGGCTGAAGGAAGAAATCATGCACGCTCCTTCAAAATACTGGCAGATGTGGGAACATCCTGGTGGTTGTTATTTGGGTCTAGTACAATGTTACAGTTTAACTGATAGTTTTTAAAGCGTCTCTTTCTGAACACTTGATATGTTTTAAATAACTATAGTCTTCCAAGGAATGATAAAATTGAGAAAGCTTATGTCAGTTTCATGAATAGACCTGACAAAATGTCCACATTGGTCTAAAAATGGAGTAGGGGGTTTCCTATGAATTTTATGTTATTCTCCAAAAGTAGATCTGAGCTTCAAGGCTCCAGATCCCTGTGAAGTACAACTTCTCTCTTAGAAAAAGGATGTGTCATGACTCCGAGTTGCTTTTCACAATTCTTACATTCAGTACATGACTGAAATAAAGATCAATTCAGATTCTAGTCTCTCTGCAGATAAATAAATGATGGGCGATAGCTCCAAGACAGGTGGAACTTTTGATGGATGGACAAGCTGAATACATAAACACACATGAAAGGCCAATTTTGAGCACACATCCCAAATCCCTTTGGTCTTCTTGGGCCCATCATCTGATGTCAAAAATTCCTTTTGTAGAGGAATTTTCTTTGAGGTTTTAATGGCACCTGTATGTTTGCTTCCCAAATTGTTGTCTAAATGGTAATGTGATGTAAGCTTCCTTTCCTGTGGATTCAGAGCAATTTACTTATCTTGTCCAGATATATGGTTTTTCTGGGTATTAATAACTTAACCTTTCAGAAAAAAGATATCAGAAATGCATTACAAAAATCTAAATGAATTCATTATTCTGGTATTTATAAAAAATATATTGATATTATGGATAAGTACTATTTTAAGAAAAATTCTCAGCTCTTGGGGCTCCTGGGTGGCTCAGTCAGTTAAGAAGCCAACTCTTGATTTCAGCTCAGGTCATGATCTTGGGGTTGTGAGATCGAGTCTCACATTGGGCTCTGCAGTCAGCATGAAATCTGCTTGAGATTTTCTCTCTCCCTCTGCCTCTCCCCCCCAGCACACACACACACAAACACACACACTCTCTCTCTCTCTGCCAAAAAAAGAAAATAGAAAAAAGAAAATTTTCAGCTCTAAATCTTACTGTGTCACAGAGTATGAGAAAATGATTCAATCTAGGAGAATATGCAAATCTCTATATATCCATATCTGTATCTATGTTTCTCTATCCATCCTCTGGGTCATATTTCATCAATTTTATGATGAAAAGAAAATTGAAGCAAAAATAAAAAAAAAACTACACTATTATAGACAGCATCAGTGTTAATTCTCCCATTAAAGTACAGCATAATATAGACCATAAGAATTCTTTCACTTAGTATAATCAGGAATTTACTTCCTGGGTACTCAGCACAGGGAGAAGCACATGCAGATATTTAGCAGGTAGTATAGGGTGATGACTAATTCATTCCCAGGATTATGTTTATTCTTAGCCCAACAAAACAATTATTTTGCAAGCTTTCTTTCATTTCTACTTCTGATGAGAACAGCCCATTTGATTTAATGTTGGATTATTAAATTGACATTTTTTCATGTCAAATGTCAGGCATCAAAAAAAGGCTCATAAAAAGGGATTGTGATTGGGCATGTGACTGATTGATTTTTATGTTTATCTTTAAAAAATTTTTATTGAAGTATAATTCACATACAGTGTTATATTAGTTTCAGGTCTACAATATAGTGATTCAACAATTCTATACATTATTCAGTGCTCATCATGATAAATATACTCATAATCCCCTTTATCTATTTCACCCACTCCCCCACCCACCTTCCCTCTCAACCACCAGTTCATTCTCTGTATTTAAGAGTCTGCTTTTTCAACAATAGCCAAATTATGGAAAGAGCCCAAATGTCCATCGACTGATGAATGGTTAAAGAAGATGTGGTACACACACACACACACACACACACACACACACACACACACTGGAGTATTACTCAGCCATCAAAAAGAATGAAATCTTGTCATTTGCAACAACGTAGATGGAGCTAGTGGGTATTATACTAAGCAAAACAAGTTGGTCAGAGGAAGACAAATACCATATGATTTCACTCATATGTGGAATTTAAGAAACAAAACAGATGAACACAGGGGGAAGGGGGAAAAAAGACAGGGAGGCAAACCATAAGAGTCTTTTAACTATAGAGGACAAACTGAGGGTTGCTAGAGGGGAGGTGGGTAGGGGATGGGCTAAATGGGTGATGGGGATTAAGGAGGGCATTTGTTGTGATGAGCACTGGGTGTTATAAGTAAGTGATGAATCACTAAATTCTACTCCTGAAACCAATATTACACTACATGTTAATTAACTAGAACTTAAATAAAAACTTGAAACAACAAAAAATGAGTCTGCTTTTTTGTTTGTCTTTGTCTCTTTGTTTGTTTTGTTTTATAGATTCTACTTATGAGTGAAATCATATGGTATTTGTCTTTCTCTGCTCACTTATTTCACTTTGCACTACGCTCTCTAGGTCTCTCTATGTTGTTGCAAATGGCAAGATTTCATTATTTTTAGGTCATGTGATCACTATTTTTTTTAAAGATTTTATTTATTTATTTGATAGGGAGAGAGACAGTGAGAGAGGGAACACAAGCAGGGGGAGTGGGAGAGGGAGAAGCAGGCCTCCTGCTGAGCAGGGAGCCCGATGCGGGGCTCGATCCCAGGACCCCGGGACCATGACCTGAGCCGAAGGCAGACGCTTAACAACTGAGCCACCCAGGTGCTCCGGTCATGTGATCACTTTAAACAATAAAACATAACTGACTCATGTTACCATATTATATATAGTTCATATTGTAGTTCATCTTGAAGAATGAGGTAAATTCCTAGATTTTCAACAGCCTAAAACATTTATCTTATAGAAACACAAACCCAGACCAGTAGTTGAAAAACACTCAAACAAAATTGTGTGTGAATGTTTTAACAAAGTAAGATTTATTTTGGCATATGCATGTGAAACATAAAGACATGTATACCTTCTGTTTATGCTTTTGCAGATAGAAATTTAATTCTTGCCAATGTCTTAGCCTGGGCCATGCACTTAGTTTATTTGGGAAAGCCATCCTGGGGAGCCTGTGTGAGGAATGAGGGAATGAAAGGAAGAAGGAAGACCAAGACAAGCTGTATTAACAAGTTGGCCGCCATTTTGAGGGACAGGAGGGTGATCCCATGGGACATTCAGAGTCTCTTTAGAGAGATGCAGTCTGCAGGATCTGTATTGAGATGCTGTTAGGTTGCACCTGTGAGGTCTGTTTGCTGTCCATGTAGACATCATGGACTAGAGTAAAAGATGTACATATTAAGTGGTGCATAAGAGAGTTGGGAAAAATAAACAAGCAAAAAATCTTTAGGATGCTATATTTATAAAAGTAGACTGAAACTATACAATGAATAATAAGATTGAATGGAAAACATATAGTTTCCTTGAAATATGGAATTTAAAAATCCTCTTAGCATTGTATAATAAGAGCTTATAAGTGTGATAGCCATTCGAATTATTAGAAAAAATATAAAAATTGGAAACGTCTCTCTGTGATACAGGAAAAAAAATATTAACAAATACACATACAACCTTTGAAAAATTGCCACTGCTAATTTTGATGAGATTTGTTAAATGAAGAATTGTTGAACCTCCTCTTAAATTGCTTCTGTAGTACACGTGTACAATAGAGCAGAACATTGTCTTTCACTGCATTTTTTCTTACATAATCAGACTGTGGCTAATCATCTTAGCATCCTGATTAAAAGTTAATCAGGCACTTGGAAAATTCTTTTCTAAAACTAATTGTATATACATGGAGTTCTCATTAGGAAAGTTTATACCAGTGATATGAAGAGTCCTTTGACTTATTTTTTTTCCTGTCTTGAAAAACAATTATATCTGATTCTTAGGATTTTAATTCTTACAGTCTCCAGCCCAAATTCCACTACATTTTCAGTGAATGAAGTTCATGATAAACAGTCACATATTTTTACTTTAAAATGCCTCCTTCCTCTAAAACCAGAGAATTAGGTGGAGTGGAAGAACACAGAGCCCTCTCAGCAAGCAGGTGCATACACTTGGGAAGGCTAGTTTGGCTCTCCGAGTCTCATCACTCACTTACTAGTGAATAACTAAGTGAATAACTAAGTAAATTTCTAGCTCTAGAATCAGATTTTGGAGACAGGCTGTTTGCCTTCAAATTTTTAGCTCTAGTAATTAGTGGATATGTGATTTGGGGCAAGTCACTTAATTCCTGTGAGTCTCAGTTCCATCAGCTGTTAAAGTTAAAAATATTTTTCTGATAATTTTCTGAGAAGAGTTTTGAATTAACTGAAATAACATACGTAAAGCATTTAGCATGGGGGAGCAATATAAGCAGTATTAAATATTTCTCATTATTTGCCTTTTTCCAAATACAGAGCAAGAAGTCCACATCTTTTCTCACATACGTTCAATAAGTAAAGTCCTTCCTCCAGCAAATGCCGAACCTCCCGTTTCTACCCTAAATCCTCTCTTGCTTTGGCTCCTCAAAGAAACTTATATATCAATATTGTTTCCTCTTCTGCATGCTCAAAGGCTCCCTTTTCTCTTATCAGCAGATGCATATGCTCCGTTGCTCTTTCCTTACCCATGTGTGTGTGTATGTGCGTGTGTGTTCTCCCTGACCCAGTCTCTCTCCCCAGCTATTTCTCTTCTATCACCACAGAATTCTAAACAGCTGTCCATACATTCTATCTTGACTTTATCTCTTTCACTCTTACTCTCATCTATCAGCCTTTTTTTTTTAGACTTCTTCATGAAAACCTGTCTTTCATGGTCATCAACGATTTCATGACATAATCCAGCACAGATGTCTAACTCAGTTCTCTGCAGCATGAAGCAGAACTGACCGCCATTTCATCTTAGGACACTCCCCTTGGTTCCCTATCACTTCTCCATCAGCAGTGTCCCCCTATTACTGGCTCATTGATTTTCAGTGTCCTTTGCTAGTTTCGTGTTTCTACTCAGTGTGCACTGCTGGGGTCACCCCCGGCTCAGTCCTGGGTCTTCTCCCAAAACTCAGTCCCTAAAACATCTCATCTATTCTCATGCACTGAAGCATGGTTTAATGCTGCTTATGTACAACTTATAAAAGCTGATAGATGTAGCTAGCTAGCTAGCTAGAAAAACATAGTTACTAGTTGGGGCATATGCTGCTCAGGTTAAACTCTAGTTCTGCAATTTTACTAGCTACGCAACTCTGGACATCATGAAAAGACTGTGCCTCAGTTTAATTCTATTTCATAGCATTATTAGAAATATTAAAAAGTGTTGAGTCCTTAAAATGTATCTGGCACAAAAAAAGTGCTATGTAAACTTAGTATCATTGCTATTTTTACACTAATTTAGATGATTCACTCACCTACCTAAAATTATTCTTCCATTGAACTTAGCATTACATTCAGCTCCCTTATGTTAGCTCATAAGGTTGTGGGCAGTGTGACACCAACTCTTCCCTGCATCTCAATTCATACTCCCCCTGCCCCACTCCCAGCGTTACATGGAAGCACGGCTTCTTATTCTACAATGTTCCATGGTTACATATCTATGGTTGCCCCCGCCCTTTCCCTACCCTAATGATTTTCTACCTTGGACTTTTTATTCATTTTCTTCATATCACCTATTGCAATTGAATGTCCACGGTTTTGGTTTTGTTCTTCTCTGTTAGAGCGTACGGTTCGAGAACGCAGAATTCTGCCTTTCCCTTCACTGTGCAGTGTCTCAGACTTACTAAGCACTCACAGCTACCTGTGCAATAAGGAACAAATGAAGAGAGAGGAAGGTTGTTTTTACCTCAGTACAAAGGAAAACTTTCTAATAGACTTATTGAAAAATCATCTTCTAAAGCATTGCGAGTATTCAAACAACATTAAAAATCCATGGGCAGAGGATGCGAGAGTGAAAAATATTCTGCATTTCTGCATCTCTATTTCTATATTTTTAACAGGGAAGAAAAGGAGGAACACCATTTAGTTACACGTTTCTGTAATACCACATTACACAATGCTTCTAAATAACAACAGAAGGCTCCACTTAATAATAACAATCAAATATCTCGTTCTCACTATGCTTACAAAACTTTAAACATTTTAAATATTCCAAATATTCTGTTCCATGTCCTTATATTTACTCATTGACTTGTCAAGCTTTCATTACTGGCATTTATAGCTTCTGGTAATCTAATCATGACTATCATATGACACATTTGGGAAGATCTAGCCTGCCGATCAGATGGAATCTAATTTTCCATATAAAGATGGATCCTGTCCTATAGAGAGAACCACTGGGAGTAATCTACTCTTTAACAGAGAGCAAGCAAACCATTTGAGGCAAATTCAGTCTTTTCAGAGCAGCAGGGTACCAGTTAGTAATTTACCTCCTCTGTAGTATTAATTGGTACCCCAGAGCCCTGGAAGAGTTAATTTACCTCATATAGTGAACACTTGAATCCTAGGGAAGTATGCTTAGTTTTAGCTCACAACAAAGCAGGATTAAGACAGAAATGAAAAGTAGCTTAAATCACATGCTAAAACAGATATTCAGGTAAAAAAAAAAAAAAGACTGTAGTGAAGATGTCATTTTGCTTTTACAGGTATTTTGGGAGTTTGTAGTTCTTAAGCTCAGTACCTTTCTCCTCTGCTTCAAAAAACAGAATTCCTGCTGTCATATTGACACATTTGCAATTAACATAGGACACTGACTCATTCTCAAAGATCACAGCGCTGTACAGTAATTTCCAATAAATACTCTTTCGGTGAAATTCTATTAAAAGCAAAGAAGGAAGAATAATGAATGCACCTGGCAAGTGTGAGGTGTCCTGAGGTGCCTCGATATCACACATGGCCATGAACTGATTAAGCACTATTTTGCTTCAGTGACTTGGGCAACAAGTTCTGCTATAGAGATTGTGGATTTGTTATCCACCAATGTTCTTGAAAGGGAAAATCAACTTGGGGATATCTATTAATGTCATAATATAACTATTATTCCAGTAGAAAACTCCTGTGGCTTTCAAACGTTCTAAAAGCCACAGAAGACCCGTGGAAAGGTTCTGATTGGAATTTGGGGGTCTAAGACCCACTCACTTGAACCTTAGGCAATCACCCAAGATTAGACGGAGGGACCGTTCAGAGCTGAAGGTCCTTTGGGCCAATGGAGTTTTTAAACTCTTAAAATAACATCAGATTAAGTTGTTTTCCAAATTCAACCAAGTGTGGTCACCCTGTTTTCTACATCACCAAAGTACTTGGATTTCCCACGTAGCATTCTGCATTTGTCCTATTATGTGTATACATTCCACACATCACCTCTCAACAGGGGTCTGTATTTTGTTCATATTTATGTCTCCTGTGGCATTTTTACACAGTAGTAGCAGGTGTTCAATAAATATGCATTAATTACTTAAAGTCTTAGGCTCTTTCCCCATTGTCGGAGGCAGAACTGATATTATGAAATGGTTATAATCTCCTTCAGGGAAAGTCAAATTTATCCAGCTGAAACCTGAAGCAAGAGAAGGAGCTGGCTGTCAAGGAAGCAGAGGAAGGGTATTTCTGTCAAGGGAGATGGGCCCTACAAAGGCTAACACTGGAAAGGAAATAGAGAATGCAGGCATTTTAAAGTAGGTCAGAATGGCTGGAGCTGAGATTGTATTAGGGAGAGAAATGTGGACATGCAGCCTACAGGAGTTAATGTGACTCTACGACTGAGTGGCCTTTTGTTTCATGTTAAGAGTTTGGCATTTTATCCTAAGATAATTTGGAACCTTTAAGCAGGGAGAGATCTTTTCAGATGTGTCAATCAAAGAAATCATTTGGACTGTAGTCCTTTATTCCGGATGAGAGGGGAAGAGTCCTGAAGTCAGTGAGTTTGTTTCTGATGTCATCATGATTTATACCATTGCTGTATTACTTCAAATGCTCACACGTGTGCGTGTGAACAGGCACAAACATTTATATAGAATATCTCTTGCCAAGTCCCTGGGAATACTATATGCTATTACTTTATAACAAAATTGATGTTATTATTTGTCAGACGCCATAATTTCAAAATATTTTAATGAAAGAAATATGGGGCTGTTCATGGAGACGTTATGTTTTTTTGTAATTCTACAAGACATATATAAAACTCTGTAGCTGTGTTAACATTCAATTTTGTGGCAACTGTGATGAGCCATGGCAACCCACCAGTGAACAAGAATTTGCTCTAAGGTGATAAAGGATAAGACTCTGTTTGTTTATTCATTAGAATGCTCTGGGGTTACAAAATAATTCCAGAGTTGGAATTAGAGCACATTTAATTTGGAAAGACCTTAGGCATCATGGAAACCCAACTCACTTCCGCAGATGAGATGACGGAGGTCTCAGAAATGGAAGTAACTTGGTCACAGTCTTCATATTTTTCCTTGAGTACAGATGAGAAAGCTTTAAAATCCTTGAGAGATTTCTCTCAACTACCCATAATCACCACCTGAAACCATCCACCTACCATTAGTGGTGTTTCTGTGGGTGTCTCTGTGCCTTGCACTGAATTCACTAGCCCTGTGCCCAGCCTCACACATTCACTTCTGCAAATTCCTGTTTGTTCTAAATTATGGGATCCTTCTTCTGATCCTAGAATTCTGCATGTAATATAATCAAAATAAATGGGACCACAGCTTTCTTCTACCATAGTCTTTTTAATTGAAATCAACCACAACAAAAGATAAATAACAGCAGCTGCTTCCCAGACAATTCAGTAACTCACAGCCCCAGCTGGAACCATCTCACTGAGGTGATGTATAAAGCACCTGATTTTCCTCACCTGAGGGAACATCACCAACTACCACACTGGCCCCATCACCCAAGGAGAGAGGAGGATAAACCACTGTCTTCCTTTCACACACTTGTAGGGTCTCTTTTTTAACCTACAATCACTTGCAGTTCAGTGCACGTTTAGAGTTCAGTTGAAGCATCATTATTTAAGGTTGTCTCTTTTTTGGGGGGGTATGAAAAAAGGCCATTCGTTTAAGGTTGGTAATACTCTATAAAAAATGAACTCTAATAAACAAATCTTTAGCTTGCTGTTATTAAAACTCTGTACACATAAATACTATCTTTTCTCAACATTCATAATCCAGCTGTAATGATTTCTTTTGATCTTTCTTTCATTAGACTCCACAGGTCTGTAACCCGTCAATATTATTCTTTTTCCCAGACTGAGCCCAAGCGTCTGATCTTTAGTCAAATGGTGTTCTAAAAAACTCAGTTTTGCTTACATTGAACAAGCTGTTATAATGACCTCCATCATTGCATTTGTTTTTGCAAGACAGGAAGCTGTGCTTGATGAGCTGAGGGAAAACATGGCAGAACAATTTTCTGTGCAGAAGCTGTAACCATAAGCAGTGACCTGGAGAAATGTCACTTACAGTGGGCTCCCAAGTTGTCATGCTTAGGAGTTTAAGGTAAAACTGAAAGTAATTTTTTTTTTTAAGAAGTGTGTGTGTGTGTGTGTGTGTGTATGCATGTGTTCGAAGGGAGAAGGAGACCTTTGACAAGACCTAGTAAAGTTGAAAACCCATAGGAATCGATGTTGTGTATGAAACATTGATTTCAGGGTGCCTGGGTGGCTCAGTTGGTTAAGCGGCTGCCTTCAGCTCAGGTCATGATCCCAGGGTCCTGGGATCGAGTCCTGCATCGGGCTCCCTGCTCAGCGGAGGGCCTGCTTCTCCCTCTCCCTCTGCCTGCCTCTCTGCCTACTTGTGCTCTCTCTCTCTCTATCTCTGTCAAATAAATAAATAAAATCTTTAAAAAAAAAAAGAAAGAAACACTGATTTCAGTCCCACGTACAAACTCTATAGAGAATCTCTATGCAGTTTGGATAAAATAAATGAAATAAAAAAATTTGGCATATTTACCCATTTTGCATATTTTTCTATCTTAATAATTATTTCATCCTTTTTTTTTTCTTGCAAATTAGAGGTCAAAGAATACACTTTGTATCAACTGTCATTAGTTCATTGCTTTAAAGGTAGCTACTATTGAAGTTATCCAAATACCTAAAAATAATATGTCTTTCAACTCCTTAACTCATAGTTTCTAAATGCACAGTTATAATTATTTTTGGAATAATCTGGCATTAGATATATTTAATTTATTGTTTTATGACCTGGTTCATTCGGGCCTCCCATTCATTCCCCCTCTCTTAATACTTTCTTTTTTTTCATGTGAATGTTTCTGAGACAGAATGTTCCTCTCGTCAGAGCTGGGATCAGGAAGTGAGCACCTCTTTACACCTCAAAGGAAGAGGGAGGTACCCGGAGGCCAGTTATGTCTGGTGAAACTTTGCGGCTATTAATTAGTAAGCAATAGGGAGATGAGATAGGGAGATAGAGTTTCAAGGCTCTGTCAGCTCCAGGCTAAGGGTTGGTAACCAGTATCTTATCAGTTACATGTCAGGAACTTGCATTCTAAATGCATTGACTGTTAGAATTATAAACTCAGAGTATAATCCCAGAATCTCCTGTGGAAGGTTTTCAAACACGAATGTAGACTTTGAGACATAATCCATCTGATGCCAATGGATAGAGCTGCCCAGAAAATAAAATACCATTTAATTTTACAAAACTCTGTAATGTGTGTGTGTATGTTCCTATGTTTGTGTTTACGTGCATATGTCTCCTCGATTGAGACTTTCAGCTAGAAAGGGTCATTTCTCTTGTTTGAAATATACAGTTAAGAGACTAATTATTGACTTGCTGTAAGAGCAAGGACATTGATATCCCCTTGTCACTGAACAGTACAAAGATGAAAGCAACGCTCATAAAAAACAGAGAACTCAAGAAACCCAAAGGGAGAGTGAAAAAAAGTGGAAAGAGTTCTAGTTTGATGAACATGTATTTCTGTTTGCCCCTCCACCAACAACATGCCCAAGAGTTAAAACCAACTAACTGCATCCAAGAGAGAAGTGGCTAGCACAGCCAGAGGGCTAACGGTGTAGCGCAGGGCAGAGGCAGAGGTTTTGGTATGAACAGGATTCTGATTCCACGTCTTGCCAACCAATCGGGGGAGGATCACCCCAGTGCCCAAGGTCCCAGGAGACCCTGTCTTGTTCATTCACTCATCACCCGTGCTTGCAACCTTGTCTCAAGCATATCCTTGAGACAAGAATGCACCCTTCAGGCAGTGTACTTACATATTGATGAAGAATGAAAAAAGATCTCCCAGTGCTGCTCCAAAACTTGAGAAGAATGATGGGGTGTCTTTCGGTGCTGAACATGCCCATAGGAATGCCCTGGCATTTCATGCTCAAATGAAGAAGACCAGTCCAGGGCCTATGGGTGACACATTCTTGGGCCAGATGAGCTCTTATGCTAAGACAGAACTGGGGTCTCAGTCTCCAGAAAGTAGCCACAGTGAAGCTGGATGAATTCTGGACATGCTCGTGTCTACACATCAGCAAAAGTTGCCCTGATTATGTGTGAGAAGCTAATTCATTTGCAATCTTTGTACATCGATCAGTTTAATTGACTTCAGCATGTTTTTTTACATAATCACAAAGTGGAACATGAGGCTCTAGGTAGTAGTCCTTTCACTGGTCCAGAGGGACTTTTGGCCAAAGAAGGAGAAAACTTAAAGCATCTAAAATGTCGTCCACAGTATGATCAGCACTATGGAGGGGAAGCCTTATTACATAGGCAGCTGGAGGAACGCCGAATACTGGCCACAGATGGTGCTGCCCAATGGGCTCATACAATTTGTTTCAGTCAGAGGCGCTTGGCCTTTGTGGATGATGTCTGTCATTCCAATCAGTCTCTTCCAATGACCAGACACTACCTTACCCGTATTTGTCAGGACACGAATCAAGTTCTTTTCAAATGCTGCCAAGGGTCTGAAGAGGTACCCCGCAACAAACCAGTTCCTGTAAGCCTCTCTGAGGATCCCTGCTGCCCACTGCCAACTGGAAGTTGCCTCCTCAGATGTCTCAGCCCGAGTAGGACTTAGATGTTGTGGGTGACGGTACACAGTACCCTCCTTCACCCTTGCCTTTTGATCCTTCACTAATCCTTGAAGATCATTCAGTCAAAGAAATTGCTGAAGGTCCAATGGATATCCTGGGCCAGAGACAGATGGCTGGAGATGCGTGCAGATCACAGAGGTCCCAAATTCTGAAAAAGCCTCCTAACCACTGCCTCAAAGTAGAGTGTCTACTGCAAATGGGAAGCCATTTCTTCTGTCAGTTGATAGCTTGTTTTGGGAACCATATGACTTTGGAGGATTTGAATTTTCCATTCTTTCAACAAGTATTTATGACTATCTCTCACTGAAGGATAACTCAGACTACGTTGTTTGGATTATTGATTGATACAGTCAATCATAAACCAAATTTTGGGGGAAGGGATCAATAGTGTCTACATGTCACAGATGTCTTCCCACTCTATACAAGGAAGAGAAAGACAGGTTATTCCTGCCAGAGCTGCTGGGATTGAGAAAGTATTTAGGACTCTGCCTCAGGGGAGAGACATCTTTGTAATGGGAATTCCCAAGTCTTGGAACAAATCCACATAGGTGTTTATGTGGGAGATGTGTATCCTTGGGATATTGATGGAACCCTGTGCCTGTGTTTTAGCCTGTCTTCACCTCTCACCTAATTGGGTAGTCTGAACCCCTCCTCCCAGTGAACTCTGACTCTGAGAACAGCCCATAGGACTGGGCCTTCTTTAACCATCCATTGTGCTTCTAACCTATGTAAATTTCTGTAGGGGCTATCTTATGTAAGATACAATAAAAAATTAATGTATATAGTTTCTATTAAATGTTAAAATGTTATGAAAATGTCAAAAAAACCCTTCTTGAATAAGACAACAAGAAATACACTGTAAAGTGAAAAGATGTTTGATAAAGGTATTGTGGACACTGTAAATTAATGTAATTATACAATCTAATTTTGTTTAATTAGGGATTAAACAGGGAGCAGAATTCTTCTGCATTCTTTTCTAATAGAATCTCCAGACATCGTCTGCATGAGTTTTAGAGATTACAGGAGAGATTTATTATCACAAAGCAGGCACAAATAGCTCATGACCAGAGAGGGTTTTGAAAGGTGGCCAAGCCTCATGAGGAACATGATGAACTGATTTTAAATAATGCAGGGCTGCCACCATGGGGGAGCTTCCTGGGCTTGGATGATATAATGCCTAGAAGGTTGCTCCTGTGTTATTGGAACCCCATGCTGTTAAATAACATTTACTTCAGTTATCTGGCACTATTAACATTACCCCCCATTGGTCAGCTAATTAGACATAAATCTATTAAACAAAAATAAATTTCTATATGCTTGGCTATTGCTTAAATCAAGCTTTTGCATATTTAAATTGTCATCTTGTTTAAGTTTGCAATGTAAACTACATTCTGATTTCCTTATAAGTAAAGAAGAATTGAAGAGTGGATAAATAAAACACAGGGTTGACAAGGCTTATTTGTTTTGATGTATATGGAATTTGAACAAAGCAGGAAAACATTTTAAAACTACAAGTGCATTCTGACTGTACTTATTTTTAGAAATCACACATGTCCTCTGAGACCCAGTTTATACTGTACAGTTGAATATGCAATAAAATTACCACATACAGTCAACTCCATAGACCGTGACTATTGCCAGTCCTGCTTGCTACACCATCCCATGGATCCTTTTTTTCCAAATATAAATTTATGCCACTGATGTGTCTCATATTTTCCTCCTTACCCCACTGAAATCATGCCACTTTTTACTTGGCCAGAATATGCCCAAAGGCACAGCTCAATTTCTTTCTCCTCCTTAATGATCTGAAATTGAATCTGTTAAGAAAGAGACCAGGTTGCCCACTCAATATAAGAACATCATGTGATTCCTTAAAAGACTAATAAAATATGAACTGAAGAATGAAATATACCTGTAGCTACAATGATATTAACAATTAGAATGCTTTATATTTAGATATTATAAAGTACATTTTCATTTAAATCTAGAAAGCCCTGAGAAGTAGATCAAGCTGGGAACATTATACTTATTTCTATAAGTATAATCTAAATCTTACAACCATATGTCTCTGGTCCAAGGTCACATAACTGGTGGGTGACAAAAACCAGTCAAGAACAGGTTTTTCTGACCTCTAGCATCAATCTTTCCTCTGCGAGAACAGCCATCTAAATGTGCAGACAAACGGTGCAGGGTTATTGTACTATGTGTAATTATGCCTCAACCAGCACCAGAACTTACCTTAAGAAAGAGTATTTTTTTTAAAGATTTTATTTATTTGTCAGAGAGCTAGCAAGTGAGAGAGCACAAGCAGGGGGAGCGGCAGAGGGAGAGGAGAAGCAGACTCCCCGCGGAGCAGGGAGCCCGATTCGGGGCTCGATCCCAGGACCTTGAGATCATGACCTGAGCTGAAGGCAGACACTTAACCAACTGAGCCACCCAGACGCCCCAAGAATGAGTATTTTTCACAAATATTCTCACCTGATCTAAAGGGTCATAGCACCGGGGCTACTAGGTGGTAGCCAATCTTCCCTCCCCTTGACTTTCTCTCTCTGGGATGGTTAGAAGTCAGGACTTTGGAGACATATGTGAGTCCATATTCTGGTTCACCATTACTAGCTGCATTATCCCGGGCTAGTTACTGAACTTCTAGGCCAAAGTCAATTTCCTCAACTGAAAGTAGCAGTATATGTAAAGGATTTAGCACAAGATAGCTAATGTGAATAAATATTACCATTATGATAGCCATGTCTTTAAATACATGCAGTTGGCTTTGCAATTAATAAAGTATAATTTAAATTGTAAATCAATTTAAATAAACTTTCTGTTGGTATATATTTTCTCATTCATAGACACCAATAATTGTAACTATCCTATAGAAGAGCCTATCATTTTATTATTATAATTATTTAAAATAAGTAATAATAACCTAACAGGTTGCAATACATTCTTCTACCCCAATGCAGCTAAGAATTTTTTTAGGTGTATGAGCATATACTCTACTGTTGACATGCAGATTGCTGATCAGTTAGACTGCCATGCTTAGTTGTAATGTAAGGAAATTTTCGAAATGCCTCAGTGGGAAGACACAATCAGAAAATTTTGATAAAAACTTAAAAGACAGCAAAAAATCTGCCAGAATTACCACAGCAAAGTAGTGTGCTAAGTAACTGTAGAATGAATACCTGCAACCCAGCCCACGTGTTTTGTGAAAATATGCAAAAATGGTTAAACTGATTAATGAATTTTCATCCTTTTGCACACACCAATTCACAAGAATATTCTAAAGGAAAGTGGATACTAAGTTTCTGTGTGGCTTGTAACTATGAAAAGAAACATATTTTTGCAGAAAGACTTTTTAGGGTTGCCAGCTAGTTGGGATGTCAGCAGTTTGGTAAATAAACCTCTGTATATTCTTCACATAGGCACTAAAACAAATGATCAATATAAACTCATTCAACACATATTTATTTAGAATTTAATATATGAGACTTAATGTCTTAAGCAATAGATATGTACTAGTAGATAAAACATAAAAGTTCCTGCCTAATGGATCTCATAAACTAATGGGGGCTAGATAGATAATACATATATAATTAAAACATATACACCTTAGAGGTGGGGAAAAGCTAAATAAACCTAGAGTAGAGAATGGGTAAAGTCATGGTGGCAGAGGCAGGGCAGGGGGCCAGCAATTTTACTTATATATTTATTTATTTATTAAGATTTATTTATTTATTCGAGAGAGGGAGAGAGAAAGTGCCGGGGGAGGGGCAGAGACAGTGGAGGAGAGAGAGAGAATCTCAAGCAGATTCTCCACTGAGCGTGCTGCTGGACATGGGGCTCGATCCCATAACACTGAAATCGTGACCTGAGGGAAAACCAAGAGCAGACGTTTAACCGACTGCACCACCCAGGCGCCCCACGGAGGGCTAGCAATTTTAAATATCCGTCTGGGAATACACCACTGAAGTGATGATATTTGAGCAAGGTCGTGAAGGGGTTGAGGGAGGTCTTCATGCAGAAAGCAGTGGAAAAGGTAATCTAGGCAGAGGAAACAGCAAATGGAGCAGAAATATGTTTGAGGAATAGTTAGAAATCCCTTCTGGGCAGAGTTGAGTGACTGTGTCAGAATACTGCAAGATGTCATCAGAGGAGTAGAGGGCCCAGGACGGTAGAACCTGTAGGTCACTGTGAGGGCTTTGGATTTTACTCTTTTTTTTTTAAGATTTTATTTATCTTACTCGGAGAGGGAGTGGGGGTGGGGCGGAGGAACACAAGCAGGGGGAACAGCAGAGGGAGAGGGAGAAGCAGGCTCCCCACTGAGTAGGGAGCCTGATGGGGGACTCGATCCCAGGACCCTGAGATCATGATCTGAGCCGAAGGCAAATGCTTAACCATCTGAGCCACCCAGGCACCCTTGGCTTTTATTCTTAAATGAGCTTTCTCATCCATACACAAAGTCCATCTCAGTCAGGCACAACTCCACACAGCCGCCCAGAAAGAAAGCTTGTCTGCCTCCCTTAACAATCTACACTTAGGAGTTCAGATAGAGTCTTTGCTAAATTTTAAATCCATTCCAATTAGTAGTGTTCACCATAAAAATGGGGAACCAGCTGTTCACTGACCCTGCATTACAATGTTCACATATATTATTCTCCAGGTATTCTAGCATCTCTTTTCATGTTAATTGATGCCAGACTTTCATATTTCTAACATGGGTACTATTTTTACTCAAATCCTGAGTAACTTTATTGTCTTTTCACTGAGAGGGCTTTGGCTTTTACTTTGAGTGTAACAGAAAGCCATTGGTAAGTTTTCAGAAAAGCAGGACATGATCTAACACTTAGTGTATGAAGAATCACTGTCGCTGCTGTTTTTAACATAGAGTGAAATGAGAAATGTCAGGAGGATTACCGTGGAGAGGATGGAAATATCATGGGCAAGAGATGGTCATGAGTCGGTCCAGGGTGGTAGCAGTGGAGGGGCTAAGTGGTAGCTACCTACTCAGGGTAGAGAAAGGATGGTTTGAATGTGGATATTTAGAACCTGAAGAACAGAAGGGATGGAGCTGCTATGAATCAATATGGCAAACACTGTGAATGGGGCAGATTTTTAAAGAACAAAAATCTTGGACTTGAACATTTTAATAATAAAATGCCTATTAGATATCTCTGTAAGTGGCGATATCACATAAGTAGCTGGGATGTAAGTCTGGACTTTTCAAGAGAGGTCAGGAGCAGAGATATAAATTTGGGAAATCATCAACCTATGCATAATTTTAAAAACAAAACTGTATGGAGTCCATGAATGTAGATAGAGACCCAAAGATTAAGAAGTATGGCATTTCAACTATTTGAGGCTAAGGACGCCAGGAAAGGGATAAGGAGTGATCCATTCCGAAACAGGGAAATCGAGATCAAGCACTGTCTGAAGCCACATGCAGAAGTTGTTTCAAGGGTGAAGAAATGTCCAACCACGCCAAGACCTGCTGATGGGTCAAGAAAGATGAAAACGGAGAATTCAATATTGAACTTACCAAATGAGGTGGAAGTGTTAATACCTGTGGCATTGACAAGAACAGTTTTGTAGAAAGCTGAGGATAAAAGCCTAATAAAGGTGATTTTTTTTTCAAATGAAAGAGGAAGAATTAAAAAGCTAAGTACCAAGGAGTCTTTTGAAGAATTTTGCTGTAGATGTTCCAGAGAAATAAGAAAATATCTGCCCTAAGATTGGTGTCAAGCACGTTTTGGTTGTTATTATTTTGAAGATGAGGTGACTTCATGGTTACGTGTGCCTATTGAAAAAAAAAAAACAAAAAACGTGTGTATGCCGACAGAATTTTCCACTAGAGAGACTGAGAGGGAGGACTTGAGCAATAATGCCTTATAAGGGAGCAAAGAAGGGACTGAGCATTCACTGAGCACAGGGACGTTCTTCAATAGTAAGCAGAAAAATGTCAAAGCGTGAAGACAAAGATGCAAGTGATAAATGGAAGATGTGATAATTTGTGGAGGTTCTCTACTGATTCTGGGATAGAAGAACTTTAGATGAAAAAATAATACTAGACTGGTGTAAAGTTTAATTTCTTTTAATGGAATATACACATAGACCTGCACAAAGCTTATAGAGAACAAAATTAAGTAAAAAGTATCTGATTGGCAAAGAAAAAGAAAAACTCAGAAGATAAGAGAAAATTCCTCACTTACATATAAAGTGATAATTATTCCTAAAACCAATGAAATTTTTGAAGGGGTCAGCTATTTGATGCATTCCAATGAATTGCTAGTTTGAGGAAAGTCTGCCTTTGGCTCAGGTCATGATCCCAGGGTCCTGGGCTCAAGCCCTGCACAGGGCTCCCTGCTTAGCCGGGAGTCTGCTTCTCCCTCTCCCTTTGCCTGTCCCCTCGCTCCTGCTCTCTCTTGCTCACTCTCTCTCAAACAAATAAATAATATGTTTAAAAAAATAAATTTAAATAGAAACACTGAGGTCAAAGAAAAAATTAACATGAAGAGTATTTATTGGATGAATTTGTCACAAAATTTGAGAATTAGTAGAGATTAGACATTTGTCTTGATCTTTCAAGGATTTGGAGAAAAAAACTGAATTTGGGAAAAACATTAAATTATGCACAGTGTAATTCAAGTAAGATTTGAAAATAAAATGCAAACATCATAAATTATTAAAATACTTCTCATATGGGAGAATTACATTTATCAAAAGTCTGAGATTATGTAGATTTTTTTCTTTGTTATCAGTTGTCATTATTTATAATTAGTCCCTCAAATATGAGGATAGTTTTATAGACATTTTACAGATTATACACTCTTTATGGCACTATAGGAGTTAACCATGTTCTAATGATGATGAAGTAGTTTTGAAGAAAAAAACCAATTTATTATTCATCTTGATTATAGATTTCATCTACCATATCTGTTTTGTTTTTTTTTTTTTTAAGATTTTATTTATTTATTTGAGAGAGAGAGAATGAGAGACAGAGAGCATGAGAGGGAGGAAGGCCAGAGGGAGAAGCAGACTCCCTGCTGAGCGGGGAGCCCGATGCGGGACTCGATCCCGGGACTCCAGGATCATGACCTGAGCCGAAGGCAGTCGCTTAACCAACTGAGCCACCCAGGCGCCCTACCATATCTGTTCTTAATGAGTTCTAGATTCATTTGTAAAAATCAAACCTCCTTTGAAAGATTGGAGATTTTACATATTTAAGACAACAAAAGGCATAAGGACACAGACTAAAAAGTTAATTATTTAAGAATTGGCTTCAATTTTTTTAAATCAATTACAGCTTTGTGGGAAGAGGTATGCAAAATCTATAGGAGACTATTCTGAAAGGAACAGTTTTACAACTATTAAAAAATTATGATTTTGTTCAGTCTTTCTAATTCTAGCTACATTTATACAAAAACCAAAAATAAAATATTTCAATTGAAAAATTGTGATACTGTTACATAATGAATACCACACAACATATATGGAAAAACAAAGAACACACCATTAATGTGATGTGAAACAAAACAAAACCCTAAAAACTGGTTCAAAATATGGACTTTGGAATTCTTTATTGGAGCCCCAAGTCTGCCAGTTCCTGGTTCTGTGACCTTGAAAGTGTACTTAATCTTTTAAAGTCTCACTTTCCTCTGCATATACTGGCTCTTTTTTACACTCATCAAGAAAGACCGATGTTTGGCAAGTTCCTTTAACTCCTTTCAAGTAAATTAACTTGTTTTAAGCCTAAGAAAGTGATACAGATTTTATTATAGCTTTCATGGAGGGGAATAGAGATCATGATTAACCTCAGATGCCCCATAACAAACACATTAAAATGCCACTTTAGAAAGCAATATTCCTTACTCATTGACACCACAGTAACTAAGTTCAGAAAAACTTAGATAATGCTGACAGCCAAGACAAATAATTTGGGAGCCTTTCAACTGACAAAGAGTATAAAGTAAGCTAAAACAATAAACAGGAATCACATTTTGTGTTATAATAAAAATTATGATTTATTCAACAGTCTATACCTGAGGTACAAGGAAAAAAAAAAACAAATTTAAAAAAAGAAAGAGGTTCAGTGAAGTTTTTTTAATGAAGCAAGTGATTTTTCTAAGACATTGATAAGCTAAGAATTTCTATTTTACTTAGAGCTCTAAAAAATCAATAGGCATCATTTAGTTAATGGCAATTTAATGCAAATCATGTACAAAACATTTGTTCCATCTTAAATTTCTTACACGTTGATAAAAATTAAAAAAAAACAACGTAAATATAAAACCCACATAAAAAACTTTTAAAGTAATGCTAATTTGGTAATCTTAATAATTTTACATTATTTCCTTTAAATACACATTTTGTATTTTATTTGATGGGCCAGTTCTTCTGAAATCAAGTGTTGTTACAACTCCTTTTCGAGTAAACTTATTTTATTTTCTCAATTCTTTTAATCCTTTCATATACTTGAAATTTTTCATACCTGTACAAGTTTGCAGTTAGTTTTTCTTTCCTTCTTTGTTACGTCACATGTATTTCAAGAAATTAAAAAAAAAACAGAAATGAGAAATACTATTTGGGGTAAAAGGCTGTTGCTGAGTTAGGCCATGTGTGGTCTACAAAATTCTAAGATGAGCTCCATGATCCCTACCCCTGAGATTCCTGTTTGTAATCCCTGTTTCTAGCACCTTACCTGGAGTACTGAAAGAAACTGCAACTCAATTCTAGCAAATAGAATCTGGCAAAGGTGAAGAGATTTTTTAGATGTAATATGGAACCCTTGGTAGTTGACTCTGAATTTATCAAGAGGGAAATTATCTTGGATGGGTCTGACCTAATCAGGCAAACCCTTTGACTAAAGGTCCAGGCTTTGGGGCATTTTGTTATGCAGCAATAGAAAAATAATATACTATGATTTCAATCTCAGCCATATTTGAAAATCCTCTATCAAAGCAACAACAAAATTAAGGTAGGGGGAATGAGTTCAAGATTATTTTGAAACTAATTAATGGATACACAGGAATTCATTCCATCATCCAACTTTTTTATATTGAAAATCCATAATGTATTTTTTAAAAGACTTTATTTAGAGAAAGCGCAAGTGGGGGGGAGGGGCAGAGGAAGAGGGAGAATCTCAAGCAGACTCCATGCTGAGCATGGAAGCAGGTGTGGGGCTTATCTCAGGCTGAGATCATGACCTGTGCTGAAATCCAGAGTTGGATACTCAAGCGACTGAGCCACCCAGGCACCCCCATAATGTAATATTTTAATTATGAAAAGAAGAAATTAAAAAGAACTTATTATCTTGGTTAATATCTATTTTGCGTGGTGCTAATGAGACAAGATATAAAGACCAATCTGTTAATATTCCTACTGAGAGCAGATAAAAGGCAGATAATTTTAATATATTGAAAGGAAAGTGGGAACAAACATGTGATTCCAAAGATGCATGACTTTAATGTATACAGTGACAATTAACAGCATGAACAAGAAAAGAGCTACACATGCCAGAAAAAGTTTTCAAAAGAGATCTTCTGAACCAATTAACTAACATTTGAGGGAACACCAAATGTTAGAAGAGACGTTCAGAATCCTAGCTGGGTTTAATTTTAACTAAAATTGTGTTGGTTTTGCTGTAATCAAGGTTTCTGTTGCTCCATGACTATTGAGAGCCAGTGTGGAAAAGAGATTATATATTGCTAATAAATCTATGGCTTTAGTAGCCACAGTTCATCTCATCTCCAGATCACTGAGCCACCTCTGAAAGGCCACAGAATTGTGTTATTCTCCCAAAGTCATGAATAAAAGTCTGCCATCTTGTGATAAGTGCTTTAGGGGCAGACTTGCAGTACCTCTGATGCTCAAGGTAAAAGAATTTCCTATTGTAGGCCCACAGTATTTTACCACAAAACAAAGAAGAAAAGCTGATGCTGACGGGCAACTTAGTAGAGATAAATAATTTTGTGTGTTTTGGAAAACTAGGAATTGCCAATCCGGGAAAAATATTCCAGAGCATTACCAATGGGACCCATTATCAATTAGACCCATAAGATTAATGACAGAATAAAGATTCAGAAGCTTGACAAGATGACCTCTACCAGAGCTTTTGATTTCAGGAAGCTCTGATTCTTTATTTGGTTCAAGCTCTTGACCAGCTGAGAGTTTAGGACTGGGACGGTGGTGAGTCTAATTTATATTAGTAATATCTGCCCAGTGTTCTCTACTTTCTCCTTGCATCTGTCTCTGCCTGGACTTTTATCCTATTTCATTTCTAGCTCTGAAATCTTCTTTTCTCTCCCACCCATCTTTTGTTATTATAACATTCAGAAAGTTTGAAATAAGCATGTCAAATGACCAAGGCAGGTTTTAGTCACAGAATCTGGATTCCTAACCATGCTCTACTAGCTTTCTTTTTGATGGTCCAAAGAGCTCCAAAATATAGCCTCTTGCCTCCTGGAAGAACATCAGACCCCCTGCCCCCGACCATTCTAATCATGGTTTTTTGTGCTAAGTCATCCCCCACCCCCTTCCTCCTTGCTTAGAAGGAGCTCCACAAAAACAAACAAATAAAAACCTTTCAATCTATGATGACAAAAATTAGTGGCTATGCCCTATCAGTTCTCTGGATGAACACATGTTGTCTTTGTAGTCTTTTCCATGAGTACGTCCCTTTTTATCTGCATCTTGCATTAATATTTTTGCCCAGCTCC
The DNA here is from genome assembly GCF_054177405.1 of Leptonychotes weddellii. Classification (NCBI taxonomy): domain Eukaryota; kingdom Metazoa; phylum Chordata; class Mammalia; order Carnivora; family Phocidae; genus Leptonychotes; species Leptonychotes weddellii. The sequence goes on from NC_138380.1 coordinate 8,301,672, forward strand.
CTAAACACTCCCCCGCCCCCCATGAGAACAGTGCTTTTATCTTATGGTTAACAGAAGCAGGGCATCCCAGAGCTCTTAGTAGGGACTCAGTACATACGCATCCATTCATTATTCATGGATGCTACGTGGCATCATCAACTAGATAAGGCTCACTTTTAAGTCGTGGCTGGTATGTGTTTGACATCTGTTCCTCCTTGTTCTCAGCCGCATCACTAGGGAAGAGTTTCATTTCCTCTTGGAATGTATTTAGTATCTAAAGCAAAATGCCATTTTCTTTCAATTTCCTTTTTGTTCACATTTAATTAGAGGACATTCTGTGAAACTCTGGTGTAAAAAACTGCGATGACTAAAATTGCTGATTGAAAGTGTAGTGAAGTAGGAAAAACAAATGAGTGGTTCTAAGGCATCATGTTGACCCTGTCATTAACAAACTGTGTGACTTCTGGCATTTCAGACTTCTCAGGTTGTGTGTGGGTGTAGGCATGCATGCATCTGGGTCTGTGTGTGTGTGTCTGTGTGTTCTCTCTTTGGCATAGCATCTTGTGCTGTAAAGACAGTGGGGAAGCTCTATCTGTCTTGGCCTTTGCTTACTGGAGTATTGAAACTGGAAAGAAATGTCAACATCATGATGACCCCTAACAGTTTTATCAGGTGCTTGCAGCCAACCTCTTACAATTAATCCAAAAGGACACTAACATACCTTAAGAACAACCCCGTTTGGCCAGATCCCACCCTTTCATTTAACCTGTTGAATCATACAAAGGACAGGAGAAAAAACTGCACACTGATTAGAACACGTGAGGCAAATGCCATTAAAAAAAGGACAGCATCATTACTGGAACATTTATAGCTTGACGGAACATTTATCAATTCCTTCATTTACTGTTTCGTCCATACACCAAGTCCATCTCAGTCAGGCACAATTCCACGAAGCCACTTAGAAAGAATGTTTGCCTGCCTCCCTTAACAATATATACTTAAAGAGCTTTTTGCTGGAAAAAAAAAAAAAGTCTCTGCTAAATTTTCAGTCCACTCCACTTAGTAGTGTTCATAAAAATGGAGAACCACCTGTTCACTGACCTTGCATTACAATGTTCATACATATTATTCTCCAGACTGTTCTAGCATCTCTTTTTCAAATTAATGCCAGTCTCTCACATTTCTAATATGGGTATTATTTTTACTCAGATCTTTAGTAACTTTATTGTGTTTTCTCTAAATGCTCTTAAGGTACCTAATTATTGGATTCAGTTGTTTAACTGAGGGGCCAAAAGTAATGCTCTAGTAAATGCTAGTGCAAAGGAAAACGTGGTAGGTTAACAGACACCAGCCTTGCATAAGCAGGTGTGTTTGATATATCAGTTCAAGACACATATAACGAGCTAATTTTATTTCAATATATTTTTCCTAAGGAAATGACTTCTACTTTTCTAAATGATCAGTTAGGATGTTAGATATTTGCCATTGTAGGGACAATTTACTTTGGTGAAGACAACCTACTGGAATTTGCAATCCAGTTAAGACAAGTTAGAACCCGGTGTCTGATTGATCCATGGCTACGCTGATGGAGGCATCATAGCTCAAAAACATTTTCTTCAAAACTTGGGTAATACATAGTGAAGGATTATTGTAAAGGAAATAGTTCTTAGAGTTTGACCATTAAATGTCAGAAAAACACTGCTCTTCAAATATTGTAAAATAGCATCTTCTCCAAACCCTCCCTTCCTATATTTTTAGTCATTATGGCTTTGTTTATGATTAGGTATCCACAGAAGTGATGTTTTGAAAATTACAAAAATATAAGAATTCTCATTTATATTGTCCATAATTTTAACAGAAGAATTACTTGCACAATTTATAAGAACATCATAATTTCTGGATCACCTGGGTGGCTCTTGATTTTGGCTCAGGTCCTGAACTCAGGGTTGTGAGATCGAACCCTGCATTGGGCTCTGTGCTCAGCGGGGAGTCTGCTTGAGATTCTCTCTCCCTCTCCCTCTGCCCCTCCACCTCCCTGCGCTCCCTCTCTCCAAATAAATAAATAAAATCTTTTTAAAAAATCATAATTTCTTTTGCTTTTAGATTTCTCACTTTTTGAAGAGCCTGCAGAATCTCAATAAATATTTTAAGGCATTTACTCCTATTTACCAATTATGTATAGGTATGAACAAGAACTGTCATTGGTCTGAAACACAGACTTTCTTTCTCCTAAACTTTCAAAGATAGTTCTGGGGTGAAACGAATGAAATCCAATTTCCTATTTAATTGATAATTTAAAAATTCTAAATTGCATTTCTGATAATTCACTTACCTCAGATGTTTCAATTAGATACATATTTTTTCTTTTAACAACATGTTTTACTAAATCATCAGTTTCCATGTTTCAGATATTAAAGCAGATTCCTTGTCTTTCTTTTAAAAAATTGATCACAGGGGCACGTGGGTTGCTCAGTCATTAAGCATCTGCCTTCAGCTGAGGTCATGATCCCAGGGTCCTGGGATCGAGCCCCGCATCGGGCTCCCTGCTCGGCGGGAAGTCTGCTTCTCCCTCTCCCACTCCCCCTGCTTGTGTTCCCTCTCTCACTGTGTCTCTCTCTCTCAAATAAATAAAAAGTCTTAAAAAAAATAAAAATAAATTAAAAAAATAAAAAATTGATTACAGTTGGTGATTTCTTTAACATTTTAAAAGACATTTCAAAAGAGTTTGCATGAACAACTCTAATATATGAGGGTAGTTAATTCTGCCTTGCTGAACTTATTGTAGCAAAGGATAAATACACTGGATGAGTCAAGCATATTGCACATTTAAGATTTTAAATGTGACAGGCATAATATGTAGTATGTGGAGGATTATTTTCTTTACAAAAAAAAGGAAAACAGTGTGAAGTTAGATCATTCATAACTTCACGTCTAGCTTCAGATCTGTAGCCTGACCAGAGATGCAGTGTTCTCTACGTCTCTGTTCCACACAACCGAAGACTATCACCTTGTGTATCACAACCTTAACCCACATGTTCTTAGGAAAATCTTCATGAAATCTATTGTTCATCATTCAGAAATAAACAGAGGAAATAATATGTTAGAGATTAGAGTGAACAAGAAAGATAGGTCCCCTATATTAAGAAAAAAGAAAAAGAAGCTCTTCACCCAACAACATACAATAAAATTTGAAAAAGTGGAAAATCATCTTGTGTTTCTCGATTCCAAATAGTGAATACTGATTAATCATGACTACGATTCAGCTTCATCCAGGTGGGGGGACTGCTTGAAAGGGGACGGACAGTAAATCAGAAGTTAAATTTGAAATTAACAGGAAAGAATAGCCAAAAGTATTTTTACAAATGAAGAGCAGTAAAGAAGTAATGTCTTACCCTAAAATGTTAGCATGTGCTAGATGCATAAAATAACTAAAATGTTGTGGTACTAGAGTCGACTGACAGAGAAATGGGACAAAATAGCTGCAAAACAGAACTTAGGACACTAAGTATTTAGCAGAGCAGTACTCAAATCTGGTATATCACCTTTGGTAGACCCACCCATTGAGAAGGAAAACATCCAGCCAGTTAAATTATGTGCTTTGTAACATCTAGAATTTCCATATGTATTGGAAGAACTTATTTACCCTTAGAGGTAGATTTCATCATACACATACACAAAATATGTAAGTAAAATAAATTAATTACATCCTATAATTTCTATACATTTGGAACTAAACTTTTTTTTTTAAGATTTTATTTATTTATTTGACAGAGAGAGAGACAGCAAAAGAGGGAACACAAGCAGGGGGAGTGGGAGAGGGAGAAGCAGGGCCCCCACTGAGCAGGGAGCCCAATGTGGGGCTCAATCCCAAGACCCTGGGATCATGACCTGAGCCGAAGGCAGACGCTTAACGACTGAGCCACCCAGGCGCCCTTTTTCCCCTTCTTTTGAGAAAGAGAGAGAGAGAGAGCATGCATGTGGTGGGGGGTGGGGGAGGGAAGGGCAGAGAGAGAATCCTAAGCAGGCTTCACACCCAGCATGGAGCCTGCCATGGGCTCAATCTCATGACCCTGAGAGCATGACCCGAGATCATGACCTGGGCTGAAATCAAGAGTCAGAGGCTTAACTGACTGAGCCACCCAGGTGCCTTGGAACTGAACTCTTCTAAGTCACTTTTAGATCTAGAGTTTTTAATTTTCTGCTTTTCCACACAATGACATTCTTTCAGATACTAAGAGCATTGATTATGTGATATTTCTGAAGAACAAGTCACTGATGTTGGCATTTGAATTCTGAATCTGCAATCATATTTTGATATCAGCTTGTAGCATATTGGTAAATATATCTGATTCATCACCTCCTTCAAATATTACTCTGACCATTTGGTTGGCTCCTAGGGATAAAAGAGTGCTCCACTCTTACCTCTGGAAAATGATCTTCCCCAGGGACACCCACTCTGCAAGCTTTAATGCTGGGGCTTTTGAGGTTTGTACCTGCGCAGGTAATGGAAGCCTAAGCTCATGATTTTTAGATTTCACTGTTTGTAAATGTTTTGGTGCTAAAAAGAATTACTAAAATTTAGAATTAAACTTAGAATTAATAAAATTTAGCATGTTACAGACATCAAGAATTATTGCTAAAAATGAAGAATTATTCCCCCCCAAAATTTCTGAAAAAAATTCAACCTCTTTTCTAAAGTAATGAATACCTGCCATACCTCCCCCAAAAGATCCTTTGAGGATCTAAGTGCAATTAGGCATGTGCATAAAAATTTTAAATTATGAAGCACTCACTATACAGTATATAGTACCCTCAAAATGAATACTTCTTAGACAATTTGGCAAGTCTGTTTTCTGGGTTTTTTTTTAAATGTTTCTTTTATTTTTTTAAAATTAACACCAGAATTAAATACTAAAAACTATTTTTTCACAAACTGTTTTTCAGTCTTTTAAGTTCATTGTCAAAATCCTTTCTTTCTAGCAATTTATGAACATTATTATATTATCAGAGCATCATTATATTATCATTATTATATTATTATTATATAAAATCATTTTATTTGTACACCAAAATTGTAGTGTTACTATACAGGTACTTCAAATTTTTATATCTCTTAAATTTGACATATTGATCCACTGCATGCATCATTATTTCATTTGTGCTAATATATCTGGTAATCAAAACTTGTTCCAAGTTTTTAGTATCATAAAAGGAACTTATAATCTTTACTCAATCTTAATTGTAATAATAACAAACATTAAAATAATTTAATTAGAGATATTTTGGGATTTAAGACCTATAGTTTCTGCATGATATATAAACTGTCTTATAAAAATTCTTAATAATATTTTACATTCTGAAATTATTCAAATTAGTGGTATTTCACTTATAATATGATCACTTTGTAAAAAGTGATCAAACTTAAAATAATGTCAGTAAAATAGGTCAGTTAAACATGAAACAGAGGTATGTTAAAATGTTTAAACCGAAGGATAGAGAGGTTGATTTCAGTTACTATTAAGCATTACAACTAAAATCACAGCCCCTGCAGAAAGGGCAAGGAGAAAATGCAGTGAATTACACTTTGCTTATCAAAGTAAGCTCAAAAAATAATTTTGGAAGAGATATTTTCTTCTTGGCATTAAAGTCTAGGCAGATTTTCTGGGAACACACTAGTCTGCATCTTCAACTGCCTTTGGTAAAAATAAAGAAATAGTCTTTTATTACCACTTTTATATGATCATCAATACATTAAAGCACAGAATTAAATCTAGTTGAACAAAACTTTGTCTACCCAGAATTCACAAAATATAACAGAAGGACAGCTCTGATACCAATCCATGAGGTTGATTTTTGTCAGGTAGAATTAATGTTAGTAGACACAGTTCTACTTCCTTGGGACTTGATCATGACAATTGACCTCTAAAATTTGTTAGCTCTAGATTGGTTTTAGTAGGGTTGCTCGTTTAGCAAATAAAAATACAGACTGTCCACTTAAATTTGAATTTCAGATAGGTAGCAAATAATATTCTAGTAAAAGACTACCCCATTCAATATTTGGTAACTATTTAAGCTAAATGTTTTTCACTATTTATTTGAAATTCAAACTTGTATTTTATCCATTAACCCTAGTCTTGTTCTCAATTTCTGAAATCTTCTTCATTCTAAAAGTAAGATAATTATGTGAGTATTTAGATGAAAATCACCCCTTGCTTTAGTTTAGGTTTCATAAACAACAAACAGGTCAATCTGAAAAAGTCTCAGAGGTATGCTAAAAAATTGCTTAACCAAACCCCAAAAATCAAACAAACAAAAAAAATCCCAAAATGTAATTAGGTTCCCTGGTTAGAATTTGTTTTCAATATGATTAGTTCTGTCCGTATAACCCTATGTATTTTATTTTATGCATTTAAAAACATTATTTTGAGAAAGGTATTTTTGGCTTCATTGGACTGACAAAGTGGACCACACACACACACACATTCTTACTCATGCAGACATGCACACACACACACACACTCCTACCTGTGACTGAATCTAGGCAATACTTGAGTAAGGGCCTCATGTTATAGAACTAGGGAGTTTCTTGGCCCTGTTCACCTCCACCTTGAATTATTCATAAGTTCCAGATAGTACTAAGATATCTGCCAGTAGCTTTAGTTATTTATCCTCCTATATTTAGGTCCAGCAGGAAATAAGTGGTGGTTCCTACTGGCAGTTTTATGTAAACCTGGTATTAGTTTTGACTGGCTTACACTGAGTCATGTGCTTGTCCCTTAACCAATCACTAAAGCCAGGGGTATGTTCCTACTCTTTGGGCCATAGTATACTCCTATCCCATCAGCTGTTGTGCCATCAACTGAGTTAAAATTTAGCTGAGAGTTCATGAAGGCAAGGTTCTCCTAAAGCACACTCTAGGAGATTTTCCCACAAGGAACAGGAAAATTTCCCATTCTTATTATACTAACCTTTAATTATCACCTCATTTAAAATGTAGATTCCCTGTGATGCATTTCATCTCTGCACAATCAATACACTCTAAGATTGTCCCATTTTTCTGTAACAATAAGCATTTTTAGCCATCTGAAATAATTTGCAAGAATTTTAGCATTATATTTGATATATTTTATATACAGGTGGGCTCATTCATGCAATTGGAATTATCCACAAAATATGACTCCTAAGTAATGGAATAAATGTATGCAAAGTAAAACTTGCAGAAAATTTAAATAAATCACTCAGTAAGAGGCTCTTGATAATTACTATTTTAAAGTTTAAAACATACACATATGAAATCCATCAATGTTTTGTCCTTTCTATCATATAAGTTTATACAACAATCAGCACAGTTTTCATATAACCCTTGAACTATGCAAATATATAAAAAAAAACTTGGTATAACACATGGCCAGACTTGGTACTGATAAAATATACAAGTTCAATATGAAACACATGGTATTCGTGTAACTAGTATCTTATATTCCCCAAACCAACATCTTTGGAGGGAATAGAAGTTTCCACCTCTGAGTATATAAATATTATCTTAGGGTTTGTCACTATGGAATAATTGAATATACCATGGAAAGAACGTCGAAGCCAGGGTAAAGCAAATCTTTTGGTTTTGTCAAAGTTGAAGGGAATCTGCAAATATCTTTTTTTTTTTAAATAGGAAGCTTAAAAGCAAGCATTCATTCTTCTAAATAAGCACAATATATACTATGTGTATATATGTATATATATGGAATTTCAATTTATTTGTATTAGTATCCATAGAATATTATATATCATTGTGTCTACATAAACATATACTTATGTGTATATAAAATATGTTTATATATTTATATCTAATACAAATAACATGTATATTATATAATATATAATATTAAATAACATAAATATAGTAAATATACAACATACAAGTATGTTTGTAAATATATTTATATATACACACATATATGCATATGTGTACTTATATTTGTTTTAGGGCATGAGAGATGAGGCACGCGTTTCTACTCTGACATTTAATATGCTTTCACAGAAACTGACTTTGCTGGGCAGTGAATCTTTACTTATAGTTTAGGTCAATAAAAATTCTTTGAAAATGCAAAAGTTAATCACCACCATCACCCTGATTATCCAACAACATTGAGAGGATAGCTGTATCCCCTTGACTCTAAAGAAGTTTCAGGCTGACATAATTTACTCTTTTAAACGAAGGAATTGACCTTGGTTCCCAGACACTTGGGGAGCTGGTCAGTGCATTCTCCCTTTCTCTCTAATGGTATATATGGGCATGCACAAAAATGATACTTCCTGGGTTGGGGATATGTATCACAGCACAAAATCAAACAGGAATCTAGTACCCATAAAGTAAAACTGAATAATTATTTTCACATTAGTAATATTTATTGTTTGCTACACAAATGCAGCATGTTAGTGAATAATTCTCAGGGATGATGAATAGATAATGAAAGCCTATATTCACAAATCACTTTGACTCTTTCATAAATGCAGTTTTCCATTTGGAAATTTCTTTGAGATCTCTTGATAATTCACACTTGGAGATAACTGAATATGTGACATATTTTGAAGGGTAACTGCTGATTTCTGATTGAGCAGATAAATAAGTAAGAAATTATTAAATGAGAAGAACAGTTGGTTCAAAGTCACCACAATAAAGGGCACACATTTTCAGATTCATTACGCCTCACAAAATATTTAAGACATTATAATTAATTTAAACTTTCTTTTAGGCAATTGATCTCCTGATGTTTCCAATTTTGTTTTTCAGGGGATATCAGCAGTATGAATACCTGAGTTTTATGGTTTGTTTTCCCTCCCTATTTACTTTTTGAGTAAATGGTACTAAAATAAATTAAGTAATCCTAAGATAAAAATATGCATTTGATTTTAAGATTTAATAGTTTGAATCACATTGGGCCCTTAGCAATATAAATATTACTACCTTTTTAGAAATTAAATACCATACCACTTTATTTATTAGTGGGCTATCTATGTATCTCTATGTATAGATGTATATATATGCATATACATATATAGGAAGCAATAACTGAGAAATAAAATAATTCTAATTTTCTCAATAAAAATCTTTTTAAAATGTGTGATAACTTGTTCACTGATATAGTAAATAAAGTTTCGAACATACTTTAACTTTTTTTCATGAAGATTAAAGGCATCCTCATGCACATCATCATCATTCTGCAATACTGTCGTCATTAAATTCTGCATGATTTGTGTGACATGTTAAAGGTGACTACAAATGCTTTGCTACTTCATTGACAGGTGGAATGATGTGGAACATTAGAGGCCTGGCAGCTTCTTGGCAGGGCTCTTGGAACACTGATTCTGAGGCAGTCAGCCACCATGGAGGAAGTATGACCACCCAGAGACCACCATCCCACATGAAAACGGAGTCACAGGGAGGGTCCTTGGAGGATGAGATGCAATATGGAGAGATAAGGAGCCCCCAAAGCAGTGAGATCCCAGGCCTGTGAGTGATTAACCCCTCATCTGGGGAGTGGATCTTTCAGTCCTGACTACCGCAGGAGATGATACATGAATCAGGAGTGGATAGCTCACTGGCACCCTTTCTGAATTTCTGACCCACAAAATTATGTGCAAATTAAAGTTGTTATTTGAAGACATTAAGTTGAGAGGATTTTGGTACACAAGAATAGATCATTAGAACACCAAAAATAAATTCAAGGTGACTAGGATAAACTGAGCTTAATTAGCTAGTGATCAGTAGACTCTAAACTGGGAGCTAGGGTGCTTCCTTTCCTCTCCCAAGAGGATGGTGGGGGAGAAACCTGAGTTTGGAATTTACAAATTAAAAAAAAATTTTTTTCTTTTCCCTCTGATGTTCAAAGACCATTTCTGCTTACTCTAGGCTTGTCTATATTCTGAGTGACTGAGGCAGTTGGAAATCCCACTGCTGGAATAATGGAATAAAGCTGATAAATGCCGAAGTGATTTATTTGATACTTGGTTATTGAATAAAACCTTCTGATTATTGCTCAGGTCTTATAGTCAGTTTGATCATGTTTTGGACCTTGGAATCATTAACTCATGATACTACTTTTCTCCAGAACCTGCAGCATGATCATATTTGAGGTAATTTAAAGGAAAGAATGTGGGTCCAGTACTGTACTGGACATAAGATATCCCTAGTACATATTTACTAATTGGTGAATTAGAAAGTTGAAGCAGCATGTAACACTTTCCCTCAAATTTGCTACTACTACCCTGATCTAAACCACCATGTTATCTTTACTTGCTTTTCTTCCAAAGGTCAAGAATGTTCCTTCTTTGGTCTTGCTGTTCTCTTAGAATGGCAAGTTCAGGCACCAGATGCATGCACGGCTTCTTCCTCACTTCACTGAGATTCTTTATCAAATCAGAGAAGCCTTTCTTGAGCACTTCCCATCTTCCTGATTACTGTCTTTGCACCATACTTTGTCTTCAGACCCCTTATCCCCATCCAACATATTTTGTTATTTTTTATACTCTCATTTGATTACATGTTCTATGAGAAGAAAGTCTGTCTGATAGCCACCCACTCTACAACTTCCCCCCAACAACAACAAAAAAATGATACAAGAACTTTGCAGTATTTCCAGAATCCTGAACAGTGCTTGGAACACGATGAATTGAAGTTCTTTTAAAAAATGGTTTGATTCTAATTCTGTCAAGGAGAAAACATCTTGACACATTGGATGACACACCTGACGGAGAACGTCACTTTGGTACTCATGCACACCCTGTGGTTACTACCGGCTAGTGTTGAGATCTTGTCATTAATTGTCGCCATATCATTTTGTGCCTCTTTCCAGCAATAGTCAATTCCCACCTCTCTTATCACCCTTTTCATATCCTGGGTATCAATGCAAAAGTCCTAGATCTTAGGTCCTGCCCAATTTATTCCATAGAATAAAGCTCTTAATCTTTTCACTTAAGGCAGGGCAAGCTTAATATTCCTTTTGTTTCTGTATTAAAAGTTCACTTTAGTTAAGAGGCCATTAATTCATTCCTTTTTATTACAATAGCTACTGAGGATTAAGCTAGTTTAAAATTATGCAGCCATAAAAATTGACCTTCAAAATGCATTGAGCATTTATAGCCTTTTCATTTGTTGATAAGCAATCAAAGTATGAATGGATTGTGTGCTAGATGAACTATAAGTCATAGAGGTAGTTTTTTTTTTAATTTTAATTTCATTTGAAGTATCTCCAGGGTTATAGTTGCAAAAATTTTGCAGAATGAATAGGATCGTATTTTCGAGTATTTTTTAAATCAAAGTTTCATTGTTTTTTTGCAACCAGACACACAATTGTTTGTATTATTTAAAAGGTTGCCTTCTGCTATCTACCTGATGCTGATGTTTTTAAAATTTAGCATTTAACCAACACGGCTGATCCATTGTGTACAAAAAAGGCACAGAGCATATTGTTTATAGTACTCCCTATTATTTGGCTGGCTCGCATTGCCCTTAAATCAAGATTTTGTGTAGAGGAAAAGCAATGGAACCACTGAGTCCTATAGATATTAAATGTCTTATTTTTTCTCCAGATAACCTTGAAGAATTAAGTTTAAGAAATCAGTGAAATTTCTCCCTTGCTCACTCCATCTCAATAAAATTTTACTATCATCTTATCATCAAGTCATATTTTAGGACTTGCAGTCTAAAATATGTTGCTCTATTTTTGTAGTTTTCCCCGGATTGGCGGGGGGATACATCAAACCACTTTTATGCATATGGTGGAAAATAATTTATCCTCCATACTGGACATCTAAATAAGAATAGTATCAATGAAATATGACTTTCTTTCCATAAGAAAACTGGACCTCCAATGGGCAGCATGTTACCCAACAAGCTGAGACTTATTTGTTACATTTGGTTAACACACCTTGTATGAAGCTGGATCAATCACAAGTGGAGAGTAGAACAGTTCTGTGAGTTGGATGTCAGCCGCGCTGTCCACAGCTGTCACAAGTTAAATATGAGTCATCACTCTGCTAATCTGTGGGGTTTTTACTTTTCTGTGGCAAAGGTCTGATTTGTGCACGTACCTGTCCTGGGCACTTTCACAGTTCCTCGTGGCTATGATGTGTCATCAACATATGCAAAATTGTAAATGGGATAGTAAGTGCTGAAATCCCTCAATTTATAACACAAAGAAGAGTGCCAAGAGGCACATGAACAGTTTTGTCCTAAATGGATTGAGGGCTGTTTGAATTAATTTGCTATCAGCGAATGACACCCACTGTCAAGCAACTGATTCATAGCAGTTCTGACAAGATTTAGAGACTCAGGAGAATCCAGGCAGGAGATATGCAAGGCTGGCTCTAGGACTTTGAAATGGATTGCGTTAATTCTCTTTGAGGACTTTGAGAGCACAAACAGAAATAATCGTTTGTTGATTTTCTGAATCATGTATATGCAGGTGTGTGAAAAATTAATATGTGTCCTTCACTGACCTCAACACAGTTATCTGTTTTTCCTATTCATTATCAGTTGGGTGTGTGTATGTGTGATCCTTAATAGAATTAGGATTTTCAGGAAGAGAACGGTGATAATACTTGTTAAGAATGTCATGTCTGAGCATCGTGTTAAGAGCCTAATAAGCACATATAATTGTAGGCAGAATCATTAACTTAGATCTTAATACTATTTAGCTAAAATATAATTTCCAGAAGTTAATCAACATCAATAGGAAAGAGTGTCAAGTCTGAGCAATTCTTTTGGAAATTGGTAAAACAGGCTCAGTCTGTGGCCAGTTGAATACCTAGACAAATCTTGATAAGTCTGTCTGATGTCTTCACATGAAGTTGTATTTGAACTGGAAGTTAATTATTGTTACCTGAACCATGTTCACATGATCTGTCTCATTGACTCAATATTATCTTAGGAGATTTTTACTGAAAACATATCTCACAGGGGAAGTAGGAAGGAAGGAAGATGGAAGAAAACAGGAAATGAGGAGCTGAATCATTAAATGCCTATCGTGTGTTAGTAGTCCTGTGTATGTGTGTGTGTATGTCTCCCCCTTCACTCTCTCAGCTGTAATCCTAAATAGGGATTATAAAGACAGCTCTAAAAATATAGAAAAAACAGGGAAGAGGAAAGACAGTACTCAGTAAGCCACAAAAGTCTAACATTCTACGTCTTCTTTGGCCAGGAAAACACCCAATACGCAAAAATTAAATAGGGGCAAACATAAGCTGAGAACATTTGCCTTAGATTCACAAAAAACAGGAACATGACCTTATTTAAACAGGAGACGCAAGGATAATCTTTTTGGAGGGTAAATGGGAGTCAAAGAACAGAATTATCAGGGAGTGTGTGTGTGTGTTTGTGTGTGTCTGTGGGTCTTTCTCTTGCTCTGGACTGAATGGGTACACAACAGGTTCTAACAGCCCATAATAACTCTACTTACCTATCAGGGTACTAGAAATCTCAGATTAAGCATTATTCTCTTTTATGGGTCTCTTTAAAATTCAAGTAATCCCTGGAGTGGCAAGGCACGAAGTCACTTCAACTCTCCTGAGAATTAGTTTACCAATGCATGTCTTATAATGGGAATTTCTTTAGGAAATATGATAATAAATACTTGGAACAAAAGGAGACTAGGGAGAATAGAAACGAATGTGCATCAAAACAAAGATAAACTTCATTAACATCATAAGGTCAAGTGCTGGAGAGGGAGAAATAATATCAATAAATGAAGCATTTATTAAAAAATAAGGAATTCTGTATTTCCAGGATTCTAGTTCTCCCTCAAAGCTTTCAAATTCAAGAATGAGGAAAAGCTATTCCTTCAGGATTTTTAATAAAAGTGTATTTTAATGCCTTCCTAGGAATACACTTGGACTATAGCTTCTCTTTGAAGGAGTGGGGTCTCTCTCCTCCTGGACAATATTATTTGTGGATTTACCAGGGATTCATATTATGGATAATATTATGAATCTAGTGATGGATCTATTATTTATGGATCCTCCTGTTATTTATGGATACAAGGTTGCTTAGCAGAAAGGCACTCAATGGTTTTATTTTTTGTTTTGACCACGTCATTCTCATGCACTCCCTTATCTGCTGTCTCCAGTCTCTACCAAAATCAGTACTGCAGCTTCTCTTTGGCCAGCATGATGCTCTAGTTTTTTGATCTCAGTGATAAAGATCCTGCATAACACCAAGAGATGGAGATCAAAAGATTTTACTCTCTCTTTTCCCTATCAATTACAATTTCAAGTTCCGGCCAGGGCTTCGACAAAGAAGCATTCAACAAAGCGTAATTAATGAAAAGAAAAAAAATATTCTCAACAAAAGATCTTTAGATATTTCATGATTTCTTAATACAGACAAGTGGACTCTGGCTTATTCTACTTAATCTGATCATTTTTATACCACCTACTTCCCATAAAAAGAAAAACTTCTTACATGGTGTTTCTAGAGAACTTTAGGTCACATGTAGGGAAATTTTCCTGAAAATCTTCCCAAACATTGTGAAATAAGAAGTTTAATAAGATGGTATTTAAGGGCACGTGGGTGGCTCAGTTGGTTGAGCGTCTGCCTTTGGCTCAGGTCATGATCCCAGGGTTCTGGGATCCAGTCCCACATAAAATCAGAAAATCTTTCAATACTCCTTGCTCAGCGGGGGGTCTGCCCCTCCCTCTGCCTGCTGCTCTCCCTGCTTGTGCTCTCTCTCTCTGTCAAATAAATAAATAAAATCTTTTTTAAAAAGATGGTATTTAAGACTCTTTTCACTCTAAATATCCAAGGAGTCTGACAATGCCATGTTATTTAAAACATTAAAAAGACCAGAGAAATATTTTGCAAGAAAACACTACAATTACTGATTTCCATTATTGTTTTCTAACACTTATCAATTTTTCTCTCACTATAATAATAATAATTCATATCTTCTGATTTCCAATTCATATCCTATTCTGTGCATTGCATGGTAAACCATCCATGAAAATCAGATTTTCTATTTCGCAAATTCCACAACTTGTGGCCGCAATGTCATTAGCAGCATCCTAATTGTCTTTGTGTGTGCCCTATTTTCATTCTTCATTGTGCTTTTGTGTATTCAGTCAACAAACATGAGTAAAGCCCTACCGAGTGTCAGTCACTGTCATACTAGGAATAAAAAGGATGACTACAGCAGAGTCTAATCTTATTCACAGAAAAAAAAAGTCCTTGAACGTAAAAGAGGATCCAATGGATTTCCCAAATTCAAATGTACTTATCTCATTCTGAGACTGCACCCATGGCTGAGTTAATTCCAGAATACAAACAATACCCTCAATTGGGAGAAAGCCTTTCCTGAACATGTGAGTATCCACTAAGTCTCCAAAAATCATAAAATGCCCCAAGACATCATGGACATTTTCAACAGGCCAGCTGAGTTCCCACCAAAACTCATATATAAGAAGTCAGCTATTTGATGGTTAAGAACTGGGAAGGAAACTTCTTTACTGTGAAGTGAGTAATGCCATTCATCTGAGAGTACAGAGACTGGGTCCAGCTGTTGGGTTTACTCAAACCTATAGCTCGGTGCTGTCACAGGAGCATCCTCGGTGTGCTGAGCTGTAGAAAAGAAATAAAATCTCCTGATCAAAGCACAAGAATATTTTAGGTTGCTCTCAATGACAAGCTCTAAAGTGTGTGATAACTTGGATGTCACTTGGATTGTCACTATCACTACTGGCCGTAGGCAGAAATAAAAGAAGTGAAGGTTACCCGATGTCTTCCTTTTCCCTCCAGATACTTTTCTCTTTATTGCATGGCTTTCCTTATGAGTCTATTTTCATGTGGCCTTGCTGTCAATTCATTCTTGAAGATCTATCAACTGTACTAAAGTAATGGAATTACTTTCCTAGATGTTTCTGCATATTTAAATGCCACTTTTAAAAACTGAAAAATTGTAGGTGACAGAGGGAAGAATCTTTAATATTTACTTTAAGTCTTGTGTAAAATTGGTGGGAGAATAAATGAACCCACTAATCCTCCATGGAGCCCACCATCCATTCTACATATTCTTAAACCTTGTCTTTATGACCACAGATGAACAATATTTTCCTTCTTAATGTTTTTAGCATCCCTAGATTGGAGAGTGCCGCTGTGTGCTAGCTGGGCACAGAAGAGCATCTCTCTTCTTGGCTTTGCCCATCACTCTCATGCACCACGGTGATGCCACATAACTTTATTCTGGGTCAAGACCATAATGAGGTGCAGTCCGCATCCCACATTCCATCTTCTCCATGTTTGAGGCTGCGGAAGGCACTGGGATAGCCATGTTCTCATTGCAAGGAGTCTGTTAGGTGGTGCTTAGTAGGGTAATTCGGTAGCCTGTACATGTTCTCAGCATGATAAAGGCACAGGATCCCTGAAGTACAGTTGGGCAAACTGAAAATGAGATGGGAATTCTGCCTGGTGAGGTCCTTCCTCTATAAAAGTTTGGCCAGAAAGTCCTGCATTTCTTTTTTTTTTTTTTTAAAGATTTTATTTATTTATTTGAGAGAGAGAGAATGAGATAGAGCATGAGAGGGGGGAGGGTCAGAGGGAGAAGGAGACCCCCTGCTGAGCAGGGAGCCCGATGAGGGACTTGATCCCGGGACTCCAGGATCATGACCTGAGCCGAAGGCAGTCGCTTAACCAACTGAGCCACCCAGGCGCCCAGAAAGTCCTGCATTTCTGATGGGATAACCAGGCAGTATGCCACTTACTTGCAGGTAACTGACCAAGTAAAACAAAGCTTCCCATTTCCCCGTTTCAGATGTTTCAAAATTCACATCTGATTCTATGACAATCAAATTACTCAAATGCGAAAAATGCCCCGTGGAGATCTGAGGACAGGGCTTGCCTTTGTCCTTGTCCTCACTCCAGCCACCATGTTTCTTCCTCTCTCTTCTCTTATTGAAGGTGTCTTCATCTTTTAGACAAAACGTTATCTACTCACCATGCCCAGACTTTATATTTCTGAAAATCATTTTTAAACTGGCCTGTTAGTCTGGTTGTAAACACTTCTTAATTATCACCTGATCTAAAAATCAGAAAATCTTTCAATACAACTGCATTTTGTCCTGTTCCCTGGAAATCAAGCCATTTAGATAGTAACTTTTATTTTCCTTATTTATTGTTGATTTTTAAAGAACTCTAATGTTTGAACTCAGAAAATCAAAGGAACTTGAGGGAACTATACGAGTGGAAATAGAAAATTCCTTTCCATGTAATTTCATGGTGGTGTAGTCAGATGACTCTAAATTTTGATCAGTTAAATCAACCTACTACTGTGAAAACCACATGAACTACTGTCCATACCTTCAATGTGCTCAAAGAAGAGAAAAAAATATATCTGATCATAGAGTCAGATCCTGGAGGTAAGCAGTGGAGAAGATCAATCCACACTGTAACCGTAATATAAAAATAAATACATTTCAAAGGCTCAAGCTAAACTGGTACCTCTTCCTTCTTACCGTGTGTAACATTATATATATTTTAAAAATATTTTGCTTACCTATGAAGCACATTTAGAGGAAGTGGAAACTTTTATTGTGTAAAACCAAAGGAATGTGTTTGCCTCTTCATTTCCTTATAGAGCAGGAACTATGATGTCACTCAAGGCAGATGTTAATCAGAGTGACAACACAGACATGCCCCAATGATGCAAATTCACCTTGCTATTCTGCTGCTATCCAGCCAAATTAGAAGAGCTACACAGAATACTGTTTTTATTAAACATGTTAAAATAAAATCAGATTCAATGCCCACTCAAGTTTTTCATATTAATAGACATCAAGCAGAATATTCAATTCATATAGAAGAGAATCAGGTCCTAAATATACACACATAGGTCAAGTCTGGCTTCAAGAGAGTAAGAAAGCAAAACAATGAGACATCAGAACGATGTGAGCCCAAATTTATGAGCTGCATCCCCTTCACAAGCTTTGCTAAAGAAGTGAGTTGAGATTTTGTGTAGAGTGCTATTTTCTAACATTTGTTTGTCTAACCCACATCCAAAACTTAAAATCTCTGGCTTTACAAGAAAGTCTTACCTAGACACATAAGTTAGGGCTTTTACTCCTGTATTTTAATTTTTATATTAATATAATAGCCTATACAATCTGATGACATGACAACCAAAATTCCTTTATCAGTGTGTAATTGTAAGAAGCATTTTAAAGCATTTTTATTGCTGTGAACCTACATAGGGGACATTAGGAAGAATGGATTTGATATATTCAGACTCACACACATGCTGAGAAGAAAATCATTAAAGTCTCAGAAGGGCAGCAAAAGACTAAGCACAGTAAATTTTATCTGACCTAGAAGAAAAGGATAATTCTGTGACAATTTCTTATGGAGAAGCAACAGAACTAGGCAGTTAAGAGCAACAGACTGTGTTTCCAGAACCAGACTGCCTAAGCTCAAATACCAGCTCCACCACACTACACCGATGACTTTGGGCAAGTTACTTTACCTTTTGTGCCTCAGTTTTCTCAACTGTAAAATGGGACATCAATAGTATCTGCTTTCAGGCACAAATCAGTTAGTATTCACAAACACAACAGTGTCTTACACAGAGTAAGTACTCCAAAAGTATTTGCTAAAGTAATGAACTAAAGGGTCAGGCAGAACATTTACAGATAGAAATATTCAAGTATTCTCAACGTGTTTCCAAAAATTCATATACTACCCACCCCAGCCCCATCATTACCCCAGTTAAGGTAATTCTATAATTTATTGTGGTAGATGCTTTCCCAAGATCTCTCTTGAAATGAGACCAGTTTATTCTCTAAATACTTACAATTTGTATATGTTTTCCAAATGTGGAATATATATAATTAGGGAGAGAAGGCATTAAAATAAGTTGTAAAATTATTATGAATACTACAAAATATCTGTTTTGATTTCGTAGAAAAGTTATAGCATTCGAAGAGTGATTTTTCAGAAGCCTACACTATAAGTTAAGAAATTAATTACTATGTATTTTGTCTATTTTATGTGCATAATATATTGACAGTGAAGTAACATGACATTATTACTGGTATGGAAATAAGATCCCTATGACGACAAAATCTGTTTTGAGATGAGAATTCATGTTTTTGACATTTTTGACTTCTCAACATTTTCATATTTTCCTTCCAATATGAAAAATATAATTAAAATAGAACTAAATATATAATGCCAGGATCCATTTTGCTACAAATTTAATAATCATGATAATCATAATTTATAGTCAGAACTGTGCTGAAAAATGTAGGTCATCTTTCTCATATACATCAAAATACCTCCTAGAGTCAATAGTACACCATTGTGAATAAGTTCACTGTGTGTACTCCATTAAGTAAAGCTGACGTGAGCAATGTGAGCTTGAACTTTTGGAAATCATACCAGTATGACAGCAACCATATAGCATGTTTTCATTCAGCACAAAAGAGCCAGTTAGGAAAGAATAGCTTAGTTTCAAACTAGAAATTTAGAGACCTCCTATTTCAGAAAACAGGGGTGGCCGACCCTAGAAACAGAACAGCTTGATTGTATTTGTAGCAGGTTGAGAAGAAATCAGTACTTTCCAGATCATGTGATGAGTGCCTGTTTACTAGAATAAATCTCTGCTGTTGAAAAAAATATTCGGGGCGCCTGGGTGGCTCAGTCAGTTAAGTGGCTGCCTTCGGCTCAGGTCATGATCCCAGGGTCCTGGGATCGAGCCCCTCATTGGGCTCCCTGCTCTGCGGGGAGCCTGCTTCTCCCTCTCCATCTGCCTGCTTCTCTGCCTACTTGTGCTCTCTCTCTCTCTGTCAAATAAATAAATAAAATCTTTTAAAAAAAATATTCAAAAGGAGTACCATAAAAGAAAAAAGAAAAAACAAACCACTGCCAGACACAACATGCAAGAAAAGGAATGAATGGAAAGATTTTTTTTTCTTTAGACTTGATACTGTTGTCAAATTACACAAGGATTCTCAGAAAGATTACACGAAAAGACAGGAAAGTATATTAAATTTATACTTCTGTGGAATTTAGAGCTTAGTATATATAATTACCTTTTTGTTTATGTTGTCTGGATAATTATAAATTTTAATAATTATTCTTTTTTTTTTTAAAGATTTTATTTATTTATTTGAGAGAGAGAGAATGAGAGACAGCACGAGAGGGAAGAGGGCAGAGGGCAGAGGGAGAAGCAGACCCCCTGCTGAGCAGGGAGCCCGATGCGGGACTCGATCCCGGGACTCCAGGATCATGACCTGAGCCGAAGGCAGTCGCTTAACCAACTGAGCCACCCAGGCGCCCCGGAATTTTAATAATTATTCTTATAAAGTCAACCGCTAAATTCTAATTTCAATGTAGTGCACATATAAAAAATTCTACATTCAAAGGAAATTCAAACATTATGATAATATTAAAATGTATATGAATACATGAAAAGGGGCTAATAAAATACAACATTTATCAATCTTCACCACTCTGCAAGATAAGAAGATGTAGTTTTAACCATAATATTAAGTGGTAAGCCATGAAATTTTCTACCTGATTAAGAGATTACAGTTTGACTGGTTTCTAAATATATGTTGAAAGTATAGGTGAATCAATGAATGAACAAGGCCCACAGTCCCTTGGATTTGGTGCCTTTCCGCTGATAGGCTCTCTTAGTTGGGTAATTAGGGCAGGAGAACAAGTGTAACAGACCTTCCTGGATAAACCAGTTCAAGCTCTAAAAGAAGGGAGGAGCTTGGGGGGAGCCACGCAACAGCTGGAGTGAGGAGTATTTGAAGAATATTTTCCTGAAAAAAATCATAATTTCTGTGATACAGGAAACAGTTACAAATATATAACATCTTCTTTAACCCTTAAGTCTACATATTTCACTGAGATATATTCAGTATAACCCAGTAGTGGAATCTAACAAATTCTTATAGCCAAACACAGCCATGTGATTTGTATCTCCCATCATGGGTGGATTTATAATGGTATTTCTTTTATACTCAACGTTTTAACCACTCTTTGGTATTCTGAATTCTCAGCACTACATTTTGGTTTAAGTGTCTCTTATCTAGTAATCAGTATTACTCTTGTGTCCTCTCTGCTTGGCACATCAGGATCTCCAATAATGAAAAGTCAATAAGAGTACAAGGCTCAGTATTTCCATAAAAGGCTCTGATGAGACACATAATCTGACTTTGACTCAGTCATGCAACCCCTTTCCTTTCTCCCTTAATTTCTATAACTGATGAGAAAGTGGAGCACGGGGCTTTATCTCTGTTACTTGAAGATCAAAAGAAAATAATAAAAAGTTATGAAGTAACTTGAGGTATATAGAAAAAAATCTACATTAGAAACGCATTATTATCTACAAATAATTAAAGATCATTTGATAAATGCAAACGATTAATAAGGAAGGCAGGTGGCCTCTAATTTAAAATGAACTCAAAAGATTAAAAAGCACTGTCAAAAATTAAATCATAAGACAAATGATCATATATCTTTCAATTATAGTTTACTTGATTTGTTTGAAAGAATTAAGAAAAATATGCAGTTATGTCTTAATCTAGAAGCTGTTTATTATTTCAAATGGGCAGCAATGTCTCAAATTATGAGCACTTTTTTGTTTTGCTCTTTATAAAAAGAGAGAACAGATGAATCTCTGGTCCATTTCAATCTATTTTCTTTTGTTGCTAGAATTATTACATTCTAAGGCAATTCTAAGTCACAAGAATCTGTAGCTGTAATAGGAAATTAAATATAGCAATTAACCTAAGGCTACTCATAATTGATAGCATAAAGCAACATTCTTGTATTACAGCATCACTAATTAAAAAAAACAAATGCATACACAAAATGTAAATAAACACAAGCCAAAAATTCCCATCATATTAAAGCCTAACAGTAAAATGATACTATATTACAAAAAGCATATGTTACTGGTTATTTGGGGATACTGAAAACTCAAGCCTACTCATCAACTAACCCTCATCTGTCAGGTGCACAAGTTTCTAACATTTAATATCATCTTATCAGACATCTCCTTTGCAGTAAATTAATGTCAAAAATTTCAGGAAGCTGCTCAAGGTCATGGAGGTTAAAAAAGAATTGTATCGTAGCTCCTTTTGATTTATCTCAAATTTTAAGATGACAGATAAGGTGGTTTTAAAGTGCTGACAGTTTATTTGTTGCTTACAGTCTCTTTCAGATAAACTCAGGATAGGTTGGGTGGTAGGGAATGATACTCTCTCCTCTCGTTGAAAATCCTTGCAGAACTTAAAACAGATAATACCAGACAGCTTTTGATCAACTGACTGGGGTAGCTGTTTATATACTAGATATTGACTGACTTTCCTTTTTTCTTCCTCATTGGTATGTGCTATCCCATAGATGAATACTTACTATTACTCATATATTCTGTTTTTATTCTACCGTAATCAATGATTTAGACTCAGCTGATTTCCTCTAAACTGAAAATTAAGTGATGCATAATATTTGCTATTTTAGCATAATATTTGCTATTTTAGTTGTTTGCTGTGTAGAAAGGAACTGGTCACTTGTTTTTAAGTTAAAGTGTATAAACGCAAACTTGAGTATGAGCTTAAATCAGAGAAATTTGCTTTGTCTCTATTTGCACAATTAAAAAGATATATACGATTTTTAAGGGAAAATGTTTATTCTCAAAATTCATAATCACATTTAGTGGAGTGCAAATATTGTGTCATGTTACTACTTTGTTATCAATATAACTATCTGTCCAAAAGAGTAAGTCAGAATCACAATGGATTGCTTTGCCTAACTTCGAAAGTTAAGGACAGTGTAAACCATCAACATTTCTTCCTGTTCATACTGAGTGCTATTTCCTTAGAACTAAAACTTATATTTCTGCCAAAGTGATTTTACGAGTATTACAGTGTGTTATAATAGTCAATAGAAGCAACTGTTAAAATACCAAGTATCTGGAAGTTCTGAATTGCATATCAAGGGGCTTGTAACTGCCATTGGTAAAAAGGAGATTTACAGTACCAAACTGCAATTAGTTTTAGTGTATGTTAGCCCTGGATATCCACAGTACATGAAGAAGGAATGGATGGGTGAGTAGATGGATTGGATGGGTGGATGGATGGATGGAGTGATGGATGATGGATGGATGGAGAGATAGATGGGTGGATGGACGGGTGGATGGATCATAAATATCATTCTTCTACTCAATATGAAGTGCGGCCTTGATTATGGTAAGTTAAAGTGATTGCCACCGTAATAACAAATGGGAGACCAGACAGAGGGATATTAATAATTAAAAAATTTATCTCAATGTTAGCTCAGATAGTAAAATATAAATTAACACAGGACACATTAAAAGCACCAAAATATTTAAAGAAGCCAAAAGGGACAAACCAGGAAACAGTATGTAATTGCAGTTACACAGAACTACTCAATTTCTAACTCTTTAAAGAAGAGGAAAATATGCTATATCTATGCACAATGCAAAAAGTATCTATTCCTTGGCTTTTTAAAAAACTGAGTAGTCAGAAATAATTCAGTTCATAAAAACTACTGATACAAATTCAATCTCAGCCTAATATGGTATTAGAATAATATCAACATAAATAATAGCTTCTGTGTAGTGGGTAACAATGATAAGTAATTTCATTTTAATTAAATGTCAGTATGAAAATTCTATTCATATTTGTCATGCTAACTATGCAGACCATGTACAAAGGAATCCAAACAGCTGTTTGAATGTGGTATTTTCATTCAAAGATGTTGTACCTGCTGGCATTCTGATTAGTGTTTACTCATTTTAGCATTAAAATACCAAGTTTAATTTTTGACATACTGTGTTAGCACTACCAATATGATATAAGATAACCATACAGAAAACCACTTTGCACAGTAATTACCCAATGACCTATTTGCACGAGTACTACATCACAATTATATGTCAAGTAGCAGCCAAGACATTTCTTTGAATTTAGTTCAGATTGTCAAATTAGAGTTCCTCTTCATTACCAGAAGTCTGATTTAGAATCAGTGTGCAGATGAGAAGCCCCAGGAAATGGCTTTGAGTTCTGGTTACTGCAGCCAGGACCACTGGCCTCTGAGACACCTCACTGAAAAACAGAAATGCACCCCTGAGCTCTTGGGGAGCAAGCTTCTGCTTCATTTCAGCTCACACAACCTGCCTGAGCCAGGATCCCTTCTTTGGGGCACGATCTACACAAACACGCACGGCAGCTTTGGCAGAACTGTTAAAATAAATCACAGTCTGGAGACCCAGCAAAACACACTACCATAGCTATCTCCAAAGTTAACATAGGAAATATCTGTAAGATTTCGGTGGTCAATAAGGAGGTATCTTAAAATTGTCTTAGCCAAAACAATATCTAGGTCATTTCCAATGATGGCAAAGGTGCTTCTTCTCACCAGCTAATTCTCCAACCTGCACTTGGTATATAAAATTAAGCCCAATATTAACATCGGGTGTAAAAGATAGTCTGATGTTTTGTATTAACTTTAAAATAGTTTTGTTTTGTTTTTTTTTAAGTTGAGGGAGGGGATACAATTTCAGACTGGCAAATTGCTTTTACTCTCAATTATTTTATGTTCAAAATAGAGATATTTAAAGATTTTGCCTCAGTTTACCCTTTCCTTTCCTGAATCCACATCCCGTTTGTTTTTCTTGAACCCTCTGTGCAACCCCACTTACGCCTCCCATAACACATGACACACGTGTGCGCACACACACACATGCAGCTACTCCCAACCTCTGAATCCCCAATAGCATTATCTTAGTGCCTGTTATTTTATATGATAATTGTGCACTTACCTATTTCTACCCTTAGAACTGAAACTCTTGAGGGCAACACCAGTCCACAATACAGTGTCTGCTAAATTGTAGAACATTGATAACTTTGGTTAAATAATAAATTTATTACAAAGTTCATATATACATTGGGGAGAGGAAACTTTGTCACCTCTTTAAAGAGGAAGCATGTCTCTAGAGATGAATTTCTGGTAACAGAATTAGAGTACAGGGCTATCACAGCAAAGTATTACCAATAGTAATAATAATGAATAATAATAATAAGATAATGATGGTGATAAAGAACTCTTTATCCGCGGCAGCAACTGTATGGTTTGGCCCATGTTTTATGCTCAGCCCATCAGTCGGGACGCAAGAGGCAGCATGTCATACTGTTTAAGAGTTTTGAGTCCAGTATCAAACTGCCTTTTCAAGTCCCTCCTCCCACACTTACTAGTGATGCAATATTGAGACAATTTACATAGCTTCTTTGTGCCTCATCTTCCTCTTCCATATATTTTGAAGACTCATCTACCTCAAGGGTTCCCTGAGAGGATGAATGAATTAATATATGTATGGCACTTAATAGTATCTCTGGAATATGATATAGTCTATAAGTGTGAGCTATTAACATTTCTGTCATATAGTAAGCACACAAAATTTTTCAAAGAAGTGAGTAAGTTGCACAAATGAACACATACGTAAACCAGATGGATACAGAAGTTGAGAGTGTCAAAATGCTTTAAAACATCCTTTACCTGAAATTGAAAAGGGATTAGGTAGTTTTTATTTAAATCCTTTTGTCATGCAGCAAAACTCTTCATTACACCTTAACATTTTTTGCTTTGCTGAAAACATTTGTCCAGTCATTTTATCATTAATTGCACCTTTTCTTGTACTCTAGAAATTATCCAATTACCATTATAACCACTTCATAACTACCCGGACTATGTTTCTCTATGCTTGTGGAAAATAGGCTTCCATTAGTTTCCCAGAAAGAGCAGAAAGAAGAGCTGTCCTTCTGCCAAGCCCTGAGTGCTTGCCCAAAAAGGAACCTGCTGGGCATAAAAATGGAGATGGGACTCACAACTCAACCACAATCATTCAGTTGAGAAGAGGTTTACCACAGTCTTCCCATTACGACTACATCCATGGTCTTGACTACTTCCCCCACGACACACAGTCTCTACCCTCTTGGGCTCATGTTTGTTCCTTCCAGAAAGTTCTTAGCACTTCTATGAATATACATGTGTATCCATTTGGAGATCACCCATAGAACTTCAGATATTTGTAGTCATTCAATCAGTGTTGCTTATTTTTTTTAATTAATTGATTTATTTGAGAGAGAGAGAGAGAGGGAGGGAGGGAGAGGGCAGAGGGGCAGAGGCAGAGGGAGAGAAAGCCTCAAGCAGACTCCCTGCTGAACATGGAGCCTGATGCAGGGCCAGTCCCACAACCCTGAGATCATGCCTTGAGCAGAAATCAAGAGTCTGATGCTCAACCCACTGAGCCACTCAGGTACCCTTCAATCAGTGTTGTTTAAATGTCACCTGGTAGATCTTCTGAATGGAAAGGAGACAACATTTTGTAAAAGGGCATATGGGAGACTTTTTCTCCCCTTCCCAAATTAATCCTGAGTGAATTTTACTGTCTCTCAATTAAGCTGCATAGAGTCCAACAGATTTCAGAAACGTCATTAAAATATACTACTTCTACCTTTTAATTGCATTAATTATATATAATATTAATTTTGATTTTGTTGAAATGTTGGGGTTTTCTATTATCTTAAGGAAATGTTACCACTGAAGTGTAGCCTCTTACTTTTTATGAAAAAATGAATGTAATTGTTGTCTTAAATAGCACGTCTGTAAAATTCAAGTTAAAGATAATTATCTGTCATGGTGAGCAATAAATGCTTTGGATTGGATAGAAACAAAAAGTCCCTGTAGATTAATTTCAATTATTTTGAAAAACATTATACAATCCATAATACAATATATTTCCCTTTTTGTCCTAGCCGTCAGGAAACTCAGAACAGCCCCAGTGGGCAATAACAAACTCCTCGTGAGTCCTAATGATATGTACTTCTTCTGTTGCCTTTCAATATTGCCTACTTTGATTTTTCTTTAGTATCTTCTCTCGCTATCTATATGTGCAACTTATAATTTTCTTAACTCTGTCTTGAAGCAGGCAAGTATAACTTTTAAATAAGTAAATCCATTGTTTTTTTGATAACTTGAAACTATATGGCTAGCGTAAAAAGACTCTGGTTATTTTTCACCATAAAAATCAACCAGCCATACCATTTCCAATATTTAAAAAGATAACATTTTTATACAATATGGGACCCTCTAGTTGGTCTACTTTTAGAAAGATGTTCTTAAGTTTTAATGTAGCAGAACTTTCAAAATTATATCTATATAGTTTAATGTTCTCTCTTGTAATGCTTCAAGAACAGAAAGATTGCTTTCATTCCACAACATAAGATGTATGCAATATTTATTTATTAATCTTTAGATCATTCAGTAATAAATTAAGGACACTTGAGTCAAGTTTAGGGATAAACCACAATGCTTTTCTTTCATTACTGTTTTACTTATAACATTCTTATTTTTTATTTTGTACATGTGGATTCTTATAGAGTCTTTCCTCTTTACTTACAGACTTGTAGCTTTATATAAAAGCTTATTTTACTTTCAGCCAAAATCACTCCAAGTTCCCCTCACCTCATTCCCTAACAACAGCAGAACCTTCCAGTCATGTTTTTGAAGACTCTCTGACTAACATAACGCAATTGATGAAACTTCCCAAGGCCAGCTTGTGTAATACTTCCATGCTCCAAAATACATAATATATATGAATATATAATATAATGGCTCCTTCTAACCCGCCATATTGAGTTGAAATTCCTCCAAAAGTCAAGCTCTGTCATATCCTAGACCCATTCTTCATAGCTAATCTCATTTCCTGCCATCAAAAACCTATATTTACCTTGAATTCTCAGCAGGTAGCACCCCCCAAGCCCCCATATATGCCATGTTAATGCCTAAAGTTGCACAGACTTTTCCTCATATCTGAACTAAGATTGTTACTTCCTTCTATCTACATAAAATCTATACATTCATTAAAACTTATTTTAAATTTTACTTCCTCCATCCTTGGGAAATACACTGGACCCTAAATTCCCATTGGTTTTGAGACTTTTTTTTTTATCATTTAACAATACTATTCATAATAATAGCTACCATATACTTGCGCACCAAAGACTGTTCTAAAGCACATTATGTGTACTCTTTCTCTTAATATTCACACTAAAATTTCGAAGTAGAAAATATTGTCATCCATATTCTCCAGGAACTATAAGTTCAAGAAAGCTGCCTGAGCTCAAATGGAAGAGCTGAAATGCAAACTCATGGCGAGTTGACAGTCAAGGCCATGCTCTTACCCACCTTCAAAGCAGTTAACACACCACTCTTCTTCTTCTTCTTCTTTTTAAAAATATTTTATTTATTTATCAGAGAAAGAGAGACAGAGGCAGGCAGAGGGAGAAGCAGGCTCCTTGCTGAGCAAGGAGCCCAATGTGGGACTCAATCCCAGGACCCTGGGATCATGACCTGAGCCGAAGGCAGACGCTTAACTGACTGAGCCACTCAGGCGTCCCTCTTCTTCTTCTTTTTAAAAGTACTTTTATTTATTTATTTTTGCAAGAGAGAGAGAGAGAGAATGAGCCGGGGGGAGAGAGGGGCAGAGAGAGAAGCAGGTCCCCGATGAGCAGAGAGCCTGATGTGGAACTCGATCCCAGGATCCCAGGATCATGACCTGAGCCGAAGGCAGATGCTTAACCGACTGAGCCACCCAGGCGCCCGACACACCACTCTTCTTGAAGCCAGCACAGCACCCGCCCTCTCATCCCCTCCACCTGAACTGCTGGAACAGAACTGTCTGAGTAGAAAGCCCAACCTACTGCCTTCTGTGTGAAACATGCATTTAAAAACATGCTTTTATCACATCCACTGTGGATCATTCAGGCAGATTTTGTGAAAAATAAGTGGGTGAAATAAGGAAAAACAAATCAAAAGTAAACTCCAAATAACTTGATAATCCTAGATCTGGACAAAAATCTCTGTCATCTTACAGCACCCAAACCCTCAGAAATTTAGATAAAACTGACTTGAGACCACATAATCACCCCAGATTCCACAGATTATAGATGTCAAGTTCTGCTAGAGCTTCTCCAGAATTTTGGTAGGTGATGGGCAGTGGGATAATTTACTTACTAATAATGGCTTCCGTCTCCTGAGCTAAACTGCTGTATATGCTCCTTCTATGCTTGAATGTCTCACCTTCCATAAGAAAATCCCCAACTGCAAGCATTTGTGAACAGCACAGACCCTTTGAAGATTAGTGAAGAGAGACAAGACAAGACTTGGCAACAACAAGACAAACACATTAAATGGGCAAAGAGTGGATCCTCACAGAGTCCCAGACTCCATCTTTCCTCCTAAGACTCTCCTCTTCTCTTTCCCCATCTTGCTCTTTTCAGCAGCAAAACCAACAGTTTCCTCTCCTGATTGCAAGGAAGGAGCATCACTTCCTTTGATATGTTGATGGCCACTTCGTTCTTTTCCACAGCATCTCATCTTTTATATCAAGTGGCAAGAGGTTTATCACAGTGTTTCCTCAAACAAAATATACTTCTTTGTATTATCAATGAATATAATACATTTCTCATTGCTTATTTATGTGCCGTGTGTGTGTGTGTGTGCATATGCTTACAGGAACATTTTTTAGGGATACCAGGTACAGCTTTTCAGGCACATTGCACAAAGAAGTTATTTATTCCAGTTATGCTTATGAGTGCAGAGCTACAAATAACTTCAATATAAAAACCTAAAAGTTATCAATCCTGTGTAATAAATATTTCAAAGAGAAGCGTATCAAGCGTAACTCTCTGATGATTACTCCCTAAATGGAATCCAGGCAATCTCTACTGAACTTTTCACATGCCTTTCTGTATCATCCACCCAATACCTTCTCCTGCTCCCAGCACTGGCTCTGCTTCTCTCTTCTCCTCTGTGCTCACCCCCCATTTTCCTCATTGGCCCACACCTTTCTCATGTTTGTTTCCGAGGCCTTCATGATTTTGTAATTTTGGTCACCCATCTATTTTTCTCTCTTTTCTCTTCCTGTTTCTAGTCTTCCAAAATGGCTATAAAATGGAATTAAAATATATACCTAACACTGAAGATGATTAGTTCAATAAAATTTTATGTCAATGATATTAATTTTTTTAAATATCAAAAGATATCCTTTTCTTTATAAAATGTCAGCACATATAAAACCTGAATATAGATACACTAAGAGATCACACCGATAGACCAATGATCCATAATTTAAATTTTTTTCTCTCTCCATATATATAGTATCACATATGAGTATTGAGAAGTGTTACACTGAACATGTGATATATATAGGATATATTCATTCAAGAAAAAATAAATGGAGTAACAGCCTGTGAACAAATACACTTTAGTTCTGGGATTTTACTATATTTTAAAAAATAATATGGAGGAAATATCATTTCTATTGTTTCTATTAATATTAGAATAACATTCTAGGAATATATAGAAAGAAACAGTATTGGTGTTAATATCTGCCTTACTCTTTATCTAAAAGAACTCAATATTTTGCTGATCTATTTTCTATAAATACTTAGAACTTCTATGTTTTGAAAGATTGAACTTTAAACTTTCATATATATGCAATTTTTGCAACTTCAACTGTGTACCTTTTGGTTTCAACAGGATCTTGGTGCTGTAGATTTAGGTGACAGGATGATAAACAGGCCATTATTTGCAGCTGTATTATCTACTCTAAAATATGTGGCCACATTAATTTGTATCATTTGTGTTGTTAATGTACACTGGCTTAATTACCAGGGTGAAGCCACAATATGTGATATAATGGGATGTGGGACCGTCATGCAATATCCTAATTTATCAAGCAGCATATTCCCTTAACATTATTACAGCAGATTAGAAATGCCACCTCCTGAAATCTCCTTCCCAAAATCAGAACAGTCTGAGAGTACAGTAGTCCTCAAGAGAAAAATTCTGCTTTGCTCTATTAAACATTCTCCAACAAACACAAGTTAAATAAGGTAAAATGAGATAGTTCACACAAGATGATTTTTCACATTTTCATGAAAAATGTGTTTCTATTTTCAGGACAATAATTCTAAGCTTTCTAGATTGAGAACAGTTAAGCTAGGAGTGTAAGACTCATTGGTATTTGAAAAAAATTAGGGAAAATTTTATTGTCTTTATTATGCAGGGGTGAAAATATCTACAGGAAACAATATTTCTCATATTTGTAGAAAAAGTATTTTAATGGGTGAAAGGGGGGATAATATCCACTTAGATTATTATATTTTTTTAGGTTATTACTTCTCTAAAAACTTGAAAACTCAATGAGAATAATTCTCAACTTGAGTTTGAGGACATGGTGCTTATTTACAAAAACATGTCTTGATGGACATTGTTACAAAGATTAACCAGCCTGGAAAACCAGAAGGGTAAAAACCTCAACCCCACATGCTTTTGTTGAAAAATATTTTTGTTTGCAATCTCGAGCCCACAAACCTATTTTTCCTTATTTCTCCCTGAGGCTGGCAGTACAAATAATGGTACTGAACTTCATACCATCTTGTCAAATTCATCTTGTTATCTTCAGTGTAGTGACTGATCCATAGTAGATGCTCTTAAGTATTTGATGGCTGAAATGGATGGGCTATGATTATTTTGTTAATTTACAGATATAAAACATGACCTCCTGTGTCTGATACTTAAATTTGGAATTATTTAAACATGTAATAAAACCAATTATTTTCATCTTGATAATAATTTAGTATATGTGGGTAAAAAAAATGAAAGAAAAATATTGGAATTTCTAACACCTTATAATTTGGTTAATAGCTGAAAGTAGCAAATAAATCCTCAATTAAAGTTTCCTTCAGTTAGGAAGAGTTTTCTTTCAGCAAATAAAAGTTAAGCCACTATTTTATTTTATTTTATTGATCCTACACCTAACATGGGGCTCAAACTCAGGACCCCGAGATCAAGAGTCACATGCTCTGCAGACTGAGCCAGCCAGGTGCCCCTAAACTACTATTTTAATAATTGAGTCCTACGATTGTACCTAAAAACAAAATTAATGTATTATATCTCAATATGATGGATAACATTCTGGAATTAATTCAAAACATGAAGAAATATATAAACTATTAAATGCGAATACTTCAACCAGCTTAATTCTCGACAGTGCAGGCTTTGTTCCTGGATGTTAATCTAAAGATAAAAATCTCAAATGGTAAAAGTGAGATAAGTTTTGTCAATCATAAATTAAACCAAAGACAAGTAAAATTAATTATCTCAATATATAAGGAATGTACTGGGAGAGACTGCGTTTGCAGGATACTGACAAGTATGTGAGACTAACATGTTGGCAGGAGTTGACACACACAGGGTTTCCATAAGCATGAAGCTGTTTGGAGACAAACTACATGACATTGTCCTAGGACAGGATCCTTCCCTGTGAAGGAATGGTTAGTCTCTTAGTGACCTCTCCTTCAGCCACATTTCCCAGAGGGTAGAATCCAGATACCCTCTCAGTGCAATCCTCTCAAGAATATCCTCTTATTCTTTAGCATGGTCTGGCCCAAGTTGGCTCTCAGTAGAAGTTATTTGAATTCCTTGGTTCTGGGCATACTGGGAAGCTCTGAATTGTTAAGGATGCCTGCAATGAATGACTAAATGTTCATTTTAATTTTGCTTAGGGTACTGGATTTACAAAGCCATTAACCCATTTTTTTAAAGCTTCTCCGCTCTGTGATTTGTTAGTTAACTCCAACTGCTGGCCAGAAGGAAAGTCCACTTCAGAAAGAATAGAAGTGAAGACCAGTCCCTGACGGGGCAGATTTCTCTCTTTCTCATAAAATGAGTTATGAAAATCTTTCTAGTAACTGGATCAGTGACCTCCCTAGCACAACTTTTTAGTTGTTATATATAGAAATTTTGAAATATGTATGTGTGTGTGTAGAGAGAGAGAAAGAGAGAGAGAGGGAGAGAGCAAGAGGTAGAGAGAGAGGAAGGGAGAGATGGAGGGAGAGAAGGAATGGGGGGCAGAGGAAGAGTCTTTAAAAAGAGTTACTAAACAAAATAACCTTTATACTTTTAAAGCTCACTGCACTGCTTTTTTTCCTTTTAATTCCTTTCAAACTATATATTATTTTTCCTTTAGTATTTGAGATATATATTTAGCAGTATTTTTTTCAAATTAGGAAAATCAGAGGAATAAAAAACAGCAAACACCAAACCAAACATAAAAGAACAATACAAAATAAAATGACAGCATGAAAGTTTATATTCCTATATTTGACAAAATTCTATAGATGGGATGGGTTCAAAATTACTTTCTCCTGAGGAAAAATTCATAGTGTGAAATAAAATGCACTAATGTATTTAGTTACTAAATGTTGATATATAATTATAATACATTGTTTCCAGGAATATACCTCTATTATGAAGATATTTGCCATCAGATACCTCGTATTACAGGTATTTCCATGATATTATTAGCCAGCTCTGGACTTGAACTAAGAAGTAAACAATCACAGATGCCTAGGATGAATAATTACATAGAATGATTTTCTTTTTCATTTTCATTAAAAGAAGTGAAAGAATTCAGTCAGGTCTAAAACTGAACAATTTCCCCCCAAAAAAGAAAGAGGAAGTAAGGGACGAAGGGAGACCAACCCGACAGTTTTTGCTGATTATAGTCTCATAAGTCTAAAACTTTCTTGTGTAAACTCCTTTGTTCACGGTATTACAAATTTTATTTTATTTTTTTAAGATTTTATTTATTTATTTGACAGAGAGAGCGAGAGCGAGAGAGGGAACACAAGCAGGGGGAGTGGGAGAGGGAGAAGCAGGCTTCCCCTGGCAGGGAGCCCGATGCAGGGCTCGATCCCAGGACTCTGGGATCATGACCTGAGCCGAAGGCAGACACTTAACGACTGAGCCACCCAGGTGCCCCAGTATTACAAATTTTAAAAAGCAGTGATTGTACTGGTCATTTATATATTATTTTTATTGTTTCAATTAAACACAATTTTATTGACTTTTTAAAAATTATATTTATTCATTTTTATAATGAGAACATAATCTCAGTGTGTTTACATATTCTTTCTGTCTTTACATATTATGAGCACACCTATATGCCAAACACATAGCCAGGTGCTAAGGTTTAATACTATGCCTGCCTTCAACTCTTTATTGGCAGGGGTCAACAAACTTCTTCTGTAAAGGTCCAAGTAGCAAATATTTTGGGCTTCACTGGCCACATATGGTCTCTATGGCAGTCACTAAACTTTCTAAAAGCAGTGTATACAATACATAAAGAGGCGTGGCTGCATTCCAATAAAAGTTTGTGGACATTAAAACATGAATTTCATGTGTCATAAAATGTTACGCTCCTTTTATTTTCTAAAATCATTTTTAAAAGTTTTAGCTACAAGCTATACAAAAATGGAAACTCGTTGAATTTAGCCTTTGAGCTGTAGTTTGCTGACCCTCGGTTCATAGTATTTAAAAAAGTTTTTCTTATATGATTGATATTTCTATATAATATTTCCCTATCCTCGGAAGTCTCATAGACCCCTCTCTTACAAAATTTTTAAGGATTTATCATCAGGTTTTTATTTCACAGAAAGATTTTCATCTTTTGCCATCTTAGTACTCTTGGTTCCAAACTGATTCTAGAAAATGGGGGGAAAAAAACAGAATAAAATGGAATATTTTGTAGCTGGCAAGGGAACTCTACTGTAATTTCTGCTGTCTCTATTTGAAAAAGGAGCATGGAAGAATAAGAAAAACAGTTTCCAAAACTAAGACAACCACTATGTATCAATAAAACAAATCTCAGCTCATTTGAGCAATGCTCTGCTATACACTGGCAACATTCTTGGCACTGACTCTGCAATTAAGATATCTGAATGTACTAGGGGATACATACAGCTGCTGTATGTTTTAATTTAAATGAGCCATTAAACTCAGCTCAGTTGTCTAAACTGACGTGATACATGCAGAAATCTGAGGCTCAGAGTGCTTAATAGGCTTGTCCACGAGCACACAGGTAGTTTCAAATCCAGGTTTGTTTTTGTTTTTGTTTTCTTTTCTGATTCCAATATAAATGCTCTTTCTCCTATGACCTGACTCCAAGGATTGGGGTGGGCACACTCATATTTTCTCAGAAGGAAGTAGGAAACTAAGCATCTTAGCTTCTAGCTCACAAGTAATTAGTGACAATTTAATTGGAATTTAAAGTGTTTCACTGCATTAATAAATAATTAACACCAATATAGAAACAGTGTTGCGCTGCTCGAGAATTGTGTGTTAGCAGATAAGCTTTCCACAGAACCAGTTTAAACAAGTGCAGGAGTGTCCTGCATAAGTATTTCTTAGTTCCATCATCATGGAAGCACCAGACTGATTTGCTCTCTCAGGCCTGAAGTTAGGGGATGCATTTGCTGTACTTGGGTTTAAAATGGTCTCCATGTTCAAGTTGGAGAACTGAACAAGGTGATGTCTGAGGTTCATTGCCATGGTACTGCTTATGTAAATGCAGCCGTAAAGAAAGACCCTCCCCACACATACATGCTTCTCTCCTCTCCTTAAACATATAAATTAGGTTATATACGTAATTACTAGTTATTATAGCTTAAATATTTTAAGGTAAAATTCTCATTTGTCTTATTTGTCTTATCCTATTCTGCCAGTCATCTTCAAGTTTATGGTATAAAAAAGTATCCATTTACTTGTTAAAACTGTAATAACACAAGAGAAAAAAATGAACAATTCCATGTTTTATTACCAAACTTAAAATAAGTATTATAAATATTGAAATAATGAAATAGGCACTCTTTGTGTTAGAATATTTGACACAGAAATGTATTTTGTATTAAGGATTCACCTCACCTTCATGTTTCTGCTCTGGAATACAAAATGAGATAATTTCCTATAATGAAATTTCTTTTTTAATAAAACAGACTGTGGGTGTGAAGTTTGCCTTTCCCTATTAAAAGAGTAAAAGAAAATAAAGACAAATTTTAAATATGACTTAGAATATAAATATTCTCTTTCTGAACGTCCAAATCACTCATACATAATATTGAGTAACTAGGCAGGCAGCAGGGCTTAATCTGATTTGAACTTGTTGATTTTATATCACTCTGGTGAATACTGAAAATGACTAAGGACAGACTTACTCTTTTTATAAATTCAAACAAGATTTTAAAAGAAAATAATGAATCAATGCACAAAGGAAATTAAACTATAGTCAACATTTTCATTGTTTATTTAAAATCTATGGATGCATAAAATAAGTCATATGCCTGAATGCAACTGTCTACCTCCCGCCTTTTGATTATCTTTATTTTTCCAATCAAATTAATATGTACCATTAAGTGCTAAGGGATTTATAAACATAAAAATATTCCTCTCTTTGTTCTCTGAAGTTCACTCTTTCTATAAGAAGAGGGGAGAAAATTTGTACGAAGGTGAATGGAAATGAGCAGCCTTTTCTCCTTACACCACATCAATTCCCATTTGTCTGAGTGGGTGGTTAGGTCTATAGCACAAAATGCATTAGCTTCACTCTATTATTTGTCTTTATACTGTAGGCAGGTCAGAAGACTGGTTAAATTATCCACAATTGTACAAAGTACAGGAGCACTTACAATTTCCTGATTTTATGAATATATAGTTATTTTATTAAGTTTCTCTATTAAGAAGCTGTATTCATTCAGGCAGTCAACAAATCTTAATATCTGTACGACTCATCTAATTTTTCAAATACATATTCTCAAATCAGTAAAAAATAATTCATTTCCCCATATCTTTCAACCTAATGTGCACCCTAGTGGCTGAACCAAGGAAATATAAACCCTTTATCACATAATTATGTACATTGGAATCAATTTTCTAATTCAAAGAATGGGAGGGGAATTTAATATTCATTTAAATATTTAGCTACAACAATTTTTGTACTTCTTCTTAAGCAGCTGTAACATTAAAAAATGTGTAGATTTTTTTTTACAGGTAAGAGAACAATAACTTTTCACATGTGTTTATAATTTTAAGTTTCAAATCTGAAATTTTTTTGTGTTTACATTACCAAAACCTTTTATCTAAGCAGCAAAACTGTGGCAAACTTAAAAATAGCTCAGTTTGAGATTCTTGTCATATTACCTCTATATAATCAAACAAATGTATATGAAATCTCCCCATCTAAGGCAGTATCTAAGTAAGTATGTGTGTATAGATAGAAGCACATGATCAGAAGTCATAAACCTTAAAAAAATGCTAGTGTCTACTGGAAGCTCTTCCCCTGTGGCATTCAGTTTATTTCTGAGGTCAACTTCGAGGTAAGAACGAGTCAGAAAATAAGCTCATATCTTTGCAAACGAGGATTTTAGAGAAAAAAAAAATATAGCTGCAGGACACTGGGGAGATGGTGTCCTGACAGGCAACTTGTTAAGTTCAGCAGGCTTATCTGCCTCCCAGCACCTGCAGACATCAGTCTCCCTGTTTGCCAACCAAACCTTCTAATGCTAATTCCATGTCCCAGTGGAGACACCTACTTTGAAGAGCTATTTCCCAATGTAAATTATTAAATTGATCGGATGGCCCACAAATTGACCTCATGTGAGTTTCAGCAGTGTGAGTCATCCCCCCTTGGGACAGGCAAATTTTATTATTATTTTTTTAAAGGCAGAAAGAATAATTTGAAAGCAATTCATTCTTTAGGAAAAGACAGCAACAACTGAAATGCTCCCTCCTGTGGAATATCCTTTTTTCTTTACTTGCTTTTTTCTTTAAATTTGCATTAACGTTGCATTTGCCTCTATGTGACTCTTAGCAACGCTTGCCGTTCCTATTGAGATCTTCCGATTTGTTTCAGATGGATATTCTAACCACCTGTGTGTTTTTAATGGCGTCATCTGTCCTATTTTAATTATATATTAAAAGTTTGTCATCAACAACATACACAACCCTGCATATAGGCTTACAGACGTGAATTGGGTTACGACTGAAGGATGGTCACTAACTACAGTGGGGGTGGGGATAGCAGCCGTGAATTACTGCTCTGTTCTGCCCAGGTGGACAGGGTCAGACTACCCAGGCCCTTGAAGTTACAGAAGGATTTGGGCTCCTATCCCAGAACAACAGGAGGTCATTCAAGGGCTTTTAGCAGGGAGTGACACAATCACATTTTTATTTGAAAAGCTCATTCTGGCTGAGTGTGAAGAATGGCTGAGTGTGGAGAAAAGCAAAATTCTTAATGATTTGGGAAATTGCCTGTAGAGACAGAAAAAAAAAAAAAATAGGGTAGGCTAGTCTGTCCCTGAAGAAGTTTCTACTGAAAAAGATTTTAGTGGTTAAATGGCATTTACCTTGGTAAACTGATCACTGCCCAGCTTTGCAGAGTCAGAAACAAGTTGATTGGACTCTGTTCTTATGCTAGAGGTTTTATGCAAAATCACTGAAATCTCAAAACTAAAAAAAAGGGACGGGAAGCTATTCTTGTTCCCATTTCACAGATGAGGAACCTAAGGCTCAGATAAAGCAGTTTTCCCAAGTGACAAAATTAGGGGTTAAAGCGAGAGTCAAATTCACTCTGTATGATTTCAAACCCCATGCTGTTTTTAGCTCAGCATGTAGCGCCTCTGTTGAGAAAGGCCATTGCCCATGGACTAGGGAGTCTCCTGATAAACTAAATGCTTAGGAAGCCCCAGCTCCTTAAAAAAAATCTCAGAATATGGGAGATTGATTATTCATGGGCTCATTTTAGAGTTTCTGTGAGAAAGCTTTAATATGGTCAGCATAAGAGAAACTCTTGTCTGTTATTGACCCTAACATGACAAAGGGAAATGTAACATTTTCTTCTCAAGGAATCACATTTTATCTAACAATGGCTGACTTCTTAATAAAAACTCTACACGTTTTCTCTTTGGTATACAAATTTTAGAATTTTCACTAGCACAGAAGATCAATGTTAACCAGATTGTGCCTAATTCAGACGTTTCTGTGTAATAAATACAGATTGAGTAGTTTCCCATGTCATGAAACATGAGCAAGTGGAAATGGGGATGTGCTCATGATATTCCAAATTAATTAGGGATTTATATTATACCTGCTTTCAAAACTCATTTGAGATCATTGCTTTACATATTAATACTCATGTCTGTATCAAGTCAATATCTTCAGGCTGAACACTTAGCTTCTTTATTAAAGCTACTTTGCTTAAAGAGGGGATAATTTTTAAATTTGCTAATATCATTTCTTTTTGTGAGCTTAACCTACGTTATCTATTATAGGGAAATGAGTTAAATCTCATTCTACAAATTTCCAAGAAATGTCTACAGGCCTTGGATGGCTGTGAGAAGTGTTGCAGGGAATCTGAACCTTAGAGAAAAACTGGGTGAACATCATTCAGAAGCCAAGTGTCAAGTAGTTGTTAACACAACTCAGCAGTGAGCCATCAGCTGCAAGAGACATCTCAGAGCCTATTGGGAAGTGGGGTATGGAGAATGGAAGGGAAATCATTTGCTAGTCCAGATGGTGCAAATGAGTGTCTGCTCAGAAGACAAGCAGTGTTATCCCTCACCTACCTGCACCCTGTTTGGTGATAAATTGAGTTGTCAAAGCCCATCAGGCTCCCTCTATTGGAGATGACGATCATCCTTTAGGAAGGTTAATCTCATGAATGGCTGGTGAATTTATTGTTGGTACAATATTGACACTTTTATTACTTTTAAAAAGTAAAAATGGAGAACATCAGATAATACAAGGACTTTGTTTTGGCATCTTGGTTGCCAGTTAACTGAATTCAATTTTATTTAAGCAGATTGCAACTAAAACTGGAAGAATACAGAATTTGAAATCAGAAGATAGGGGATCAGGTTACCATGACTGCATTTATTAATTATGCCCTTGGCCAACCTGCCATCTTTCAAAACCTTGATTTCATAAAATAGGGAAAAAAGTATCAACCTTGTAAGACCTTTATGTAAGTTAACATATAACATATTTGAAAAGAGGTTGATACATTATAAAAGGTATAAAAATGCTTTTGATTTTATTATGGCAACCAGGTGAAATAACTGGAGTATCTTGTACTTTTCCTCTACATCAGTTGCTCCAAATTTTTTTAGATTGTGTAATCTTGTCAACAAAATAATTTTGAGTTTGCACACTCTCTAAAACGTGTATTTTAAAAAATAAAATATACGAACAATTATTAAAAGTTTGTCAACAACAACATACACAAAGTCAGGCTTACTATTAACAATAGCAGATTTATACACATTTCAAATTACTTTTCGGATAGTATTTTGTTTCCTTGGCCAATTTCTTATCAGATCTGATTAAATCATTATAGATCTTTTTGACAACATAAGGTGGCCAAGGAAGGGAGTATAAATATCAACTTTTCAATTTTGTTGCTATTTTTGCTTGAATTTTTAGTATAACATTCATGAGGCAATTTCCCTGTAAGAATCTTCCTTAGCTACTTTTCATTTTAGAAGAGTTAACAGATAAATACAATGTCTGTTGTCAACCTATCTTCTCTTCTGCTAAGGAAATACTGGCACTATGTAAAATATGATGAAATGACATAAGGACAAGTGCAGACCCCACTGTAAATTATGAGTAAAGCTTTACTTCTATTTTTTAGATAAAAATAAACAAAAATCGGAGATCAAAATTTTTCTTCCCCTGTCTCATATTCCATACTCATGTACTGCTAAAAATCTTTACTATGGGGACCACTCACCCGGCTAAGCCTACAAACACACACACTTTAATTTCTTTAAAAATATCCAGAGCCACTTATTTTTCTTGCATTATTATTTTTACTCCATTTATAACTAAGGATTTTAGTATTATAAAAAGAAGATGAATTTAAGACTTAAAATTTCCTGATCTACTGCATACCTCTTTATGAGACAAATATCACTAAAAATTTTCAGATACACTTGAGGTTTTGAATTTTCACAATTATTATGAAATTATAAAATATGACTTTGGATTTATGAAATATTCACTGAGCTGAGATTTATTTTAAATAGTAACATAGTTGGAAATTTGTGTTAGCTTACACTAAAGAGAACACAAAAATCAAATCTCAAGTGATATGTGATGAGGCACATAAGGTTTGTCTGGTTCATTTGTAAAATCACAGGCAGAATTATCTGTTTCATAATAATTGATAATATCCAGCACATAAGCATCCTATAAATATTTGAGGATTTAATATTCCAGTTTCAGAATCATGTAAGTATTGTTCAAAAAATTAAAGCTTTAATAATAAAATTGCTCCCTGGATCCATGGACCAAATTTTACCACACAGCAAGAGAAGCCCTAACTTCAGCTATGTGTGGTTCACACTCTTCTAGGACATTTCAAAACTTCAAATGTTCTGACCTATTATCAGACCATATTTTGTTTTGAGAACATGGCTATTGTGTCTACTGCTTCTGAATCGTGAACATAGCTCATTTAAGAAGTATAGCCTACTGTTAGCTGACAGTCAGAGGTCTCTCTGACTGAAAATACTTGGTGTCTCAGGAACCTATCTTGAGTCCCTTAGAAATTGGTCTTTTCTTCCTGAGAACAGACCAATAGTACTCTAAGTCATAAGATTTTTTTTTAAATCCCATTAATATCAGGTGAAATAGTATAAAAGTACTTTTCCTGAATCATGTTTCTGTGCCTGGTGAGTCTGGATTTGGACTTTACCTATACAATAAACCTGCTCTGACAGGGATCAGAGAGACTACGAAAGTCGTATAGTATATTCCAAAGGCAGGTGAGGTGGGCTGGGATTCCATCCAATCATTCACATCAGAAGAGACACACAAAGTAGCAGATACAGTGAGTGGAAGAATGGTCTGTAGTCAGTGTCTTTAAGCATCAGAAGACCTAACCACTTTGGAGCCATGACGCATTTTTCCCTTGCGTTTCAATAGCTGTCATTTTGGAAGCAAAAGGTATAAAGCACAGGCTTATGATCAAGAATGGGACAGAAACACTCAGGTGTAGAAACACTCCCATGAGTTTCCTAATCCTCTCCCCCATGAGGACTGGCTTTTATTCAGAGAGCTACAAATTATCAAGCCAAAAAATCTGGCTAATCAGGTAAGCACTTGTACCCATATCTCAAACAGCAGTGCTACCATAAACTTTTCTTTCTCCATTTCTTTATGTTTAGGTTTTAGGGCTTTTAGATCTTTGTAACTGAGAGAAACAAAGCATATACACATATTGTAAGGGATCCTTTATATAATATAGAATGGCCTATCTTTACTAATGGCCAGCAATGTGTTAAGAAATCTTACCTACATTATTTCACTTTATCCTTACTATAATCCTATGATATATGTACCTTTTTACAGGTAAGAGAACCTAAAGAAATCAGGTCATTTAAATGAAATCATACAGGTAGTAAGTGAGAAGCTAGTATAAAGATTTACATTTGAGTCTTATTTCAATGTGTTTTTGTTAAATGTTCAATTAGATAAAAATCATGACAGGAATACCAAGAAGGTACCATCTCTATCTCATCTTCTTGCTGATGCCTAAAATTCTATCATATAAGATTTATTCTTTAGTTGGAAAGCTACTCAACCTTTATTAAAATGAAAAATGCTGCTGGTTTATAGGATCATATTAAGCCATATCAATGTGTTAGACCTCAGTGTCAAGGAAAGCTGCATTCATTAGAATGTTCTCACGTTGGCAGAAAATTAAACTTGAGATGACACAAACAATATATAATATTTTGGTTCAAATAACAAAACATCCAGGCATAGAGACTTGACCAGGCACAGACCATGGAGAACTTTGATTCCTCTCTATAATTCTTGTAGATCAGTCCTTCCCCCTCAGTAGCCTTCATCCTCAGGGAGAGTGCAGGATGGCCACTCTTTTCAGTAAGAGTGACAGTCACTTCAGAAAACTTTCTCAAAGAGAAAGGAAGCTTTTTCTTCTCCCTCAGAAGCCCTCAGCAAATATCTGATATTATCTCATTGGCTCAAAGAATTTCTTGGCCAGCTCTGAGGCTGGTCACTCGCTGATTGGTTTATAGCTTCCCATCCCTGAAGACAGAACTCTGGCAAAGGGAATAGGGTTATATTAACAGGATTGGACCAGAAGTTAGCAAAACTGGATGGGACAACCCCAGGAGCTTTGAAAACACCCATGCCTAAACCACACCCCACACAAGTGAGATTAGAATC
This sequence comes from Leptonychotes weddellii, assembly GCF_054177405.1. Taxonomy (NCBI): domain Eukaryota; kingdom Metazoa; phylum Chordata; class Mammalia; order Carnivora; family Phocidae; genus Leptonychotes; species Leptonychotes weddellii. Next base: position 8,344,822 of record NC_138380.1, read on the forward strand.
CAGGGCTGGGGAGGTGAGGAAATGTATACAGTGAACAACTGATGGTCATATCTGTAAAAAAACAAAACAAAACAAAACAAAACAAAAAAACAAAAGCAAACAAACAAACAAAAACAAAACCCCTAATGATGTTAATGTGCAGCCAGAATTTTGAATCACTCTGATTCAGACTCTGGAATGGAGGTCACTCTACCACCTCATCCATGTAGCTGCAAGAGGAGTGGAGGGGTGGAGTGGAGGTGGGGGGAGTCATGGACACTGTATCAGGCCTTAATGTCAAAGGGCAAGGATTGATGTCAGGAAAGAAGTGAGATGGGAACTTGATTTCTTGAGATGAAAAAAAGGCAAGCATCCAGAGACAGGGAAGAAGAACTATGGAAAAAAGGAAGGGAGGAGAGAATATTAAAGTTTCTATTCCCTATTTCACTTCAGGGCCATTTTTAATAATAGTAGTAACTCTATTACTATGTATATAATTTAATTTATATAAGTATAGTTATAGTAATAACTATTATTATAACCTCCATTTACATAAAGCATTTAAAAATATTTTCATTTGCATATGTCATATTTTTGTTGTATTTGGAAGTTTCAGGCTTTTGTCAAATTAAAAATTCTCTGACAAAGATAATTATTTCCATGAACATGACAGCATGCATAAATTGAGATACAGTTCAAGTTTTAGTATTGTAAAAAATACCAAATCACTTTTAAGCATATGCTTGCTGCACTGTCCATCCAAACTCACTGAGCTTACAAGTGTGTATAGAATTTCACCATATTAATCTAAAACCTTCCCGAAAGAACATATAGATAAGTCTAGCTAAAACAACTTTCACACATAAAACTCAGAAGGTAGAATTATTTCTGCACAATATTTAATACATTTCAAACACACAGTATCTCACAGTGTAGTATTCATGCAAGAATGGCAGGCAAAGGAGTAGAAAGACACATCTAGAAAAAAAAAAAATGAGCCTTACCAAATATCCAAGTATCAAAAAGGCCTTAAATAAAAAAAGAAAGAAAATGAGAAAATATAAGAAATGCTACAAAAAGGCATTTAAAAATTATTTGGTTTCTTCCTTGATTGTAAAAATGAACAGATACTTAAAGTATCACAGAAATATGTAATTTAGAAATTAAAAGCTCTCCTAGCTCACCCAAGGGGATTAGTATACATATTAGTATATATATTATCAAATATATATATCACAGAAATATGTAATTTAGAAATTAAAAGCTCTCCTAGCTCACCCAAGGGGATTAATATATATATTAGTATATATATTATCAAATATATATATCACTGAAATATGTAATTTAGAAATTAAAAGCTCTCCTAGCTCACCCAAGGGGATTAGTATATATACTAGTACATATATTACCAAATATATATATAGAGAGAGAGAGAGAGAGGAGCATATATTCCTCCAGATTTGTGTATTGTTATAAAAATATTATTTCTCTTCTTGTTTTTCTAATTCATGTTTTTCATCTAGTTTTTTAGTCTTTAAACATCTAATTCATTTTTTCTAACAATAAGTTATTGCAGAATATATTTGATCAATCCCCAACTGATGAACACATACGTTGTTTACAATTTATCATAATTAATGTAATGCTATAATCAATATCTCTGAACAGATAATTTTGTAATCTCCTATTCATACCCATATTTCCATAGGATTATGAAATTTTATTAGAGATTTCCAAATTAAAAAAGCAATATTATTTTAAAAAGCAGTATTATTCAATTTGATGAGGAAAATAATTTGCTCACAATTTACACATGGAAAGAAGTAAAAATAATAAATTGTAAAGGAAGAAATAAAAGTTGCTAAAATACAGAAGATATTTCAACTGTAGTAGTAATCAAAGAAATGCTAATTTAAATATAGAGAGAAATTTTTTCACTCAGCAGAACTATTTTACATTCTTCCAAAAAACTAATAAGCATCTTTAAAATGTTATCAATCAATAATCAGGGGTGCCTGGATGGCTCAGTCGTTAAGGGTTTGCCTTCAGCTCAGGTCATGATCCCAGGGTCCTGGGATTGAGCCCCACATCGGGCTCCCTTCTCCGCGGGAAGCCTGCTTCTCCCTCTACCAGTCCCCTTGCTTGAGTTCCCTCTCTCGCTATGTCTCTGTCAAATAAATAAATAAAATCTTTAAAAAAAATCAATAATCATAAATATATAATAAGCAGGACATTAGGCAACTTCTAAAATAAATTCATGAAAATAATATCATATAAAGTTTGAAATAAGTGAAAAATAATATAAAATTATAGTTATAATTATAAAAAATTTTAAATAACTTGGAGTAACTATACACACATGTAATAGAGTTTGAGAGTTAGCAATATGATTTTTTATTTATATGTATATGTGTTTTTCTCCAAGTGTATTTCTTTTATGAACAAAAACTTTTATGACAAAGATGAATGATTTTCCCCTAACAGTTTCTATACATTTATATTATTACATATTGGTTTTCCAAAAACTAATGCATAACTCTGTTGTAACGGGATGCAGTTTTTACTTTAATGATACACTATAGTATATTATAATTTGTACAATAGCAATTTTTACCATATACCTTAAGAACAACAAAAAAGAGCAGTTCTCATTATTTAGAGTAAGGGTAAAAAGTGATTTACTACAGCTTTCAAAATACAATGACAACAGGAGTTTCTCAAGAGGTTCCTATCCATTTCACAATATTCTTTCGAAGGTTTAGAAAATTATCGTTCTTGAGATGTGTGAAGAAACCACATACTCCAACGTTCTTTGTTCCTTTCTTGTGGGACTCAGAAACTTTGAGGATAAGAGTTTTGAAGTTATTTAAAATGATTTACCTCTAATCATCACATGTGTTAAGGCTACCAGCTTTGTGACTTTCCCATCGCCGACACAGTGGTCTAAACCCATCTTAATGCCGGACCACAGCAAGAGGGCATTTATTTACCCTTTCTTATTTCCATGATGACTCTTAGCACTGTAATGAAAGTGAGCACCAACCAGAAATATTGATTACTTCAATTTCCTTATCTTCATTTCACTTCACATTCTGAGTTTATTAGATTTCTGCGTCACCAGAAAATAAGATTAATCAATCACCATTTTCTGCTTTTTGCTCATACTGTCAGGCAAAATGACACCTTCAAAACACACCAAATTATAATTTATATATGGGTGAACATGCTCTCTTACCCATCATTTCATACTAAGGAGCTGACAAAATGATTGGCATGAGTAGAAACATAGTAAATCGTGGCCAAAGAAATTAAAAAGAATTGGTGGGATTAAAGGGGATTAAAAATGAGGTAATCTCTATTTCATTGGATTTTTAAAAATTTTTTTTCTTAATTTTTCTTTTCTTTCTTTCCTTCTTTTTTTTTTAATTTTTAATCTAATGAGTCATCTTCATACTAATGCCACATAAAGGGTATTAACTCAAATTGCAGAGGAAAAGAATAGAGAGCTTTGTCTTCCTATCTTTTAAAACATCCAGAATTTCCGGGCACCTGGGTGGCTCAGTTGGTTAAGCAACTGCCTTCGGCTCAGGTCATGATCCTGGAGTCCCGGGATCAAGTCCCACATCGGGCTCCCTGCTCAGCGGGGGGGTCTGCTTCTCCCTCTGACCCTCTTCCCTCTCGTGCTCTCTGTCTCTCATTCTCTCTCTCAAATAAATAAATAAAATCTTAAAAAAAAAATAAAAAAATAAAACATCCAGAATTTCCAATGTATGGTATGTCCCTAAAAATCAGGGAAGAAGTGCAGTAAATGGCATCTGCAAAAGGGACAACTAAGGGAAGAATTTCGAATATATTGAGTTAATAACTTTGAAATAATCTCATAAAAGTAGAACCACTTGAACCCATCTAAAGCTATACTCACATCAATTGTCTAAAGAGGCTGTTGATCATGGAGCCTAAAACACTCTGCAGGACGAAGTATTCTTATCTGCTGACTATGATATTTCAGTGCCCTTTGCTTCTCTATCTCCCTCATGTGGTCACAGCCTGATGCTGTTAGATAGTAAGATGATAAACCAAATGACTGCATATCTCTCTGCTTTAGGTTGTTTTTTTGTTTGTTTGTTTTGTTTTTCTTTCCTGTCCTGTCCTTCCATCTCTTATTAGTCAGTTAAGAAGTACCTACTCAACTTTCAAAATACATCAAGGATAACTTAATAATCTCATCCACCAAACTTTCCTTGATTTTTCAGGCTGGACCAAGAGTCCATCTTAGGTATTCCCTTAGCATGCTGCACTTGTTTTCTGCTTTAGCTCTCATCGCTTTCTCTTGCAATTTTCTACTCATATTTCTTCGCAAAATGCTGCAACTTTAGGAAACCTTAGGAATTAAGAGGAAGTTTCCTGTAGGGATAAACAAACACACTCAGGAAGTCCCCAACCTATAATACATTCTATGAGGATTATCTAATTATCTCCTTTAGAAGTAATGTTTTGCTTAGCAAATAAATTTCTGATTCTAATTTGGCTCCTCATGAAGATTTTCTAAAGGGAGGAAATAACTTCATTAGTAGATATCATTATCTTGGTCCTCTTGATAGGTGTAGTTATCATTGCAAATTAATAACAAGACATTCTGGCATATATATATATATAGAGAGAGAGAGAGAGAGAGAGGGAGGGAGGGAGGGAGGGAGATTAATTTCTGTGAATGTGGTTAGCATGTGTGCATTCGTCTCCATTTCTGCCACTGACATTTTAGCAGGAGGATTCTTGGCTGTCATGTACATTATAGGATATTTGGGAGCCTCCATGACCTTGACCCACCAGATGCCAGTAGCATCCCTCACTTCTTGTAGCAAACAAAATTGTACCCAGATATGGCCAGACATACCCTGAGGAGCAAAACTGCTCCCAGTTGACAACCACTGTCCTGAGAGTGATTCTTGCAATCTGAAATACTGAATTAGGTAGGAATGAGAAACACAAAACCTTCAGTTTTGTAAGTAAGAGTCTTGGGTTGACATTACATTGTGTGCCCCCACTACATTCTTTTGGTTGCAAATGGGTATGTGTCCTTAGGTTGGAGGATACAGAGGCTCATATAAACCAACCTATAGGATCCTAGTGACTTACTTCTCTTATCCACAGCCAATTTGTCAGAAATGGGATGCTGGAACTTAATATAGCCTGTGTCTCAGGAGAATTTCGCTCAATGGCTTCCGTTTCTTGATTGATAGAACAGCCTCTTAAGACTTATGGGATCTTTTGCACCCAACTAGAAGAAAGGGATGTAAAACACAGCGTGCTTTAGGCATTTTACTTTAAGAGTGTGTGTGAGTATGTGTGTGTACGCACACGTGTGAATTTACCCTGATTTTCAGCTTTAGAAATAACTGTTACAGAAAGGCAGACTGAAGCAAACTTCTTGCAGAACATACAAAATACCACTCTTACATCAAACAGCCTACTAGTTTCAATGTTTTTAATATAATACTTTGTCTTTCTGAGTTAAAAAACTAAGTTAGATATTATTTTTTCAAAACAAACCAATGTGGTATTTGGAGTAAGAAGAATCCTCAGTTTGCGTGCTGTAATGTGAAGTCACTATTTTTAGCATTATTTAAAAAAAATCTGTAATCAAAAGGTAAAAATAAAACCTTATAAACTGTAAGTGTCATGGATGTTCAAGATGATGATTATGAGTATGATAAAAGGAAAACATGAAAAATTATGTCCCTTTGATACTGGACAGGAGAATTTACACTAAGTGGACAGGTGTATCTAGTATTTGACCCACCTTCTGATGCACAGTATGTATAGTCCCTACCTTCAGGCTTTATAAATGTATTATGTCAAAAATAAATCTACATGGAAGTCAGGGATTTAAAATTACAAAGACAAATGGCTTATTAAATGCTAAAGGACTAGGGGCGCCTGGGTGGCTCAGTTGGTTGGGTGGCTGCCTTCGGCTCAGGTCATGATCCTGGAGTCCCAGAATCGAGTCTCGCATCGGGCTCCCTGCTCTGCGGGGAGCCTGCTTCTCCCTCTCCATCTGCCTGCTTCTAAGGGCGCCTGGGTGGCTCAGTTGGTTAACCGACTGCCTTCGGCTCAGGTCATGATCCTGGAGTCCCAGGATCGAGTCCCGCATCGGGCTCCCTGCTCGGCAGGGAGTCTGCTTCTCCCTCTGACCTTCCTCCCTCTCATGTGCTCTCTCTCAAATAAATAAATAAAATCTTTTAAAAAAAATAAATAAATGCTAAAGGACTAGTCATAACTGTTACAAATAGTGGGCGTCCAGGTGAAGGTCCTTGTTTTGAGAGCATTACATGAGACTGCATTGGTGATCATTCCCATGGATTTCAATGGAAGAGCCACAGCTTCCAAAGAATTAATTTATAAAAGGAAAGAAAAAGAAAATGCAAAATCCCACCCTCTCCTGAAGAGGTAGGTTGACTCTCCTAGGGAATGCTTTTCCTTCTGATGAATCACACCTGACCAGTGAGGTTTCCTATACACTCACTCAGAAGCCAGGCAGAATTGCACCTGCGCTGCACATTTCTCCCTCATTAAATCCTTCTTCATCCATGGAAAACGGACTGATGCTTACCCTGCCCCTCCTGTGTGGCCTGAAGAACTTTAATGGGGTGGAATCACATAATAACCAAGCATTCCCTGGTCTGGTGAACAAACTGCACATACCGAACAAATAGGGGCAAATGCTCCTCCAAAGGGCTGATGAGTACATTTGTGGTTTAATTTAAAGCTGCCCCGGGGTAGCCATGCTGTCTCATCTGGCCTCTTTATGTTTGTGTTACCAGAGAATCAGACAGATTCCTTCTTTTTATTCTGGGACTGCGGCTTCCAAATCACAGAAGAGTGAAAACGCTCCCCTCATATCCATCTGAAAACTCAGATTCAAAGTCATTGGCCTCTATAGGAACTGTCAATACCCATTTTTTACACCATTTGCAAAGCGGGCCTGGGAGGCTAATACAAAGGGCTTTGCTGTACCTGCCCCTGCCTGTGGGTGATAATGCCAGCCTTGTACTGGAACAGCTTGGCTTTGTCCTTTCAGGTGCTGTGTCAGAATCACTGGACAACACTGATTTCCTTTAAAAATTTAATAACACCATGTGACATTTATTGAGCATATACTATGTCAGGCACTGAGGCTAACCACATAATTCTGATCTCATTTAATACCTACATCCGTTATGAGGCAGGGACTACATCTAACATGCCAAGGTCTTACATATGGGCACTGAACTAACTTTTGTAGATTTTGTAGCAAGTGATTGTGATTTCCTTATGTGTGAATGGTATGGTACTTTAGAGCATTTATATATGTGCATGTTATTTTCATTATGATCTATGAAGATTAAGGACAAGGTCATTGCCCCATTTTACAAAGGCAGGGACTAAAGCAGGGATTCCCTTTTACAAAGTTTTTTTTTTTTTTAAGATTTTTAAATTTATTTATTTGAGAGAGAGAGAGACAGAGACAGCAAGCCTCGCCAGGAGGAGAGGGAGAAGCAGGCCCCCTCTGCTGAGCAGGGAGCCGGATGCCGGGATCATGACCTGAGCCAAAGGAAGACGCTTAACCAACTGAACCACCCAGGCACCCCAAAAATAAGCATCCATTTTACAAAGTTTTAAGTAATTGTATAGAAGTGGGAGAGCCTTACCTAAAATCCAGACTCACCAGAAGGTAGAGGCTCTTTGTTAAGAATAGAAGAAAATCTCAACATGTAAAATATACAATGACAACTCAAGCATGAACTTAAAATACCATGAGAGACCAAGGCTTGAGCTTGCAACCGTGAATTCCTTCACTGGTTTGTGTTTACTGACCAGGAGTCAGTAAACTATGGCTCACTGGCCAAATTTGGCCTGCTACTTGTTTTTGTAAATAAAGTTTTATTGGAACAGAACCATCTCTATCTGTTTAGGATTTATCTATATCTGATTTTGTACTATAACTACAATGTTGTACTTATGCAACTGTGACATAAATTGTATAGTTTGCAAAGTCTAAAATACCATCTAGCCCTTTACAGAAAAAAATCCTGTTCTAGATTATAAAGGAATTCTCTCCTATTCTCCTATTCTCATTCTTTCTCAATTCCCTCTAAAGCTCATATTCTCAATAAACCTTTTTTTTTTTTAATTGCTAGGTAAGCTGAGAATAGTGTCAGTCTTCATAATACAAATGGAGTGAGTTCTGAAATATTTTGCATGTGAGGCATTTGTTACTAAAATTCATTTCCCAGGAGAGCATTTGTGGCTCTGCCTCTGGTTAAATCCTCTGCCCCTCTGCTACCTTCCCTCCCCGGCCTCTCACGCACACACCCATCTGTGGCTAACTGCTTCTCAGCCCATTGTCACAGATACCCCCATACCTGCACAGTGGATGCTCAGCCTCATGTCTCTCAGTGACCTCCTCCCTCAATGCCCCCTTGTCTACTCCACTTTTTGCCTATTTTTTCTTTCTCATTAATGGTTAAACAGGTTTAAATCTCCCCCAACATAAGTAATATTTGTTGGTCTTATCTCCCCTTGTAGCTATCAGTCTGTTATCTCTCCTACCTTTTATATTGAGCTTCTTGGAAGACTTGTCTAAAATCACTCTTCGCTACCATTTACTCCCCAATCCATTGCTGTTGGCTCTTTTTGCATACTAAGCCCATATGGGCACCTACATATATGTGGATGTGTCTATGTGCATACCCACAAACACACATACATTCAGACACACATTCTCACACACACACACACAATTTTTGTAAAAAGACCTCTACTTTTTCAGGATTAATTCATAATAGTGGAATTACTGGATTAAAGGTGTGTAACGGTTTAAGCCCTCTGGAAAAGCTGGGCTTACACTTCTAACAAAGGTGAGCAAGAGTAGCTTCCAGGTCATTGCTGACAGTGGGATATTATCATTTTTGAAAACTTAGCCAATTGGATAAGGAAAAGCAATAGTTTTGCAATGTTCTGTCAATTTTATTTTCTCTGATTACTCATAAAGATTCATATATTTTTAGAGATTTATTGGCAGATAAAGATCCAATTTTCATATAAGTGTTTTGAAAATTTTCATCTCTTCTAATGTAAAACACTTTTAAAATAAGCCATTATTTTTAAGCAATTGTAAAATATTTTTTGCTTTAACTCAATTTTAGCAATAATTTAACTGATATAAAGATGGGCATGAAATCTGAATTGAAGTGATATATTAAAATATCAAGAAATAATTTCAAATGTTACAGACTTGCAAAAATTTTGACACTAAAAATATTAGGATTCTAAAAGAAATTTTTAGAAATTATAAAAACTGATGGGCATATTTCATTTAATATTTCTCCTTGAAGAAAATAAACAAAACATACCACAAAAAATCAAACCTAAAATAGAACAATGTTAACATAACACCTATGAAGTATGTTTTGCAAAATCTTCCTTAGTATGTGATTGAATAAAAGCAAATCTTTTACAAAAAGCTAAAAGTTCATTAAAATACTTTTCATTATTTCTCACTCTTTTGGGGGGCCTTTGAAGCTAAACAGTTAATTCAATTTAAAGAAGTAGAATTCTTGGGCGCCTGGGTGGCTCAGTTGGTTAAGCGACTGCCTTCGGCTCAGGTCATGATCCTGGAGTCCCAGGATCGAGTCCCGCATCGGGCTCCCTGCTCGGCAGGGAGTCTGCTTCTCCCTCTGACCCTCCTCCCTCTCATGTGCTCTCTCTCATTCTCTCTCAAATAAATAAATAAAATCTTTAAAAAAAAAAATAAAGAAGTAGAATTCTTTAAACTATATTGTTAATTAAATAGTCTAAGATTAGATAGGGCAAAACAATATCCTTATGGTGTTTTTGTACAAACAAGTATACTTGAGACCATTGGGGTCATTTGACACTGTTGAGATGTAAGTAGAAACTAAAATATAATTTAAAAACACAGAAATTTCTTGGTTTCAGGGCTAAGGTTTGATAAATTTGGTCACGATGACTAAATATGGCTTAAAAATGTCTTGTAAGAAAAGGTGTTAGACTCCTTTTGTGAACCTGTGATGTCTAAAGCAAATCACAAGTTAACACATTCTGAGAAAGAAATATTCATCAAGTGCCACTACTGAATAATGCTGAAGGATACCACGATATTTGTAAAGAACAAGTATTTTTATTTGACTCCAAATTAATTTATATACTTTGGTTGTTTACATCATCATCTTTTCCATTAAACTGTAGCCTTTACATTTCTATTTATTTATTTACCCAGGATGGTGTCTTATACACATTAGGTGTTCAAGACATATTTATTGAATGAATGAATCTTTCTTTTGTGATAATTGAGACTTTTAAGCTAACAAATTTAAGTTTATACTATGTGTGAAACAATGTACTTTTCTTTATGAAAATTAAATGTAGTAATTTGATTATAACATTAAACATCTGGGTCTGAACTGATGTGTATTTATAGAACCATGTTACAATATGCATTTTAAGGCTTAAAATGTTCTATGGTCTTTGGCCCTGGAATTCTGCTTCAATGAGTGTTGACATAATTGATTCTAAAACAACATATTTTTGAAATGTGAAAAACTGTCTAAAATTAAATTGTCTTCCTTGCTTCTATATTACAGTTATTAATACTACTAGTTATTGATGACCACCATAGCAACTAAGTGGGATGGATTAATCAGAACAATTGATAAATTCTTCATCATTAAGAAACTCTAATTCTTCTAATTAAGAGATTCCAGATTGAAATTTTTTAAAGCAACTGCTAAAAACAAGCAAAATTCATTTATTGCTAGAGAATGGGTCATCATTTGATGGAAGGAACACTCAATCACTCATTGATTCCCACATACATATCCCAGATACATTTTACCCCATATACATTCATCTACTACGAGTCCACTATGTGCCAGGCACTCTGCTAACTGCTAGGGACCAGAGGCACTGATTACAAATATGGAGGGTCTTGCACATAATAGAAAAGACTTAGTAGTTTATGCGATAGGCAATCAGGCAGAAGAATAATATGATTACATTTATAATTTAAAGATGATCATTACAGCGACAGTGTGGAGGATGAAGTGGGTAATAGGCAGAGTAGTGTGAGAAAGGCCGGTGATAAGACTCTTGAAATGGAAGGGTGGAAGGGTGAAATGAGAGCCTGAAATAAGACAGTAGTCATAAACACTGGAAGAGAAGAGAGATATGAATTCCAGAAGAAATGATATGTTTTGAGTTGCCTGTCTTTTGCAATGACAGAAGCATATAAAAGATACAATGTTTGAAACTGGAGAGAACAAAAGGCAAAAGTGGACTTCCCTTTGGAAGCTCCGGGGAAATATGGAGCTGTTGGTATGGTCGGCCAGTCAAGGTTGCCTCTCATCCCCAGACAAAACAATAAATAGTAACTATCTGAGCAAGCAACTGCGGCCATTGGGACGCATGTACATAGGTAGTCAGAATTAATTATGTTTATATTTGTTCGAGTAATTGTTTAAATTTGTATACCCTTTTGGTTGTTCTTTGAAGAGTGATTTTCTTCTCCCATTACTAATACTTAATCCCAACACAAAGACCTCAAAAGTAAAATATTATTGTACTATGTTTTTCTTTCTTTTTAAAAAAACATAAAGATATATTTGACATATAACATTATTTTTTTCAACTATGAATTATGTAATATAAATCTTGGATTACTTCCCCATAACAAAATTGGCAATATTTTGGAATAAAATTTCAAATTTGTTAAAAATTCAATTTGGTGGGCGCCTGGGTGGCTCAGTCGTTAAGCATCTGCCTTCGGCTCAGGTCATGATCCCAGTGTCCTGGGATCGAGTCCCACATCGGGCTCGCTGCTCAGCAGGAAGCCTGCTTCTCCCTCTCCCACTCCCCCTGCTTGTGTTCCTGCTCTCACGGTCTCTGTCTCTGTCAAATAAATAAATAAAATCTTTTAAAAAAAATTCAATTTGGTGACCTTTCTTGGCATCCATTAGTTATCATATCGATGCCACCTACATAAAATTCCCCTTACAAAAAAAAAAAAAAATTCCCCTTACCTTTCTGTAGAATAATGATCCCTTCCTGATTATCCTGTGCCACACTCGAGCTATGTTCTCCAGTATGGCACCCTTTTTCCTGCTGCTATGAAGAGTCTCTATTAAAGGCTGAAGGCTTTGATCATTGGATAAACATATCTTTAGATTATGCTATTCTCTCTCATTGCTTTATAGATTTCCAACCAATTTATCTTAGTAGTGTTTCAGCTAAGTATCACCCAAAGTACAGAGGTAGTTGTTGGACTATCTTCTTGTGAATCTTTTGACCAATCAATCAAATTAGACAATTCATGTAGATTATACATGTGCTCTGGATAATATGGTAAAATATTAATTTGTCTTTCATTCCATCTTGAAAGAACATGAGCTATTTTTCCCCCTTAATTCTATTCCAAGAAAAGAACTAAATGAACTGTCTTCTCCTCTGTGTCCCTCTGGGTACAAGGTCTCCTACCCAGGAGCTATTTTGGAGATGGATGTAGAGAAATAGATCCAGACAGAGGTAAGCAAGAGAACTTTGAAAGGAGAGAGTTAGACAAGGAGAGGTTATTCAACCAGAGGGAAAAAGGAGCCATGTCTCCCCAAGTCAGTCAGGGCCTGGGTTTTTGTTGTTATTTGTTTTTAAATCCTGTTCATGGTGGGGAAAAAATGGAAAAATAAAAATTTTATCAATAACCAGGAATGAAAATTAGGCATCACTAGAGATCCTTGAGATGTTATCAGGGTTCATTTATTCCATAGATCCTTGTGACTTCATCAAAGATTAGATTTATCTATATTTTTCTAAGAAGAAGTACAGGAATTCTTTATATATCCTGTACACCACGAGTACTCTGTGGTTTCCTCTTTTCTCTCTCAAAGAGCCTTTTGAGGAATAAAATTCTTAATTTTAAGTAAGTACAATGCATCAAACTTTGATTTCATAGGTAGTGCTTTTTGTATCTTGTTGAATAAAATCTCTTCATGCTAATAGTGTCCTGGGACCAAATTCCAAAATGTGAGTATAAGTTTTCCTGCCACATCACCAACAAGAATTCTCTGGACACCAGCTGGGTGTCCAACTCAACTCAATTCTGACACTATCTACCTGAAGATGGCGTAAGATTCCATAGGTTAAGGGCTCAGTCCACAGACTGAGTCTCCTCCCTCCACCTCACCCCCACATACTTCAGAAGTCAGTCACAAGCCTGGGTGGTCACCTGGCTTCTGACCGACTGGCTATACATCAGAGGTTCCCAATAACCCCCCTCTTTGGGCTTGTTTAATTTGCCAAAACAGCTCATAGAACTCAGAAAAAACATTTTACTAAATCACTGCTTTCCTGTCAAAGGATATAACTCAGCAACAGTCAGCTGGAAGAGATGCATAGGGGAAGGTATGGGGGAACGGGGCACAGAGCTTCCATACTCTCTCTCTAGGAATACTACTCTTTCAGATCTCCAAGTGTTGACCAACCCAGAAATTCTTCAAACCCAGTCCTTTTGGATAATTACAGAGGCTTCATTACACAGGTACGACTGTTTAAATCATTGGCCACTGACAATTGATTCAACCTCCAGTCTCTCTCCCTTCTCCTGAGGTCAGGGGGATGGGATTAAAAGATCCAACCCTCCAATCACATGGTTCATTCTCCTAGGAACCAATCCCCATCGTTAGGTGCTTTCCAAAAGTCAACTCACCAATATACAAAAATGCTTTTATTGCTTTCATCACTTAGGAAATTCTAAGAGTTTTAGGAGCTCTGTGGCAGAAACACAAAGACCAAAGGCATATTTCTAAATAAAAATCACAATATCACACATGCCCAAAGTCATGAAGATATCATTTTGTTTTCTGGTAGAAATGTTACTGATTTGTTTTCTACATTTAGTTTGATGTCCTTTTCAAATTAATTTTTTGTATGTTGTGAAGTAGTGGTCAAGGTTCATTTCTTTCCATATTGAAAAGAACAATCTATAGAGAGAGAAAGAGAGAGAGACATATATTTGAAATGTTTGGAAGTATTTTTCTGGACTGTTATCCTGTCACATTGTTCTCTTTGTCTATTTTTACGTTAATACAAAACTATCTTAATTATTATAGACTTACTTACTTAATGATGCTTAGAAACTGATAGTGTAATATAAACAACTTTGTTCTTCAAAAGAATCAATCAATCCATCAATCCTGTTCATGATGAAGATCTATTTGACTGACTAGGTAGTTAACTGGCTGTAGGATGACTGCAAAAGACAGATCTGGAGAGTTCTGGAGTCATGAGGAGTACGGCCTGGGGAATTAGGGCTTCAATATATGAAGGAGGACCAGATTCAGCAACACTGGTAGCAGTAAGAGCAAAGGGGATTCTGAAGTTTTACCTTACTCTGTGAAGGGTCAGACCTCTCCTGCATTCTGGGTACCTCATAGGCTTCCTTGATATTTATTCAACACTAGGCAGAGCTGAAAGTGCTCCCAGACTTGATTAAGTCTGAATGTCTTGCTGTTGTATTTAGCTGGAGCTCTAAATAAGATATAATATTATTATGGTTAAGAACAAAGAAATAACATGGTGTCTTTCACTGGAGTATTATGAAATGAATTTATAACCACAACACCTTTAGAAATTCTAACTTCTCTTGCTTCAAACATCTCCATGAGGGCAGGGACTTTGGTTTTCTCATGTTCCTCCTCCTATATCTTGCCACTCCCCAATCTCCCCTTCTTTATGCAACACTATTTGGACTGGCCCAAGCTCTTCCAATTTTGTTTTAAGTAACTAGATACCTATCACCTTATATTGTATCCAAGTATATGAAAAGCTATTATGTTGAAGATAACTTTGAACCCAACTGGAAAAAACAATCCAGCAATGTGTAACCTTCCTCAGAAGAGTGTGTATGTGTGTGTGCTGATGTGCTGAAGTCGGGATATGGTGAGGTTGTGAGTAAACAAACATTTTTCTCCCTGTCACAACATCTTTCGTGTCACATATGCAGTTTAAACCTAGATCATATATTTTTTCACACCAATCTTGTCAGTTGCTCTTTAGAGCAGTCTTTTCTTTCTATTGTCTTGTTTTCTCTGCTTAGTTTGTACTCTTTACTGCCTCACACTTCGCTGCAGGAAGCAATTTAAAATCCTTTTTTTTCTCTTTAACAGTACAACTCACTTAGGAATAGAGCTTATAACAAAAACAATTTTTGAAGAGATAGAGAACATCAGTCTCTCCACAAGTTAAATTTCATTCCAAAATGAAAAATCGTTAGTCCCGAACTATGCCTTATCTACTCGACTTGTCAAAGTTTTTAGTTGAAAGCAACATAAACTAACTGTGAAGGATTTGAATAGAAAAGGAATTTCCTGAGACTAATTGTGTTAGCTTCTAAAACCTGCTGAGTGCTTTAAAACACTGGCTCAGAAAAACCAGAAGAAACCACGAATTCTAGACAGCAAGGATCAGAGTCAAAAATCACTCCACATAACTCTCCAATGAAGACACTGTTAACACTATGTATCAGCATTAGACACTTTAACTCGTACCATCCCAGGCTCTGAAATATCAGAACTCTCTGTGAACTGCTAGTGCCCAAAGGGGCCTGTTAGTCTTGTCTTCTTGCCTCCATGGTTTTCAGACTGATGCTTGAGATTGGCTAAGCTGAGGTAATGTGCTTAAGTCCTCACTTTCCTCATCAATAAATTAAGATAATTTGCATATGACCCATTGAACTTTTATAATTACTTGCCAGGGAAGATGGGACAAGGTATATTTGCCCTTTTATGCTTGTATGGTCTTCTACTTCCAATACCTGTCAATAGGAGATCTTCAAACATAAGAACGAGGCTCAATTCTTGTAAAGAAGCAAAACAAAACAATAATGATAACACCAAATGTCCCATCACAATAATATAATAATGTAGAAATTTCCAAATTGAATTTGATTAAGTTACATCGAACTCAGTATTCTAGATTTGAAACTATACCCAAATGATGGTGTATTTAAAAAGCTTAGAAACACATCTCAACAATGCATTACCATATATAATGGCATTATATATGGCAGTTTTATAATATGATAATAGAATGAAATATTTATGTATAATATAATATAAATAAAATGTAATGATTATGTACAAAATGATTTTATATATATATACACATATATATATATATACACATATATATACATATACATATATATATATATATACATACATATATAATTTTTAAAAAAAGAACGGGGGCGCCTGGGTGGCTTGGTCAGTTGGGTGTCTTCCTTTGGCTCAGGTCATGATCCCAGAAACCTGGGATTAAGTCCTTCATTAGGCTCCCTGCTCAGCGGGAAGCCTGCTTCTCCCTCTCCTCCCTGCTCCTCCCTCTCCTCCCTCTCCTCCCTGCTCATGCTCTCTCTCACTATCTTTGTCTCTCTCAGGTGGATAAGTATAATCTTTAAAAAGAAGAGGAAGAACAATACTACGTACTTTTAACATTCCCAGACTCACACTATGTTCACATTCAATAAAGCCAAAACAATTTTCTAAACTTTGGTGTATTCCTCCTTGCAGTCTTTCCTCTGTGTGTTAAGATAAAGAGTCACAATCTTTTATTTGACCTCACTATGAATATGGCTACTCGCTTAGTCTCCCTTTGAAAGTAATGAATAATTGATCTTACTATATTTGTGATATAATGACAAGAATAGTTTTTCTAGAAGGTAGGTCATCTGGCAATCACATTTGGAGCATCGTATTTTGTAATCACCCTGTCTGCTTCAAATCAATGTCACCACTCTCTTTTTGTGGCTTCCACAACCCTCTACCTCTGTCAGTTGATGTTACCAGGAACTACCCCTCAAACTTTCAGCTGCTCTTGACTCCTCTTTGTGGCATCCTTGCTTTACCTGCACTTCTGCACTGTATCATTTCAGGTTCCCCTCCCAGCATCAGGTAGCCCCTTATGCCTTATCCATTTCCTTGGGTCTCTCAAGGCAATGTCAAAGTTCAGGTCACTCCCGCCCTCATCTGTGCCAAACATCAAACTAGTGGATTTTGATGGATAAGCCAGAAAAACATATTCAATTACTCAATTTTACTGGATAGACCCTATCGCAATTATTTTATTCTCTTATTGACTCACAGCCAATTGTTTTATATAAAAATTATTTATGAAAATTGTTTTATATGCAAGGATTTTTAAAAATAGTTGTTATTGTTTCCTTTGCATTGGAGTCTTCCAAAGGGAAACCACTTTCTCATTCTCTGATTCTCAATTCTGACTCTTCAGAGGACAATGGATTCAGTAGAAAGGTCCTAATGTCCTAAAAAGGGGACAATCTTCGAGTCAAAACATCTGGGGAAGAATCCTCCCTCTTGCATGTTAGCTCTGTAACCACATGCAACTATGTTCACTTCCATGCCTTACTTTGCTTATCAATAAATTAAAATAAGTGCATCTAACCCACACTGCTCTTGTAATTACTTTTCAGGGAATTTCACTGGCTTTAACTAATTTCCCTAGTTTTTAAATGTAAGTGGACATTGAAATTTTCCTGTTTCCCTTTTATTCTTTTAGAGATCTGTCTTTAATCCCTTCTAGTTTGCTTCTCAAGTATTATTCCATACATGCTTCCTGACTGCAAACTTTATCCCTGAATCATTCTTGATCTTCTGTTCTTTATGTAAGTGAGAAAAATGGAACCATCCTTTGCTTTGTTTGCACCCCCAGGATGGCACAAGAAGTGCATTTTTATCTAAATACTTGATTAGGCAGAACTTTAGAGATTATAATTTCAGTATCTTCCAGAAAAATGTAAGTTCTGATCTACCTGTAAGGTTAGAAAAGCTGAATTGCTCTGATACAAAAATCTGAGGTTATATTTTTTCATCACTTTTCTTTTGTTTTTGTCCTGAGAGGTTAGGGTTGAAGAGGAGAAGAAATGAATGGGAAATGATGGTTAGAATGAGGAGACAAGGGAGCATTTACAAGTCAGAAGAGAGAATAATTTTAAACATGAGGTTTAAAATTAATATTTAATTTTAAGTTGTCTACATGGTAATATACATTTACCTCTCTCCCCAAACCTACAGTTGTCTTGTTTGAGGGGGATTTTGTGGAAGTTTTAAAAAAAAGAACTGCTTTCCACTTCTAGTTCAACATTTGAGGAACATAGTCAGCCTGTGGACCAAAGTGTTGGGGCTGACCTGATTGACCAAAATGAGAGGTGTGTGATAGAGAAGAAGGTCAGAGTAAAAATCCCCTGGAGGTTTGTAGAAAATCTGGGGGAGTTCAGTAACCTTTATAACAAAGAGTGAGGTAGGAATTTGAGCAATTACCAGTAAGATGTTAAGAATCAGAGAGTTAAGGTGATTCCTACATATACTCCCAACTCTTTCCCACATTTCATAAGTGCATACCTTACTCTTACTTTTAAGCACATTATTTCTAAAAGTGAAATCACATTTCTTAAACAATGTCCAAAATCAGATGTCTATTATTTTATCACAGGTACCAAAACGAGGACATTATCTTTAACCTTAACGTTCTCCCATTTTCATCTGTTACTAAGCTTCTATTTATTACGAAGTTTGTTCAACAGTAGTTACCATCAGAAAATCTAATCCCTGCTATTTGCCGAAATGCATCACAAAAAAATAATTGCTAAAGTCATGTTTCCTTACTTGTTTCTTCACTTTTAAAAAAAATCAATAAGAATCTTGACATTGCATATATTGGAAAATCATTACATACGCTGGAAAAGACGAAATCATCTTTCCTTTCTGTATCTTGAAACGCGTACAGAGCTAGCACTTTGCTCATCAGGATTTCATGGAATGTTCTAAGGGAAGAAAATGATCTAGGGTACTGCTAACAGAAGGCTTTATTTGAAAAAAAAAAGATAAGCAAAGACTTTAAAGCAGTGTTGTAACTTGAAATGGAGGGGGCAAGCATTTTATAGGTCAGCAAGAGGGGTCAGCTGAGGTTCAGATAGTTTCCAGAATGGCTGGTCAAAATGGTGCCTGGAAAAGGCAGGAATCATTCTTGTGTTTAGTAGCTGTTTCATGGGCAGTCTGGATTTATCAAGATGGATGGGGACAAGAGCTAATGGCCAAGGTCCTGCAAAAGGGGTGAAACAGAACACCTGAGGGAAAGGACAGGCGAAGCCTGCTGTGGAAAATTCCCACCTTCCTGCGTCTCTCACACTTCCCAAACAGCACAATAAATACAGCAGCAGCACACACATCAAGAGTTTTTCTAACAACTGATGTGGTAGAATATTTTAGAATTCTTCTTGCAGTCTCTCAGAGGTATTTGCTTGTTGATCAGTCCAAATTTATGTTTTTCTATCCATAGAACAACTGTTTCTAAATGTCGTTCCACCCAAAAACTTCTAAAGCAAAATGCCCAGGTAAATAATGGGATTTCATTTCAAAGTGAGACATAATATCGATTTTATTTGTAAGAGGGTGGGGTTAGACTCTCTCAGGTATGTTTAAGCAGAAGAGTTTTGAACTACGGACCGAACTCCTGTTTTCCAGACACTGTTCAGTTAGCTTTAAATTCTGCAGAGTATGGTATGAAAGTTATCTGGATTTTGAGGTTATGTATTGGGGAGGAAAAGGAGCAGATATCCTAGAAGTGTCTGCCAGATATTGTGAGTAGAGTGATCTGGTAGCTGACTTAGAGGAGGAAATTTTGAAAATGACCACAGATGAGGACATTCAGAAAGTGTAACTGCATCATCTCTGGTGTACCCACTCACTTTCATCCCTTCATAAAACCTCATTAGTAAATTCTACATTATTTATCACAATTGCACTTGTACACGAGGTAGCCTGGGGAGTGGAGAAATAGAATGACTTAAATGAGAACAGCACAGCCCAGGAGGCCAATTCGAAATGAATAACACACATAAAATTGGGGGGAAATAATACTGTGATTCTTAGTTACAAAATGATGTTGTTAGTGACTTACTGACTATGCATAATGTCAGTAACTATTTTTAAATAATGAAGAAAAAAATTTTTGTAATTTTTCACTATACACTTGTGATAACTGCAATACAGTTTATGCAACAAAACATTACCAGAGATTATGCAACTAGAGAAAGATCACTCCAGAAGAAAGTAGCAATTATCAACAAAATATCTGATCTCTGATGCCTTTGCACTCAAATAAGGAGACTATGTTACTGTGGGACTAGGTTTAAAGATAAGTAGTTTAAAGAGGTTATTCCCCCTTAAGGTATTCTGACTCTTGAAATATAGTAGTAATACGCAAAATTTATACCTGATCTCAAGAGTATGTGGGTACATAGTATTTTTTAAAGATTTATTTTTTATTTATCTGAGAGAGAGAGAGGGCGAGCGGGGTGGGGGAGGGACAGGGGAGAGAGAGAGAATCTCAAGCAGACTCCCTGCAGAACACAGTGCCAGATGCCAGGTTCAATCTCAGGACCCTGACATCATGACCTGAGTCGAAATCAAGAGTCAGACACTTAACCGACTGAGCCATCCAGGCGCCCCTATAATATTTTTTCATAAATAAAATTATAGTAAATAAAATCTCAAAAGCTCCAACACTGCAACCACTTTGGCTGTGTTTTTTCTTTCAATATTGCACATTAAGTAAGTATAAATATTTGGAAAAATAAATGAAATACAAAATATATGCTGTTGTATCTTTTGAAAATTATGATTATTCTATAGTTAGATAATTCAATAAAAAGTAAATTTGTTTTAGTATATTTCCTTTGTGTGTTCAAATATATACATAAATTTAAATAATTATTATAGGCTTAGCATTCAGACAGATAACTGGGCTACATTTATGAAGGAACTAATCTTTATGTATATATACATTTTTATTCACTTATTTAGTAACTTCTCAATAAATGTTTAATGAATGAATTTTTTTAAAAAAGCCCGATAACCAAAGCAACTCAAATGCACAAAAAAACTGAAGTTGGCAAATTGCTGAAGTATTTTACCTGTTTCCCCTTGCTGATAATGTTATGTCTCTACGGCATAACTAGTGCTTCTATGAGCAAGATCCTGGACCAGCAATGTTAGCATCATCTAAACATTTGTTAGAAAACTGTGCATTAACACAGCCTCCCACTGATTCTGATGCAGAATAAAGTTTGAAAAACATTAGTCTAGGCTAAAGTGCTGGCTCCTGCTTCTAAGCTTATTCTCTGTTATCCTGCCCCTTCCTACTCACAGAATGGAACACCATCTAATAGGACACCTGGGCCAATCATATTCTCTCCCTCTAGGACTTAATCTAAGAGACCTAAAGAATGGAAACCCATAAGCAGGAAATCATTTTTGAAGCTGGGGAGTCAGGTATACTTAGTATAACTAGAACAGACATTTTGGGGTCTTGTGGACAACAGAGAGTGTTGGTTTATGGACAAAGGTATGAAAATAGAGCAGATGAAAGAAGAGAGACAGAAATGATTAAGTAGTCCCTCTTGTTCCCATATTTTTCTTATTGTCAGTTTGGCCACACGTCATTTCTGGCAGTATTTTTTGTTCTTGGGTTTGGTGTGATATCTCTGTACAGATGTTATATCCCATATGTTATATCCGTGAATTAGATAATTTTCTCTCTCTTGCAACAAAATAATTCCAATACAAAATGGGTGCATAATAGCAGTTGGTTAGGGGCTCCTGGGTAGCTCAGTTGGTTAAGCATCTGCCTTCAGCTCAGGTCATGATCTCAGGTCCTGGGATCCAGCCTGCATCAGGTTCCCTCTTCAGCGAGGAGTCTGCTTCTTCCTCTCCCTCTATCCCTCACCTCCCCCCACCCAAAACAGTTTGTGCTCTCTCCCTCATACTCTCTCTTTCTCCCAGTATCTCAAATAAATAAAATCTTTAAAAAACAGCAGTTGGTTAATTGTTTAAATAAAGTAAAATAAGAGTGATCAACTGTTGAATAAGGCTAAATGGATTTACAAGTAATTGGTGGATGAGGTTATTTAAATGAAACTTTTCAAACCAGGTAAAATGCTAAAAGCAAAGTGAAGATATACTTTAAAGCACTGTAGACAAATGTTTTCCCATTAGCTATTAAACTATCCTATGGATGCCATTTCTAGAACACATTCTGGTTGTTCTTGTTTAAATGAATCCCTCGATGCCCTGGGTATTTCTGGATGTAGCAGGAAAAAAAAATCCTTCAAACTTTTAACTTGCCATTTATTTCTTATTTGATTTTAGACATTTTACTTAACTCTGTATCTCAGTTTTCCCACTGCAGGTTGAAAAAATACTGTAGCATTGTGGTTATAGGATTTTGTATGTGAATGAAATTTCCTGAAGATATCTCTTAAGAGGTTTTATTATAATATTTTTATATTACATTTCCTTTAATTGGTATTTTATTGATACTAAAACAAAGGTAGCAACTTTGGTGGTTGCTATGTTTGAACTGTTATTATTCTAAAATATTATTCTTTTGTATATTCAGTGTTTATTATTTTTCTTTAGTATCTTGACTTTAGTACTTTTTATCAAAACCCCAATACCACATGCATTTTTCTTTCACACACCAATAACTGCAAATAAAATATTTTAAAAAAACTTTTCCTTCTAACATTTCAGAATTCCATACAGTGGACTTAGATAGATTTAAGGACTATAATCATGAAATAAAATGTTCAAACTGTATTACATTTTATCATGTGTTTAATTGATGCTTTCAATCATAGCTGAAGTGACCATAGAAGTCTCTCTTGCACTTTTTAATCAAATAGGAATTTAGCTCATAGGCAATTTTCAGGACTTAGAATTAGAAAGTTATGCTCATCTGCTAAAGATGCAGGAATGAAAAGGCCAGAAAGACCAATGACCCAAACAAGCTTCCAATGGGGTTTGCCCCCAACACAGTTTATGCATGCATGAAATCTTTCCTTATTGACTATTTCAATACACCTCTGCTGCTGAATTTTCTCCAATAAAATAAGCTAATATTTCTCTCTTCATTCCCAACTAATACAATTAGTAATGATGCTTTCTTTGGCAATAAGATTTACATGTACTCAAAATTAAAGAAAAGAAAATATAAATCCCACTGAAGTGGGTTCATCCTTCTTGTTTTCACTTTTCTTCCTCTATAAAAGCTTCACTCTTTCAAATCCAGGATCTTGTCATCACAATGGGCTGCTCCAAGGCAACATCTGGAACCTTGATCTTACACTTTCCAGCCACATCATGCTACACTTCTCACAGCCGGAACCCACAGTAAGTCACAAAGGCACACTGTCGCTGCTTTGCAATGTGCCACCTCTAAACAAAGTCAGCACTGTGCTCCAATACTCACTACCCAGGTCTGCATTCAAGAAGCCTGCTTTGAACCATTCATTACAAATGCCCCAGATGCCTTTTTCTTTCTTTCTTTTTTTCAGATGCCTTTTTCTTAACTCTTTGCATGTTCTATTCATCTGTTTCTGCCAACATCTTGTGCTAATTCAGATCCTAGGTAACATATGCTACTGAAGAAAGGTACATCTTAGCTCACTATTTGCCTGATACCAAATTAGCTTCTTGACTGCTTATCATCAGTGCTGATCCCTGGTATGTAATACTAATCTATATTTCTAAACTTAAATTTGGTCTGTTCATTATATTTCCTATATTTTGTGGCAACAACCTGAATATGCTACAAGCCAAATCACTGAAACTCAAGTTTCTGACTAACTCTTTCTCTCTCAAATAAATATTTGCTGGATCCTTATTTTTAAGACCTTGATTCGTCTGGCATGCACTTAATTTTTCTAATTATTTTCAAAAATATTCCTCTATATTGAATTAAACTCCAGACAAAGGGTACAATGCATTGTTCCTAAATTTGATATGTACTTCCCTGGTTCCACTCACCTTGTCCTAAAATAACCTTGCCCATCTATCCCCCTAACCAATAAAGCATTACTCATCTGAACCCATCTGACAGGGCATCTCTCAGAAGTCATAGTGCCAAATCTCAATGACTTCTTCCACTTGTTTCCTTCCTTCCTACTTTCATCATTTTTTTTTTATCATTTTTACCTTGTGTAGGACCTGTATGAACAGGACAGTGGTGAAAGGAAAGTAATGTTTATCAAGAACTTCAATGCCAAGGAGTACTGTAAGCATTTTTTTTTAAATTTTATTTATTTATTTGACAGAGAGATAGAGAGACAGCACAAGTAGGCAGAGTGGCAGGCAGAGGGAGAGGGAGAAGCAGGCTTCCCGCTGAGCAGGGAGCCCGATGCGGGGCTCGATCCCAGGACCCTGGGATCATGACCTGAGCCGAAGGCAGCCGCTTAGCCGACTGAGCCACCCAGGCGCCCCTGTAAGCATCTTTCATTAAAATGCATTGCCTTATTCCCTTATCATATAACACAAGATATATTATCTTTACAATAAAAGGAAGCAGGCTCCTTGGAGAAATGCCTAATTCTGTGGTTGGGCAGGGAAAACACAAGAGGAGCCTGGAACATCTTGTAATCCCAGAAAGTAAGAAAGTGAGCCCACTCCAGTCCCCCAAATGTGCCAAAAAGAAAAAGAAAAAGAAAAGGATAGAAGCATGTCAAAAAGACATCCAGGACATAGGGACCAATTAAAAAAAACAAACAAACAAAACTCAATGGAACAACTGAATTGAAACAATGTGAATAAGTAAATAAATAATATTAGTATTAGAATGTAATTCAAAGAATAAAATAAATACCCATATAGTCAGTCATTCTCTCTCTCTATATATCTATATCTAACTATCTTCAATCAGTATAGACTATGGTTACATGTATCTATACTGATTGAATCAGTTAATTATGAATGAAAAGGACAAATCTTCTTTAATAAAGAATTACAAATAATAAGCTTAGGAAGAATGAAAGAAATTGAAAATTGCCAATCAAATAGTAATAATTGCTGTGGGAAGATCCACTGATAAATTATAAAATTACTGAGCAGAACTTTAAGGAGAAACAGGATATTTAAACAGTCTCAAAGTTTCTCCCCCAAGTATTTATTAATTACTCTAATGATTTTAACATACATCCACAAGTTCTTTGACACTCCTCCCTCCTGGAGGTCTGATAATGAGCAAACATTCTGTAGATCCAAATTGAAGGACATTATATAAAAGTACTCTTCAAAAACCATGAAAAACAAAGAAAGACAACTGTCACAAATCGAAGAAGATAAAGAATATGTGATAATTAAATGAAACGTGGATCCTAGAAAAGCAACAACAAAACGGTATTAGTAAAAAAAATAGTGAAATTCAAATAAAGTCTATAGTTTAGTTAATAGATTACCCATTGTAATTTCTTAACTTTGATAAATATGCCATGATTATGTCCAATGTTAACATTAGGGAAAGCTGGGTGAACAGCATATGGCAACTACTCACACTCTTTGCAACTCTTCTGTAAATCTAAAAACACTTAAATGTAAGAATCTTCTGCTCTATCTGATAACAAGGAATCCAATTCTGAAAACCTACTTCCATGACTATAGCCATTCAGGAGCACATCAGACTAAAGGGCTTATTTCTAAAATGATCCACCCTGGTTGGAAAATTGGGTTATTTTTTTTTCTTGTTACATTTAAGTTCTATCTTGTGACAAAGAACAGCCATGAAGAGGTAAGTAAATACTATTAATTGTTTAAAAATATTAGAATGATTTGTTTTAGGTTTGCAGATTGTACACAAATAATTCCATCTCTTCCCAAAATTTTTGGGAATTCTTGAGGGGGAAAGGGTAGTTTTAGTTCTGTGAGTTACTCATTATGGCTGCCTATTCTGATAATGCTCAGCACATTACTGTTTAGCTTCTCATGCTTCTTTTCAATTTAGACACAAAATTTCAAACACACTACTTAGGTTCTGTTGATAATATGATTCTTTTAGATACTATTCGATTTTATCATCTCCATCACGAATGTAGTACTACTTCAAATAACAGATTTCTTTTTCTGTAAAATTATGCCAGCTACTTCACAAGACTAACAAAGTAAAATCATAGGACTCTTTTTCTCAATACAATATAGTAAATATTTATGCATTTGTAATGCCTGGTTTTCATCCTGACTACCTCCTCTGTGATAAGAGCAATATATATTTTAGAGTTTGGATGTTTGATTTAACAGCTAAATTCCTTGATTTTTTTGTTTAACATTTATTTTGGAAAGATAAAATATGTATGCAATCTTTCACTGCCCCTAGAAGAAATGACGTGTACATGAAGAGAATAAAATATTATATTTATACACATTAGTATCTGTAGAAGGTAGAATATTATATTTCAAATTCATTAGAGTTTTTGTTTCTTTAAGGATTCTGACAAAGGTATTTCTTAAAATTTAATTTTTATTATTATCACAGTCAATATTAACTATGATATATGATTATCTCAGATGATTGCACTGACTCCATTCAACTCTCTTTTAAAAATAAATATTAAGAATATACAGCAAAAACTCATTTTGGCTATTGGGATTTCCATTCTAATTACTTGAGTAATTCTTAGAACATGCACTGGAATAAATAAAATAAAGTCAGAAGAAACAAGTTCCCTATGGTATCCACACCTGGGGAAGGGTGGAAGACTTGGGTGAGCCAAGGAAGAGGACGACATTCAAAGACAAGCCCAGCACCCTGTGTGCATGGTGATGGCAGTGTATAAGGAGAGAAGGTAGCTGTGCCTTCCTAGAGCAGGTGGTCTAAGGATTGTCTCCTGGAGACACAGAATTCACCCAGTTGAGGGGAAGAGCAGTGTGGCTAGAAAAGACATTCTAGGCAGAGAAGTTCATACATTCAGAGCCACAGACCTCGGGACAGAATGGGAACACAAGGCAGTAGCAAGGACTTCTGTGGGTTTGTACTTCAGTGTATAAATCGTAGAGGGGAAGGCAAGAGATGAGTCGGGGAACCTGGATGGGACAAAATCATGAAAGTATTATTACACATTTTTCAAGTACTGTGGTGGTTAAGAGGAAGGACTTTTATTAACTATTGGAATTTGGTAAAGTTATTTTTCTCATATTTATTGTGAGGAATAAGACCTGCATGTAAAGTTTCTAGTAGAAAATGGGACACCTACTAGGCAAACAGTATATGGTAGAAGAAGTTGTTATTGCTTTCATCTTTGTTACATCATTATCATCACCATCCAGTAATAAGATGCTACGGACACATTTGAAGCAGGAAATTAACATGATCATATTTGTGGTCTGAATAGCTATGTTTTTATCCCATTGACTCTGTGATTGGCTATTAAATGTTTTCTTTTATTTTACTTTCTTTTTTCTTGCTTTTTAAAAAGATAGGGCCATGGAAGCACAACACTTAATCTGCCCCATTCTGCATTTGGAAGGGTGAATGTTGTGAAGAAAATGCTCTCTATTCCAGGGTCCTGAACGGCACCTGCTTTACAAATTTGTTTCCAGACTCCTCCTTATCTTCCTATACAGTAAGTTTCAGGTCCCATCATCTATGCTATCTTCATTTCCCCCACATTATTTTTAACCTTCTCTTGTGCCAACAGAGTTATTTTCCAAAAACAAAATGGGAGTGGTTTGCAACAGGCAGTCAAGGTAAAAGTCTGTTGTTCAGAGTTTGGGCAAATGAGGAAGGTCTGAATTTGGGGGTCAGGTGCTAAGAACAGAAAAGCTACGAAAAAGTGAGACACACCTTAAAAGTAACATCTAAAATTAATAAAATCATTTTCTGTCCTTGGGCTGGTCACACAAAATTCAAATGTATGTGGTGGGTGGAGGGGAAATGTAGTTAGAGAAAATAAAGAGTGACTTCTTATGGTGCAGGGCTTTCTATCTCCAGTAAAAATACCATTGGGAAGTTTGTGTAGAGCCACATTTGGATTGTGAATCTATGTCGGTGATTTGGATTTGATGTGTGTGAAACTGAATTACTGTTCCCAACTATTTGCTCAGTCCCTGCTATAAGATTATGGGAAATCAGCTGCAATTATGTGAGAGTTCTGGTGCAGTCAGTTCCTGGGCGAAGTAAGCATCTGGTCCTCACTGACTTCTGCTTGGTTGTGGGACATGCTTTGGCCAATGGATACGAGCAGCCATGGCATTTACCATGATTAAGAAGAAGCTCTAACGTGATTGCTTGCTCCACCTCAGCCTCTCTCTCTCCGGTTCTGTCCTCTGCCCTGAGAACTGCATGACCCAACAATTTTCACTCTGAGGCCTGAATTATGAAGTCAAGTAAAACTGAGCCCAGCAGAGCCCAGCCAACCCGAACTCACCATGCAGTCCCCATGTGAACAAGAAACAAATGTTCTTGCCGCCTGCCTCTGAGATTTGAGGGTTGTATGATATTGCAACTGACTGATAAAAAAAAGCCTGTGTCCCTCGAGAAGACCTGAAATCTCTTATATCACACCATAAAATCGACTCTGAACTTCCTAATGAGTACCAAAATATTTACTTTCTCCATAAATTAAAAGACATGTGAAAATATTTAATGTTGGGGCTCCTGGGTAGCTCAGTCAGTTAACTGTGCGAGTCTTGATTAATTGGCTCAGGTCATGATCTCAGGGTCATGGGATCGAGCTCTGTGTCCGGCTCCACACTCAACTCAGTCTGCTTGTCCCTCTCCTTCTGCCCCCCCCACTCTCTCTCTCTCTCAAATAAATAAATAAAATCTTAAAAAATATATATATATAATGCTAAGTCTGTAGCTCTGAGTCATTTATTGGAGTTTGAAAAACTCTTTGGGAATCATAATCGAGTATTAATCCAGTTAGAATAGAGTGGTCTCTATAGCCTAAACTTCCTAGTTACTTCATTTTCTGATTTATATTCCCCTCCCATTCCATTTTTCAGTCAAAATAATGAAGTTAATTAAAATTAACACCTATTACATGTTGGAAGTAAAAGTTATATAAGTCTTTTGCTATATGCAACTAAGTAGGAATATCAATCTTCAAAATGAAATTAATTATTTTATACTTTCTACTACATAATTCTTTTATTATAAAATTATATGAGGAAATGAGGTATGTTTTAAAATTCCAGGTAACACCATGTCTGTTTTTTTTTATAATTGTGCATAAGTTTATATTTGTGCATAAGCAAGGCAAAAAAAATCCTTAAAACTACCTTGTAATTAATACATATTTTTAAAAGTCATCTATTTTTTTTCTTCCTATAGAATACATTTTCAATATTATGCCATACAATGGAAAGATAAGATAGAGTGAAAGGTAAGTAAATAAATAAAAACAAGAGGGAATTACTAAATTTGGTTATCTGTTATTCATAATAAAGTTATAATTTATGTAAAACTAAGATAACAAGACACATAATCAAAATAATTAACATTTTAAAGGCTAAAGTTTTAATGAGGAAGGGTAATTTGATTATATCTTTATGGCTCAGGTGTTTTTTAATATGTATTTGTCTAATATAAGATTATGTTTTGTAGCATTGTGATGGGTCTATATTTCATGTAATCAGATAGTCATGAGACCTAGATATAACATTCTGGTTTATATTGTCTCTTATTTCAAATTTATGTGTAAGGAAGATTGTATTAACCAAGAAAGTCTAGGGGGGGAAAGACTCATCACTGTTACAAACAATAAACTAAATGACTTTTACTATAAGAAAATATGTGTCTTTGGACCACCGTGAGTTTGCTAACCTATCATATGATCTTGTTATGTTATTAAAAGACAGTATGCATAGTAATTTTATACCTTTTTGCATACTTGCTAGGCATACTATTATCCCATATAAATGCTATCCTCCTCAATCTAAAATAAATACAATGTCCCCTGTTTTTATAAATTTGAAGCTATTAAATACGATTAACATCAACCTACCCACTAGCATGGCCACCCACACACACCCACATCCAGCTCTACCTTCCACATAGAGCAGGCCAGGCTGGATAGCTGTGAATTACCTGTCTGAACAAAGGCAATGAGCAAAGTGATGCAACAAATAGAAGCCATGGCCACGGGTAAGCAGAAGGCATGGGGTAAGTGGAAGCTTTGGCCGTAGTAAGAGAGAATAAACCATGTGTTAACTGAAGGACCACTCTACTAGCATACACTGAAGAGAGAGGTCCACCACAAGCAAATTGATTGAACTTTGTAACAAAGTTACAAAGAATAACTTTGTAAGCCCTCTGTAAGAATTTAGACTGTAATTAAATATGTACCGTCCTTGCTAAAGGTCAGTTCCGTGGTATAAACCCCAGGGGTGAGTAGGAAACTCACAGTTTTTGAGGAACACTGCGGCTGAACTAGATGAAACTGTTGCTTTTGCAGGCCAAAAATGCTGAATATTAGTAACTTGATCAGGTTCAACCTCATGTGCAGTATTAGAAACTTCACATGTGTTGACTCACATAATTTTCACAACATGCCTCAGACAAGGTATTATCATTACCTCTCTTTCTTAATAGTTGCTGAAATTTATTACACATGATGTTAAGTTACCGTGACAACAGTATTTTAGATTCACTTTGGTGTAGTTTGTGTTAGGTACGTAACAGATTTCATTTATGTAGCTGGTATCTAGAATGACTACCATATTTTATATTTTTGAAATGAATAAGATGGCCTGGAGCCATAATAAAATATAAGTCTTTCCAAGTAATGAAGAGAAAGCTTTTCACCAAAGAGCACCTCCATATGCAAATCTTCGACTCCAGTTGTATTTAAAATTAAAATTTCCTATTTTTTCCTTTTCTTTTGCCAAGAAAGATCTATCATTCCTTTTAATAAAAATGAGTACAATCTAAATCTTTCTTGACATTTCTAATCTAATGAAGGGACAAGGAAATAAAATGCTATGTTTCTTGTCATTTTTCCCAAAAGGATTTGAAATAAACTTGTTCAGTGATGACAGCATAATAATGAAAAGTGTATAATGGAAACAGCACTCTGACAGGTTTTCAAATACCTATGTGGAAATGAGAAAATCAACTCATTGCATGGCAGGACTGAATGGACCAAGCCCAAAGTCAGAAATAGAAAGTAATACTGAAGCAGCACACAACGACTGAGATTTGGAATAAAAGTGACTTGTGAATAATTAACAGAAACTTGCAGCCATGTATGCCAAACCAAGGCACACACCACCAGGAGAGAGATATGTGTGAGGTCAGATGTGTCCTTTCCATACATTTGTTCTAGCTGACATATGATTAAAAGAAAAAAAACACAGTTATATGTTCTGAGATTCATGTTTAGGGAAGAAGAGGTATGAAATTTCCTCATTTCAGTTATGAGATAAATGGTGGAGATAAATGGCAATTTGGAGATTTATTTTGAGCAATGAAATTAGGTAAAATATTTTCCAGATTAGAAAACATAAAGATGTCCAAAATATTCTACAGCAATAGTAAGTATTCCTAATACTTGTACTAACTGAATTTATGGAGCAGTTACTATCAAAACAAAACAATGTCTCTTTATCATCTCAGTTAGGACTCATTCCAAACTGATGACATTGGTAAAAGTAATCTCATTTGATAGGGAGGAGCCTCAGAGAATTTAAGCAATTTTACTGAAAATGAAATAGCCTTTGTTACAAAGTTCAAATTTGAATCTACATCTACCTTACTCCCAAACTCATTTTCTTATTCATTAAATGTATTTTCTTTGAATACTAACAATTGATATTTTAAACAAACAAGCACCACACACACAAAAAACAATACTTTTCAAACGATATAATTCATCAAGTCATACAACATATATCCCTCCCTACTTTTATTTTTTTTTTAAAGATTTTATTTATTTATTTGACAGAGACAGAGATAGCGAGAGCAGGAACACAAGCAGCGAGAGGGGGAGAGGGAGAAGCAGGCTTCCCCCCTGAGGAGGGAGCCCGATGCGGGACTCGATCCCAGGACCCCGGGATCATGACCTGAGCCGAAGGCAGA